>NC_086447.1:821989995-822663745 GCF_028390025.1 Pseudophryne corroboree
GGATTAGGCTGCTGGGAGGAAGGTTAGGTTTAGGCTGTGGGCAGGGGAGGTTAGGATTAGACTGCTGGGAGAAAGGTTAGGTTTAGGCTGTGGCCAGGGGAGGTTAGGATTAGGCTGTGGGGAGGAAGGTTAGGTTTAGGCTGTGGTCAAGGGAGGTTAGGATTAGGCTGCTGGGAGGAAGGTTAGGTTTAGGCTGAGGGCAGGGGAGGTTAGGATTAGGTTGTGGGGAGAGAGTGGCAGGTTTATGCACAGGATGGGAGGGTTAGGGGGAGGGAGAGTAGAAAGGTTAGCTGCCTCCTGAACCCTTGTCAGAATTACAAAAAGTCAAGATGCCTGTGTCAGTATTCTAACCACCGGCATCCTGACTGTCGGTAACCCGTACCCAACACATATCAACAAATAATCTAAAAACTTATATAAACTCTATATAAATGTCCAAAAAAGTAATATTGTCCAAGAAAATTTCAGAATAATTGTAGACAAAAAATATACTGTAATAGTAAAACACACTCCCTCCAATAGTGAGGTGGCTGCTGACTTCTTCAGTTATGACCATACTCCAAAGTCAACAAGAATAGTTAGCAAAGGATGGGTAATAAATAGCACCTACAGCGCCTGATTCGGGTCCGGAACACATCTGTGTCACATGTCCCGCACCTCTGGTGATCTATACAGGATCCAATAAAGACAGCGTGGAAGCACTGAGCGCCAATGTCAATCATACAGTCTCAATAAAATCTTCTCTGCAAAAAGATTACTGCATGACATCCTTTTTCTGTCTATAGACTATATTATATTTTGAACACAATACATAATGCAATAAAACATTTTTCATGTTTCTAATGAGTGAATGTATTGAGAATGAAATCTTACATTGCATACATACGTACATTAATGGACAGAGCATCCTCATATTTGCAGGCTTCATAAAATGAAAATGGCCTCCTGATCTGAATGTCATCTTATCACAAAGCAAAAAATAATAATAAAAATCCCCATAAAAGTTTTTTTTGTGTTCCATTAATGGAAGTTGCCACAGTAACGGAACTTTATGTACACTGATGCTCCATTACGAAATACAGTATGTCACTTTGACTAACATGATACTTGAATTACGGCTTAGACTAATAGCAGACTTGAGTGATTTTGGTTATATAGTACACTGATGTTCCAATTAAAGGAATATGATGCATTTAGAGATTATTTTTATTTCTTCCAGATATATGCAAACACAAATAACCGAAAATAGAAGTGACACAATTGTGTATCACTGTCACACAGTGATTACTCAGTTGTGTGCAGCAGGTGTTAATGTACTGTGAAACGTGCTGTAAAACGTGCTGAACAGCCCTTGGATGGGGGGGACAGCCTCGGGCTTCACCCCTGGTCCTTGGGTGGCTGGAGGGGGGGACCCCTTGATTGAAGGGGTCCCCACTCCTCCAGGGTACCCCGGCCAGGGGTGACTATTTGCGTATTTAATGCCACGGCTGCAGGGACCAGAATAAAAGTGTCCCCTGGCTGTGGCATTATCTACCCAGCTAGTGAAGCCCGATGCTGGTGTAAAAAATACGGGGGACCCCTACGCTTTTTGTCCCCCGTATTTTTTGCTCCAGCACCAGGTGCAGAGCCCGGTGCTGGTTTTAAATATACGGGGGATCCCCTGTCAGTTTTTCCCCCGGATTTTTAGAACCAGGACAGGCTCGAAGAGCCCGAGGCTGGTTATGCTTAGGAGGGGGGACCCCGTGCATTTTTTTTTCTGATTTTTACCATTCCATTAAAAATAATAATAATATTTTTAAAAATATATAAATAATACTTGTGCCTCCAAAATAGACAAACCAAGTACCTAATCCCTTCTAATATAAATAGATATGCTATTACCAATAAAAAAAACACAAAAAAAACACGTTTTTAAATTTTTTTATTCGATTCCGCCAGCAAAGTGTGGCGGATTGAAAATGACGAATTTACTGTCTAAAAGCACTGTTGTCGAATTTACAATCTTCAATTGAATATACTTTTGTCGAATTGCCGCATTTGTACCATTGCAGAAATGTCGAATTTGACAAATGTCGAATTTCAAAAAGTCGAATTTGGAAAGTCCGTTTTTTTGACGAAAAGTACTTAATTGCATTGTCGAAATTTTTTTTGTGGGTGAAATGTCCCGTTTTTCGACAATTTCTGGAATTCGACCGCAATTGCATATACCCCATAATGTTTTTGAATATAAATCCTAAAGCAGGTGGTGTATTAGAGCAAAAGAGTGCAAGAGACCAGCCATGCAGTTTCTGAAATATTATGACAAAATGTTACTGTATTTCATAAGCACTCATTCCTAACTCTGCTAAGTAATGTTTGGTATACTGTATCTGGCTTCCATGAGGTAGTTGTCCATTATTTCAGCTTCCTTTTTGAAAGCGGTAGAAGTTATCGATTCTTTTTTTTTTTCCCTATTTTTAATTTTCTCCTGCATAGCCCAGTAAAATGTTGCAATGTTAAGTATTGACTTGTGCCTTCTGGGGGTCCACTTCTTCACTAAACCCAGCCAAATCTCATCCTAACCCTCTGTTCCACGTTCTCTATGTACCCCATCTGTGTCACCCATGTCTGTCTACCCCTCCCCTTTAGATTGTAAGCTCTCACAAGCAGGGCCCTCTTCCCTCATGTGCTTATCCTTTGTCTTACTTTAATAATCTTCAACTGTACCACATCCAGCAGTCTTCTGCCACCTGATACTTATTCCAGTGTCATCTGCTGATGTAACTATGTTTATTTACCCTGTACTTGTCCTATACTGTCATAAACTGTAAATTGCTGTTTTCCTGTTTCATTATTTATGTACTCTGTAATTGGGCGCTGCTGAACCCTTGTGGCACCATATAAATAAAGGATAATAGTAATAATAATATAGGGTGTATAATCCCCAGGTGTATCTCACACATCACACAGTACAGTATATAGGGTGTATAATCCCCAGGTGTATCTCACACATCGCTCAGTACAGTATATAGGGTGTATAATCCCAAAGTGTATCTCACACATCGCTTAGTACAGTATACAGGGTGTATAATCACCAGGTGTATCAAAAACGTTGCACAGTACAGTATACAGGGTGTATAATCCCAAAGTGTATCTCACACATCACACAGTACAGTATATAGGGTGAATAATCCCCAGGTGTATCTCACACATCGCTCAGTACAGTATATAGGGTGTATAATCTCCAGGTGTATCTCACACATCGCTCAGTACAGATTACTGGATGTATAATCACCAGGTGTATAACACACATCGCACAGTACAGTATATAGGGTGTATAATCCCCAGGTGTATCTCACACATCGCTCAGTATAGATTACAGGATGTATAATCACCAGGTGTATAACACACATCGCACAGTACAGTATATAGGGTGTATAATCCCAAGGTGTATCTCACACATCGCTCAGTACAGTATACAGGGTGTATAATCACCAGGTGTATCACAAACGTTGCACAGTACAGTATACAGGGTGTATAATCCCCAGGTGTATCTCACACATCGCTCAGTACAGATTACAGGATGTATCACCAGGTGTATAACACACGTCGCACAGTACAGTATACATACTGGTCACAACAATGCAGCAGATATTGAGCACTGATCAGGATACTAGAAGTGACACACAGCTGCAAGATACAGCAATGGCCTACTGTACTATATATGTATACTGCTGGTCACCAAAATGCTGCACTGTCCTACTATATACTGCTCACAATAATGCAGCACAGAGATAGTATACTTGACACAGAGCTGCAAGATACAGCAATGGCCTACTGTACTGTACTATATATGTATACTGCTGGTCACCAAAATGCTACACTGTCCTACTATATACTGCTCACAATAATGCAACAAAGAGATAGTATACTTGACACAGAGCTGAGCACAGATATTTGCAGCACACTGAGCACAGATATGGAGCGTTTTCAGGCAGAGAACGTAGATATTTTCAGCACACTGAGCACAGATATTTGCAGCACACTGAGCACAGATTACGGAGCTTTTCAGGGAGAGAACGCAGCCATGTCCTCTCCGTTCAATCTCCAATGCACGAGTGAAAATGGTGGTGACGCGCGACTCTTTATATAGAATACGAATCTCGCGAGAATCCGACAGCGGGATGATGACGTTCGTGCGCGTTCGGGTTAACCGAGCAAGGCTGGAAGATCCGAGGCTGCCTCAGAACTGTGTAAAATAGGTGAAGTTCGGGGGGGGTTCGGATCTCGGAGAACCGAACCCGCTCATCTCTAGTAACAAATAATTAAAGGATGGCCATCAGGGCCAGGGGATAGAGCTCTTGCATACATAAAAAATAGGATTTTGGTACTTACCAGGTAAATCCTTTTCTTTGAATCCATAGGGGGCACTGGAGTACTCTTGGGATATGGACGGGCTTCCGTAGGAACAGCACTGAATATTTAAATTTAGAACACTCCACCCCTCCATATCCCAGAGTACCTCAGTGTACTACCTCAGTGTTTTTTACTGAGCCGAACAGGAACTATAGAGAGGTTGACAATGGAGAATTCCTATAACATAACGGACAACAACAAAGTTGACACATAACGTTACTGACAACTAAACAGTTGACACCATAACCGATAGACCTTTATAATTTGAACCAATCGGTGAAAATGTGTTACCATAAGCTCCTCTGAGCTTAATACAACCCAGGTAAAACTGCTCTGGGTGGGCGTCCAGTGCCCCCTATGGATTCAAAGAAAAGGATTTACCTGGTAAGTACCAAAATCCTATTTTCTTTATCATCCACTAGGGGTCACTGGAGTACTCTTGGGACGTACCAAAGCTTCCCCCGTGGGCGGGAGAGCTGTTTGGCACCTGTAACACTAGGCGGCCAAAGCTAGATGCTGATGCCGCAAACGTATCAAACTTGTAAAAGCGCACAAACGTGTGCACTGAAGACCATGTAGCCGCACGGCAAAGCTGCGTCGTAGAAGCTCCTCGACCAGCTGCCCATGAAGTTCCCACAGAACATGTGGAATGAGCGGTTACTGATGTAGGTGGTTGTAACCTAGCATGAAGGTAAGCCTGACGTATGGTTAGTTTTATCCATCTGGATAAGGTTTGTTTAGACGCTGGCCAACCCATCTTGGCAGCATCATAGAGAACAAACAACGTATCCATCTTACGAACTGAAGACGTTCGGGATACATAAACGCGTAATGCGCGTACCACATGCAGAGTTCCAGAATGTGCTGTCAACACAGGAACTACTATTGGTTGATTGATGTGAAAAGATGACACTACCTTTGGTAAGAAAGCGGGATTCGTCCGAAGCTCCGCTCTGTCATCATGAAACACCAAATACGGTGACTTGCATGACAAGGCACCCAAATCCGAAACACGCCTTGCCGAAGCTAAGGCTAGAAGAAAAATTGTTTTCCAAGTGAGAAACTTTATATCCACTTGCTGTAAGGGTTCAAAATATGAAGACTGTAAGAACTCTAAAACCAGATTCAAGTCCCATGGCGCTGTAGGTGGAATGAATGGAGGCTGTACTCTGAGGACACCTTGGAGAAAAGTGCGTATAGACGGTAATAGAGCCAATCGTCTTTGAAAGTAAATTGACAAAGCAGATACCTGCACCTTTAGTGTAGATAAACGCAGTCCTCCATCTAACCCTGTTTGTAGAAACAACAAAAGGCGGGATAACTTGAAAGATGATGTCGGAAACTTCCGAGCTTCACAACAACCTATATAGGCACGCCCTATTCTGTAATAATGAGCTGCCGTAACCGGCTTCCTAGCTCGTAACATGGTTGGTATAACCGATTCTGGAATGCCCTCTCTTCTTAAGAGGGCGGTCTCAACAGCCACCCCGTCAAATGCAGCTGCGCTAAATCGGGGTAAAGGAACGGACCCTGTTGTAACAGGTCTGGACGTAGTGGGAGCGGCCAAGGATCGTCTGCGAGTAGTCCTTCGGAGATCCGAGAACCAAGCTCTCCGAGGCCAATGAGGCGCCACTAGTATGACTGTGATAGACTCTCTTTTGATCCGTTTTAGCACCAGAGGGAGCAACGGAAACGGTGGAAACAGATACACAAGACTGTACGGCCACGCGACAGTGAGAGCATCCACCGCCACTGCCTTTGGATCTCTTGTTCTGGACACATACTGGAACGTTTGGTGATTGTGTCGAGACGCCATCAGGTCCACCTGAGGATAACCCCATCTCTGAACCAACATGTGAAAGACTTCTGGATTTAATGCCCATTCGCCTGGATGAAAATCCCGACGACTGAGATAATCCGCTTCCCAGTTGTCCACTCCCGGAATGAATACGGCCGACAACATCACCTGGTGGCATTCCGCCCAATTGAGGATTCGAGCTACTTCCCGCATTGCCATGCGGCTTCTCGTTCCTCCTTGTTTGTTGATGTATGCGACCGCCGTCGCATTGTCTGACTGCACTTGGACAGGCTGAGAGCGAAGCATGTGCACTGCTTGTTGTAGCGCATTGTAAATTGCGCGGAGTTCCAGGACATTTATAGACAGCAATTTTTCGTGATCCGCCCAGAGACCCTGGAGCTGACAATTTTGAATTACCGCTCCCCAACCTCTGAGACTGGCGTCCGTAGTTAGAATTATCCAATTCCAGCCTCCGAACCGTCTTCCTGCGGTTAAATTGTGTTCCTTAAGCCACCAGAGCAGAGATACTCTTGCCCTTGGCGACAACCTCACCCTGTGGTGAATCTGCAGATGCGAGCCCGACCACTGGGCGAGCACATTCAGTTGAAAAGGACGCGAGTGAAATCTTCCGAACTGAAGCGCTTCGAAAACTGCCACCATTGTGCCTAAGAGGCGAATGCACAAGTGTACAGACACTGTGCGTGGCTTGAGCACTAATTGTACTAGATGGCGTAGAATTTGTACTTTCTGCTGTGGTAGGTAAATTCTTTGATTGACCGTATCGAGAATCATACCTAGGAATTGAAGGCGTTGAGACGGAATTAGATGTGATTTCTTGAAGTTGACAATCCAACCGTGGTGAACCAGTACATCGTATGTTAGCAGCACATGTTGGAGAAGTATCTGTTGAGACGGTGCTTTGATGAGCAGATCGTCTAAATACGGAACTATTGTCACTCCCAGGGATCTGAGATGAGCTATCATCACAGACATCACTTTGGTGAATACCCGAGGCGCTGATGACAGGCCAAACGGTAGAGCCTGAAACTGGTAATGGTTCTGGCGTATTGCAAACCGTAAGAATCTCTGATGAGGCTGCCAAATTGGAATGTGTAAGTACGCATCCTTGAGATCTAGCGCAATCATAAATGCCTTTGGCTCTAAACCCGCAATCACCGAACGGAGACTCCATTTTGAATCTGTAGTAAGTTACGTACTGATTGAGACCCTTTAAGTTCAATATTGGTCTGACTGAGCCATCCGGCTTTGGTACCACAAACAGACTTGAATAATAACCCTGACCCTGTTGGTGTACAGGGACCGGAATCAAAACTGCTGAATCCAGTAGGGACTGAATGGCAATTTGCAGAACCGTCCTCTTGTCGTCCGACAGAGGCAAACCTGTCTTGAAAAACCGCAGAGGCGGAAGACAGTCGAACTCTATTTTGTAACCTTTTAACACTAAATTGCGGATCCACCCATCCGCGGATGTGTGGAACCACGCCAAATGGAACGTCTGAAGGCGTGCTCCCACAATCGGAGAACCGAGATGGGCTGGTAGCCCGTCATGCCACTGGCTTGTCGGTAACCTTAGCGTCCTGGCGAGTTGTGTTGGTTTGTTGGAAACCACGTCCGCGACCACGTCTAGCAGGCATGGCTGTTCCTCTGCCACGTCCTCGAAAGGACTGATATCTAACGGATTTGAACGAAGGTCCAGCGTACCTCCTTCTTGATACCGGTGGAGGCAATGGTAAGAAAACAGACCTACCTCCCGTAGCCTCAGCAATCCATGCGTCCAATTCAGGACCAAACAGCTTCTTGCCATCGTAAGGCAACGCCTTTATACCTCGTTTGACCTCTGCCTCCGCATGATAAGCACGCAGCCAGAGTGCTCTTCGTGCCGTAACTAGCGACGATGAAATACGAGAAGTGAGCTGACAGACGTCAGTCGACGCTGTACAGAGATACTCTACAGCCTCACTCATTTGATTTACAAGAAGTATCAGGTTTTCGTCATGTAAAGCAGATTTGAGTTCTGTAAGCCATATTATGAGCGCCTTAGTGACCCAAATGCCAACCAATCCAGGTCTCAGCATCACACCTGCTGCTACATACATGGATTTTAGCATAGTTTCTATCTTGCGATCTGAAGGATCTTTAAGCGTAGTCGCTGCTGGCACTGGTATGGTTAATTTCTTGGTAAGCTTCGACACTGAAGAATCAACTATTGGTGGATTCTCCCATGTACACGTTACCGAGTCTGGAAACGGGTAACTAGACTTAAATCTGCGAGGTATAGAAAACCGTTTATCTGGATTCTGTCTTGTTTCTACTAACATCTGATTAAGAGATTCCGACACAGGAAAACTTATTGGTGTTCCGTGAGGTCTGGCATGGAATCGTCAGAATGCAACATAGCAGAAACTGGAAAATCATAAGACATATGAAATTTATCCCGTTTACCTTTGGACCTTACGCAAGGCTGAGCCGCCTCCGGTAGTTCTGGCGGTCTCACCCTAGACTCAGATCTTGCCGTTTCCCGCTCCTGACGAGCGGCGGTCAATTCTGATTGTAACCTATCCAGTACATTTACTAACATAACCCACGGAGGGTCCGGTGAGGACATTGGTTGTAAAACTGGAGCAGAAATGGTATTCTGAATTGAATCCACAAAACATACTGTACATGTGGTAGATCCATCTGGTAACACACTGCTACAGACTTTGCAATTATGCTTTTTAGTTTTTGCTGGTGCCTTACTCATTATGGCGACAGACAATACAATACACAAAAAACAGACACTTGCACGACTCAGTAAAATAGTAGTAAGGTGTCTCTATATATATATATCTGGCCAAGTGCAGTACACGTGGCCAGTACTATGAAATGTGATCCCAAATTCCCACTAACACCCCTGCGCCTCCGGTGGAGTAGAGATGTAGTACTGGAACGTTCTGGAATCACAGCAGGAAGACACAGGAAACATGTTAAAATTGCCCCCATGCTAAGCTTACACATATAATCATAGTGCTGGTTACAAACTTACAACTGATTATAACCCTGCAAATACCCCTGCAGCCTAGCATCTGCTGTTGCTGCAGTATTTTCTTATGCCGCTGTATTGCCCCCCCCCTCCGTGAGGTAATGCCTGCATGCTCTTTGAGATGCAGAGCAGCGGGCAGCGCAGCGTGTGGGGCCGCCAGCTGGTATCGGCGAGCGGATCGCTGTGCTGTGAGCCGCAGGAGCCGGGTGAACAGCGGGTAAAACAGCGGTGGGACCCGGAGCAGTGCGAGCGGCCAGAGCAGCAGCGGCGGCCGGCGCAGTGAGCGGGAGAGCAGCGGCGGCCGGAGCCGTGTGAGCGGGAGAGCAGCGGCGGCCGGAGCCGTGTGAGTGGGGAGAGCAGCGGCGGCCGGAGCCGTGTGCGGCGGCGGCCGGAGGCAGTCTGCAGAGTCCCCAGTCCCCCCACCTCGGGGCGGCAGCGGGAGCTGACCACCCCGTTCACATACCTTCACTCCTGCAGCTTGTGAGGAGGCTCCGACGGGGCTTCTGTACAAGCGCCGGCCAGCCTGAGCAGGAGGATCTGTGTGTGGCTGTGAGGGAGCTCTTTCAGAGAGGCCCGACACGCCCCTGCTGCTATCAGCAGCTGCACTATCCCTGACCCTGCCTTTTGGAAGGGGGAAAGGGATGTATAGAATATAAAAATATAAAAAAAAAAAAAAAATTCAAAGTAATTGTGACTCTTAGCCACAGAGCTGTTACTACTTCCAGCACAGAAAAAACACTGAGGTAGTACACTGAGGTACTCTGGGATATGGAGGGGTGGAGTGTTCTAAATTTAAATATTCAGTGCTGTTCCTACGGAAGCCCGTCCATATCCCAAGAGTACTCCAGTGACCCCTAGTGGATGATAAAGAAATAGGCCCATTATGATGGCAGCATGATGATGACTGGTCAACCACCAGGCCAATTGGTCGGCCATAAATCATAAGTATTAAAACTGTATTTCTATTATCCTCTTAAAATGATGTAATTTCTACACTTGGAATCAGGGGTGTAGCTAGAGAGGAGGGGACCTGTGTGCAGTCTCTGTGTGTGGGCCCACTCCTCTCCCGTAGCTGGCATGCGCCGTAGACTCTGGCACTGTGCCAGAGTCTCTAGTGCTCACAGCACTGTCGGCTATGGGAGAGGAGGGGGCCCACACATGGACACCAGAAAGGTAAGTATACAAGAAATGGGTGCGCCCATTATAGACATGCCACTGGTAGGGAGACATTAGGGTGACAGTGTAGGGAGTGTACAGGAATCCGGTCTCTAGGTCGACAGTAACTAGGTCAACACTATCTAGGTCGACCACTATTGGTCAACAGTAACTAGGTAGACAGGGTTTCTAGGTCGACAGGGTCTCTAGGTTGACATGTTCTAGGTCAACAGGTCAAAAGGTCGACATTACTTTTTCACTATTTCTTTTTTTTTAACCTTTTCATACTTAACGACCCACGTGGACTACGATTGGAACGGTAATCTGTGATGAGCGAAGCGGTAGCAGAGCGAGATACCTTGCCCGAAGCTCGCAAGCCATGCGAGGGGACACGTACACTAATTGGGGTTCCCGGTCACTCTACGAAGAAAACAACAACAACAAAACTCATGTTGACCTTTTGACCTGTCGACCTAGACCATGTCGACCTAAAGTCCCTGTCGACCTAGTTACTGTTGACCAATAGTGTTCGACATAGACACTGTCAAACTAGTTACTATCTACCTTCCATACCACACCCGAGTGTACATGCCCACATGCCCCTGGCCTCATCCACACAGCAGTGGTCACATCCCCTCTGCTTCTCAAAATAGGCCCTTTAATATTTTCAGGCCCAGGCTAATGTGGCCCTTAATCCAGCTCTAATGGCCAAATACAAAAACCACAACTAATGCATGCCTGCTAGGTAGGTTAATTCTACTTTTGTGAGGCTGTGCATGAACACACAATCAGTTGTCTACCTGTACATTCATTGTGCATAATCATTTTGAAGGTGAAACTCTAAGGTGCATGTCTGATAGATGTATTTGGGTTTGGTTAATGCCAAGAGAATGCTTCCTACCCCAATGCATATTGTAAAATTTTGTGGTAGAGGAATAATCGGCTGGGAAGTCTTTCATTCCAGTGAAGTGAAATCTTAATGCTACTGCATACAATGACTTTCCAGAGAATTGTGTGCTTCCAACTTGTGGCCAAAGTTTGAAGAAGAGCCTTTCCTTCTTCAGCTCCTATGCTTAAAGCGAGGGTCATCAAAAAATAATAGCGTAGTCTGGTGTGGTCTGGCCTGCACAGAGCTTTATCGCACTCATCCTGTGACGATCTGGGTAACTGGACATCATTATTTACCTTTAAAGTGTCTCCTGAGGCTGGCCCAGCATTCCAGGGCGGGATCCCATCTGCGTTGTCAGCATGTAGTACGCTGATGTCTTCACTTCACATCTCCTCCCTGTGATCCCGCAGCGCTGTCACAACAGCTTCACAAGCTTAGTTTATTAATTCCAAGAATGGCGTCTCCTGCCCTCCGCGGCCTCTGCCGCCATTACTACTGTTTCCCATATGTAATATTCAAGAATGGCGTCTCCTGCCCTCCGCGGCCTCCGCCGCCATTACTGCCGTTTTCCCACATGGAATTACAGACTTTCCCTCCAAATGCTAACATGGGCGCAGCCATGTTTTTCCAGTCACATGTTATTGTTTCAACCTATCCGCTGCGCTCTGGACTCTGCTTAATCTTCCAGCCAATGCCTGCTTCCCAGCAGGTATAAATATCCTGTTCCTGGGCTGGAAAGATGTTAGTGCTTTGGTTGTCAAACCCAGTGATACAAGTCTCTCCTGTCTGTGGTTATACCTCTGAAGAAACCGCCCATTGTGGAGGCGGAGAAATGCGTCAGGTGACTTGTTACGACTGTTGAACGCAGGTGGACCGCAACCGGAAGCCGGAAGCACCGAACCCGGAAGCCGCGAATCGCGGCATCTCAGCATCCCCTGCTACCCAGGACTTACACACACGGCTCCCTGTCTCCATTCCTACAAAGGCCAAGTGCTAGCTTACAGCACATTGCACCACTCACAGCGGACACAGCCTAAAGAGAACCGCCGCAGAGCGGCCAGCCATTTTTTCCAGTGAGTGGATCCTACAAGCCACACGGAGGGAGACAGTTGCGGGAACGGCATACTCCAAATCCAGCCACACTATTTGAACATAACGTCCATCAGTTCTTTCTGGTGAAGTATCAACAGGCCTTATTCATCTTTAGCCTTTCCTTCCCGCTAAGTGCACTTAAGCCTGTATAAGCACTAAACCCTAATTACCATTAACAGCTGGCTCACGCATGCAAAAGAACTAACAACTAAAATTAGGGATAGTGCCTAAACATATATAAGTCCTGGGACCCAGGACACAGTTATTATTATTATCTTCATTATTATTGTTGTAACTTGTTTTTATTTTTCTTGTCTAATTGTGTATAGGAATTGCCTATGGCACTCTAGCCATATATATGTTTATTTGCTCTTATCAATATTTTATTACTAATAAATACTATTGAATTTTTACAAAACCAGCAGCTGTTGTACTACGATTTCCCTTGAGCGCCCACATTATTTTTCTTCTTGTTTATGATAGTGCGGTGGATACCCAGATCCACCATTGTGGGCAGCTAACAGGGTGATCCCTATTGAGTAGTAATTATACTATCTTAACCTTTTTAATATCCTTTAATATTCTTTTGTCATACTAATCAGCGCCCACTTTTTGTCTTTGGGATTCTTTCCATAGACTACTTTCTCCTGTCTGTGGTTATTCAGCTATTGTTCAAGGTATTCCAGCTCCTGTGTTCAGCTCCACTAGAGACCCGCACCAGCTACCATCTGGCGGTGCAGCCTGACTCTGCTGTGTTCCAGCATTGCATTCTGCTATTGGCAGTGGTTCCATGTCGGCTTCCAGCGGTGCCTAGCCCTGCCAGTCACCATCGGTGTTCCATCATCGATCTCCAGTCACTATCGGTGCTCCATCATCGATCTCCAGTCACCATCGGTGTTCCATCATCGATCTCCAGTCACCATCGGTGTTCTTTCATCGATCCCCAGCATCACCAGTGTTTCTTCAGCTGACCTTCCGCTACATTGGTGTTCTAACATCATTCCACAGTTCACCAGCGGTGCTCCTGCTTGCAAATGCTCACTCCATCAGTGAGCTCCGTAGCACCCTCACCACCTGGGCCGGTTCCACCCGGCATCCCCGGCAGTTCACGAGTGCTCACTCTATTCAGCATTGCACCAGCATCTCCAGCTTCCAGTGTGTCATCTGCTGGCTTGTTCCTACTCATACCATCGATACAGAGGACAGCTGTTACTTTACATGACTTACCATCTCCAAGTTTTCTAAGACTGTACGGTGTTATACCACCTCTAACAGCTTCCTAATCATTGCTATACTAAGGAACTGAGATTCTATTTTGTTTGCCATTTATTCATATTGCTGAGCATCTCTGTCTTCTTGAACTGTCGTTTTACCAGATGAACTGTGCTTAATAAATATTCTGAACTTTTACAAAGTTGTCTTGGTCACACCTTCGGGCATTTGTTCTAAAGGTATCCTGCATGTCCAAGAACCCTATAATGCCTCCTAGGTTCACGTACACCTCAGCCCCTACAACTGAGGCTTCCTCTGGTAAACCCCAGCCCTCAGTTGTGACACATCCCTTGTCTTTGGGATGAATTGGAACACCAGCTGTGAGCCAGGACTTCAGTGCCCAACCTCTCTAATGCTCTTGTAACTGAGCAGATGCAAATTCCCACAGCCATGTTATAAAATCTTGTGGGAAGCTATGAGAGGGAAGTGAGTCTATTATGGCAACAAAGGTGGGACCAATACCATATTAATGGTCATGAATCAAAAATGAGTTGTCTAACAAGCAGATATGGGTGTGATGTTCAAGTGTCCACACACTTTTGTACATGTAGTACTAGTCATAGGTGTTTCCATAATGGGTGCAGTGTGTGCAGTGCACACGGGCCCACACTGCACCCATATACTATACTTACCCTTCTGGAGTCTCGCAATGGCGGTCCTGCACTGTGGACAGGAATCACTTGGAAAATGGCCACCATGGCCATTTCCCAGTGATTTGCACATGCTCATTGGAGATGTCCCCGGGAACAATGCGCGGACGCCATGTTCCCGGAGACCTGCGCATGCGCAGTAAATGCCACAGTCTACTGCTACCGGAGACGAGGGGGCCAGTGACAGAGGCGGCACGCGGGTCCCTTTCTCTCTTAAAACGCCCCTGCATGTAGTGCATATATCACAGAGACACTTTGGGATATTGTAGGACACCATTACCTGTGGAGGACCATTAAACTGATTTATCAACCACCATTTTATGTTACAATTACACAAAACTATAATAAAAACAATCCCTTGGTATGCTTTCAAGAAATAACACAATTTGATGAAAATAACAGCAGTAGTGATAGTGGGCGCTTTTCTTGCTAGGATCCTTTTCAGCACAGGAAAAGCACAATAATATAAAACAGAGCAAGAAAGCATACTTAGTGTAATACATTAGGCTCAGAAATTGGTGTTATAAAATGTTATAAATTATGCGTACTTCAAAGTCATTAAAACAGGCTTAGCAGATAACATTCCATACTGCAAATTAAAGTTGTGACAGAAATTGGGTTATAAATGACTCCACCGCCAACTAAGTAGCAGCAAAACTGCAATAAATCCCAGCACCAACATCACCAGAGAGAACACAGTGTACTGTACTATTTCAAGGATTTTTTTAATGATTAAAAAAAAGGATTAAAAATCTGTACATGCAAATCAAGAATAAATGAGCGGCAAATATAATTCACCAAATCCCAAACGAAGAGATGAAATGCAGGTCACAACTGCACCCAAAAAGTGGAAGCTCTAATGGTGATGGATCAACCAAAATGGGAGTAGGTAGGTTAACAGGATCAACCAACCAACACGTTTCGTATCACACCACTCCAGGGATGTAGTTCATGTAGTATGTGGCAACATGGAGGTGCCTAAATAGGTCAGAAGTTATTTGCTGACAAATTAGGCAATATCTATGAATATAACTACAGTGACTCCTGACAACAATAGTAATTAAACATATCCAATAAGGCTATAAAAACAAGGCCAACAGTGATGTCACTAAAAGTGCTTTTATAGGTGTTAAAAAATGGTTAATGTCTGAATAAATATGGTTAGCATACACTAATGCAAAACTAATAAATTATTCTGATGAATTTAATTCATAATGGGGGTGATTCCGAGTTGTTCGCTCGCTAGCTGCTTTTAGCAGCATTGCACACGCTAAGCCGCCACCCTCTGGGAGTGTATCTTAGCTTAGCAGAATTGCGAACGAAAGATTAGCAGAATTGCGAATAGAAATTTCTTAGCAGTTTCTGAGTAGCTCGAGACCTACTCACAAATAGCGATCAGTTCAGTCAGTTTCGTTCCTGGTTTGACGTCACACACACGCCCAGCGTTCGCCCAGCCACTCCCCTGTTTCTTCAGACACTCCCCCGTTTTTCCCTGACACGCCTGCTTTTTTCCGCACACTCCCAGAAAACGGCCAGTTTCCGCCCAGAAACACCCACTTCCTGTCAATCACACTACGATCACCAGAACGATGAAAAATCTTCGTTCGGACGTGAGTAAATCTACTAAGTTTTGAGCTAAAATACTAACCGCATGCGCACTGCGAACAATGGCCCTCATTCCGAGTTGATCGGTCGCAAGGCGAATTTAGCAGAGTTACACACGCTAAGCCGCCGCCTACTGGGAGTGAATCTTAGCTTCTTAAAATTGCGACCGATGTATTCGCAATATTGCGATTACTAACTACTTAGCAGTTTCAGAGTAGCTCCAGACTTACTCTGCCTGTGCGATCAGTTCAGTGCTTGTCGTTCCTGGTTGACGTCACAAACACACCCAGCGTTCGCCCAGGCACTCCCACCGTTTCTCCGGCCACTCCTGCGTTTTTTCCGGAAACGGTAGCGTTTTCAGCCACACGCCCCTGAAACGCCGTGTTTCCGCCCAGTAACACCCATTTCCTGTCAATCACATTACGATCGCCGGAGCGAAGAAAAAGCCGTGAGTAAAAATACTTTCTTCATAGTAAAGTTACTTGGCGCAGTCGCAGTGCGAACATTGCGCATGCGTACTAAGCGGATTTTCACTGCGATGCGATGAAAAATACAGAGCGAACAACTCGGAATGAGGGCCAATGTGCAAGCGCATTTTTGCCTTAATCGCTCCGTTGCGAAAATCGGCAACGAGCGAACAACTCGGAATGACCCCCAATATACCTAAACCTTAATAATATGTTTAAAAATACATAAACCAGCTATCCAAAAATGGTTTAAATAAAGCTGAATCTGTCTACCATTATCCGCTTCAGCCACTGGCAACAATGGAGGAGATACAGCGGAAACCTGCACTTATTTTAGTAAGCAATCACATCTGCGACTACACAGTGTTCCATTCTAAGGGCCTGATTCAGCTTAAAAATTGCAAATTGGGCGATTATCGTCAGACTGCGCATGTGCTGCAGATGCATTGTGCATGCGCGAAGCATACACTGTGATCGCAATTTAGTGAAATGCGATCGCAGTTTGATTGACAGGAAGTGACCGTTCGTGGGTGTTAACATGGCGTTTGTGGGGAGTGTGGCTTAGGAAAAAATACATTATGGTGCTCCCCCCCAATTCACACCATACCGCAACTTACCTCCCCCACCCCACCCCTTGGGGGCAGTGCTTACCTCCGGATCCCTGCAGAGACTCTTTACAAAGTCTGCCGCCACAGCCTGCTTCCCCTATGTCATGTCCTAGCCGGCTCTTTCACTCTGAGTCTTCACGGTTGCATTACTGGGAGGAGGCGTGGCCATGCTGAGCCTGCTGGGACATCCACGCCTCCTCCCAGTAATGCATCTGTGAAGAGCCGGCTAGGACAGAATATGGGGCAGCACACGGTGTGGCAGACTTTTTAAAGTGGGAGTCTCCGCGGGGATCCGGAGGAAAGCGCTCCCCCTCCCCAGCGCCTGTGCCACTGACATGTTTGGGGGGGCATGCTGGCCCCTTTCCCCCTGTTCCGATGCCTCTGATCCCAGGGGTGGCTTCTAGGTAAGCTAGCTCTCAATTTGGGTGTATTTCTGTATGTGCCTTTATCATGAGGCCTTATAATAGTCAATTATATGGCCCGGCGTGGGTACTGTTATCATGCATTGTAGGACCTGCTGGTATCATAAAAGCCATGAAGTGGCCCAGTGGCTGACCATGTATTGCAAATGCATGCAACAAATATCTCTAAATTTCTATTACCATATAGTTTTTCAAGTATTATGCAAGTACTATTTAGTGTTCTGGGGACCCCTTGAGGCTAACCCCTCCTTTCTGTTTTATGTTTTGTATGCCCCCCTCCCTTTCATACACCTAAATAGTACTGCCAGATTGATTGAGCAGCTTCCACTGTGCGTGCTGATTTGCGGCTGTACCTGCTCTCAGCTTACAACTGTTTCACACTCTGCACCTGGGGTGGGGAACGTGGCCCGCTAAATCATTTGGTGTGGCTCTGGCAAGGCAATAACACAAGGGATTCGAAATTCAGCAGGTCACATTTTTTAATTACAAATGGAGCAGAGCGCAAATATAATGCGCTAGAGCTCAGCTGCTCCTTATATTTACAGTATACTGCGAGTATGTATGTATGTATGCATGCTGTCTGTATATTTACCAAAGAGTCGTCTGCGCTCCAGACTGACGGATACAACCTGAAAAAGCAGTTGAGAGTACCAACATCATCAATACCAGCTTGCCATCACATGCCTTGCCCACGAGAAGCAGTTCCAGCCATCACATTAAGGGTGAGTTAATGTTTGACCAAATATAGCAGGCTAATTTTGAAGTTGATAATTTTGTAATAGCCTGCAAATGATGTTATAAATATCCAAATGGCCCTTGGCATAAAATAGGTTTCCCACCCCTGCTCTACATAGTGGTTACCAACTTCAAGTACCCCAGACACTGTGTACAGGTACTTTTGCAGGCTATAACACATACAGTACCTTGAAGGCTGGCGGTCCTATTAAGAATTTGATATTTGAGAATGGCTGATACATTTTATTGGTCTCTGAACCATACATCTATTATTCTAACAATATTAACCAATGGCAACCAATCACCTGCTCCGTACATTGTATAGTATGCAAATTATAAATGATACTTAAATGCTGATTGGTTGCCATGGGTAACTTTTCCACTGGCTCACTTCTCCACACTTTTCACTGTTTCTTGAATAGACCCCTCAGCTCTGTGCATTGCCAATGAACCTGGATACATTTTAACACAGCTCCTAACATTTGCTGAATACTACTACATATGGGCCCTCATTCCGAGTTGTTCGCTCGCAAGGCGAATGTAGCAGAGTTACACACGCTAAGCCGCCGCCTACTGGGAGTGAATCTTAGCTTCTTAAAATTGCGACCGACGTACGCGCAATATTGCGATTACAAACGAGTTAGCAGTTTCAGAGTAGCTCCAGACTTACTCTGCCTGTGCGATCATTTCAGTGCTTGTCGTTCCTGGTTGACGTCACAAACACACCCAGCGTTCGCCCAGGCACTCCCACCGTTTCCCCGGCCACTCCTGCGTTTTTTCCGGAAACGGTAGCGTTTTCAGCCACACGCCCCTGAAACGCCGTGTATCCGCCCAGTAACACCCATTTCCTGTCAATCACATTACGATCGCCGGAGCGAAGAAAAAGCCGTGAGTAAAAATACTTTCTTCATAGTAAAGTTACTTGGCGCAGTCGCAGTGCGAACATTGCGCATGCGTACTAAGCGGATTTTCACTGCGATGCGATGAAAAATACCGAGCGAACAACTCGGAATGAGGGCCATGGGGGGTAATTCCGAGTTGATCGCAGCAGAAAACTTTTAGCAGTTGGGTAAAACCATGGCCCTCATTCCGAGTTGTTCGCTCGCAAGGCGATTTTAGCAGTATTGCACACGCTAAGCCGCCGCCTACTGGGAGTGAATCTTAGCTTCTTAAAATTGCGAACGAAAGATTCGCAATATTGCGATTACACATCTCGTAGCAGTTTCAGAGTAGCTTCAGACTTACTCGGCATCTGCGATCAGTTCAGTGCTTATCGTTCCTGGTTTGACGTCACAAACACACCCAGCGTTCGCCCAGACACTCCTCCGTTTCTCCAGCCACTCCCGCGTTTTTTCCGGAAACGGTAGCGTTTTTTCCCACACGCCCATAAAACGGCCTGTTTCCGCCCAGTAACACCCATTTCCTGTCAATCACACTACGATCGCCTGAGCGAAGAAAATGCGGTGAGTAAAAATCCAAACTTCATAGCAAATTTACTTGGCGCAGTCGCAGTGCGGACATTGCGCATGCGCACTAAGCGGAAAAACGTTGCGATGCGTAGAAATTTTCCGAGCGAACGACTCGGAATGACCTCCCATGTGCACTGCAGGGGAGGCAGATATAACATTTGCAGAGAGAGTTAGATTTGGGTGAGTTATTTTGTTTCTGTGCAGGGTAAATACTGGCTGCTTTATTTTTACACTGCAAATTAGATTGCAGATTGAACACACCACACCTAAATCTAACTCTCTCTGCACATGTTATATCTGCCTCCCCTGCAGTGCACATGGTTTTGCCCAACTGCTAACAAAATTCCTGCTGCGATCAACTTGGAATTACCCCCATGATACAGTATCCTTACAGAACATTTACATTTCTCTGACGTCCTAAGTGGATGCTGGGACTCCGTAAGGACCATGGGGAATAGCGGCTCCGCAGGAGACTGGGCACAACTAAAAGAAAGCTTTAGACTAACTGGTGTGCACTGGCTCCTCCCACCATGACCCTCCTCCAGACCTCAGTTAGAATCTTGTGCCCGGCTGAGCTGGATGCACACTAGGGGCTCTCCTGAGCTCCTAGAAGAGAAAGTATATTTTAGGTTTTTTATTTTCAGTGAGATCTGCTGGCAACAGACTCACTGCTACGAGGGACTAAGGGGAGAAGAAGCGAACCTACCTGACTGGAGATAGTTTGGGCTTCTTAGGCTACCGGACACCATTAGCTCCAGAGGGATCGAACACAGGACCCGACCTCGATCGTTCGGGCCCGGAGCCGCGCCGCCGTCCCCCTTACAGAGCCAGAAGCAAGGGGAGGCGAGAAGTGGTCCGGAAAATCGGCGGCAGAAGAACTCGGTCTTCAACAAGGTAGCACACAGCACTGCAGCTGTGCACCATTGCTCCTCATGCACACCTCACACTCCGGTCACTGATGGGTGCAGGGCGCTGGGGGGGGGGGGGGGGGCGCCCTGAGCAGCAATAAACACCTTGGCTGGCAAATCATCACAATATATACAGTCCCAGAGGCTATATATGTGATAAATTACCCCTGCCAGAATTCCTGAAAAAAGCGGGAGAAGTCCGCCGGAAAAGGGGCGGGGCTAACTCCCTCAGCACACTGGCGCCATTTCTCCCTCACAGCTCCGCTGGAAGGATCGCTCCCAGGCTCTCCCCTGCAGTATCAAGCTACAAAGGGTAAAAAAGAGAGGGGGGGGGCACTAAATTTAGGCACAGTATAACTTATATGGCAGCTATAAGGGGAAATAATTCAGTTAATCCCTGTATTATATAGCGCTCTGGTGTGTGCTGGCATACTCTCTCTCTGTCTCCCCAAAAGGGCTTTGTGGGGTCCTGTCCTCTGTCAGAGCATTCCCTGTGTGTGTGCGGTGTGTCGGTACAGCTGTGTCGACATGTTTGATGAGGAGGCTTATGTGGAGGCGGAGCAGATGCCTATAAATGTGATGTCACCCCCTGCGGGGCCGACACCTGAGTGGATGGTTATGTGGAAGGAACTACGTGACAGTGTCGACTCCTTACATAAAAGGTTTGACGACATACCAAATATGGGACAGCCGGCTTCTCAGCCTGTGCCTGCCCAGGCGTCTCAAAAGCCATCAGGGGCTCTAAAACCTCAGATGGCAGACACAGATGTCGACACGGATACTGAGTCAAGTGTCGACGACGATGAGACTAATGTAACTTCCAATAGGGCCACACGTTACATGATTGAGGCAATGAAAAATGTGTTGCACATTTCTGATGTTACCCCCGGTACCACAAAAAAGTAGGGATGTGCACCTGAAATTTTTCGGGTTTTGTGTTTTGGTTTTGGGTTCGGTTCCGTGGCCGTGTTTTGGGTTCGAACGCGTTTTGGCAAAACCTCACCGAATTTTTTTTGTCGGATTCGGGTGTGTTTTGGATTCGGGTGTTTTTTAAAAAAAAACCTAAAAAACAGCTTAAATCATAGAATTTGGGGGTCATTTTGATCCCATAGTATTATTAACCTCAATAACCATAATTTCCACTCATTTTCAGTCTATTCTGAACACCTCACACCTCACAATATTATTTTTAGTCCTAAAATTTGCACCGAGGTCGCTGGATGGCTAAGCTAAGCGACCCAAGTGGCCAACACAAACACCTGGCCCATCTAGGAGTGGCACTGCAGTGTCAGGCAGGATGGCCCTTCCAAAAAATACTCCCCAAACAGCACATGACGCAAAGAAGAAAAAAAAGAGGCGCAATGAGGTAGCTGTGTGAGTAAGCTAAGCGACCCTAGAGGCCGACACAAACACCTGGCCCATCTAGGAGTGGCACTGCAGTGTCACGCAGGATGGCCCTTCCAAAAAATACTCCCCAAACAGCACATGACGCAAAGAAGAAAAAAAAGAGGCGCAATGAGGTAGCTGTGTGAGTAAGCTAAGCGACCCTAGTGGCCGACACAAACACCTGGCCCATCTAGGAGTGGCACTGCAGTGTCACGCAGGATGGCCCTTCCAAAAAATACTCCCCAAACAGCACATGACGCAAAGAAGAAAAAAAAGAGGCGCAATGAGGTAGCTGTGTGAGTAAGCTAAGCGACCCTAGTGGCCGACACAAACACCTGGCCCATCTAGGAGTGGCACTGCAGTGTCACGCAGGATGGCCCTTCCAAAAAATACTCCCCAAACAGCACATGACGCAAAGAAGAAAAAAGAGGTGCAAGATGGAATTGTCCTTGGGCCCTCCCACCCACCCTTATGTTGTATAAACAGGACATGCACACTTTAACCAACCCATTATTTCAGCGACAGGGTCTGCCACACGACTGTGACTGAAATGACTGGTTGGTTTGGGCCCCCACCAAAAAAGAAGCAATCAATCTCTCCTTGCACAAACTGGCTCTACAGAGGCAAGATGTCCACCTCATCATCATCGTCCGATTCATCACCCCTTTCACTGTGTACATCCCCCTCCTCACAGATTATTCATTCGTCCCCACTGGAATCCACCATCTCAGATCCCCGTGTACTTTCTGGAGGCAATTGCTGCTGGTGAATGTCTCCATGGAGTAATTGATTATAATTCATTTTAATGAACATCATCTTCTCCACATTTTCTGGAAGTAACCTCGTACGCCGATTGCTGACAAGGTGAGCGGCGGCACTAAACACTCTTTCGGAGTACACACTGGAGGGAGGGCAACTTAGGTAGAATAAAGCCAGTTTGTGCAAGGGCCTCCAAATTGCCTCTTTTCCCTGCCAGTATACGTACGGACTGTCTGACGTGCCTACTTGGATGCGGTCACTCATATAATCCTCCACCATTCTTTCAATGGTGAGAGAATCATATGCAGTGACAGTAGACGACATGTCAGTAATCGTTGGCAGGTCCTTCAGTCCGGACCAGATGTCAGCATCAGCAGTCGCTCCAGACTGCCCTGCATCACCGCCAGCGGGTGGGCTCGGAATTCGTAGCCTTTTCCTCGCACCCCCAGTTGCGGGAGAATGTGAAGGAGGAGATGTTGACAGGTCGCGTTCCGCTTGACTTGACAATTTTCTCACCAGCAGTTCTTTGAACCCCTGCAGACTTGTGTCTGCCGGAAAGAGAGATCCAACGTAGGTTTTAAATCTAGGATCGAGCACGGTGGCCAAAATGTAGTGCTCTGATTTCAACAGATTGACCACACGTGAATCCTGGTTAAGCGAATGAAGGGCTCCATCCACAAGTCCCACATGCCTAGCGGAATCGCTCTGTTTTAGCTCCTCCTTCAATGCCTCCAGCTTCTTCTGCAAAAGCCTGATGAGGGGAATGACCTGACTCAGGCTGGCAGTGTCTGAACTGACTTCACGTGTGGCAAGTTCAAAGGGCAGCAGAACCTTGCACAACGTTGAAATCATTCTCCACTGCGCTTGAGACAGATGTATAGGCTTGAATGGCCTTTTGCTGCTCCTCCATCCTCTGAAGCATATAGAGGGTTGAATTCCACCTTGTTACCACCTCTTGCTTCAGATGATGGCAGGGCAGGTTCTGGTTTTTTTGGTGGTGCTTCAGTCTTCTGTACGCGGTGCCTGCACGCCGAAAGTGGCCCGCAATTCTTCTGGCCACCGACAGCATCTCTTGCACGCCCCTTTCGTTTTTTAAATAATTCTGCACCACCAAATTCAAGGTATGTGCAAAACATGGGACGTGCTGGAATTTGCCCAGATGTAATGCACGCACAATATTGCTGGCGTTGTCCGATGCCACAAATCCCCAGGAGAGTCCAATTGGGGTAAGCCATTCTGCGATGATCTTCCTCAGTTGCCGTAAGAGGTTTTCAGCTGTGTGCGTATTCTGGAAAGCGGTGATACAAAGCGTAGCCTGCCTAGGAACGAGTTGGCGTTTGCGAGATGCTGCTACTGGTGCCGCCGCTGCTGTTCTTGCAGCGGGAGGCAATACATCTACCCAGTGGGCTGTCACAGTCATGTAGTCCTGAGTCTGCCCTGCTCCACTTGTCCACATGTCCGTGGTTAAGTGGACATTGGGTACAACTGCATTTTTTAGGACACTGTGGAGTCTTTTTCTGACGTCCGTGTACATTCTCGGTATCGCCTGCCTAGAGCAGTGGAACCTAGATGGTATTTGGTAACGGGGGCACACTACCTCAAGAAATTGTCTAGTTCCCTGTGAACTAACGGTGGATACCGGACGCACGTCTAACACCAACATAGTTGTCAAGGCCTCAGTTATCCGCTTTGCAACAGGATGACTGCTGTGATATTTCATCTTCCTCGCAAAGGACAGTTGGACAGTCAATTGCTTACTGGAAGTAGTACAAGTGGTCTTCCGACTTCCCCTCTGGGATGACGATCGACTCCCAGCAGCAACAACAGCAGCGCCAGCAGCAGTAGGCGTTACACTCAAGGATGCATCGGAGGAATCCCAGGCAGGAGAGGACTCGTCAGACTTGCCAGTGACATGGCCTGCAGGACTATTGGCTTTCCTGGGTAAGGAGGAAATTGACACTGAGGGAGTTGGTGGTGTGGTTTGCGTGAGCTTGGTTACAAGAGGAAGGGATTTACTGGTCAGTGGACTGCTTCCGCTGTCGCCCAATGTTTTTGAACTTGTCACTGACTTATTATGAATGTGCTGCAGGTGACGTATAAGGGAGGATGTTCCGAGGTGGGTAACGTCCTTACCCCTACTTATTACAGCTTGACAAAGGCAACACACGGCTTGACACCTGTTGTCCGCATTTCTGTTGAAATACTTCCACAGTGAAGAGCTGATTTTTTTGGTATTTTCACCAGGCATGTCAATGGCCATATTCCTCCCACGGACAACAGGTGTCTCCCCGGGTGCCTGACTTAAACATACCACCTCACCATCAGAATCCTCCTTGTCAATTTCCTCCCCAGCGCCAGCAACACCCATATCCTCATCCTGGTGTACTTCAACACTGACATCTTCAATTTCACTATCAGGAACTGGACTGCGGGTGCTCCTTTCAACACTTGCAGGGGGCATGCAAATGGTGGAAGGCGCAAGCTCTTCCCGTCCAGTGTTGGGAAGGTCAGGCATCGCAACCGACAAAATTGGACTCTCCTTTGGGATTTGGGATTTCGAAGAACGCACAGTTCTTTGCTGTGCTTTTGCCGCAAGTCTTTTCTTTTTTCTAGCGAGAGGATGAGTGCTTCCATCCTCATGTGAAGCTGAACCACTAGCCATGAACATAGGTCAGGGCCTCAGCCGTTCCTTGCCACTCCGTGTCGTAAATGGCATATTGGCAAGTTTACGCTTCTCCTCAGACGCTTTTAATTTTGATTTTTGGGTCATTTTTTTACTGATCTTTTGTGTTTTGGATTTTACATGCTCTGTACTATGACATTGGGCATCGGCCTTGGCAGACGACGTTGATGGCATTTCATCGTCTCGGCCATGACTAGTGGCAGCAGCTTCAGCACGAGGTGGAAGTGGATCTTGATCTTTCCCTATTTTTTTAACCTCCACATTTTTGTTCTCCATATTTTGCGCACAACTAAAAGCCACCACAGGTATACAATGTAGATGGATGGATAGTATAGTATTACTTATACTTATGGACGACGAGTGACGACACAGAGGTAGGTACAGCCGTGGCCTACCGTACTGCTGCTTAGTGCTTATATATAAATATAATATACTGTGTGTATAACGGACCTGGTGGACAGTGTCAGCAGACTGCTAAACTAGTATGAAGAAAGAAAAGAAAAACACCACAGGAATACAATGTAGATGGATGGATAGTATAGTATTACTTATACTTATGGACGACAAGTGACGACACAGAGGTAGGTACAGCCGTGGCCTACCGTACTGCTGCTTAGTGCTTATATATAAATATAATATACTGTATAACGGACCTGGTGGACAGTGTCAGCAGACTGCTAAACTAGTATGAAGAAAGAAAAAAAAAACCACCACAGGTATACAATGTAGATGGATGGATAGTATAGTATTACTTATACTTATGGACGACGAGTGACGACACAGAGGTAGGTACAGCCGTGGCCTACCGTACTGCTGCTTAGTGCTTATATATAAATATAATATACTGTATAACGGACCTGGTGGACAGTGTCAGCAAACTGCTAAACTAGTATGAAGAAAGAAAAAAAAACCACCACAGGTATACAATGTAGATGGATGGATAGTATAGTATTACTTATACTTATGCATGACGAGTGACGACACAGAGGTAGGTACAGCCGTGGCCTACCGTACTGCTGCTTAGTGCTTATATATAAATATAATATACTGTATAACGGACCTGGTGGACAGTGTCCGCAGACTGCTAAACTAGTATGAAGAAAGAAAAAAAAAACACCACAGGTATACAATGTAGATGGATGGATAGTATAGTATTACTTATACTTATGGACGACGAGTGCACTGACGACACAGAGGTAGGTACAGCCGTGGCCTACCGTACTGCTGCTTAGTGCTTATATATAAATATAATATACTGTGTGTATAACGGACCTGGTGGACAGTGTCAGCAGACTGCTAAACTAGTATGAAGAAAGAAAAAAAAAAACACCACAGGTATACAATGTAGATGGATGGATAGTATAGTATTACTTATACTTATGGACGACGAGTGACGACACAGAGGTAGGTACAGCCGTGGCCTACCGTACTGCTGCTTAGTGCTTAATTATATATATAATATACTGTATAACGGACCTGGTGGACACTGCAGTGTCAGCAGACTGCTAAACAAACTAGCATGAAGAAAAAAAAAAAGAAAAAAAACAGTGTTTTTCAGGCAGACAAACGTATACTGGACTGGACTGGGGGTCACTGTCAGCAAAACTGTGCACTGTACTCCTGCTATAACTGCTCCCCAGTCCCCACAATTAGGCAGTGTGAGCAGTGCACTCAGCACAGATATATCATGCAGCAGTGCAGCACACTGAGTGAGCACAGATATGGTGGAGCGTTTTTTTTCAGGCAGAGAAACAACGGATTAAACTCAAAACCCTGCACTGTACTCCCTAACAGCTGCTCCCCGTCCCCAATCCTCCCCACAATTATAACTAACTAAGTTCTAATATAATACAACGGACTCGGAGAGGACGCCGGCCACGTCCTCTCCCTATCAATCTCAATGCACGTGTGAAAATGGCAGCAACGCGCGGCTCCTTATATAGAATCCGAGTCTCGCGAGAATCCGATAGCGGGATGATGACGTTCGGGCGCGCTCGGGTTAACCGAGCAAGGCGGGAGGATCCGAGTCGCTCGGACCCGTGTAAAAAAAAGGTGAAGTTCGGGCGGGTTCGGATTCCGAGGAACCGAACCCGCTCATCACTACAAAAAAGGGTATTATGTTTGGAGAGAAAAAACTACCAGTAGTTTTTCCTCCATCTGAGGAGTTAAATGAAGTGTGTGAAGAAGCGTGGGCTTCCCCTGATAAGAAACTAGTAATTTCTAAAAGGTTACTAATGACGTACCCTTTCCCGCCAGAGGATAGGTCACGTTGGGAAACATCCCCTAGGGTGGATAAAGCGCTTACACGCTTGTCAAAGAAGGTGGCACTACCGTCTCCGGATACGGCCGCCCTAAAGGAACCTGCTGATAGAAAGCAGGAGGCTATCCTGAAGTCTGTATATACACACACAGGTATTATACTGAGACCAGCTATTGCTTCAGCATGGATGTGCAGTGCTGCAGCTGCGTGGTCAGATTCCCTGTCGGAAAATATTGATACCCTAGACAGGGACACTATATTGCTAACCGTAGAGCATATTAAAGACGCAGTCTTATACATGAGAGATGCACAGAGGGATATTTGCTGGCTGGCATCTAAAATAAGTGCAATGTCCATTTCTGCCAGGAGAGGGTTATGGACTCGGCAGTGGACAGGTGATGCAGACTCAAAAAGGCACATGGAAGTTTTGCCTTATAAAGGTGAGGAGTTGTTCGGGGATGGTCTCTCGGACCTAGTTTCCACAGCAACTGCTGGGAAGTCTGCATTTTTACCCCATGTTCCCTCACAGTCAAAGAAAGCACCGTATTATCAGGTACAGTCCTTTCGGCCCCATAAGGGCAAGCGGGTTAAAGGCGCGTCCTTTCTGCCCAGAGGCAGAGGTAGAGGGAAAAAGCTGCAGCATACAGCCAGTTCCCAGGAGCAAAAGTCCTCCCCCGCTTCCTCTAAGTCCACCGCATGACGCTGCGGCTCCACAGGTGGAGCCAAGTACGGTGGGGGCCCGTCTCAAAAATTTCAGCAATCAGTGGGCTCGCTCACGGGTGGATCCCTGGATCTTTCAAGTAGTATCTCAAGGGTACAAGCTGGAATTCGAGACGTCTCCCCCCCGCCGTTTCCTCAAATCTGCCTTGCCAACAACTCCCTCAGGCAGGGAGGCAGTGCTAGAGGCAATTCACAAGCTTTATTCCCAGCAGGTGATAGTCAAGGTGCCCCTACTTCAACAAGGACGGGGTTACTATTCCACAATGTTTGTGGTACCGAAACCGGACGGTTCGGTGAGACCCATTTTAAATTAGAAATCCTTGAACACATACATAAAAAAATTCAAGTTCAAGATGGAATCGCTCAGGGCGGTTATTGCAAGCCTGGACGAGGGGGATTACATGATATCACTGTACATCAAGGATGCTTACCTGCATGTCCCCATTTACCATCCTCACCAGGAGTACCTCAGATTTGTGGTACAGGATTGTCATTACCAATTCCAGACGTTGCCGTTCGGTCTATCCACGGCTCCGAGGGTCTTTACCAAGGTAATGGCCGAAATGATGATACTCCTTCGAAAGAAGGGAGTTTTAATTATCCCGTACTTGGACGATCTCCTGATAAAGGCGAGGTCCAGGGAGCAGTTGTTAGTCGGGGTAGCACTATCTCGGGAGGTGCTACAACAGCACGGCTGGATTCTAAATATTCCAAAGTCACAGCTGGTCCCTACGACACGTCTACTGTTCCTGGGGATGGTTCTGGACACAGAACAGAAAAAAGTGTTTCTCCCGGAGGAGAAGGCCAAGGAGCTGTCATCTCTAGTCAGAGGCCTCCTAAAACCAAAACAGGTGTCGGTGCATCACTGCACGCGGATCCTGGGAAAGATGGTAGCTTCCTACGAAGCAATTCCATTCGGCAGGTTCCATGCAAGAACCTTTCAGTGGGACCTGTTGGACAAGTTGTCCGGATCGCATCTTCAGATGCATCGGCTGATAACCCTGTCTCCAAGGACCAGGGTGTCTCTGCTGTGGTGGCTGCAAAGTGCTCATTTTCAAGAGGGCCGCAGATTCGGCATACAGGACTGGGTCCTGGTGACCACGGATGCCAGCCTTCGAGGCTGGGGGGCAGTCACACAGGGAAGAAACTTCCAAGGACTATGGTCAAGTCAGGAGACTTCCCTACACATAAATATTCTGGAACTGAGGGCCATTTACAATGCCCTAAGTCAGGCAAAATCCCTGCTTCAAAACCAGCCGGTACTGATCCAGTCAGACAACATCACGGCGGTCGCCCATGTAAACCGACAGGGCGGGACGAGAAGCAGGATGGCGATGGCAGAAGCCACAAGGACTCTCCGATGGGCGGAAAATCACATGTTAGCACTGTCAGCAGTGTTCATTCCGGGAGTGGACAACTGGGAAGCAGACTTCCTCAGCAGGCACGACCTCCACCCGGGAGAGTGGGGACTTCATCCAGAAGTCTTCCAACTGATTGTAAACCATTGGGAAAGGCCACAGGTGGACATGATGGCGTCCCGCCTAAACAAAAAGCTAGAAAGATATTGCGCCAGGTCAAGAGACCCACAAACGATAGCTGTGGACGCTCTAGTGACACCGTGGGTGTACCGGTCGGTTTATGTGTTCCCTCCTCTTCCTCTCATACCAAAGGTACTGAGGATAATAAGGAGAAGAGTAGTAAGAACTATACTCATTGTTCCGGATTGGCCAAGAAGAGCTTGGTACCCGGAACTTCAAGAAATGATCTCAGAGGACCCATGGCCTCTGCCGCTCAGACAGTACCTGCTGCAGCAGGGGCCCTGTCTGTTCCAAGACTTACCGCGGCTGCGTTTGACGGCATGGCGGTTGAACACAGGATCCTGAAGGAAAAGGACATTCCGGAGGAAGTCATTCCTACGCTGATTAAAGCTAGGAAAGAAGTAACCGCAAACCATTATCACCGCATATGGCGAAAATATGTTGCATGGTGTGAGGCCAGGAAGGCCCCAACGGAGGAATTTCAGCTGGGCCGTTTCCTGCACTTCCTACAGTCAGGGGTGACTATGGGCCTAAAATTGGGTTCCATTAAGGTCCAGATTTCGGCTCTGTCGTTCTCTGTCGAGAGAACTGGCTTCACTACCTGAAGTTCAGACTTTTGTTAAGGGAGTGCTGCATATTCAGCCCCCTTTTGTGCCTCCAGTGGCACCTTGGGATCTCAACGTGGTGTTGGATTTCCTAAAGTCACATTGGTTTGAGCCACTTAAAACCGTGGAATTGAAGTATCTCACGTGGAAAGTGGTCATGTTGTTGGCCTTGGCTTCGGCCAGGTGTGTATCAGAATTGGCGGCTTTGTCATGTAAAAGCCCTTATCTGATTTTCCATATGGATAGGGCAGAATTGAGGACTCGTCCCCAATTTCTCCCTAAGGTGGTATCAGCCTTTCATCTGAACCAACCTATCGTGGTGCCTGCGGCTACTAAAGACTTGGAGGCTTCCAAGTTGTTGGACGTAGTCAGGGCCCTGAAAATTTATGTTTCCAGGACAGCTGGAGTCAGAAAGTCTGACTCGCTATTTATCCTGTATGCGCCCAACAAGTTGGGTGCACCTGCTTCAAAGCAGACTATTGCTCGCTGGATCTGTAGTACGATTCAGCTTGCACATTCTGCGGCTGGACTGCCGCATCCTAAATCAGTGAAAGCCCATTCCACGAGGAAGGTGGGCTCTTCTTGGGCGGCTGCCCGAGGGGTCTCGGCTCTACAACTTTGCCGAGCAGCTACTTGGTCGGGGTCAAACACATTTGCTAAATTCTACAAGTTTGACACCCTGGCTGAGGAGGACCTAGAGTTTGCCCATTCGGTGCTGCAGAGTCATCCGCACTCTCCCGCCCATTTGGGAGCTTTGGTATAATCCCCATGGTCCTTACGGAGTCCCAGCATCCACTTAGGACGTCAGAGAAAATAAGAATTTACTCACCGGTAATTCTATTTCTCGTAGTCCGTAGTGGATGCTGGGCGCCCATCCCAAGTGCGGATTGTCTGCAATACTTGTATATAGTTATTGTTTAACTAAAGGGTTATTGTTGAGCCATCTGTTGAGAGGCTCAGTTGTTATCATACTGTTAACTGGGTATTGTATCACGAGTTATACGGTGTGATTGGTGTGGCTGGTATGAGTCTTACCCGGGATTCAAAATCCTTCCTTATTGTGTCAGCTCTTCCGGGCACAGTATCCTAACTGAGGTCTGGAGGAGGGTCATGGTGGGAGGAGCCAGTGCACACCAGTTAGTCTAAAGCTTTCTTTTAGTTGTGCCCAGTCTCCTGCGGAGCCGCTATTCCCCATGGTCCTTACGGAGTCCCAGCATCCACTACGGACTACGAGAAATAGAATTACCGGTGAGTAAATTCTTATTTTCTCACTTACTGTAGCTGTCTTTTTTATATAGTTATGCAAGAACATTAATACCTATACATTCCTCTCTTCAGTGCTTATTTCCATGTTTGTATGTAGTCTGAGTTAATAGTGTTATCTGCTATTCTGATGTCTATCAAGTTTTAAATGTTTATTTTTGTTAATAAATAGTTCTTTTGATACCTCATACCTACCAACTTTATAGCTTGAGGAAGAAGGACTTTGAAAAGGGGGCGTTGTCTTTGGAAAGGGGGCGTGTCTTAGCGGTAGTGCTGTGATCACAAGCCACGCCCTGTTTCCTCACCGAAGGTGCATGCCCATCGCTCTATGAGCTGCTGGTCATTCCCCCTCTCCCTCTGGCTCCCCGTCAATAGATGCTGTGTGCATGCGCACAGCATCTATTCACCACTGCTCTGCTAAGCAGAGCAGCGAGTGATACAGCCTCCCAACTGCCCCGTCCCCCCGCGGGACATGGCGGCCCGCAGGTGGGACAGCCTGGCAGTACAAAAAAAAACGGCTTTGTCCCACAAAAATCGGGACAGTTGGGAGGTATGATACCTTATTTCAGACTGGAGTATATAGACATTATTATTCATTAGGAGCGTTGGCATCCTCACCTTTTTCTTCTATGTATATTACCTGTTAATAGGGGGTTGGTGGATCCCTAGGTCAGCAGCCGCTCTGTTCCAATTGGTATTATTCAATGGCTGCTTTTCTATTTTTATATTCAAGTTTGTATTTTTTTTACCATTTTCTAATGCAACAGAAAAAAAGTTTTTTTATCCATAAATTTACAAACAACTGGTGCAATGAGCATCTACAGTTATCCAATATTAATTATCTTCTCATGATAACCCTTCTAGAATGTAAAGTAGATCTGTAGAATCTTAATTAAGAAGTAAGAGACTTAATACAGGGCTGTAATTATAAGACTATCTAGTGCAACAGGTTCAACGTTAGAGAATTCACTCCGGAAATTATCAGTCTTTCAGGTGGCCAATTAATATTTTTGTGTCCTTTTGGCAGATGGTAAAATGGCTATTTTTGGAAGTTTAACATAAAGAAAATTGAAGTCTTTTTGATGAATAATACCTTTAGAAAGTAGATTGTAAAGTTCTGCCTAGAAGTACTGACATTTCCCAATAGGTTATATGCTTCTTTCAAATAATTATCTTTGTCTTGTACAACTATTCAACCACCTTTGTCAGCAGATGTATAAGTATATTAATGATTTTAATAATACACACTCTTATTCAGCGCACCATATATATCTAATTTAGATGTATAATATATAAGCCACCAATCATATAAATCTAAGCTGCTCCCAACCGAGTACTCTGTAGTACTCACTATTATAGCAGAAAAAAAGAGATATACAGTATCACAAGGGAGCGCTAAATATTGTGTAATTATTCAAAGTAATTTATTGTATATAATAATATATTAAAATGTCTACAATCAATGAAGATAAAAAATATATAATGCGCCAATAAATAATCACTTGCACAGGTTAAGAGTCCATATTACCACTGAGTGTATATAAAAAGTTCACAGCCAAAAAGTGCAAAGGAGCTCCAATAAAGGATGTTTAAGCACGTTATAGTGCTATTTGTAACTCCAAAGGAAGAACTGCTGCTGATATTAAGATGAATCTCATTGTATTTGGTATAGCAACCAAAGTTATATTGATAAGGCACCTGTAGTGTTTTGATGTAACCGCATGCTCTACAAGCATGGAGAAATGCGTTAAGGCATTCACTGCACATACGTGATTCCGACCACCTACATCACCCACAGACGTGAGGCTGTCAAGCTACATTTACCCGCTGCAAAGTCAGAGCCGCGATCCCCACTCCTGTGATACGGATGTACCGCTGCTCATATCCCGTACCATCAGATCCTGCACTTAGCCGGCTGAGTTCTCCACACGCCAGTGGTGAGATTGATTTCAGTGGTGGGGAGGGTACACTAGAGCGCTGTCTCTGTGGCTTCTAAAAACTACAGGAGTCTTATCAATATACCTTTGTCAGCACTTTGATCACTAGAAATTCTTCTTTAGATAATGTTTTCACAGCAAATGTCTTATATACATACATATAGATAGATAGATAGATAGATAGATAGATAGATAGATAGATAGATCTTTATATATTCTATATAAGTAAAAGACTAAAGCTGCTCCTCACCTCTATGGGGGGGTGCAGATGTTTTGAGCAACGGTGGCCACTAGATGGCACCCAATGGAGCAATTCAAGTGTTGCTCCATTTGGACATGCACAGCCACCGGTGCTGACATTACTGTTATGTTGTTCTGTCATTTTGGTGGGCTGGTAACTAATATATATACATATATATATATATATATATATATGTACATACATACTTATATATATATATATATGTACAGATATATATAGATAGATATGTGTGTGTATATATATATATATACATACTGTATATATATATATATATATATATATATATATATATTCAGTATATATATAGGCTTACTCTACTATCCATTTATACCAGTACACTCATGGATTACACAGGCTCTCTAGCTGCTTAATACTAGGTGAAATGCAGGTTTGAAGTTAGGCAACCACAGAACCTGTGTAATTCATAAGTGTCCGGTTTAAAGGGATAGTATGGTAAGTATATGTATGTGTATATATATATATATATATATATATTTCCTTAAAATATGTGGTAATGGCTGATTGTGCCCTAAGGCAAATATAAGTACTGTGCTTCCATTAAAGGGGGATATCCAATCAGCACCAGTAATTTACCGGGACTAATTGTCTCGCCGGGGGCTATCTAATTAGCCCCGATAAGCCGGCGCGTGCCGCGGCTTATCGGGATTTTGTTTCACCTGCCTCCGGCAGGTGAAGCAGAGTCCCCGGACACAGCCCCGTTTTCATCCATGCGATGTAATCAATAATCAGATTACGGATTGGGTCGATTTTATCACCTCACATTTGCACCATCAGATGAGGATGGTGATAAATCGGCCCCTAAGTGAGCACATCATTTGAAAGAGTGGAATATCATCCCTGGACTTTATTGATTTGCAGTGTAGATGGCTATTTTCTGGTGGTCACACTGATACAGTAACTATACAATAACTTCTGGGGGAAACCTGCTTTGAAGGAGGGGATACTCCTCTTTATAATGAGTGTACCTCTGGGTCCGTAGGTGTCCAGATGTTGTATATAGGAAACATTATATTGCAGATTGCTCCTCCACTCCCCAGTGTTAGTAAATACTGAAACTTACTGTATCAACATCCAGGCATTGCTGAGGATGAGTCAGACTCATTCTTAAATCTGAAGTGGTTAAATGAAAGTAGCGGCGAAGACTTGCTTTGTATAGATGTATCCAGGCTCATCGTTGCCGCGAGGCATACGCACATGCACCTATTCGCATCTGTAACCCGTTAATGCAATGTGCAAGGGACACGGGTGCGAATATATGCATGTGCACGCCGGCGTGTGCGCGCATCCCGAGACTAGGCACAGCCACAATGAGTATGACTACATCTGTATTTCTGTGTGAGTGTGTGTGTTTGGGGGAGGGATGGTTGGAGAGGAATGCAACCGTTTTTTTCCTGCAGAAGCACTTGCGTTATCAACCAACTCTTAGGTAGTGATTGGGCCTCGTCGTAGTCATTTAATGGAATAAATCTGCACTTTCTGTTACTTTTGGAAAAAGCACATTTGAAAGTGCACATTTACCAATATAATAAAAAACACTGAAAAGTCCCACAAAAAAAATAATAGAAGCTTTGTTTGGAGTTTGATGTGTACCCAGATGGTTCATATATGAAAAATTTACTGTTTAAATTTAATACTACAAATGGAAATACAGTAGTGCTTGTAAGTTTGTAAACCCTTCAGAATTTTCTATATTTTTGCTGAAATTTGGCCTAAAACTACTTCAGATGTTTACACAAGTCCTAAAAGTAGATAAAAAGAACCAAATCAATCAAATGAAACAAAAAAGTAAGACGTGCTAATTTTTTTAAAAAATTTGTGAGGAAAATTATCCAATCTATATATATAAATGCAAAAGCTTTCACTGACTGACTGACTGACTGACTGACTGACTGACTGACTGATTACTAACTCTCTTACTTCCCGATATGTTAGGAAGCTGAAATTTACCATAGGTATTGCTCAAGTGGGAAATAGGAAAACTACGTAATTAGTAGGGATGTCCCCGGATCATCTTTCTGCTGGATTTGGATTTGGTTCTGATTCATCTGCCGGCTTTGGCTTTGGATTTACCAAACTACCTATGCTGGCTTTGGGTATGGATTTGGATTTTTTTCAAAAGTTTACAAAAAAAGCTAAAATCACTTAATTTGGATGCCGGCGGTGTCCTCAGTGCAGGGGTTTCAGCAGCGTGGGAGTGCCGGTGGTATCCTCAGAGCGGGGGTGTATTGATTTATAGAATCATATTTATAAATTATATTAATATTTAATATATCATATATGATTATCAATATATAGATATATTTTAATTAATATGCAGTTATCATATATATCTGCAAATATATTGTGTCAGACTTACAAACTAGGTGACTGATAAATATATGCAGTCCTTATACATATGACTTATGAAATTATGATTCCTTAAAGGGAGTTCAAACTTGAGCTTACCGCTCTTACCACCTGATTGTTTATTTACAGGCAAAATCAAATCATACAGAATGAGATATACACAGTGGTGACATATATACTAATAATATTTATGCTTCCTCAACTATTGTACATACTTAACAAAACAAAAACAGTTTCACAAACTTAGACAATTACTAACATAAAGTGTATACTTGCAAGTATATATTTACCATCCTAGGAACATCCCTCATTCCTCCTCCTGCACTTAGCTTCTTCTTAACTCTGCATCTTCTCTCCTTCTGACCTCCAATTCCTTCACTTCCTGACTGACTGCTCTACCACTGACTGAACTCATGTATATCTATAAGTTAACATTTAGCTGGTATATTCTCATAGTGTTTTCAATGTAATAGCTAATTATAGGTTTGCCATTTACATTCCAAGGTGTCATAGAACAAACATTGAACTGAGCTGGCTTGTTCTGCGCAAGAAGGCATGGTGTCATAAAACGTGTGGTGCCCACCCTGCCTCAAGCATTGACAGTATTGTAAAATTCAGAATATCTTTTCATCCAAAGTTCTGTTGTATTGACACGTTTTGCCTGAAGTGGTTTAGACCATGTTTTAGCAATAAATGTGATCTCTTTTCATAGTAGCTAATTTATGGTCCCTAGCTTGGCCTATACTGGACAATAGACAAACCAGTTTTATGATTGCCAAGGGTATTCTGAAGCTTGATTTCAATCTAACTGTATGCACACCTGTGAATTCCAGTGTCCAAGTGACCAAAATAGTTCTCAGTCACATACCTATTATCATTTACGGCCTAAAACCTGTTCTCTACACAATGACTCATGATCTTGCAGTAAAACACAAATAAATATATATATATATATATATATATACACATATATATGTACATATATATATTGATAGATAGATAGATAAACACATATACAAATCATTATTTCCTAAATCATCTTAACGTTTAACTAATATGTTAAAACCTATTTCATATCTATTCCTTACTATAAAATATATCCACTATACTATTCACCATGGTTAAAATCACCTTTCTCTAACGTCCTAGAGGATGCTGGGATTCCGTAAGGACCATGGGGATAGACAGGCTCCGCAGGAGACATGGGCACTTTAAGAAAGACTTTGACTCTGGGTGTGCACTGGCTCCTCCCTCTATGCCCCTCCTCCAGTTAGATACTGTGCCCAGAGGAGATAGGGTGCATTTCAGGGAGCTCTCCTGAGTTTCCTGTAAGAAAGTATTTTAGTTAGGTTTTTTATTTTCAGGGAGCCTGCTGGCAACAGACTCCCTGCATCGAGGGACTGAGGAGAGAGAAACAGACCCACTTCTCTGAGTTTCAGGGCTCTGTTTCTTAGGCTACTGGACACCATTAGCTCCAGAGGGAGTCAGAACACAGGTCTCAGCCTGTAGTTCGTCCCAGAGCCACGCCGCCGTCCTCCTCACAGAGCCGGAAGATAGAAACCGGGTGAGTATGAGAGGAAAAGATCTTTAGAGGCGGCAGAAGACTTCATTGATCTTCACTGAGGTAACGCACAGCACTGCAGCTGTGCGCCATTGCGCCCATACACCTCACAAATGGAAGTCACTGTAAGGGTGCAGGGCGCAGGGGGGGGCACTCTGGGCAGCAATATAAACCTCTTATTTGGCAAAAGAGAGCATATATACAGCTGGACACTGTATATATGCATGAGCCCCTGCCAATTTAACACTTTTGGCGGGACTGAAGCCCGCCGCCGAGGGGGCGGGGCTTCTCCCTCAGCACTCACCAGCGCCATGTTTTTCTCCACAGCACCGCTGAGAGGAAGCTCCCCGGACTCTCCCCTGCTTATACCACGGTAGAAGAGAGGGTTTTAAAGAAGAGGGGGGGGGCACATAATTCGACGCAGATAATAATAACAGCGCTACGGGGTAAACATTAAATTGCTGTGTTTTTCCTGGGTCATATTGCGCTGGGGTGTGTGCTGGCATACTCTCTCTCTGTCTCTCCAAAGGGCCTTGTGGGGGAACTGTCTTCAGAAGAGCATTCCCTGAGTGTGTGGTGTGTCGGTACGTGTGTGTCGACATGTCTGAGGTAAAAGGCTCTCCTAAGAAGGAGATGGAGCAAATGTGTGTGTGTGTGTGTGTGTGGTGTCTCCGTCGACAACGCCGACACCTGATTGCATATGTGAAATTAAGTGCTAAGATGAATTTATTACACAAAAGATTAGAGAACAGACAGGGAACCTACCCATGTCTGTCCCTATGTCACAGAGACCTTCAGAGTCTCACAACACTCACTATCCAAAATAATAGACACTCATATCGACACGGAGTCTGACTCCAGTGTCGACTACGATAATGCAAAGTACAGCCAAAACTGGCAGAAAAGTATTCAATATATGATTATTGTAATAAAAGATGTTTTGCATATCACTGATGACTCATCTGTCCCTGACACGAGGGTACACATGTTTAAGGGGAAGAAAGCTGAGGTAAATTTCCCTCCTCTCATGAAGAAAAAGAGTGTGAATCTCCAGACAAGAAGCTGCAGCTTCCCACAAAGAATTCTCAGGGAGTATCCTTTCCCTAATGGGGCCAGGATACGATGGGAATCTTCCCCTAGGGTGTACAAGGCATTGACATGTTTATCCAAAAAGGTAGCGCTGACTTAACAGCTATCCTCAGGGATCCTGCAGATAGCATGCAGTAAAAGTACTATGAAGTCCATTTACACACATTCTGGTACACTACTCAGACCGGCGATTGTGTCGGCATGGGTTTATAGCGCTGTAGCAGCGTGGACAGATACCTTATCAGCGGAGATTGAAACCCTAGATAAGGATACCATGTTATTGTCCCTAGTATATATATATATATATATATATATACATGTATATATATTTATATGTAAAAGATGTTGTCTTATATATATATATAAGACATGCCCAAAGAGACGTTTGTCTACTGGGTTCTAGAGTCAACGCTATGTCGATTTCTGCTAGACGTGTCCTGTGGAACATGCAATGGACAGGTGATGCCGACTAAAAGAGGCATATGGAGGGTTTACCTTACAAGGCTGAGGAATTGTGTGGAGAAGGGCTCTCGGACCTGGTCTCCACAGCTATAGCTGGTAATTCTGATCTTTTGCCTTATATTCCCTCACAGACTAAGAAAGCACGACATTATCAAATGCAGTCCTTTCGGTCGCAGAATAACAAGAAAGTACGAGGAGCGTCCTTTCTTACCAGAGGTAAGGGCACAGGGCACAGCTAGTTCCCAGGAACAGAAGTCCTCCCCGGCCTCTACTACATCCACCGTATGACGCGGGAGCTCCGCTAAGGGAGTCCATCCAATGGGGAGCACGTCTTCGACTCTTCAGCCACATCTGAGTTCGCTCACAGGTGGATCCCGGGGCAATAAAAATTGTTCTCAGGGTTACAAGCTGGAATTCGAAAGGTGCCTCCTCGCCGGTTTTCCTTATCGGACCTACCGGCTTCTCCCCCAGAAAGGGAGATAATATTAAATACAATTCACACATTGTATCTCCAACAGGTGGTGCTCAAGGTTCCCCTCCTGCAACAAGGAAGGGGATATTACTCAACCTTGGCTGTAGTCCCGAAACCGGCCGGTTCGGTCAGACCTATTTTAAAATTAAAATCTCTGAACCTATACTGGAAAAGGTTCAAATTTAAAGTGGAATCGCTCAGAGCGATCATGGTCAGCCTGGAAAGGGGGGATTTGATGGTGTATCTAGACATAAAGGCTGCATACCTTCATGTTCCCATTTATCCACCCCATCAGGCGTACCTGAGAATTGCGGTACAGTATTGTCATTACCAATTTCAGGGTAATTGGCGGAAATTATGGTGCTCCTACGCAAGCAAGGAGTCACAGTTATCCCATACTTGGACGATCTCCTATAAGAGCGAGATCAAAAGAGCAGTTGTTGAACAGCGTGTCTCTTTCACTGAAGGTGTCACAGCAACACGGCTGGATTCTCAATATCCCGAAGTCACAGTTGGTTCCTATGACTAGTCTGCCCTTCTTGGGTATGATTCTGGATACGGACCAGAAATGGGTTTACCTTCAGATAGAGAAGGCCCAGGAACTCATGACTCTGGTCAGGAACTTATTGAAACCAAGACAGCTGTCAGTGCATCACTGCACCCGAGTCCGGGGAAAATCATTCCCTTCGGCAGGTTCCATGTGAGGACTTTCAAATGGGACCTACTGGACAAGTGGTCCGGGTCACATCTACAGATTCATCAGTTGATCACCCTCTCCCCCAGGGCCAGGGTATCTCTCCTGTGGTGGCTGCAGGGTGCTCACCTTCTATAGGGCCGCAGGTTCAGCATTCAGGACTGGAACCTGGTGACCACGGACGCGAGCCTCCGAGGTTGGGGAGCAGTCACACAGGGAAAAATAAAATGTCCATGGTCTTTGGTCAAGTCAAGAGACTTGTCTTCACATCAACATCTTGGAACTAAGGGCCATATACAACGCCCTACGTCAGGTGGAGACCCTACTTCGTGACCAACCGGTTCTGATCCAGTCAGACAACGTCACCGCAGTAGCTCATGTAAACCGCCAAGGCGGCACAAGGAGCAGAGTGGCGATGGCGGAAGCCACCAGAATTCTTCGCTGGGCGGAGAATCATGTAAGCGCACTGTCAGCAGTGATCATTCCAGGAGTGGACGACTGGGAAGCAGACTTCCTCAGCAAACACGACCTACGTCCTGGAGAGTGGGGACTTCATCAGTAAGTCTTAGCACAGATTGCAATTCGGTGGAGACTGCCACAGATAGACATGATGGCGTCCCACCTCAACAAAAAGCCGCGGAGTTATTGCGCCAGTTCAAGAGACCCTCAGGCAGTAGCTGTGGACGCCCTAGTGACACCGTGGGTGTTCCAGTCGGTCTATGTGTTTACTCCTCTTCCTCTCATACCCAAGGTGTTGAGAATAATAAGAAAAAGAGGATTGAGAACAATTCTCATTGTTCCAGATTGGCCACGAAGGACCTGGTATCCAGATCTGCAGGAAATGCTCACAGAGTGTTAGGATCTCCTGCTCTGTGCTGCCACGTCGCCATGGCAACTGGGAGGCAAGTGTTAGCGAAGTAACCTGAGCGCAGCTGATACTCCGGTCCGGGTTTTTACTGTGTAGTGGTTACAGGCTCTGTGCACGGCAGGGAATCCGGCGCTGCTTTTGTGCTCACAGTCTGTGAGGTCTGAGTGGGGCGTGGACAGCACCTGCTATATAAACCATCCTCTCAGGCTAGGCAAATTCTGCTGAATCTTTGTTTGTTAGTCAGTTCCAGAGAGTTAGCTAGTACTGTGTGACTTTGTATTTACTTGTTGCTTACTGCGAATAGGCCTTGGGATTCGGTACTTCATTCTGCCAATCCGGACCTAGCAGTAAGACTGGAGTCAGTTGTTTGACCTGCTTGGGTTCTTTTGCTATTCTGTGAACCCAGCAGGTTTGCAGCTGTACTCTCAGACCTGCTTGCTTAATCCTCCCTCACTGTGCAGGGCATCCAGGTGTCAGTTTAGTGGCAGTAAGCTGAACCTGTGCCCTGCAAGTGGGGGTTAGGATTGTGGATACTCTCCTTGTGTCTATATTTCTATCTCTGACCAAGGAGTTTATTCCCACACCCGTTGGTAACCCTTTGGGGTTTTTCTGTTGCTCTTAGCAACATCATTTCAGGTGCTCCACATGTTAAATCACTACACATCGCTTCATTGTCCGCTCTATTCCATCTGAGCATTCCTGACACTAGGGAGACACCCAATTCCTGAGCCTTTGGGCTTCTCCGTTCACTTTGTGTTTATTAGTTATTCCATCACCTCCTGTGTATGTTATGTTATACTGTCTGTGAGTTCGTTTGCTTCGCTTCCCTCTCTGTTCATACACCGGTATACTCCTGTTAGCACTGGTGTGCGTAACATATTCAGCAGCCTTACTCCTGTTGAAATTTTGTGGGAATATGGAGCATACCCCTCAAAATACTTTGCAACAGGTGGTCGATCAGGTGCAGGTCCTGACTCGACAATTTAATGAGATGTCCATTAAAATGAACACCCCGCAGGCCGCTAGCGGAGCTCCCGCAGCAGCAGCGGCAAGTTCAGGGGTTAAGGAGCCGAAAGTAAATCTCCCGGATCGTTTTTCTGGAGATCGCTCGCAGTTCTTTTGTTTCAAGGAGAGCTGTAAGCTATATTTCAGGCTTAGGCCCCAGTCTTCTGGGTCGGAGATTCAGTGGGTGGGCATGGTGATTTCCTTGCTACAAGGAGACCCACAGGTCTGGGCATATGGGTTACAGCCTGACTGTCCGTCGCTTAAAAGTGTTGATGCTTTTTATACGGCACTGGGCATTTTGTATGATGACCCTGACAAGATGGCTTCAGCCGAGGCTCAGATTACGGTTCTTAAGCAAGGGCGACGGCCAGCTGAGGTTTATAGTACGGAGTTTCGGAGGTTGGCTCATGATACCCAGTGAAATGACCCAGCCCTGAGAAACCAGTACCGAAGGGGCCTTTCTGACCAGATAAAGGACCAACTGGTACAATATCCCTCGCCTGATAGCTTAGATCAGCTCATGCAGTTATCCATCCGGGTGGATAGACGGCTGAGAGAGCGTAGGCTTGAAAGGGAGACCTCAGTTTCCTTTTTTCCCAAGGGAACCTCACACTCTGAGGAATATTCCGATGAGCCTATGCAGATTGGGGCTACCCGCCTCTCCTCGCGTGAGAAGACGCGGAGGAGACAGCAGGGTTTGTGTTTGTACTGTGGGAATAAAGGTCATGTTGTAGTATCATGCCCAGAAAAAACGGAAAACTTCAGGGCCTGAGGGTGATGGGAAATATCCTGTCAGGCCAGAAGTCAGAATTTCCTAAAAAGACTTTTCTCATTCCGGTGACTTTGGAGATCCTCGGTCAAACTGTCAAGACTGAGGCCTTTGTTGACAGTGGGGCCGATGGGGTTTTCATGGACCGTCATTTCGCCCTGGAACACTCTGTTCCCTCAGTACCTTTGGCATCAGAGATTGAGATCTGTGGGTTAAACGGGGAACCATTGTCCCAGGGTAAAATTACCTCCTGCACCAGCCAAATTCCTTTGTTTATTGGAGCCACACACTCTGAAAAATTGTCTTTTTATGTGACTGTCTGTTCTTTTGCCCCATTGGTTTTGGGGTTACCCTGGTTAAGGGCCCATAACCCTCAATTTGGCTGGGTCTCTGGGGAGATTCTTAGTTGGGATAGTGATTGTTTCAGGAGTTGCTTGAGCCTTCCAGTCAGGCTCTCACAGCTAAGTTTGCCAGGATTGCCAGGATGTTATGCAGATTTTGCGGATGTGTTCTCCAAAAAAGTTGCGGAGGTACTACCTCCCCATCGCCCCTATGACTGTGCCATTGATTTGTTGCCGGATGCTAAGCTTCCCAAGAGCAGCTTGTACTCCCTGTCACGTCCTGAGACTCAGGCTATGGCAGAGTACATTCAGGAGAACTTGGCTAAGGGATTTATCAGACCCTCACAGTCCCCAGTTGGGTCGGGGTTCTTTTTCGTGGGTAAAAAGGATGGTTCGTTGCGACCCTGCATCGACTTCAGGGAATTGAACCGTATCACGATTAAAAACTCGTACCCACTGCCTCTCATTTCGGTTTTGTTTGACCAGCTTCGTACTGCCACCATTTTTTCTAAGATTGACCTACGCGGTGCTTACAATCTAATCTGAATAAGAGAGGGGGATGAATGGAAGACTGCCTTTAATACCCACTCAGGGCATTATGAATATTTGGTGATGCCTTTTGGGCTCTCTAATGCCCCGGCAGTCTTCCAGGAATTCATGAACGATGTGCTCAGGGAATATTTGGATAGATTCTTAGTTGTGTATCTAAATGACATCCTAATCTTCTCTCATTCCCTGGAGGAACATCGGAAGCATGTACGCTTAGTCCTCCAGAAACTCAGAGACCACCAGCTTGGGGCGAAGCTGGAGAAGTGCGAGTTTGAAGTCCAGCAAATCGCATTTCTAGGGTATATTATCTCCTCAGAAGGTTTCCAAATGGAGGGTTCTAAGGTACAGGCAGTCCTGGATTGGGTGCAGCCCACTAGTTTGAAGGCGCTTCAGCGTTTTCTGGGCTTTGCGAATTTTTATAGACGGTTTATCGCTGGATTTTCATCTATAGTGGCCCCCTTGGTGGCACTCACTAAGAAAGGGGCGGATGTTGCTCACTGGTCTTGTGAGGCCAAAGCGGCCTTTGCCCGTCTCAAAAGGGCATTTGTATCGGCCAAGGTGCTGCGACACCCAGATCCAGAGCATCCTTTTGTGGTAGAAGTGGATGCCTCTGAGATAGGTATTGGGGCAGTGCTCTCTCAGATGGGGGTGTCTGATAATCGCCATCATCCCTGTGCTTACTTTTCCCGTAAATTTTCGTCTGCCGAGATGAATTATGATGTGGGTAACCGGGAATTGTTGGCTATAAAGGATGCACTCGGGGAGTGGAGACACTGGCTTGAGGGGGCTAAGTTTGTGGTCTCAATTCTCACCGACCATAAGAATCTGGCATATTTAGAGTCAGCGAAGCGGCTCAATGCCAGGCAGGCACGATGGGCTTTGTTTTTTGCTCGCTTTAATTTTTTGATAACATATCGCCCTGGGTCAAAAAACATCAAGGCTGATGCGCTCTCGCAGAGTTTTGCTCCAGTTCAAGAGACCACCGAGGAGCCATTGCCCAATGTGTCCCCATCATGTATTAAAGTGGGCATTACCCAGGACCTCTTATCATTAATCCTTAGAGCACAGGAGCAGGCTCCTCCAGACCTTCCGGTAGGTCTCTTGTTTGTGCCTCCTAGGTTAAGACAGTGAGTGTTCCTGGAATTCCATGCCAAGAGGTCGGCAGGGCATCCGGGTATTGCCAGAACTCGGGAGTTGCTGTCTAGGGCGGTGTGGTGGCCCTCGGTGGCTAGGGATGTAGATCAGTGGGTTCGGGCATGTGACGTTTGTGCCCGAAATAAAACTCCTAGAGGGGTTCCTGTCGGCCCATTACATCCACTCTCTATTCCGTCTAAGCCATGGACCCACATTCCCACATGGGCATCATCCTAAGGCCAATTCTTTTGACCCCCTGGATTCCACGTCTGGTGGTTCCTCTGTTGTTTCGGTCCTTAGGGGTATTTGGAGGAAAGTGAAGAAAGCCCTTGTGTCTGTGTCATTAGTGACCAAAAGGGTTTTTGATAAGCGGAGAAGACCCTGCAGCTTCAAATTAGGAGACTTCGTCTGGTTGTCCACCAAGAATTTGAAGTTGAGACAGCCATCTCATAAGTTTGGCCCCCGGTTCATCGGCCCTTATAAGATCACCAGGGTTATCAATCCGGTGGCATTTCAGTTAGATCTGCCCCGTTCATTGGGTATCAATAAAACATTTCATTGTTCCCTTTTAAAACTGGCGGTTAGTAATCCTTCTTCCAGTGGAAGACCTTCTCCTCTTCTGATACGGGGTCAGAGGGAGTTTGTGGTTGAAAGGGTTCTTGACTCCAAGATGGTTCGGGGTCGGCTGTCATTTTTGGTGTACTGGAAGGGGTATTGCCTGGAGGAGCGGTCGTGGGTGCGCAGTTGTGATCTTCATGCCCCCAGACTGATACGCTCTTTCTTCTCGCAGTTCCCCGATAAACCCGGTGGCAGGGGTTCTTTGACCCCTCGTCAGAGGGGGGGGTACTGTTAGGATCTCCTGCTCTGTGCTGCCACGTCGCCATGGCAACCGGGAGGCAAGTGTTAGCGAAGTAACCTGAGCGCAGCTGATACTCCGGTCCGGGTTTTTACTGTGTAGTGGTTACAGGTTCTGTGCACGGCAGGGAATCTGGCGCTGGTTTTGTGCTCACAGTCTGTGAGGTCTGAGTGGGGCGTGGACAGCACCTGCTATATAAACCATCCTCTCAGGCTAGGCAAATGCTGCTGAATCTTTGTTTGTTAGTCAGTTCCAGAGAGTTAGCTAGTACTGTGTGACTTTGTATTTACTTGTTGCTTACTGCGAATAGGCCTTGGGATTCGGTACTTCATTCTGCCAATCCGGACCTAGCAGTAAGACTGGAGTCAGTTGTTTGACCTGCTGGGGTTCTTTTGCTATTCTGTGAACCCAGCAGGTTTGCGGCTGTACTCTCAGACCTGCTTGCTTAATCCTCCCTCACTGTGCAGGGCGTCCAGGTGTCAGTTTAGTGGCAGTAAGCTGAACCTGTGCCCTGCAAGTGGGGGTTAGGATTGTGGATACTCTCCTTGTGTCTATATTTCTATCTCTGACCAAGGAGTTTATTCCCACACCCGTTGGTAACCCTTTGGGGTTTTTTATGTTGCTCTTAGCAACATCATTTCAGGTGCTCCACATGTTAAATCACTACACATCGCTTCATTGTCCGCTCTATTCCATCTGAGCATTCCTGACACTAGGGAGACACCCAATTCCTGAGCCTTTGGGCTTCTCCGTTCACTTTGTGTTTATTAGTTATTCCATCACCTCCTGTGTATGTTATGTTATACTGTCTGTGAGTTTGTTTGCTTCGCTTCCCTCTCTGTTCATACACCGGTATACTCCTGTTAGCACTGGTGTGCGTAACACAGAGAATCCATGGCCTCTTCCTCTAAGGCAGGACCTGTAGCAACAAGGTCCCTGTCTGTTCCAAGATTTACTGCGGCTGCATTTGACGGCATGGCGGTTGAACGCCGGATCCTAGCGGAAAAAGGTATTCCGGATGAGGTCATTCCTACGCTAATAAAGGCTAGGAAGGACGTGACATCTAAACATTATCACCGAAAATGGAGAAAATATGTTTCTTGGTGTGAGGCCAGGAATGCTCCTACGGAAGAATTCCACCTGGGCCGTTTTCTACACTTTCTGCAAACTGGAGTGAATTTGGGCCTAAAATTAGGCTCCATTAAAGTTCAGATTTCGGCCTTATCCATTTTCTTTCAGAAGGAATTGGCCTCATTACCTGAAGTACAGACTTTTGTTAAGGGAGTACTGCATATTCAGCCTCCTTTTGTACCTCCGGTGGCGCCTTGGGACCTTAACGTGGTGTTAAGTTTCCTTAAGTCACATTGGTTTGAACCACCTAAAACAGTGGAGTTGAAATATCTCATTTGGAAGGTGGTCATGTTGTTAGCCTTGGCTTCGGCTAGGCGAGTTTAGGAATTTGGCGGCTTTATCACATAAAAGCCCCTATCTGGTTTTCCATATGGATAGAGCGGAATTGCGGACCCGTCCTCAATTCCTGCCAAAGGTGGTCTCATCCTTTCATATGAACCAACCTATTGTCGGGCCGGTGGCTACACGTGACTTGGAGGATTCCGAGTCCCTTGATGTAGTCAGGGCTTTGAAAATTTACGTGGCCAGAACGGCTAGGATCAGAAAAACAGAAGCACTGTTTGCCCTGTATGCAGCCAACAAGGTTGGCGGCCCTGCTTCAAAGCAGACTATTGCTCGCTGGATCTGTAACACGATTCAGCAGGCGCATTCTACGGCAGGATTGCCGTTACCAAAATCGGTTAAGGCCCATTCCACTAGGAAGGTGGGCTCTTCTTGGGCGGCTGCCCGCGGGGTCTTGGCACTACAGCTGTGCCGAGCTGCTACTTGGTCGGGGTCAAACACCTTTGCAAAGTTCTATAAGTTTGATACCCTGGCTGAGGAGGACCTCCTGTTTGCTCAATCGGTGCTGCAGAGTCATCCGCACTCTCCCGCCCGTTTGAGAGCTTTGGTATAATCCCCATGGTCCTTACGGAGTCCCAGAATCCTCTAGGACGTTAGAGAAAATAAGATTTTAAACCTACCAGTAAATCTTTTTCTCGTAGTCCGTAGAGGATGCTGGGCGCCCGTCCCAAATGCGGACTACTTCTGCAAGACTTGTATATAGTTATTGCTTACATAAGGGTTATGTTATAGTTTCATCGGTCTTGGACTGATGCTATGTTGTTTTTCATACTGTTAACTGGGTAGTTTATCACAAGTTATACGGTGTGATTGGTGTGGCTGGTATGAATCTTGCCCTTGGATTACAAAAATCCTTTCCTCGTACTGTCCGTCTCCTTTGGGCACAGTTTCTCTAACTGAGGTCTGGAGGAGGGGCATAGAGGGAGGAGCCAGTGCACACCCAGAGTCAAAGTCTTTCTTAAAGTGCCCATGTCTCCTGCGGAGCCCGTCTATCCCCATGGTCCTTACAGAGTCCCAGCATCCTCTACGGACTACGAGAAAAAGTAGGTTTAAAATCTTATTTTTATCATTAATGATATTTTTGTTCAGACAATATTTCTTTAATCTCAATATTCCAAAATTATATTATACAAATAGTTACCTATCTGGCAACAGGTGCCAGCATCCCTCATGGGATGAAAAGGGGGTTGACATTGACATAATGACGTCATTACCGATGCATGGCTTGCGTTGCATGAACGATAATGCCCAAAAGACAATTGGATCAAAATTTAGATTGCACCTACAGTGTGTAGAATTTAATAACCTACAAAAATTGTCCTTTCACTTTTTACCGTATCTGCTACAGGTGCTCCTCGGGTAACGCCAAGAAACATGGATTAATATTTACTTACATAAAGACGTCTCATATTTACATCTCTATAGATTTACCAAATTTTTAACACTTATTTATATGTACAACCGTGAAAATCAGAAACTCCCGTGCAAAGAACGGATAGAACAACTAGTATCATATATCTGTGAGTAGAAAATGTATGTGAAAATTTGCTTTCTGGTGGTATGACCACCTTGTGCAGCAATAACTGCAGGTAAACGTTTCCGATAATTGTTGATTAGTCCTGAACATCGGTTTTAAGGAATTTTATCCCATTCCTCTTTATAATACTGTACATCTTCAGCTGTGTTATGTTGGTGGGTTTCCTCCCACGATCTGCTCGCTTCAGGTCCTTCCACAATATTTCGATTGGATTAAGGGCAAGACTTTGACTTGGCCATTCCAAAACTTTACATTTATTCTCATTTAACCATTCTTTGGTCGAATGAATTGTGTGCTTTGGGTCATTGTCTTGCTGCATGACCAACGTTCTCTTGCGATACAGCTCATGGACCGACGTCCTGACATTTTTCATTAGAATATTCTGTAATAAATTCAGAATTCATTCTCCCATCAATGATGGCAAGTTGTCCTGGGCCAGATGCAGCAAAATAGGCCCAAACCATGATACCACCACCACCATGTTTCACAGATAGTATGAGGTTTTTATGCTGAATGCAGTGTTCTCCTTTCTCCAAATTTAACGCTTATCATTTAATCTAAAAGGCTCTATTTTGGACTCATCTGTCCACAAAACATCATTCCAATAGCCTTCTGGCTTGTCCAGGTGATCTTCAGCAAAGTGCAGACGGGCAGCAATGTCCTTTTTGGAGAGCAGTGGCTTTCTCCTTGCAATCCTGCCATGCACACCATTGTTGTTCAGTGTCCTCCTGATAGTAGACACATGAACAGGAAAGTGGTTAAAATCCTGCTAGTCAGGATCCCAGTGGTCACAATGCTAACCCCGGAATCCCGACTAGCAGTGAAATGCCACCACCGGAATACCGGCGAGGTAGGTGATTCTCCCTCTATAGGTGAGAAAATAACCTGTGGCAAGTTCACTGTGCCCGCAAGGGGCTTTCCAGTGCTCACCCTGTGTCACGAATTGGACACACTGCCGCAGGACCCGGGGCGCGGTTGCACTCGGTGCTGTGCGGCCGCATGGGGACACACCACGGTTGGTGGTGGGGATGACACGGCTTCCGGGAGCCGGGAGTGTGGAAACCTGGCAGGCTGCAGTACTCCTGTGTATCTGCAGCATAGGAGGCAGCCATGTTGGAGACCGTATGTGCAGCACCAATGAGCATCTATTGGTGAGTGTTCAGCCAATCCAGTTACCTTGATGCCTATAAGTAAGCTTGGTTTTTAGCACTCTCTACCAGTGATTTGTTGTAGTAAATCTGTACCCAAGCTCTGCGTTCCCACAGATTGTATCTGTGCATTTCCAGGTGTCCTGGTTCCATCTCTGCTCTCAGTGTTTGCCTGCCGTCTCCCACTGTGAGAAACCCACCAGCTCTCCAGTGCGCTGTCATGGTTAACCGTTCACCCGACGGTACCGTCGGACTTTCATGAGTCCCGTGGATGTCTGCCAGCTTCCTCTAGTGACCTTCAGCCACGTCTTTCATCATCCAGTGGATAATTCTTCACAGTTCTTCAGCCAGGTCTTTTCATCATCCAGCAGATAATTCTTCATAGTTCTTCAGCCACGTCTTTTTGTCTTCCAGCGGATAATTGTTTTCTTTACAGTTCTTAAGCCATGTCTTGTCATCATCCAATGTATAATTCTTCACAGTTCGTCAGTTTCGTCTTCAAACATCCAAAGCTCATAATTACTCTCAGTTCTTCTCCAGCTTTCCTCTGTGTCCTCCAGTCTTGTCTTTCAATTGTCCAGTATTACAATTTTTTACAGTTCTTCAACCAAATTCACGGTAGTCACAGTCTATTGGTCAGCTGCATTAGTATCTGTTGTCATTCAATAAAGTATATGGTTAGGAACTATCTTCATCCTCCTTGTTTCCTTCATACAGGAGCATCTGCTACTTCAGTTGGTCTGAGTCCAATGGATTCACAAAAACAACCTCCCCTGATACCCTGCTGCCAGCATACTGGTGGCCGGGATGCCGTTGTTAGTATACTGATGGCCAGCAGCCCGGCCACCAGACATTTATACTGAACCCCATGAATATTAACATTAGCTAATGTCAGAAATGCCTTCAGTTGCTTAGAGGTTACCTTGGATTCCTTTGTGACCTTGCAAAATATTAGATGCCTTGCTCTTGGCGTGATCTTTGTTGGTCGACCACTCCTGGGGAGGGTAATAATGGTCTGAAATTTCCTTCATTTGTACACAATCTGTCTGACTGTTGATTGGTGGAGTCCAAACTCTTTAGTAATTGTTTTGTAACCTTTTCCTGCCTGAAAGGCCTCAACAACTCTTTTTCTGAGGTCCTCATAAATCTCCTTTGTTCGTGGCATGATACACTTCCACAAACGTGTTGGGAACATCAGACTTTTATAAATCCATGTTCTTTTAAAAAGACAGGTTGTCCACTCACACCAGATTGTCATCCTATAGATTGAAAATACCTGACTTTAATTTCACCTTCAAAATATCTGCTTAGGCAAATGGGGAACAGCAGAATTCTGAAAGTACCCTATTAGTTCTGTCTAATCTACCTATTTGCAGACACCTCACTACTATCTGTTAACATTAACAAGATATTATTGTTCCATGGTTAAGGACCTGGTTGCTTTTTAACCATTGTATGATTTTTATTGTGGATATCTATTTGTATGTCTTTTGTTCGTATTTCGCCTCTACTTGTTCCCGATTTATATAACTTTTGTGTGAATATTTACCTGGCTTCAGGAATTATAATAATTATAATTAAAAGGTTAAGTTTTAATTCCATATACAGTACATCTATATTTAAAAAAATAAGAGTGCTTCACCACCATAGGAGTCTTGCTTACACTTTGTTGTAGATTTCTGTTTAACTATGTACTTTATATTACTCTGTGGAAGCACCACCACTCTATGGGGGTCATTCCGAGTTGATCGTAGCTGTGCTAAATTTAGCACAGCTACGATCATTCACACTGACATTCTGGGGTACGCCCAGCACAGGGCTGGCCTGCCCCGCATGTCAGTGCCGCCCCCCCCCCCCCCCCCCGATGCCTTTGTACTTCAAGAGTAGCTCCTGACCAGCGCAGCTTTAGCATGCTGGCCGGGAGCTACTCCTCGCTCTCCAGCTTGCAGCGGCTGCATGTGACGTCATGCAGCCACTGCGGCCCGCCCCCCGTTTGGTCTGGCCACACCTGCGTTGGCCGGACCGCGCCTACGAATTGGCGGCCAAATGCTGCTGTTTCGCCCCCTCTTGCCCAGTGACCGCCTCTGCCTGTCAATCAGGCAGAGGCGATCGCAGCCCTGCCACGGCCTTCGGCCGTCTAGCATGCACCGGCGCAGGCGAAGTAGAGACCCGTTCGCTCGGCTGCGATAAACAGCAGCGAGCGAACAGGTCAGAATGACCCCCTATAATCGGTATACCTACCTGTAATTAAAATATATGTGGTAAAACAACTACCCTGTCATACTTTAAACACACATTTTTACCTGTGCAGTGAGATATCTCCCCTCTCTTCAATTTGATGTTGGTATCTGGTAAAAAAACAGATTTATATTTTGTTGTTATGACTTGTTTTTGTTTTTTTAAATTGTTTATTTAATTTTCAGGTTATAAAAAACAACAATAACCCCCCACAACACGTGGGGAGAGCATATTCGTAAAACAACATTATACATAGAGCAGAAATATAACCTTAAGAAAAAGGTCATGGGGTTCCCATAGTAACAAAAAAAAAAACGTTACATTGATAATAAAAAGAGTAATGGTAAAATATACCTCGGGAACAACAGAAGCAAACCAATTAAATAGGAACCAAGAGATAATCTGGTGATAGTACTAGTAAAGAGAGGAAGGGTAAAGAAAAAGCAAGAGAAGAGAAAAGAAGAGAAGGGAAAGGCAGGGAAAGTATAAAGTAGAAGGGGAGAAGACATAGTTGGAGAATCCGCCAGTGCGCCTCTTTATACAGCAAATGCAACTCTGAGAACTAGTGCAATATAGGGGGTAATACTTGAGGTACACGAAAGGGTAATATTTAGGGGCGGCCGCATGCCTACTCGGTAGGTAAGGGGATTACAAAAGTCACAGTAGGAGAGCCGCAGAACTCCCAGGGGAGCGTTATCTATGTGTGGGAGCTTGAGATTCGAACCATAATTCCCAAATCAGAAGAAACTGGAAAGATCTGTTATGGAGGTATGCAGTGATTTTTTTCATGCTTGCTAAGTACTATACTTTATCAATGACCCGCTTGATAGGGGGGGGGGGGGCTCTTCTGTTTCCATTATAGGGCAATTGAGCATCTAGCAGCATTTAAGATCTGTGTTAGTAATTTACCGGAGTTTGGAGGAATGTTAACAATGGGAGGCCCAGCAGCAAAGACCAAGGGTCCTTAGATACCTGGGTATGGAGCACTGTACTTATCAGGTGTGCAACTGAATCCCAAAATAGCGCGATCTTAGGGCACGTCCACCAGATGTGGAGGAAAGAGCCATGGCCGCCGCAACCTCTCCAGCACAGGAGCGAAGTGGAAGGAAACATTTTATGGAGTCTAGAGGGGACAAAATACCACCTGTATAATATTTTGTAGGTGTTTTCTTTCACTAGGGTTGATATGGAGGATTTTGCGGCAGCAGTGAAGACATCCGACCAATCAGGGTCATCAGGCGGCGGTCCCAGATCCCACTGAAGTACGAAAGCCGGGGTCATCGGCTGACCCCAATCCTGAAGAAGGGAGTATAGTAGGGAAATAAATCCTCGGGGGAGCGGTTTATGATAGTAATAAGACTCCAGAGTGGATATGGGTTGGAACGGTAAAGAGTTCGATAAAGAGGAGACAAAGTGTCTTATCTGGAAATAGGTAAAAGGATTAGCTTCTGGAAAATTATATTTTGTTATGATATCCGATAAAGGCGCGCAAGTACCCTCGGATAGTACATCCAGAACAAAGCGGATATTCCTGTCCGACCATAGACGAGAGCGAGACAAAGACTGGCCCGGAGCGAAAGAAGGGTTATCCCATAAGGGGCTAAGCGAAGAGGGTGATAAAGCTAAATATTTATCTTACTTAAAACCCTTTTAAGAGGTCTAAGAACACTGTACGCTATTGACGTATGGAATACCGTAAGGGTACGCACGTTGCGTAACAATCGCTTAGCCGTAGTCGAGACGCTCAAGCGTCACGTTCGCTCACGGCCAAGAGATCACAGGCAGGCACGCTATTGGCTGCCGACTAACGTAATGGTTCGCTATAGCGTAGCGAACGCTCGGGACCACGAGGAGATCACCAGCGGCGCTGACGCTCACAATGTTAAACCTTTATATGTAAACCATGAACAATGTATTATACAGGAAAACCTTAGTGAAATGATAGAGTGTAGATGCAACACAGTGTAACCTTATTAACTCAAAAGCTGTTCGAGCGTCACCGACGCTCTGAGAATACTTAACACTATAAGAAATACACAAATACCGGGCTTAGGGTCTAACGCCTTATATGAATGTTATACTTGAAAAAGAATAATACAATACAAGTCATACACTACAATATAACATAGACTAACTAACCAGATAACTACACAGGAAATACAATACAATACAATTACGTTTAAGGGAAAATGAGAGAGAAAGAGGAGGAGAGAGAGAGAGAGAGAGAGAGATATGGCTCACAATAACAATAAAGACAATATGATTGCGGAGAAAACTTACGCACAAGGGGAACGATCGCATGCGCCTTTCTGAATATCCAGCTCCCGATTATCAGTGATGAGAACCGTTGAAGAGAGTGAGCTGGATATGATCGGCTTGTCTATTTATGCCCCACACACAATACAATTCAATGGTCCCTACAATCTCATTGTTCATTGGACACAGGAATTCGTCTTCGCATTATAACCAAAGGTCATAGGTTGATTCATACAGGTGGGCTGTGTCTATTTCCAACTGCTCAGGTGGGTGGGAAACTAGGTTTCCCGCCGCATGGATAAGTAAGTGCAAATAATAGTAAATGGACATAAACTTCTTATGTCCATAACTATTCGCACGAGCGATTAATCCGCTTCAAACCAACACCGGAATATTGCTAATTAAATACTCTTCCGATGGATACTAAACACCACTGTATGACTCATGTCTGACCCTTCGTATCAAACAAAGAGGGATCTCTCTGTCCATGAACATGCTATATTAACTAAACTTTCAGAATCTATCAAGGGGACCATGATCTACAAAATACATTATATAGTTAAAATATGTAACGGTTGAGTCGCCCGCTAGACGCACATAAACTTTACCGTAAATGCGCATACCGTGCGCCTGTGGGTGCACGCAACAGCGAGTATGCGCACGCACGGGAGAGCTCATGCACTCGCAGCTGGCACTCGCATGAGGTGCATATATGGCAGTGTGTATAGTGATATTTTTCTGACTTTGACAGTCCACCCTTTGGCAGTCAACAATAACTGCCACTTCCTAAAACATTTCAAAACGAGAAAAATATATGTCAGGTGTAAATACATTTCCATGGTTGGGTAAGGGAGGAGAGAAGAAGGTGGGAAAAGGGTATGACCTAGTGAGATAGCAGTAGCATGTGTGTATGAATCCATGTTTGGGGGGTCATGTATCATCGTGCCGTACGTGTTTTAGATCAAGCTTCGAGGTATTGCGAAGTATACATTTAAATTCCTTCTTATCCCGCGGTGCGGGTCTGTGGATGGGCTGTCAAACTTTACCGAGCTCTTTTCGGATTTTGGTTGCAACAAAATGGGGGAGCACATTTTAGTTGATGATACATGAATGGGGGGGATATGTGATTGCTGATATCTGTACCTGTATTCCCTATCGACTATGTGTGTCATTACCTGAAGGTTGTAGAGATGAAGATAAAGAACACTTATGGTAAATGCAGTGGTATTCTATGTCAGGTTAATGAACATTTGTCGGTTGAGGTCTTGTTCGGTGTCTGTTGAATGCAGTCTTCTTTGGGCTTTTGCCAAAAAGTGTGGGCAGAAAGCTTTGTCAATGTCCATAGACTTACAAAAGTGTTGGGCTAGCGTAATTTTAAAATTTCTAGGGAAACTGGGGGTCTGTGGCATAGTTCATCAAATATCTGTGTATAAGGTTGTCAAAACTTCTTCTTTAATCCATCAGTTGTCTGTATACAGGATCATCAAATTCCTTGTCCAAGTAGGTCTTTTTACCTTGGAGAAAACGGAAAAACAGGTGAAAGAAACGGACCATATAATCGCTTTTTCATCACATCATTGTTTCTACCGTTGGGTCATAAATCAAATCCATTGGAATTACAACTTCCTCACTCCTTAGACTCATTACCCTGGTACTACGTTTGCACTTCGTTAAAGCCTGAACGCACCTAAATATCAAGCCAATCGTTATGACAACACCTAAGATACATAGGAGAAACTTCCCTACATCCATTATGACTCCTTGAGCCCATTCTCCTAAACCAGAGAACCAATTTCGCGGGTTCAACCATGACACCCAACCAGTCAGCTCATTACCCACAGCAGCAAGGGTGAGATTGTGTCTCCTGCGAAATTCCCACTTTAATTGGAGAATATCGTCCATCTTTTGGTCTATGACCTCGACCGGGTCCTCGGTACTATTCGTAATATAAGTGCAGCATTTCACGCCGTACTGCGTTGCCAGTGTGACACAATATCCACCTGTTACTGCTGTGAGATAATTAAGAACCATTCTATGCTGAACCAGTTCTGTTTTATAAGCTTGAAGCTCTCTTCCAGTATACCTAAAAGTGTCATCATACATTTCTGTGATATTGTCTAACAAATTAGCAAGCGCAGATATATACCTATAGTTCAGCACTCCTCTAGCGGTGCGAGTGAAATCTAACGCAAGTAGGACCTGAATCCCGGTGGATTCATGGATCATGTCAGAGGCCGAATGCTCTGTCCTTTCTGTCAGTTGCCTTTTAACTACGTGCTCGTAATGGGTGTGAGTATAAGGAGCTTGGGCACCATGGTGTATATCTTTCATTTTGGCATGTGATACAGTCATTACTTCAGGCAGTACCTTTCCAATATAACACAATCCTTCAGAGTTTGGGGCAAGCCACTTATACGCCTTCCTCCCGCATATGAAATATGCATCATCGGGGAGAACATATGGGACGGAGTAGGACATAACCATATTACACATCCTCCATGTGAAATCTCCTACCCCTAATTCTCCCATCTGTCTAGTACACGTATCCGTTTGTACGATATGTGCACAGTATCCTGGTGATACTTCTCCAACTCTCGTAATCCTACTTCCTAGGGTATACCTATATCGGAAAGATTTTTCTCTACTGGCTATGTGGCGTATAAGCTCTGTATCTGTAGGCATTCTATCTGCTCTATATGAAAAGGTCATGGTTTGGTTACTCCATGACACTTCCCAATTTCCCGGCTTTCGGGGATTGGTAATGTTAAAACATATTAGGGATCTATCCACATGGTATTGGTGGAGCTTCAAACTAGGAGGACTGGAGATATTAAACCTCCTGTCCACCGGCCTCCCACCCTTTAGCTCAAGTACCTCCCCTACCGTTAAAGGAAATGGTACTAGCCCTGATTTGCTATGACCTTGAGGTACTTGAGAGCATACCCAACAATCTGTTTGATTTAACACACTACCCACTAAGGAGTGATAGTCACTCAATGGATGCCGGTCCATGTGGATATTAAAACTGGATTGGCATTTCTTGATGCACCCATCCTCAACTACATTGTCACAGAGCCTACAGATACAGTTTTCTTCAGCTAACAATCCTTCACAATTCCTTCTATTGTCAATGCTATCGGATCGTTTTCTGATACTCGCCTTTACTTGTTGGTTAAGTTGTTCTTGGAAAACTACGCCTCCATCTTTATCATCAGAACCCATTCCAGAACCTCTCTCGACCTCCATGGTACTCTCGCCGGAACAGACTGCTCTGGTCAACATCATGGTCAACAGGAAAATCCGGATCACAGTCTCTTGGGGCAAGTCCATCTTATAGGAGGAAATGGAGAAGAATGAGAAGGGGGAAAAAATAGTTGAGGGAGAGGGGATGGGAAGTGGAGAAAAACAATAAAAGGGAACAGGAAATCGACAACTGCTTTTGATCTTGTGATCTTCAATGCTCAGGTGCCGCCTCAGTCCTCCTGGAACAGACACTCCAGTGATACAACTTCCTCTACCGTTAGTTCCTTATCACGGGACCTCTCTGGATCAGCAACCTTCTTACAGTGGGACGAATGAACCCAAGTCTCTCTCTCGGCAACCTTCAATGCTGTAGTGCTAGTCAATAAGACTTGGTATGGTCCTTCCCATCTGTCAATAATGCAACCTGAGCGTAGAAAATTCCGTATCATTACATAATCCCCAGGTTCAATGTCATGACAATTACTATCTGGTAAATCAGGAATCACCAACTTCAAATTATCATTTTGCTTCCTTAACTGTTTACTCATGTTAACCAGGTACTTTACAGTCACTTCATTGTTACACTTCAAATCATCCTGAGGGTTAATCATAACATGCGGTTGTCGACCAAACAAGATTTCAAAGGGAGACAGATTAAGAGGGGACCTGGGAGTGGTTCTGATGCTGTATAGTACAATGGGTAAAGCTTCTGGCCATGTCAATCCTGTCTCTGCCATAACTTTGCTCAGTTTATTTTTAATAGTGCTGTTCCCTCTTTCCACCTTCGCACTCGCCTGTGGACGGTATGGAGTGTGCAGCTTGCTATCAATTCCCATCAACTTACACATTCCTTGAAAGACCTCACCTGTAAAATGGGTACCCCTATCACTTTCGATTATTCTAGGGATACCATATCTACATACAAATTCCTGCACAATTTTCTTAGCAGTAAACATAGCGGTGTTTGTGGCCGCAGGAAATGCTTCGACCCAATTTGAGAATACATCTATACAAACAAGTACATATTTCAAATTTCGACAAGGGGGTAATTGAATAAAGTCAATCTGTATTACCTGAAAAGGGCCGCCTGTAGGTGGGATATGAGATGGTTCTGTTGGTATTGCCTTTCCGATATTCTTTCTCAAGCAGGTAAGGCATGATATTGCTCTCTTACTCGCATGAGATGAAAATCCTGGGGCGCACCAATATGCTCTTACCAACTTGCACATTCCCTCCTTGCCCAGATGAGTAAGCCCGTGTGCTGCCTCAGCTAAACATGGAAGATATGCTCTGGGGGCCACTGGTTTACCTTGTCCATCCGTCCAGAGTCCTGAGGACTCCTGGCCATATCCTTTTGCCTTCCAGACTGCCTTTTCCTGTGTGGAACACAAATTTTGCATTTCACACAACTTCTGTGTGTTGATGGTATTAAATACCATCAATTGTGTGGTGTCTGTCTGTCTGGGGGTACCAGCTGCTAACTTAGCAGCTTCGTCTGCTCGGCTGTTACCAAGTGATACTGGGTCCTGGCTATATGTGTGTGCTTTACACTTGATAACAGCCACTCTGTCGGGTTCCTGTATCGCTGTTAGAAGACTTTTGATGTGAGCTGCATGCGCTACCGGTGTACCAGCTGCCGTCATGAAATTTCTGAGGCGCCATAGGGCTCCGAAATCATGGACTACCCCGAATGCGTATCTAGAGTCGGTGTAGATATTGGCTGACTTGCCCTTAGCCAATTCACATGCTCTGGTTAGGGCGACCAGTTCAGCAACCTGGGCTGAGTGAGGTGGGCCTAGCGGTTCAGCTTCTATGGTGCCTTGGTCATCTACGACTGCGTATCCAGTACACAAGTCTCCCGAGTCTGACTGTCTGTGACAACTACCGTCCGTGTAGAAAGTAAGATCTACCTCTTCCAGTGGGTTGTCACTGATGTCAGGCCTTGCCGTAAAATTTTGGGTCAAATATTCCATACAATCATGTGTGTCCTCCTTTGTATTAAATCCTCCTTCCCCACCACTCTCATCCTCCACCCTTTGTGCCTGTCCAGGCACACCTGGGAGATATGTTGCAGGATTTAATGCACTGCATCTCCTTATGGTGATGTTTACGGGGGCCATTAGTGCCAATTCCCATCTTGTAAACCGCGCTGATGAGACGTGCCTGGTTTGGGCAGAATTTAACAAGGCTGACACTGCATGTGGTGTATGAATTGTGAGGTTGTGACCTAGCACTACATCTTCGCTTTTCGTTACTAGCAATGCTATCGCAGCAACGCTTCGCAAGCATGTGGGGAGGGATCGCGCTACCGTATCTAGCTGAGCGCTGTAGTATGCTACCGGCCTGCTGGCATCACCGTGCTTTTGGGTTAGGACGCCTGCCGCGCAACCAGCACTTTCTGTTCCGTATAGCTCAAAGGGTTTCCCATAGTCTGGCATACCTAATGCTGGCGCCTGCGTTAGGCACTGTTTAAGTCTCTCAAATGCCATCTCGGACTCGTCTGTATGCGAAATCCGATCAGGTTTGTTTGAGGAGACCATCTCCTGCAAAGGTAATGCCAGAATGGAAAATCCTGGGATCCAGTTACGGCAATACCCACACATTCCTAAAAACGTTCTGATCTGTTGCTGGGTTTGAGGCAGAGTCATGTCTCTAATTGCTTGAATTCTATCAGCGGTCAGGTGTCTCAGTCCTTGTGTTAGACAGTGTCCCAAATATTTTACTTTAGTTTGGCATAATTGTAACTTGTCTTTGGAAACCTTGTGTCCTGTGTCTGAAAGATGAAACAGGAGCTGTTTTGTATCCTTCAGGGATGCTTCCAATGAATCTGAACACAGTAGTAAATCATCCACGTACTGTATCAATATTGATCCACTCTCTGGTTGGAAAGACTGTAAACAATCATGCAAAGCCTGGGAAAATATACTTGGACTGTCTATGAAACCTTGTGGTAATCGAGTCCATGTGTATTGGACTCCTCTGTATGTAAATGCAAACAAATATTGACTGTCAGGATGTAGGGGTACCGAAAAGAAAGCGGAGCAGAGGTCAATAACAGTGAAAAATTTTGCAGTGGGAGGGATCTGCATAAGGATGACAGCTGGATTTGGCACTACGGGGAACTGACTCTCAACTATTTTGTTAATCCCCCTTAGATCCTGCACTAGCCGGTAACCCCTCCCCCCACTCTTTTTCACAGGGAAGATGGGACTATTGGCAGTGCTGAATGTTCTTACCAGAATGCCCTGTTGTAGCAAGCGCTCTATTACGGGATACACTCCTAACTCCACCTCTGGCTTCAGAGGGTACTGTGAGATTTTTGGAGCTATCCTACCATCTTTTACTTGTACAACTACCGGAGCTACGTTTGCCATTAATCCAGTGTCCTGTCCATCTTTAGTCCAAAGTGACTCTGGTATCTGGGATGTCATTTCTTCTACCTGGGAGGGAGTCCTATTTGTCATAATGGTATGTGACATTAATTTTGATGGGGAGTCTAACATGTCTCGCACTTTCTGAGCGTGATTCTCAGGTATGTCCAAGAATACACCTTCAGGAGTACAATAAATGACGCACCCCATTTTACACAATAAGTCTCTTCCCAGGAGATTAGTCGGTGCCGATGCAGCCAGCAAAAAGGAATGCTTGGTATGTAAAGGCCCTATTGTAATCTCGGCTGGTTTGCTAACAGGGTAGTGCTGGACTACTCCCGTTACTCCCATGGCTGGAATTGTCTTACCAGTGGTTCTCATGCCCACTGTCGAATTTATCACTGATTTGGCCGCCCCCGTATCTACAAGAAAGTTTAATGAGTTACCGGCTACATTAATTGCAATTTCGGGTTCACTTCCAAGACTTGCAATCAATTTTACTGGCTGCAGATTACAGGTATGGCCACACCCCTATTGGGTATGGTGACCTCCCTGAATCCCGCTAGCAGCAACTACTTGAGAAGGGGTTAACTGGGAACTGCCAGAAGCTTGCCAGCCTCCTTTTGGGGGATATCTTTTTGTTTCCCCTGTATGTGGCTCATAACTCCGTCTCTGTGGACCCTGATCCCAATGTCGTGTGTCATGTCGTGGTCTAGGGGGTTGGTATGAGTTTTGTGAATTTTTCACTCTACAGTCTCGTGCCATGTGTCCCTGTCTATGACAAGAATAACAAGTTACCACATTTGACTTACCCACAGGGTTTGGTGATTTATACAAAGGCTGCCTTGTGGTCAGGGCCTGTATACTTACGGCCATTAATTTATCACCTTGTGATTCCCTGTGTCTGGTGATATTCCGATCATGATCAATAGCTGCCTCTCTCAAAGTAGCCACCGACAGACCTCGCCAACATGGTTGCGTGGTCTGTACCCTTGTCTTTAATGCTTCTTTTAAACCATCCATTAGTACAGATACTGCTACTTCTCGATGGTTTATGTTTGTTTTAATGTCCTCTATGCCTGTGTATTTAGCCATATCTAGTAATGCCCTGTGAAAATACTCTGCAGCTGTTTCTGACTCTTTTTGTTTAATGGAGAATATCTTGTTCCATTTAACTACAGCTGGAAAATACTCTTTTAACTGTAAACTTATTCTTTTTACGTTGTCTTTGTTGTACACATCTGTAAGAGGTACATCCTGATCCAATCCACAGTCAGCTAAAAATTGAGCTGAGTCGACATTGGAGGGTAAACAAGCCCTCAGCAATACCTGCCAGTCTTTGTTATTGGGCTCTAAAGTGTTCCCTAGGTCTCTGATGTATTTCTGGCTAGCAACTAAGTCTTTCCTAGGGTCAGGGAATTCAGACACTATGGTTCTTAATTCCATTCGGGAAAATGGGCTATACATGGCAATGTTCCTAATGGGAGTGACTCCTGTGGTGTCTGTTTTCCCATTTGGAACAGCTATCACCCTAACAGGATTAAGTCTAGCAACATCATTCTGTGTAGATTTTACAGCCTGTGGTGAAATAGTTTCAGCATAGTGTATGGTGCCGTACTTACCCGTAGATACGACCTCACCTGTCCCTCCGCTAGGGGCCTTTGTTACTAATCTTAAGGGTTGGGCCGTGCCTACTGTAGTTTCTGATATGGTGGCTGCTAGAGAGAGCGCCGATATTGTTGCCGATTCGTCCTCTTGATCACACTCCTGGGGAAAGTTCAAAACAGGGTACAACTTGCACGGGTTAATACTTGCATTGGTTAACTTATTAACATTTACACAGTTGCTAAGTGTTTGTTTGTTACACCCTAGTGCGTCATTCTCCGCAACCAATTTCTCTCCCGTTATGTATGGTGGCGGCGGGGCCGTGGCTATCAGTTTCCTGATAGGATTAGATCCCACCGCCTGAGCCAATCCTCTCTGTATTTCACCCTCCTGTTGCCATAACTGCAAATAATCATAATGTTTGATCCGTCTCTTTGTTGATTTAATGAGACATATCCTCCTCCTTAGATTTTGTAACACTTCTGGGCTAAAGCTGCCTACTCTTGGGAACTTCTCCCCGTCATGTACCGTCATTCTCTCCCATTCATCACATAAAACTTCTGTGTGTGACCCGTATTTTTCACACATTACATACCTTGCCGACCCGATTGGTCGGTTTACTGAATCAACCCGAACCGAGGTTGATCGCCCCCTACCTGAACAATTGGCCCCCATAGTTTGAAGGTGTTGCTTTCTTCAGCCAACCCTTACAAAAACCAAAAATGTTCACGATAGGCTGACGGTGGCGGTTTACCGAGTACCCCACTCACTCGCCCACGCCGACCAATACGACCTACACACTGTCCTAGTGCTGGCGTACTCGACCCAGGGCCCCTGCGACCTGAACCGCTATTTACTGGAACATGTGAGGGTGATCCGCAGAGCACTTACTCTTTCCAGTAACTATTGGTTGCTGGATAGTTCCTTAGTGACCAGCGAACTTCCCTTAAAATAAAAAAAATTTACACAAATCACGTTAGAATGTACAAATAGCGTTTATGACCCGTTTCGTACACAAATGGCACTGGTCAGACTAACTAATGCACACAATTACGTGCGGTACAATCGTTCTGCACATAAGCAACTAATCTTATGTACGGAGCGACCAACGGAATCGAAAATTTCGGCTGCGAATTCCTTCAGCCAGAGCTTTATGGCCTATATGGGTTCCGCACCAACCCTTCCTGGTGTTGTGCTACTCGTCTCTATAGCGGACTTCTTAGTCTGCTGTATCTGGACCTCCTGGTCTTGTTATAAGACCTCCTGGTCTGCTGCTACAGTATGACCTCCTGGTCTGCTACACTCTAATGCTCAAATTTTATGTTTAACCAAGGGATGCCTCCCTAGCCACCATGTACGTCACTTACATGCATGTACCTCACGAGAACTCGACTTCTTTGTGGTTCAACCTCAAAAATTGTATAAACTTATATATGTAAAACACTCACTCACCACATGTACACTTTTGTTTCTATTTCTATTTCTGCGCAGAAATTTCTTTCCTTTAGACCAGATGTGTTGTAAATTTGGAGAAGGATCTGTTAGTCTAAATTTCGGACACTAAAATAGACTTGCGCTATTTATCGCGTTGCCACCTTTTCGCCTGTTAAAAATAACACTAGCGTGTGATTTGAGTTACGTGGGCGTACCCGGACGCTCCGTTGCGTAATATACGCTGCGTGCGTCGGCCTTTGCGTTGCGTACGCGAGTCTCAGTCTTTTGTTAGAGACACGTGCACGCAAAGCAGAAATTCACTGTAACACAATTTACACGTTTATCAATGTAGATGATCCTCGATCATCTACCGAGCACCACACCAATCTCTCCTTGTATCTTTAGGTAGAGCTGCGTGCGAGCTTTGCAATTTATCCCTTAATGTATTACTTTTACACTTTAACTATGAAATAGCGACAAATCTCTCTTAGCACGTTTATCAATTATAAAATGGCAAACAGGAGAGTGATATATGAAAATACACGAATAAAAAGAAATGCAGATATGCGTGTGTGCGTACGCAAGACAGAAATAAACAGTTTTAAAAGACACTAGCGTGTTGTTCTTACCTCCGGTTCCGGATTCCCTCAGCACCCTTTACTAAGCGAAACAGACGCTTATCCAGACAGCACTACGAGGAATATGATCTCCCGCCCTTTGCTGATGGATAATGTCTGCTGAAATTACCTAGCAGAGATATGTGAAGGACGGACGAGCCGCCAATTGATAAAGCTAAATATTTATCTTACTTAAAACCCTTTAAGAGGTCTAAGAACACTGTACGCTATTGACGTATGGAATACCGTAAGGGTACGCACGTTGCGTAACAATCGCTTAGCCGTAGTCGAGACGCTCAAGCGTCACGTTCGCTCACGGCCAAGAGATCACAGGCAGGCACGCTATTGGCTGCCGACTAACGTAATGGTTCGCTATAGCGTAGCGAACGCTCGGGACCACGAGGAGATCACCAGCGGCGCTGACGCTCACAATGTTAAACCTTTATATGTAAACCATGAACAATGTATTATACAGGAAAACCTTAGTGAAATGATAGAGTGTAGATGCAACACAGTGTAACCTTATTAACTCAAAAGCTGTTCGAGCGTCACCGACGCTCTGAGAATACTTAACACTATAAGAAATACACAAATACCGGGCTTAGGGTCTAACGCCTTATATGAATGTTATACTTGAAAAAGAATAATACAATACAAGTCATACACTACAATATAACATAGACTAACTAACCAGATAACTACACAGGAAATACAATACAATACAATTACGTTTAAGGGAAAATGAGAGAGAAAGAGGAGGAGAGAGAGAGAGAGAGATATGGCTCACAATAACAATAAAGACAATATGATTGCGGAGAAAACTTACGCACAAGGGGAACGATCGCATGCGCCTTTCTGAATATCCAGCTCCGATTATCAGTGATGAGAACCGTTGAAGAGAGTGAGCTGGATATGATCGGCTTGTCTATTTATGCCCCACACACAATACAATTCAATGGTCCCTACAATCTCATTGTTCATTGGACACAGGAATTTGTCTTCGCATTATAACCAAAGGTCATAGGTTGATTCATACAGGTGGGCTGTGTCTATTTCCAACTGCTCAGGTGGGTGGGAAACTAGGTTTCCCGCCGCATGGATAAGTAAGTGCAAATAATAGTAAATGGACATAAACTTCTTATGTCCATAACTATTCGCACGAGCGATTAATCCGCTTCAAACCAACACCGGAATATTGCTAATTAAATACTCTTCCGATGGATACTAAACACCACTGTATGACTCATGTCTGACCCTTCGTATCAAACAAAGAGGGATCTCTCTGTCCATGAACATGCTATATTAACTAAACTTTCAGAATCTATCAAGGAGACCATGATCTACAAAATACATTATATAGTTAAAATATGTAACGGTTGAGTCGCCCGCTAGACGCACATAAACTTTACCGTAAATGCGCATACCATGCGCCTGCGGGTGCACGCAACAGCGAGTATGCGCACGCATGGGAGAGCTCATGCACTCGCAGCTGGCACTCGCATGAGGTGCATATATGGCAGTGTGTATAGTGATATTTTTCTGACTTTGACAAGGGGGATGACAGCAAGTGAAAGCGACGAGTGCAGTGGTCCCAAATTTGGCAGGAGAATTCCAACACAGGGTGTAGTTGCAAATGAGGAGATCTAGATTTTGAGGAGGATAAGAGTAAGGACAACAAGGATCTAGTGTGACCAAGTGCAGATTCCAGCTGGAGCCATCGGATATTCTGAGCTGGAGCAAACCAGGCAATAGCTTGGCTGAGATGAGTGGCCAGATAGTAAAGGCGGATATCTGGAAAACCTCTGCCGCCATCCCGTACTGGTTTGCGTAGGGTGGAGAAACCTATCCTAGGGACCTTATTTCTCCAAACAAAGCGAACAAACCAGGAGTGGACCTGTGCCAAGACTGGGTCCGGGACTTTCACAGGCAATGTCTGAAACAAATAAAGTAGGCGGGGGATAATGTTCATTTTCAAAGCTATGATACGTCCCAGCCAGGATATAATCAAGGATTGCCATTTATGGAGATCGGCCTTTTTATTTATAAGCAAGGTGGAGAAGTTCTCCTTATACAGATCTCCGTAGCGACGCGTAATAAAGATCCCCAGGTATCGGATTTTAGAAGAACACCAAGAGAATTTAAAGTTGGATTGCATGCGGGATAGGTGGTTAGGAGGAATGTAGAAGGGGAGAGCTTCCGTTTTAGACCAGTTAACTTTATAGCCCGACATTGATCTGGGCAGAGGTTTAGATCTGTCCAAAGCACTATCCAGAGTCACATTAAAATCCCCCCCCAATACCACATTGCCGCGTCTGTGCAGAGCTAAGAGACTATTTAGGGAATGAAAGAAAGGAAGGGGCCTGTAATTGATTTGGGGCATGCACATTCAAGAATGTATAGGGTGTCCCATTTAAAAACCCCACTAACAGCAGATATCTACCCTCAGGGTCCCTCAGTATGTTGGAGGGGGTGAAATCTAGGTGGCTAGCAAAGAGTATAGAAACCCCCTTCATCTTGCGTATGGGATCGCAAGCATGGAAAGTGTGTGGGAAGGTTTTAGACCTAAGTTCAGGATGTGAAGTGCCAGAAAAGTGGGTCTCTTGTAGAAATATAATATCGCCTCTTTGTTGTTTAAGGGACTGAAATAAGAGGGAGCGTTTGCGTGGGCTGTTCAAACCTTTCGTGTTTAGGGAAACTATTCTAAGGACCATGGAATAGGAGTGGAGCGCTATGCAGGCAGAGACGCACCAGCGGGACCTCGGAAGAAGGAGGGGAAGAAGAAGGAAAGGAGACCAGAGAAAGAAGAAGGGGAATAGAAGGAGAACAGATGAGAAACAGGCATATGTTAGCACTTGCAACTAGAAGACAGAGAAGATCCATTCTCACAAATCGGACCCAAGGAAGGAACAGACCCGCGGGTCTAATTCGTCCGACGTCGACCGTGTAGGCCGAATGGGGGATGGGTGTACCCAACCGCCCGGAGGAGAGACTTGTATAGACCAGGTCCCGTGTGTGAGCAAAACCAGTGTAGTGTGTATAATGTAAACATTAAGCAAAAGGAGCTGAACGGAAGGAGGGAAGGAGAAGGGAAAAGGGGGAGGGGGAGGAGAGGAGGGAGAGCAAATTCAAAGGAACAGAGGGGAGACATGGTGTGGTGACTACAAAACCTTTAGAAAAAATAGAGGTCTGGAGACCCCCAACTCTTGAGCCTCCTAATAATATGTATTTAAACATAGGGGAGGAGAAATACAATAACATTGGAGCTGTTGTAAACAGGAAGAGAAAGCGTGATTTGAACTGGACAACCAGGGACCATGCGGCCGACCGCAAAGAACACAGGCCCCGGGTCCCAAGCAGGCCCAACCTCCACAGATATAACAAAACAAAGAACAGCAAACAATAACTAAACATAGGACTCTACAGGATATGGGAACACTGATTAAACATAAAAAGACACCCTGATATCCAATGAGAGCCGTTGCAGGAGTAAGGCCAGCTCAAGGGCAGTAACAGATGCAGAGTCATGTACCCAGAGAGGTATGGGAGGCAGATCCAACAGTGATCCAATTTGAGGATGGGGCTGTGAGGGGAGGGGAGGTGTTGACTGAGGAAGGATGCTGAGAGGCAACCAGAGGGCCAGAGATGGTCAAGTGGCGGAGCAGTTGAAGGGCCTCATCAGGGGATCTGGCCGATAGGACTTTACCATCAGATCTGACTTGTAGGGCAAAGGGGAAGCCCCATCTGTATCTGACATTGTTATCTCTCAGGGGTTTAGTTATGTCCTTCAGTTCTCTTCTCCTATTCAACGTAACCGGTGACAGGTCCTGGAATACAAGGAGATCGGAGTCCTCGAAAGAGATGGCAGGAGACATCCGAGCTTTGGCGTAGACTCGATCTTTGACAGCAAAGTAGTGAAAACGCAGGATTACATCTCTTGGTGTTTTAGCGTCCTGAGATCTAGAACGAAGGGCCCTGTGAGCCCTATCTAGGAGTAGCATATCGTCAGGAACAGAAGGAGCGAGAAAGCGGAAGAGGCGGAGCAGATAATCAGTGAGGTGGGCCTGTTCCACCTCGTTACGGATCCTAAGATTGTTCCGACGGCCCCTGTTATCCAAATCTTCTTGATTATCCGCTAATAGCATAACATCTGTGCGTATTTGTGCCACCTCCTGTTCTGATTCTTGTTGAAAGGCGATTAGCTCTTCTTGTTTCATTTCAATGGCTTCAACTCTGGATCCCAGGCCGTCCACATCCGTTTTCAGGCCAGAGATAGCCTCATGTACCTCCGCACGGATTGTTTTTTTTATATTGCGCATTTCGGACAGGAGAAGAGCGACATCCGCTCTAGTGGTGGGAGTGGAAGAAGAGTCATCATCCGAGTCTTGATCGGAGGTTATTGACGCGGGTGGAGGTGGTGATGATTTCCTGGTAGAGGACGGAGTAGAGTTCTTGAAGTAGCCCACCAAGTTATGGGCATTTGATTTCCCCCCCCCTTTAGGCATGATGACGGAGATAGAGGAGGCAAATCGGTAGTCAACACCTGGACGGGGATGGGGAGGCTCCTAGGGCATTAGAATCACACACGGGGCCGTGTGCTTCACATAGTGAGATCACATTGTAGACAATTCACAGAGGAAGGTCGGGAGAGCCCAGCCGGACACAATGGAATGCTGGAGTACATTCCGATACTCGGTGCAGTGAGCCCAAACAGATGCGAGGTGGCCCGCAGGCTGAGATCCACGGAAAGGTCACGGAGAGCCCCACAGCTATGTGATGCAGGGGTGTAAGCTGAGGCACCACATAGGTGCTGTAGAGGTGCAGGAATGCAGGGTGGAGCACGCAGCGTTACAGGAGAGCACTTGGTGAGAGCAGAACCGCCCTGCGGGCTCGCCTCCAGCAGATAAGAAAATGTACTGAGGGGGAGAAAACAGGTGCAGGGAAATGTGTCCTCCCAGCAGCAGCACAGTGTTGTACCCAGCAGTGTAAAGTAGAGTGAGGCTGTGAAGGGAGAGTGAACCCAGGGGGTTAGAGCAGGGATTGTGAGGGCTAGTGAGCTATAGTGCAGCACAACTCACTCACCTCTGTGGCTATGTGCCTGGAAGCAAAATGGCGAAACCTGGTTCCCATCACAGATCGCAGGAGCCTTGGTAGTGTGCGTCCTCCTGACTCCAGGGCTCCCAAGCAGCAGGGCTGAAGGGTCACACAGGAGTACAGGGCCCACTCAGCCTGCAGTCAGGGTCCCCCACGGCTGCCAGCACTCAGGGACAGCCTGAGCCCGGGGATCCAAGAAGGCCGCTGCAGCGTCTAGGAGGCAGCCCCTCTCGGCAGTCACCCGCAGCTCCGGTCTCCTCCCGATCAGCAGTCCTGGCCGTCAGAGATCCCAGGCGGCCAGAGAGGTGAACAGGCGGCGGGGGAGCAGTAGAAGTCAGTCCCCAAGGTACGATCCTGACACCGCGGGACATCCGTGCCCCGGATCTCCAGACCCGGGCAGGCGCCGTACGAGAGTCCCCGGCTTCAAGGCCCGCCTAGGCCGCAACCTGCAGGGACCAAACCAGCGCCCCCCCGGCTCCGCAGCCGTCAGCGGCCGGTCCCGAAGGGTGTCAGGGAGGGTGGAGAGGCCCCGTGAGCGGGCTGTAGAAAGGTGGGAGCCCAGCAAGGGGACAATTATAAGGGTGAAGCAGGAGCTCTGTGAAAAAGCGGCCTCTCCCCAGTGCAGTCAGGCCACGCCCCCGTTATGACTTGTTTTTGTATCCGTCACGTGTAACATTTTATTACATGTCGATCTCTCACCCATAGCTGCAGTGATAATAGGTATCTTTTGTTATCACCTTAAAATATCATTGTATCTCAAGGATTACCAAAGATATTCTTTCTCCTCAACAGTGTGTAAAAGAAATAAGAATTCTGTCTTTAATGTCAATTCTTCCTTAGTTCGAAGCAACCAGCGTTCACCCCTAGATTATCTTTATTGAATGTCTGTATTATTAACAACAAAAGTACATTTTATCACTCACTGGTATCTGTTTTTTATTGTATTTTCACAGAAACTGTCGCAGCATTTTACTTGGCCTGTTAACATTTTCCTCTGCATGACAGCATGAAGTATTTCCATTCACAAACTTTTAAATAAATAAAAAATAAAAAAGTAAAGATAAAATTTGGTAAAAATTTTTGTTATATTCCTTTGTGATTCGCAGATATGTAAAAAAAAATGTACTGTAGCAGATTAAGGACCTCAGTCAGCGCCAGTAGCAGATTCTGCTAAATCGAAAATCTGCTACTGAATCAAATCTCGAACTGGGGGCCGCCCAGCACAGGGTAAGGCCGACCAGCATGAGTAGCGCCGACCAGCGCTGTAATCACAATCTAATTGAGATTGCATCACAAGAATCGCAGCAATAAGGGTTGACCCCTGTCTGCGCAGCCCGGATGCGAAGGCAGGCACACTGCCGCCATGTTTGCGATCATAGGAAACACAGGTGACGTCATCGGGCCACCGCGAAAACGGTCATTACACGCCTGCATTACTTGCTCTCCGGCCCCCTATGCTGCGTCATCGCTCCTGAATGCCTGCCGCCTGTCAATCACGTAGTGATCGCTGTGTACTCTGCGCATGTACAGACAGCTGCTGAACGCCATTTGTGAAATTGCATCAGTCACAACTGATTCTGAATTAGGCCCTAATATATCTTTATTATTATTTATTATTATTATTATTATTATTATTATTATCATATGGACTATGGCTTAGGACATGTATGTTGCATTTTATTGTATTGGCAGCTCCCTATGTACTGTATGTTCTCTAAGGACCAGCAATGCTAGTGGACATGTGAGATCTGTGTGGTTCCTGGAGTGAAGAATATCTCATTTCAATCTGACATTTTTCCCATTATCTCTCCCCATCATGTGTAAATACACTATGTAGCTTGAAAACGCAATTATTTCTCGTGTTGTATTTGCATATCACTCCAGGTATCATTATGTACATAATAGATATTTTGTGTGTTAGCCATTCAAGTATAGGGTTTTTTTCTACTACAGTATATGGTGATTGTTTTTACATGTATTATTTTTTTTTTCTGAATAATTATTACAACTAGTAACTTACTTTTATTATTGAAGAGTTGTTTTAATATATTTATAATAAGATATAGGGCAGATTAATGTGGCCCACCAGTGGTACCAGTATAATGGGCAGTGCTCTCTAAAACACATACTATATTCTGTTTTCATACAAAGTTCGATTGAATAAAGAACTCCCCAAACAGTGTTGGACTGGGACATGAAGGCTACACCGGGGGGGATGCAATATTAGGGACCCGCTGATAAACTGCCAAACTCCCATCAGAACATGTACAAGTACAGCTGCATGAGCCAGGGACTCTCGGAATATAGGGGGTAATTCAGACCTGATCGCTGCTGTGCGTTTTCACACAGCGGACGATCAGGTCCAAACTGCGAATACGTATGCACCGCAATGCACAGGCACGTTGCATGGGTACAAAGCGGATCGCCACTCAGTGATGGGTTTGTGCGACGGATCCGTTCACACGGGCAATCGCAAGGAGATTGACAGGAAGAAGGCATTTGTGGGTGTCACCTGACCATTTTCAGGGAATGTTTGGAAAAACGCAGGCGTGTCCATGCGTTTGCAGGGAGGATTCCTGACGTCAATTCTGGTTCCGGACAGGCTGATGTGATTGCAGCGGCTGAGTAAGTCCTGGGCTGTGCAGAGACTGCACAAAATCTGTTTGCACAGCTCGGCTACACATGCAATCGCACACTTGCACAGCTAAAATACACTCTCCCTGTAGGTGGCGACTATCTGATCGCAGCAGTGCAAAAATCGCTTGCTAGCGATCAGGTCTGAATTAGGCCCATAGTTAGTACAGACACGGTATGGAACAGACAGTACAAGCAGACAAAGGTATGGGATGCAGACAGGCCAGGCGAACACAGGTTCTGGAACACACACCGGATATGGAACACAGACAGGTCAGCCAGACAGAATATATGGAATACAGAAAGGATAGGATCATATAGGATATGGACCACAGACAGGATAGGCAGACACCAGATATGGATCACAGACAGAACGGGCAGACACATAGGATGTGGAACACAGGACAGGCAGACACAATGTACAGTGTGAAACACAGACAGGACAGGCAGACACATGGTATCTAAACACAGGACAGGCAGACATAATATATATGGAACAAAGACAGGACAGGCAGACACGAAATATGGAATACAGACAGGACAGACAGACATAATATATATGGAACAAAGACAGGACAGGCAGACACCAGGATATGGAATATAGACAGTAAAGGCACAAACACACAACACACACACACACACACACACACACACACACACACACACACACACACACACACACCACAGCATATGGAACACAGACAGGAGAGGCAGACACAGGACATGGAACTGAAACATCACAGGCAGACATAATATATGGAACACAGACAGGACAGGTAGATACCAGGATATGGAACACAGACAGGACAGGCAGACACAGGATATGGAAAACAGACAGCACATGCAGACACAGGATATGGGCACAGACAGAACAGGTAGACACAGGGTATGGAACACAGACAACACATGCAGATGTAACCCTACCCTCAATACCTTGAACGAGAGCTGTCTATGTATTCTATTAAGGGATGGTTACCTAATAGTTGTGCCTCCACTCAAGCTATGTGTAGTATTTAACTACCGTTAAGGCTTGCCTGAGTAAGCCTGATCTCTATCCTTAGGGGATGATTCCCTTATATCATAGATATATTATCTAATATACCTGTCTCTTTCTTCCAGGATCTTCAGATCAACTTCCAGATGGACCAGACACACATGGCAAGTATAACACTTTAATGACCAGTACCAAATGGATTAAGTATACATTAACATTTCATCAATTACACATTCCACTTTAAGTCATTAATCCATGCTAACCCCCGGTCAATTAGGCCTATACACAGTACCTGCATGCAATACAACAAATCCTTTTTCTTTTCAAGACACCCTTAGGTGTTAGAGTGACCCTGGTACTCTTAATATGATAGTGCAATATAAGGGCCTATAAACTTCCTAAAAATAACAGCAGTTAATACAGAATGTCTGACACTAAGTTTTAGTATCAACTATCAGTTCTCCCTTCAGTTAAAGAGAAAGATGTTTGGCTCAGTCTACTTATGGTAGCGATTACTTTCTCCTATAAGGTTACTTATAGTTCCTCATTGGTAGATAACAGAAAGTATCTATTTAGCTCATAGATAGTAATATCAACAGTTGATTACCAAGGGATCTGTATCCTTTCCTCAGTAAAAATGTAACAGTAGTTGTCCAGTATTAAACTAAACTCCTAAGAAGCTGGTATGATAAACCTTTGTTATGCTGCGTCCTTGTGTCCATTTGTAGTAGCTGATGCTTTCTATATTTCAGAGCATATATAACTTTTCGATTCCTGTATGGCTCAAATTATTGTTGTCTCTTAGGATGAGTCTATATTAAATATATCTGCAAGAGATGGTTTCTCTTTTCATAGTCACAGTGAGCTCAATTCCTTTAACTTTATAACTAATAGTCTCCAATGTGTCAGTCCTTCTTACGGGTTCACGAATATACATATAACACAGTTGTATTAAAGTGCCACAAGCTAGTCCTTGAATCGGGATGATAGTTTAATCCTTTGTGGCTAAGAGGCTTTAACATTCATCCAATGTCACTGTAGTTTGGCTACCTTTAATGTCCTTGACTCTAATTCTGCTAATTCAGGGGCATAAAATACACACATTAGGTGGCAGCTTTAGGGTATTACTTTCTATTTAGCGCTGCGGAACAATGTCTCTGGCTCTCCTTTGACTGATGTGATGCTGGTATATGGGGGGGAGCTTTAAAACTGTATTTATGAAGCGTTAAACAGTTCAAGTTTCACTCCACTCCTCCTGTTACATATATATACCCAGTGCTTTCTACCTTCTCCTTATCACTATGATTAAGCCATACATGGAACTGTCATTATAGGTCACTCTGACTACTGTGTCCCATTACTATCCTCCTGCTTAATAGCCATTATTGCGGCCTAGCCCTGGAGTCCTTAGTCCCAATATGAAATTGACTATGCACAATAGTCACCTATGGCTTGCCACACAGAATGGAGCCTCTGCTGCTGGTGCTGGCTTCTTTGTTGTGGCTGTCAGAGTCTGTGCTGGTAATAGGTAGGAAGGAACCCTCTCTGCCTCCCTGTCACCGGTGCGCCCTTCCAATACTGCTGGGTGAGTTGACTAGCGCTGATGCCGGGTTCTATGAACAGCGCTGAGTCTCAATGCCGCTGTCACCACCTTTACAGTAAGGAAGCCCTGTTCTGGCTACACACACTAAGCCCCCTCCGGCCGCCGCAATGTATACCGCTCAGCTCTAATGCGGGCGACGGCCGGAGCAGCAAAAAACTCTGTCCTCTCACCAAGGGATATGCAGTCTCTCCCTCAGCTATAGTCACAGCACGGGTGGCCTATCCACCCCTCTATAGTAATCACATGACCCACTCTGAGGTGATGCCCCGCCCACTAGGTGATTGACAGTTAGGAGCACAAGGACATTAACCCTTTAGATACACTGTGAAACCATAAAATAAACCTTAATTGTATTCACCACTACATTTACATTAATGTACATACAATTACATACTGTATATGTGAACTATATTATTTACCTCAAAACATGCATACAGTATTACAACATCCATTAACTTTTATATGAATAAATAAGATTTTACTCACCGGTAAATCTATTTCTCGTAGTCCGTAGTGGATGCTGGGACTCCGTAAGGACCATGGGGACTAGCGGCTCTGCAGGAGACTGGGCACAACTAAAGAAAGCTTTAGGACTACCTGGTGTGCACTGGCTCCTCCCACTAAAACCCTCCTCCAGACCTCAGTTAGGATACTGTGCCCGGAAGAGCTGACACAATAAGGAAGGATTTTGAATCCCGGGTAAGACTCATACCAGCCACACCAATCACACCGTATAACTCGTGATACTATACCCAGTTAACAGTATGAAATCTAACTGAGCCTCTCAACAGATGGCTCAACAATAACCCTTTAGTTAGGCAATAACTATAAACAAGTATTGCAGACAATCCGCACTTGGGATGGGCGCCCAGCATCCACTACGGACTACGTAGATGCTGGGACTCCATAAGGACCATGGGGATTATACCAAAGCTCCCAAACGGGCGGGAGAGTGCGGATGGTCTCTGCAGCACTGAATGAGCAAACTCTAGGTCCTCCTCAGCCAGGGTATCAAACTTGTAGACTCTTACAAAAATGTTTTAACCCGACCAAGTAACAGCTCGGCAAAGTTGTAAAGCCGAGACCCCTCGGGAAGCCGCCCAAGAAGAGCCCACTTTCCTCGTGGAATGGGCTTTTACAGATTTAGGGTGCGGCAGTCCAGCCGCAGAATGTGCAATTTGAATCGTGCTACAGATCCAGCGAGCAATCGTCTGCTTAGAAGCAGGAGCACCCAGCTTGTTGGGTGCATACAGGAGAAATAGCGAGTCAGTTTTCCTGACTCCAGCTGTCCTGGAAACATATACTTTTCAGGGCCCTGACTACGTCCAGTAACTTGGAATCCTCCAAGTCCCAAGTAGCCGCAGGCACCACAATAGGTTGGTTCCCATGAAAAACTGATACCACCTTAGGAAGGAATTGGGAATGAGTCCTCAATTCCGCCTTATCCATATAAAATACAGATAAGGGCTTTTGTATGACAAAGCCGCCAATTCTGATACACGCCTGGCTGACGCCAAGGCCCACAGAATGACCACTTTCCACGTGAGGTATTATAGCTCCACGGATTTAAGTGGCTCAACCCAATGCGACTTCAGGAAATCCAACACCACGTTGAGATCCCACGGTGCCACTGGAGGCACAAACGGGGGCTGACTATGCAGCACTCCCTTAACAAAAGTCTGAACTTTAGGCAGTGAAGCCAGTTCAATTTTGGAAGAAAATCGATAGAGCCAAAATCTGGACCTTAATGGAACCCAATTTTAGGCCCATAGTCACCTCTGACTGTAGGAAGTGCAGAAATCGACCTAGCTGAAATTCCTCCTTTGGGGCCTTCCTGGCCTCACAGTACGCAACATATTTCCGCCATATGCGGTGATAATGGTTTGCGTTCACTTCTTTCCTAGCTTTAAATAGCGTAGGGATAACTTCCTCCGGAATTCCCTTTTCCTTCAGGATCCGGCGTTCAACCGCCATGCCGTCAAACGCAGCCGCGGTACGTCTTGGAACAGACAGGCCCCCTGCTGCAGCAGGTCCTGTCTGAGCGGCAGAGGCCATGGGTCCTCTGAGATCATTTATTGAAGTTCTGGTTACCAAGCTCTTCTTGGCCAACCCGGAACCATGAGTATAGTTCTTACTCCTCTCCTTCTTATTATTCTCATTACCCTGGGTAAGAGAGGCAGAGAAGGGAACACATACACCGACTGGTACACCCATGGTGTTACCAGAGCGTCCACAGCTATCGCCTGAGGGTCCTTGACCTGGCGCAATATCTTTGTAACTTTTAGTTGAGGCGGGACGCCATCATGTCCACCTGTGGCCTGTCCCAACGGTGTACAATCATTTGGAAGACTTCTGGATGAAGTCCCCACTCTCCCGGGTGGAGGTCGTGTCTTCTGAGAAAGTCTGCTTCTCAGTTGTCCACTTCGGGAATGAACACTGCTGACAGTGCTAACACATGATTTTCCGCCCATCGGAGAATCCTTGTGGCTTCTGCCATCGCCATCCTGCTTCTTGTGCCGCCCTGATGGTTTACATGAGCGACCGCCGTGATGTTGTCTGACTGGATCAGCACCGGCCGGTGTTGAGGCAGGGGTCTAGCCTGACTTAGGGCATTGTAAATGGCCCTTAGTACCAGAATATTTATGTGTAGGGAAGTCTCCTGACTTTTCCATAGCCGTGGAAGTTTCTTCCCTGTGTGACTGCCCCCCAGCCGCGAAGGCTGGCATCCGTGGTCACCAGGACCCAGTCCTGTATGCCGAATCTGCGGCCCCCTAGAAGATGAGCACTCTGCAGCCACCACAACAGCGACACCCTGGCCCTTGGAGACAGGGTTATCCGCCGATGCATCTGAAGATGCGACCCGGACCACTTGTCCAACAAATCCCACTGGAAAATCCTTGCATGGGACCTGGCGAATGGAATTTCTTTGTAAGAAGCTACCATCTTTCCCAGGGCTCGCGTGCATTGATGCACCGACACCTGTATACGTATTAGGAGGTCTCTGTCTAGAGACGACAACTCCTTGGACTTCTCCTCCGGGAGAAACCCTTTTTATCCTGTTCTGTGTCCAGAACCATACCCAGGAACAGTAGACGCGTCGTAGGAACCAGCTGCGACTTTGGAATATTCAGAATCCAGCCGTGCTGTTGTAGCACTTCCCGAGATAGTGCTACTCCGACGAACAACTGCTCCCTGGACCTCGCCTTTATAAGGAGACCGTTCAAATACGGGATAATTATTTCGGCCATTACCTTGGTAAATACCTCGGTGCCGGGGACAGACCAACGGCAACGTTTGGAATTGGTAATGACAATCCTGTACCACAATTTTGAGGTACTCCTGGTGAAGAGAGTAAATAGGGACATACAGGTAAGCATCCTTGATGTCCAGTGATACCATGAAATTCTCCAGGCTTGCAATAATCACCCTGAGCGATTCCGTTTTGAACTTGAACCTTCGTATATAAGTGTTCAAGGCTTTCAATTTTAGAATGGGTCTCACCGAACCGTCTGGTTTCGGTACCACAACATTTTGGAATAGTAACCCCGGCCTTGTTGAAGGAGGGGTACCTTGATTTCACCTGCTGGAAGTACAGCTTGTGAATTGCCGCCAGTACTACCTTTCTCCGAGGGCAGCAGGCAAGGCTGATGTGAGGTAACGGCGAGGGGGAGTCGCCTCGAACTCCAGCCTGTATCCCTGTGATACTATTTGCAGAACCTAGGGATCCACCTGTGGGCAAGCCCACTGGTCCCTGAAGTTCCCGAGACGCGCCCCTACCGCACCTGTCTCCACCTGTGGAGCCCCAGCGTCATGCGGTGGACTCAGAGGAAGCGGGGGAAGATTTTTGATCCTGGGAACTGGCTGCTGGTGCAGCTTTTTCCTTCTTCCCTTGTCTCTGTGCAGCAAAGAAGCGCCTTTGACCCGCTTGCTTTTCTGAAGCCGAAAGGACTGTACCTGAAAATACGGTGCTTTCTTAGGCTGTGAGGAAACCTGAGGTAAAAAAAATTCTTCCCAGCTGTTGCTGTGGATACGAGGTCCCAGAGACCATCCCCAAACAATTCCTCACCCTTATAAGGCAGAATCTCCATGTGCCTTTTACAGGCAGCATCACCTGTCCACTGCCGGGTTTCTAATACCCTCCTGGCAGAATGGACATTGCATGAATTCTGGATGCCAGCCGGCAAATATCCCTCTGTACATCCTTTATATATAAGACGACGTCTTTAATATGCTCTATGTTAGCAAAATATTATCCCTGTCTTAGAGTATTAATATTATCTGACAGGGTATCAGACCACGCTGCAGCAGCACTATTTATGCTGAGGCAATTGCAGGTCTCAGTATATAACCTGAGTGTGTATATACAGACTTCAGGATAGCCTCCTGCTTTTTATCAGCAGGCTCCTTCAAGGTGGCCGTATCCTAAGACGGCAGTGCCACCTATTTTGACAAACGTGTGAGCGCCTTATCCACCCTAAGGGATATCTCCCAACGTGACCTATCCTCTGGCGGGAAAGGGTACGCCATCAGTAACTTTTTAGAAATTACCAGTTTCTTATCGGGGGAACCCACGCTTCTTTACACACTTCATTCATTCATCTGATGGGGGAACAAAACACTGGCTGCTTTTTCTCCCCAAAAATAAAACCCCTTTTATGTGGTACTTGGGTTCATGTCAGAAATGCGTAACACATTTTTCATTGCCGAGATCATGTAACGGATGTTCCTAGTGGATTGTGTAAATGTCTCAACCTCGTCGACACTGGAGTCAGACTCCGTGTCGACATCTGTGTCTGCCATCTGAGGTAACGGGCGTTTTTTGAGCCCCTGATGGCCTTTGAGACGCCTGGGCAGGCGCGGGCTGAGAAGTCGGCTGTCCCACAGCTGCTACGTCATCCAGCCTTTTATGTAAGGAGTTGACATTGTCGGTTAATACCTTCCACCTATCCATCCACTCTGGTGTCGGCCCCACAGGGGGCGACATCCCATTTATCGGCCTCTGCTCCGCCTCCACGTAACCTTACTCATCCAACATGTCGACACAGCCGTACCGACACACCGCACACACACAGGGAATGCTCTGACTGAGGACAGGACCCCACAAAGTCCTTTGGGGAGACAGAGAGAGAGTATGCCAGCACACACCAGAGCGCTATATAATGCAGGGATTAACACTATAACTGAGTGATTTTTCCCCCAATAGCTGCTTGTATACATATATTGCTCCTAAATTTAGTGCCCCCCCTCTCTTTTTAACCCTTTGAGCCTGAAAACTACAGGGGAGAGCCTGGGGAGCTGTCTTCCAGCTGCACTGTGAAGAAAAAATGGCGCCAGTGTGCTGAGGGAGAAGCCCCGCCCATTTTTCGGCTGACTTTTCTCCCGCTTTTTTATGGATTCTGGCAGGGGTAATTTATCACATATATAGCCCTGGGACTATATATTGTGATGATTTGCCAGCCAAGGTGTCTTATATTGCCCTCAGGGCGCCCTTCCCCCAGCGCCCTGCACCCATCAGTGACCGGAGTGTGAGGTGTACATGAGGAGCAATGGCGCACAGCTGCAGTGCTGTGCGCTACCTTGGTGAAGACCGAAGTCTTCTGCCGCCGATTTTCCGGACTCTTCATGCTTCTGGCTCTGTAAGGGGGACGGCGGCGCGGCTCCGGGAACGAACACCAAGGTCGGGTCCTGCGGTCGATCCCTCTGGAGCTAATGGTGTCCAGTAGCCTAAGAAGCCCAAACTACCACCTGTTAGGTAGGTTTGCTTCTTCTCCCCTTAGTCCCTCGCTGCAGTGAGTCTGTTGCCAGCAGATCTCACTGTAAAATAAAAAACCTAAATATACTTTCTTTCTAGGAGCTCAGGAGAGCCCCTAGTGTGCATCCAGCTCAGCCGGGCACAATAATCTAACTGAGGTCTGGAGGAGGGTCTTAGTGGGAGGAGCCAGTGCACACCAGGTAGTCCTAAAGCTTTCTTTAGTTGTGCCCAGTCTCCTGCGGAGCCGCTTATCCCCATGGTCCTTACGGAGTCCCAGCATCCACTTAGGACGTCAGAGAAATATATATGCTTATACTCCATTTTAATCACCATATTATAATAACTACCTCAGTATAAGTGTTGTTTAAACCCTAAATCAGGGTTACACAGACAAAGGATATGGGCAAAGACAGGACAGGCAGATACAGGATATGGGCAGAGACAGGACAGGCAGATACAGGGTATGGAAAGCAGGACAGGCAAACACAGGATATGGAACACAGACAGGACAGGCAGACAAAATATATGTAACAAAGATAGGACAGACTGACACCAGGATATGGAACAGAGACACGACAGACAGACACATGATATGGAACAGACAGGACAGGCAGGCACAATATATGGAAAACAGACAGGACAGGCAGACAATATATATGTAGCACTGGAAGGGCAGGCAAAAATTGGGATATAGAACACGGGATATTGAACACAGACAGGACAGGCAGGCATAGGATATCTAGAGATGTGCACCGGAAATTTTTCGGGTTTTGTGTTTTGGTTTTGGGTTCGGTTCCGTGGCCGTGCTTTGGGTTCGAACGCGTTTTGGCAAAACCTCACCGAATTTTTTTTGTCGGATTCGGGTGACCCCCAAATCATAGAATTTGGGGGTCATTTTGATCCCAAAGTATTATTAACCTCAATAACCCTAATTTCCACTCATTTTCAGTAGAGATGAGCGGGTTCGGTTTCTTTGAATCCGAACCCGCACGAACTTCACTTTTTTTTTCACGGGTCCGAGCGACTCGGATCTTCCCGCCTTGCTCGGTTAACCCGAGCGCGCCCGAACGTCATCATGACGCTGTCGGATTCTCGCGAGACTCGGATTCTATATAAGGAGCCGCGCGTCGCCGCCATTTTCACACGTGCATTGAGATTCATAGGGAGAGGACGTGGCTGGCGTCCTCTCCATTTAGATTAGATTTAGAAGAGAGAGAGAGAGAGAGATTGCTGTGATACTGTAGATTAGAAGAGAGTGCAGACAGAGTTTAGTGACTGACGACCACAGTGACCAGTGACCACCAGAGACAGTGCAGTTGTTTGTTTTATTTAATATATCCGTTCTCTGCCTGAAAAAAACGATACACAGTCACACAGTGACTCAGTCTGTGTGCACTGCTCAGCCCAGTGTGCTGCACATCAATGTATTGTATATAAAGCTTATAATTGTGGGGGAGACTGGGGAGCACTGCAGGTTGTTATAGCAGGAGCCAGGAGTACATGATAAATAATATTATATTAAAATTAAACAGTGCACACTTTTGCTGCAGGAGTGCCACTGCCAGTGTGACTAGTGGTGACCAGTGCCTGACCACCAGTATATTAGTAGTATTGTATACTATCTCTTTATCAACCAGTCTATATTAGCAGCAGACACAGTACAGTGCGGTAGTTCACGGCTGTGGCTACCTCTGTGTCGGCACTCGGCAGGCAGTCCGTCCATCCATAATTGTATTATAATATATACCACCTAACCGTGGTTTTTTTTTCATTCTTTATACCGTCGTCATACTAGTTGTTACGAGTATACTACTATCTCTTTATCAACCAGTGTACAGTGCGGTAGTTCACGGCTGTGGCTACCTCTGTGTCGGCACTCGGCAGGCAGTCCGTCCAACCATAATTGTATTATAATATATACCACCTAACCGTGGTTTTTTTTTCATTCTTTATACCGTCGTCATACTAGTTGTTACGAGTATACTACTATCTCTTTATCAACCAGTGTACAGTGCGGTAGTTCACGGCTGTGGCTACCTCTGTGTCGGCACTCGGCAGGCAGTCCGTCCATCCATAATTGTATTATAATATATACCACCTAACCGTGGTTTTTTTTTCATTCTTTATACCGTCGTCATACTAGTTGTTACGAGTATACTACTATCTCTTTATCAACCAGTGTACAGTGCGGTAGTTCACGGCTGTGGCTACCTCTGTGTCGGCACTCGGCAGGCAGTCCGTCCAACCATAATTGTATTATAATATATACCACCTAACCGTGGTTTTTTTTTCATTCTTTATACCGTCGTCATACTAGTTGTTACGAGTATACTACTATCTCTTTATCAACCAGTGTACAGTGCGGTAGTTCACGGCTGTGGCTACCTCTGTGTCGGCACTCGGCAGGCAGTCCGTCCAACCATAATTGTATTAATATATACCACCTAACCGTGGTTTTTTTTTTCATTCTTTATACCGTCGTCATACTAGTTGTTACGAGTATACTACTATCTCTTTATCAACCAGTGTACAGTGCGGTAGTTCACGGCTGTGGCTACCTCTGTGTCGGCACTCGACAGGCAGTCCGTCCAACCATAATTGTATTATAATATATACCACCTAACCGTGGTTTTTTTTTCATTCTTTATACCGTCGTCATACTAGTTGTTACGAGTATACTACTATCTCTTTATCAACCAGTGTACAGTGCGGTAGTTCACGGCTGTGGCTACCTCTGTGTCGGCACTCGGCAGGCAGTCCGTCCATCCATAATTGTATTATAATATATACCACCTAACCGTGGTTTTTTTTTCATTCTTTATACCGTCGTCATACTAGTTGTTACGAGTATACTACTATCTCTTTATCAACCAGTGTACAGTGCGGTAGTTCACGGCTGTGGCTACCTCTGTGTCGGCACTCGGCAGGCAGTCCGTCCAACCATAATTGTATTATAATATATACCACCTAACCGTGTTTTTTTTTTCATTCTTTATACCGTCGTCATACTAGTTGTTACGAGTATACTACTATCTCTTTATCAACCAGTGTACAGTGCGGTAGTTCACGGCTGTGGCTACCTCTGTGTCGGCACTCGGCAGGCAGTCCGTCCAACCATAATTGTATTATAATATATACCACCTAACCGTGGTTTTTTTTTCATTCTTTATACCGTCGTCATACTAGTTGTTACGAGTATACTACTATCTCTTTATCAACCAGTGTACAGTGCGGTAGTTCACGGCTGTGGCTACCTCTGTGTCGGCACTCGGCAGGCAGTCCGTCCATCCATAATTGTATTATATACCACCTAACCGTGGTTTTTTTATACCACCTAACCGTGGCAGTCCGTCCATAATTGTATACTAGTATCCAATCCATCCATCTCCATTGTTTACCTGAGGTGCCTTTTAGTTCTGCCTATAAAATATGGAGAACAAAAAAGTTGAGGTTCCAAAATTAGGGAAAGATCAAGATCCACTTCCACCTCGTGCTGAAGCTGCTGCCACTAGTCATGGCCGAGACGATGAAATGCCAGCAACGTCGTCTGCCAAGGCCGATGCCCAATGTCATAGTACAGAGCATGTCAAATCCAAAACACCAAATATCAGAAAAAAAAGGACTCCAAAACCTAAAATAAAATTGTCGGAGGAGAAGCGTAAACTTGCCAATATGCCATTTACCACACGGAGTGGCAAGGAACGGCTGAGGCCCTGGCCTATGTTCATGGCTAGTGGTTCAGCTTCACATGAGGATGGAAGCACTCAGCCTCTCGCTAGAAAACTGAAAAGACTCAAGCTGGCAAAAGCACCGCAAAGAACTGTGCGTTCTTTGAAATCCCAAATCCACAAGGAGAGTCCAATTGTGTCGGTTGCGAAGCCTGACCTTCCCAACACTGGACGTGAAGAGCATGCGCCTTCCACCATTTGCACGCCCCCTGCAAGTGCTGGAAGGAGCACCCGCAGTCCAGTTCCTGATAGTCAGATTGAAGATGTCAGTGTTGAAGTACACCAGGATGAGGAGGATATGGGTGTTGCTGGCGCTGGGGAGGAAATTGACCAGGAGGATTCTGATGGTGAGGTGGTTTGTTTAAGTCAGGCACCCGGGGAGACACCTGTTGTCCGTGGGAGGAATATGGCCGTTGACATGCCAGGTGAAAATACCAAAAAAATCAGCTCTTCGGTGTGGAGGTATTTCACCAGAAATGCGGACAACAGGTGTCAAGCCGTGTGTTCCCTTTGTCAAGCTGTAATAAGTAGGGGTAAGGACGTTAACCACCTCGGAACATCCTCCCTTATACGTCACCTGCAGCGCATTCATAATAAGTCAGTGACAAGTTCAAAAACTTTGGGTGACAGCGGAAGCAGTCCACTGACCAGTAAATCCCTTCCTCTTGTAACCAAGCTCACGCAAACCACCCCACCAACTCCCTCAGTGTCAATTTCCTCCTTCCCCAGGAATGCCAATAGTCCTGCAGGCCATGTCACTGGCAAGTCTGACGAGTCCTCTCCTGCCTGGGATTCCTCCGATGCATCCTTGCGTGTAACGCCTACTGCTGCTGGCGCTGCTGTTGTTGCCGCTGGGAGTCGATGGTCATCCCAGAGGGGAAGTCGTAAGCCCACTTGTACTACTTCCAGTAAGCAATTGACTGTTCAACAGTCCTTTGCGAGGAAGATGAAATATCACAGCAGTCATCCTACTGCAAAGCGGATAACTGAGTCCTTGACAACTATGTTGGTGTTAGACGTGCGTCCGGTATCCGCCGTTAGTTCACAGGGAACTAGACAATTTATTGAGGCAGTGTGCCCCCGTTACCAAATACCATCTAGGTTCCACTTCTCTAGGCAGGCGATACCGAGAATGTACACGGACGTCAGAAAAAGACTCACCAGTGTCCTAAAAAATGCAGTTGTACCCAATGTCCACTTAACCACGGACATGTGGACAAGTGGAGCAGGGCAGGGTCAGGACTATATGACTGTGACAGCCCACTGGGTAGATGTATGGACTCCCGCCGCAAGAACAGCAGCGGCGGCACCAGTAGCAGCATCTCGCAAACGCCAACTCTTTCCTAGGCAGGCTACGCTTTGTATCACCGCTTTCCAGAATACGCACACAGCTGAAAACCTCTTACGGCAACTGAGGAAGATCATCGCGGAATGGCTTACCCCAATTGGACTCTCCTGTGGATTTGTGGCATCGGACAACGCCAGCAATATTGTGTGTGCATTAAATATGGGCAAATTCCAGCACGTCCCATGTTTTGCACATACCTTGAATTTGGTGGTGCAGAATTTTTTAAAAAACGACAGGGGCGTGCAAGAGATGCTGTCGGTGGCCAGAAAAATTGCGGGACACTTTCGGCGTACAGGCACCACGTACAGAAGACTGGAGCACCACCAAAAACTACTGAACCTGCCCTGCCATCATCTGAAGCAAGAAGTGGTAACGAGGTGGAATTCAACCCTCTATATGCTTCAGAGGTTGGAGGAGCAGCAAAAGGCCATTCAAGCCTATACAATTGAGCACGATATAGGAGATGGAATGCACCTGTCTCAAGTGCAGTGGAGAATGATTTCAACGTTGTGCAAGGTTCTGATGCCCTTTGAACTTGCCACACGTGAAGTCAGTTCAGACACTGCCAGCCTGAGTCAGGTCATTCCCCTCATCAGGCTTTTGCAGAAGAAGCTGGAGGCATTGAAGAAGGAGCTAACACGGAGCGATTCCGCTAGGCATGTGGGACTTGTGGATGCAGCCCTTAATTCGCTTAACAAGGATTCACGGGTGGTCAATCTGTTGAAATCAGAGCACTACATTTTGGCCACCGTGCTCGATCCTAGATTTAAAGTCTACCTTGGATCTCTCTTTCCGGCAGACACAGGTCTGCTGGGGTTGAAAGACCTGCTGGTGACAAAATTGTCAAGTCAAGCGGAACGCGACCTGTCAACATCTCCTCCTTCACATTCTCCCGCAACTGGGGGTGCGAGGAAAAGGCTCAGAATTCCGAGCCCACCCGCTGGCGGTGATGCAGGGCAGTCTGGAGCGACTGCTGATGCTGACATCTGGTCCGGACTGAAGGACCTGACAACGATTACGGACATGTCGTCTACTGTCACTGCATATGATTCTCTCAACATTGATAGAATGGTGGAGGATTATATGAGTGACCGCATCCAAGTAGGCACGTCACACAGTCCGTACTTATACTGGCAGGAAAAAGAGGCAATTTGGAGGCCCTTGCACAAACTGGCTTTATTCTACCTAAGTTGCCCTCCCACAAGTGTGTACTCCGAAAGAGTGTTTAGTGCCGCCGCTCACCTTGTCAGCAATCGGCGTACGAGGTTACATCCAGAAAATGTGGAGAAGATGATGTTCATTAAAATGAATTATAATCAATTCCTCCGCGGAGACATTGACCAGCAGCAATTGCCTCCACAAAGTACACAGGGAGCTGAGATGGTGGATTCCAGTGGGGACGAATTGATAATCTGTGAGGAGGGGGATGTACACGGTGATATATCGGAGGGTGAAGATGAGGTGGACATCTTGCCTCTGTAGAGCCAGTTTGTGCAAGGAGAGATTAATTGCTTCTTTTTTGGGGGGGGTCCAAACCAACCCGTCATATCAGTCACAGTCGTGTGGCAGACCCTGTCACTGAAATGATGGGTTGGTTAAAGTGTGCATGTCCTGTTTTGTTTATACAACATAAGGGTGGGTGGGAGGGCCCAAGGATAATTCCATCTTGCACCTCTTTTTTCTTTTCTTTTTCTTTGCATCATGTGCTGATTGGGGAGGGTTTTTTGGAAGGGACATCCTGCGTGACACTGCAGTGCCACTCCTAGATGGGCCCGGTGTTTGTGTCGGCCACTAGGGTCGCTAATCTTACTCACACAGCTACCTCATTGCGCCTCTTTTTTTCTTTGCGTCATGTGCTGTTTGGGGAGGGTTTTTTGGAAGGGACATCCTGCGTGACACTGCAGTGCCACTCCTAGATGTGCCCGGTGTTTGTGTCGGCCACTAGGGTCGCTAATCTTACTCACACAGCTACCTCATTGCGCCTCTTTTTTTCTTTGCGTCATGTGCTGTTTGGGGAGGGTTTTTTGGAAGGGACATCCTGCGTGACACTGCAGTGCCACTCCTAGATGGGCCCGGTGTTTGTGTCGGCCACTAGGGTCGCTAATCTTACTCACACAGTCAGCTACCTCATTGCGCCTCTTTTTTTCTTTGCGTCATGTGCTGTTTGGGGAGGGTTTTTTGGAAGGGCCATCCTGCGTGACACTGCAGTGCCACTCCTAGATGGGCCCGGTGTTTGTGTCGGCCACTAGGGTCGCTAATCTTACTCACACAGCTACCTCATTGCGCCTCTTTTTTTCTTTGCGTCATGTGCTGTTTGGGGAGGGTTTTTTGGAAGGGACATCCTGCGTGACACTGCAGTGCCACTCCTAGATGGGCCCGGTGTTTGTGTCGGCCACTAGGGTCGCTTATCTTACTCACACAGCGACCTCGGTGCAAATTTTAGGACTAAAAATAATATTGTGAGGTGTGAGGTATTCAGAATAGACTGAAAATGAGTGTAAATTATGGTTTTTGAGGTTAATAATACTTTGGGATCAAAATGACCCCCAAATTCTATGATTTAAGCTGTTTTTTAGTGTTTTTGGAAAAAAACACCCGAATCCAAAACACACCCGAATCCGACAAAAATAATTCGGTGAGGTTTTGCCAAAACGCGTTCGAACCCAAAACACGGCCGCGGAACCGAACCCAAAACCAAAACACAAAACCCGAAAAATTTCAGGCGCTCATCTCTAATTTTCAGTCTATTCTGAACACCTCACACCTCACAATATTATTTTTAGTCCTAAAATTTGCACCGAGGTCGCTGGATGACTAAGCTCAGCGACCCAAGTGGCCGACACAAACACCTGGCCCATCTAGGAGTGGCACTGCAGTGTCACGCAGGATGGCCCTTCCAAAAAACACTCCCCAAACAGCACATGACGCAAAGAAAAAAAGAGGCGCAATGAGGTAGCTGTGTGAGTAAGCTAAGCGACCCTAGTGGCCGACACAAACACCTGGCCCATCTTGGAGTGGCACTGCAGTTTTCTAGCGAGAGGATGAGTGCTTCCATCCTCATGTGAATCTGAACCACTAGCCATGAACATAGGCCAGGGCCTCAGCCGTTCCTTGCCACTCCGTGCCGTAAATGGCATATTGACGCAAAGAAGGAGTGTCACTGCAGTGTCACGCAGGATGGCCCTTCCAAAAAACACTCCCCAACAGCACATGACGCAAAGAAAAATGAAAGAAAAAAGAGGTGCAAGATGGAATTGTCCTTGGGCCCTCCCACCCACCCTTATGTTGTATAAACAGGACATGCACACTTTAACCAACCCATCATTTCAGTGACAGGGTCTGCCACACGACTGTGACTGAAATGACGGGTTGGTTTGGACCCCCACCAAAAAAGAAGCAATTAATCTCTCCTTGCACAAACTGGCTCTACAGAGGCAAGATGCCCCCCTAATCATCATCCTCCAATTCATCACCATGTACATCCCCCTCCTCACAGATTATAAATTCGTCCCCACTGGAATCCACCATCACAGCTCCCTGTGTACTTTCTGGAGGCAATTGCTGCTGGTGAATGTCTCCACGGAGGAATTGATTATAATTCATTTTAATGAACATCATCTTCTCCACATTTTCTGGAAGTAACCTCGTACGCCGATTGCTGACAAGGTGAGCGGCGGCACTAAACACTCTTTCGGAGTACACACTTGTGGGAGGGCAACTTAGGTAGAATAAAGCCAGTTTGTGCAAGGGCCTCCAAATTGCCTCTTTTTCCTGCCAGTATACGTACGGACTGTCTGACGTGCCTACTTGGATGCGGTCACTCATATAATCCTCCACCATTCTTTCAATGGTGAGAGAATCATATGCAGTGACAGTAGACGACATGTCCGTAATCGTTGGCAGGTCCTTCAGTCCGGACCAAATGTCAGCATCAGCAGTCGCTCCAGACTGCCCTGCATCACCGCCAGCGGGTGGGCTCGGAATTCTGAGCCTTTTCCTCGCACCCCCAGTTGCGGGAGAATGTGAAGGAGGAGATGTTGACAGGTCGCGTTCCGCTTGACTTGACAATTTTCTCACCAGCAGTTCTTTGAACCCCTGCAGACTTGTGTCTGCCGGAAAGAGAGATACAACGTAGGTTTTAAATCTAGGATCGAGCACGGTGGCCAAAATGTAGTGCTCTGATTTCAACAGATTGACCACACGTGAATCCTTGTTAAGCGAATTAAGGGCTCCATCCACAAGTCCCACATGCCTAGCGGAATCGCTCAGTGTTAGCTCCTCCTTCAATGTCTCCAGCTTCTTCTGCAAAAGCCTGATGAGGGGAATGACCTGACTCTGGCTGGCAGTGTCTGAACTGACTTCACGTGTGGCAAGTTCAAAAGGTTGCAGAACCTTGCACAACGTTGAAATCATTCTCCACTGCGCTTGAGACAGGTGCATTCCACCTCCTATATCGTGGTCAGTTGTATAGGCTTGAATGGCCTTTTGCTGCTCCTCCAACCTCTGAAGCATATAGAGGGTTGAATTCCACCTCGTTACCACTTCTTGCTTCAGATGATGGCAGGGCAGGTTCAGGCGTTTTTGGTGTTGCTCCAGTCTTCTGTACGTGGTGCCTGTACGCCAAAAGTGTCCCGCAATTCTTCTGGCCACCGACAGCATCTCTTGCACGCCCCTGTCGTTTTATAAATAATTCTGCACCACCAAATTCAAGGTATGTGCAAAACATGGGACGTGCTGGAATTTGCCCAGATTTAATGCACACACAATATTGCTGGCGTTGTCCGATGCCACAAATCCACAGGAGAGTCCAATTGGGGTAAGCCATTCTGCGATGATCTTCCTCAGTTGCCGTAAGAGGTTTTCAGCTGTGTGCGTATTCTGGAAAGCGGTGATACAAAGCGTAGCCTGCCTAGGAAAGAGTTGGCGTTTGCGAGATGCTGCTACTGGTGCCGCTGCTGCTGTTCTTGTGGCGGGAGTCAATACATCTACCCAGTGGGCTGTCACAGTCATATAGTCCTGAGTCTGCCCTGCTCCACTTGTCCACATGTCCGTGGTTAAGTGGACATTGGGTACAACTTCATTTTTTAGGACACTGGTGAGTCTTTTTCTGAGGTCTGTGTACATTTTCGGTATCGCCTGCCTAGAGAAATGGAACCTAGATGGTATTTGGTACCGGGGACACAGTACCTCAAACAAGTCTATAGTTGGCTCTGCAGTAATGATGGATACCGGAACCACGTTTCTCACCGCCCAGGATGCCAAGGCCTCAGTTATCCGCTTTGCAGCAGGATGACTGCTGTGATATTTCATCTTCCTCGCAAAGGACTGTTGGACAGTCAATTGCTTGGTGGAAGTAGTAAAAGTGGTCTTACGACTTCCCCTCTGGGATGACCATCGACTCCCAGCAGCAACAACAGCAGCGCCAGCAGCAGTAGGCGTTACACTCAAGGATGCATCGGAGGAATCCCAGGCAGGAGAGGACTCGTCAGAATTGCCAGTGACATGGCCTGCAGGACTATTGGCATTCCTGGGGAAGGAGGAATTTGACACTGAGGGAGTTGGTGGGGTGGTTTGCGTGAGCTTGGTTACAAGAGGAAGGGATTTACTGGTCAGTGGACAGCTTCCGCTGTCGCCCAAAGTTTTTGAACTTGTCACTGACTTATGATGAATGCGCTGCAGGTGACGTATAAGGGAGGATGTTCCGAGGTGGTTAACGTCCTTACCCCTACTTATTACAGCTTGAAAAAGGCAACACACGGCTTGACACCTGTTGTCCGCATTTCTGTTGAAATACTTCCACACCGAAGAGCTGATTTTTTTGGTATTTTCACCAGGCATGTCAATGGCCATATTCCTCCCACGGACAGCAGGTGTCTCCCCGGGTGCCTGACTTAAACAAACCACCTTACCATCAGAATCCTCCTTGTCAATTTCCTCCCCAGCGCCAGCAACACCCATATCCTCCTCATCCTGGTGTACTTCAACACTGACATCTTCAATCTGACTATCAGGAACTGGACTGTGGGTGCTCCTTCCAGCACTTGCAGGGGGCATGCAAATGGTGGAAGGCGCATGCTCTTCACGTCCAGTGTTGGGAAGGTCAGGCATCGCAACCGACACAATTGGACTCTCCTTGTGGATTTGTGATTTCGAAGAACGCACAGTTCTTTGCTGTGCTTTTGCCAGCTTAAGTCTTTTCATTTTTCTAGCGAGAGGCTGAGTGCTTCCATCCTCATGTGAAGCTGAACCACTAGCCATGAACATAGGCCAGGGCCTCAGCCGTTCCTTGCCACTCCGTGTGGTAAATGGCATATTGGCAAGTTTACGCTTCTCCTCCGACGATTTTATTTTATATTTTTGAGTCCTTTTTTTACTGATATTTAGTGTTTTGGATTTTACATGCTCTGTACTATGACATTGGGCATCGGCCTTGGCAGACGACGTTGATGGAATTTCATCGTCTCGGCCATGACTAGTGGCAGCAGCTTCAGCACGAGGTGGAAGTGGATCTTGATCTTTCCCTATTTTTGGAACCTCAACATTTTTGTTCTCCATATTTTAATAGGCACAACTAAAAGGCACCTCAGGTAAACAATGGAGATGGATGGATACTAGTATACTTATGGATGACGAGTGACTGACAACACAGAGCTAGCTACAGCCGTGGACTACCGTACTGCGTCTGCTAGTATAGAGATGATAATGATATAAAAAATATATATATATCACTACTGCAGGTATATATAATATAATGACGGACCTGCTGGACACTGTCAGCAGACTCCTAAACTACTAGTATGAAGAAGATAGAAAAAAAAAAACCACCACAGGTAGGTATACAATTATGGACGAGCACTGACGACACAGAGGTAGCTACAGCCGTGGACTACCGTACTGCGTCTGCTAGTATAGAGATGATAATGATATAAAAAATATATATATATCACTACTGCAGGTATATATAATATAATGATGGACCTGCTGGACACTGTCAGCAGACTCCTAAACTACTAGTATGAAGAAGATAGAAAGAAAAACCCCACCACAGGTAGGTATACAATTATGGACGAGCACTGACGACACAGAGGTAGCTACAGCCGTGGACTACCGTACTGCGTCTGCTAGTATAGAGATGATAATGATATAAAATATATATATATATCACTACTGCAGGTATATATAATATAATGACAGACCTGCTGGACACTGTCAGCAGACTCCTAAACTACTAGTATGAAGAAGATAGAAAAAAAAACCCCACCACAGGTAGGTATACAATTATGGACGAGCACTGACGACACAGAGGTAGCTACAGCCGTGGACTACCGTACTGCGTCTGCTACTATAGAGATGATAATGATATAAAAAATATATATATCACTACTGCAGGTATATATAATATAATGACGGACCTGCTGGACACTGTCAGCAGACTCCTAAACTACTAGTATGAAGAAGATAGAAAAAAAAAACCCACCACAGGTAGGTATACAATTATGGACGAGCACTGACGACACAGAGGTAGCCACAGCCGTGGACTACCGTACTGCGTCTGCTAATATAGAGATGATAAAGATGATAAAGATGAACAAAAAAAATATAACACTACTGCAGGTAAATATTTATATAATATAATGAATGACGGACCTGCTGGACACTGTCAGCAGAATGCGTTTATAGAATAAAAAAAAAAAACACCACAGGAGTGTTTAACTTTTTCAGGCAGACAATATACTGGTGGTCACTGGTCAGTCACACTGGCAGCAAAAGTGTGCACTGTACTCCTGCTATAACTGCACCCCAGTCTCCCCCACAATTCAGCTGTGTGAGCAGTGAGCACTCAGCACAGTCAGATATACATAGATAATATTATCATGCAGCACACTGAGGCTGAGCACAGATATGGTATGTGACTGTGTATCGTTTTTTTTCAGGCAGAGAACGGATTATATTAAATAATAAATAAAACTGGTGGTGGTCACTAGTAACTATCAGCAAAACTCTGCACTCTGAGTACTCCTAATGCTCCCCAAAATTACTAAGTTAGTAGTAAATCAACTCAAGTGTCTCTATCTATTCTAACGGAGAGGACGCCAGCCACGTCCTCTCCCTATCAATCTCAATGCACGTGTGAAAATGGTGGCGACGCGCGGCTCCTTATATAGAATCCGAGTCTCGCGATAGAATCCGAGCCTCGCGAGAATCCGACAGCGGGATGATGACGTTCGGGCGCGCTCGGGTTAACCGAGCAAGGCGGGAAGATCCGAGTCTGCCTCGGACCCGTGTAAAAAGGCTGAAGTTCGGGGGGGTTCGGATTCCGAGGAACCGAACCCGCTCATCTCTAAGGATATCACACGTAGACAAGATAGGCCTACAAGGATATGAAACACAGACAGGACAGGTAGACACACCATATGGAACTTAGAATTTACCTTTGCTGTGCTGCTAAAATGGCCATTAAGTACTGGCAACCGGATGAAGCAGAGGGGAGGGAGGGCTGCAAGTGGGAGAGCACATTTAAGAGGCTTCCTCCTAATCCATCTGTGCTATATTCCTGGAGGACAGCCCCAGAGCTACTGGAAAGCTCATACTGTGCATACTGGACTCCTCCTTCTGTCTGTGGGACCAAAAGGTCAAGTCCCCCTGCTGCCACACTGACTGGGAGGGGTGTGGCCAGGAGGGCAGATATGTTCATTATAGTCTGCAACCACCACCACCAACCCCTCCCCAATTGGGCCCGCTAAGGCCCACCCTCTCTCAGGAAGCATGCAATCAGTGGGGCCCTCCGGGGAATTCCCCAACAGCCTGATCCGAGCATGTCTCCAAACCCCCATTCACAACTTCATTAAATACTACAAAAAACGGTATGCATTTTTTTAAACTGGTTTAGCATAATGAGGATTCCTGACCAAAATATTGGACTATACTGGAAAATCTGTGGTACCACTCCGGGGGTCTCAATCTTGTTATTGACTCTGGCAACTACCACCCATCATGTGGAGCAAAGACCCACAGTGCTTTAAAGGGGTGGTAGTCATGTGACCGCCGGTCGGCTGACCGACAGTCACATGACCTCCTCCTTGAGCCCGACGGCTCACTATCCCGATGGTCGGCATGCCGACCAACAGGGACTATTTCCACTCGTGGGTGTCCACGACACCCATAGAGTGGGAATAGAACCCGTGGCGACCGCAGGTCACCACCGAGCCCGCAGCGTGGCGAGCGCAGCGAGCCCGCAAGGGGCTTGCTGCACTCGCCCCTCCCCGCCGGGATCCCGGCGTCGGTATGCTGCCGGGATCCCGGCGTCGGTAAGGTGACCGGCGGTCAGGAGACCGCCGGCCACCCGTACTACACCCCTTTAAAGTGTGGTCACTGCAAGGGTTGCTGCTGATAATGTAATGTATAGAATTACTTTATCATTAATTGGAAATCTCGTTTCCCCACTACTTTGCAAAATGAGGTGGAATTCTGCATACTCTGTACATGATAAGGAATGCCTCACTGCACCTATCTCCTTCCCTCTGCTGTGTAAACTGCTCCTTCATTGCAAATGTGGCCATTTTGCTGTGAAAACACTGGGAACCTTGGCTCTTGCTGAAACTGTGGGGCACAGTGGGTCCAGAGTTGAGCATAAAGTAAGTACTGAGTGCTCATTTTGTGATTTAAAATGGCTTCCAGTAAGGGATAGAAGTAAATTGTCAGTGAATGGAAAGCATTACTTAAATAGGCTAGTGATACTCCCGGACCTTCAACCAGTTATATTGAAACTGTACACAAATGAGTAAGGGTGATACTACTTTATAAGAATTCAAAGTCGATGGTCATGGATTGGTGGGTGTGAGGATGTACATTTGGATTCATCATGAATGGCGGCTAGTGGCAAGAGTTATTATATGGATATATTCAACCTTTGATTTAGACCATTCATGTTCACCTTGCGCTCTACTCTGGGCCATGTTATTAAACTAACCTTGCTATCTATACGCAGGAGCTGCTATCTATGGGCCTAATTCAGACCTGATCGATGTGCTGCAAATTTGCAGAGGTATGCGATCAGATAGTCGCCGCCCAGGGAGAGTGAAAACCCGCCCCGTGCAAGTGTGCGAATGCATGTGTACGCCGTGCGAAAACTCTGCCAAGTAGCGGACAGCTGCAACTCACTCACCATCGAATGATTTTTCCAGTCTGTGCAGTCTGAGCGCAGCCCAGGACCTACTCATACAGTGCGATACAAACAGGCTGATCGGGGCCGGAGCTGACGTCACACACCCTCCCAGAAAACGCTTGGGAACGCCTGCGTTTTTTCCTGACACTCCCAGAAAACGGGCAGTTACCACCCCCAAATGTCCTCTTCTTGTCAATCAACTTGCGTGCGTCTTGCGATCGAAATGTTTGCACCATCCTGTCGCTGTTTGTCATCACGCCTGTGCACTGAGGTGCATACGCATGTGCAATCATTCGATAATAAGCCACTGTGCGATTTCGCACAACAGTGATCAGGCCTGAATCTGGCCCTATGTTCCTGTATCTTGTACTCTTAGGCTCTGTGTGAAATACTGATGCATGTGACAACCCATTCTTCTGTTTGCAGTATATTCACATACTTCTGACATCCTTTATTCTGGGTTTTTCTATACCGCTTGAAATTCTTGCATCCTGGCCTCCTGTTATCTTGTACTCTTAGTACTTGCTATACAAGAAGTCCTGGGATTTTGAATTGTTTGTTGCCCTTGTCAAAAAAGGGATTCTGGGATTTTTAATTCTGTTAGTTGCCCTTTTACTGACAACTCTGCACTTTCATGAGCATGTCTTCAAATGAAAGCATTATCTGGAAATCAAAGGTTTGCTATCACACATCCTAGAAGAATGGAGTTCGCAGGAGGATTAAGGTTAGCAGTGTCGCATGGATGATTTGCAGTCTCCTGTCCTGGTTATACTTGCTGCATTTCTCTGTAAGGTCTCTAATGCTTGTAATACCTGAAACCTCTTGGTATTAAATTGTTAAGGGTAAAAAGCCTCACCAGTTTCCCATTTCCTAAGCATATCCAACAGCTAATGAGACAATATTTGATAACAACAAATTATAAAAGGAATGCTAAAAGTTTACTTAGTGATAAAAGTGATATTACACTTCTTATGCTGTAAATGTATATTCTGGTATTCTTACAAACCAAAACATTAAAGGACACAACCTGCAGCTGTTTAAGACTTGCTGCTAAAGTAACCAACCAAACCATCCAATATAATGTCTGGTAATCAGAGCCGGTTCCGGGACTTCTGGCGCCCCGGGCGGCATTAGGGGGCGTGGCTTCGTACAGGGGGCGTGGTCATTTACGCTCCCTGTACAGACTGAATTGATGTGCGTGCGCGATGACGTCATCGCGCACCGCACAGTAAAGGACCTCCCCACGAAGGGAAACTAGATGCGTACGCGTCTAGTTTCCCTTCCCAGCGGCAGCGCGGGGGGGGGGGGGAAGCGGCCAGCGGCAGCAGGCAGCGGGGGGCACACAGTAGCAGCGGATCTTGCCCTGGTGCGGTGCCCTCCGGATGGCGCCCTGCGCCCTCCGGAAGACGGCGCCTTGGGCAAAAGTCCTGCTTGCCCGTGGCAAGATCCGCTACTGCTTGTAATGGTACAGATATGTCCTCACTTAACAATCCTTCTGGCCGTACAGAAGTCCAGGTGGAACCCCCGGTGGGTCCCACTGCCAGAGGGCCCAACCCCTCCTCTAGGGATCAGGTTCCAGACTGTGTTCTTGAACTACAGCTGTACAGGACCATGATGTTTTTTCTACAGTGCAGTAATCTGATAAATTATCATGCATGGAATATATTTATAAAGGGGCCCAAACCATACACTCTCTAATGGATAGACAAATGTAACCCTGATTTAGGGTTTAAACAACACTTATACTGAGGTAGTTATAATATGGTGACTAAAATGGAGTATAAGCATATATATTATTCATATAAAAGTTCATGGATGTTGTAATACTGTATGCATGTTTTGAGGTAAATAATACAGTTCACATATATGTAATTGTATGTACATTGATGTAAATGTAGTGGTAAATACAATGAAGGCTTATTTTATGGTTTCACAGTGTATCTAAAGGGTTAATGTCCTTGTGCTCCTAACTGTCAATCACCTAGTGGGGTGATTGCCAGTGGGCGGGGCATCACCTCAGAGTGGGTGATGTGACTACTAGAGAGGGGTGGAGAGGTGCTGTGAGTGTAGCTGGGGGAGAGACTGCATATCCCTTGGTGAGAGGACATAGTTTTTTGCTGCTCCGGCCGTCGCCCGCATTAGAGCTGAGCGGTATACATTGCGGCGGCCGGAGGGGGCTTAGTGTGTGTAGCCAGAACAGGGCTTCCTTACTGTAAAGGTGGTGACAGCAGCATTGAGACTCAGCACTGTTCATAGAACCCGGCATCAGCGCTAGTCAACTCACCCAGCAGTATTGGAAGGGCACATCTGTGACAGGGAGACAGAGAGGGTTCCTTCCTACCTATTACCGGCACAGACTCTGACAGCCACAACAAAGAAGCCAGGACCAGCAGCAGAGGCTCCATTCTGTGTGGCTGTAAGTGTAAGGGAGGAGTCGGGGGAGCAGCCTGCAGCAGTATCACTAGATGGTAGAAGTGTGAGTGTATAATCCAGCCATTTATATTACCCTTACACTAAGCACAGCAAGCCATAGATGACTATGGTACATAGTCAATTTCATATTGGGACTAAGGACTCCAGGGCTAGGCTGCAATAATGGCTATTAAGCAGGAGGATAGTAATGGGTCACAGTAGTCAGAGTGACCTATAATGACAGTTCCATGTATGGCTTAATCATAGTGCTAAGGAGAAGGTAGAAAGCACTGGGTATATATATGTAACAGGAGGAGTGGAGTGAAACTTGAACTGTTTAACGCTTCATAAATAGTTTTAAAACTCCCCCATATATCAGCATCACATCAGTCAAAGGAGAGCCAGAGACATTGTTCCGCAGCGCTAAATAGAAAGTAACACCCTAAAGCTGCCACCTAATGTGTGTATTTATGCCCCTGAATTAGCAGAATTAGAGTCAAGGACATTAAAGGTAGCCATACTACAGTGACATTGGATGGATGTTAAAGCCTCTTAGCCACAAAGGATTAGACTATCATCCCGATTCAAGGACTAGCTTGTGGCACTTTAATACAACTGTGTTATATGTATATTCGTGAACCCGTAAGAAGGACTGACACGTAAGAGACTATTAGTTTTAAAGTTAAAGGATTTGAGCTCGCTGTGACTATGATAAGAGAAACCATCTCTTGCAGACATATTTAATATAGACTTATCCTAAGAGACAACAATAATTTGAGGCATACAGGAATCGAAAAGCTATATATGCTCTGAAATATAGAAAGCATCAGCTACTTCAAATGGACACAAGGACGCAGCATAACAAAGGTTTATCATACCAGCTTCTTAGGAGTTTAGTTTAATACTGGACAACTACAGTAACATTTTTACTGAGGAAAGGATACAGATTCCTTGGTAATCAACTGTTGATGTTACTATATATGAGCTAAATAGATACTTTCTGTTATCTGCCAAGGAGGAACTATAAGTAACCTTATAGGAGAAAGTAATCGCTACCATAAGTAGACTGAGCCAAACATCTTTCTCTTTAACTGAAGGGAGAACTGATAGTTGATACTAAAACATAGTGTCAGACATTCTGTATTAACTGCTGTTATTTTTAGGAAGTTTATGGGCCCTTATAGTGCACTATCATATTAAGAGTACCCGGGTCACTCTAACACCTAAGGGTGTCTTGAAAAGAAAAAGGATTTGTTGTATTGCATGCAGGTACTGTGTATAGGCCTAATTGACAGGGGGTTAGCATGGATTAATGATTTAAAGGGGAATGTGTAATTGATGAAATGTTAATGTATACTTAATTCATTTGGTACTGGTCATTAAAGTGTTATACTTTCCATGTGTGTCTGGTCCGTCTGGAAGTTGATCTGAAGATCCTGGAAGAAAGAGACAGGTATATTAGATAATATATCTATGATATAAGGGAATCATCCCCTAAGGATAGAGATCAGGCTTACTCAAGCAAGCCTTAACGGTAGTTAAATACTACACATAGCTTGAGTGGAGGCACAGCTATTAGGTAACCATCCCTTAATAGAATACATAGACAGCTCTCGTTCAAGGTATTGAGGGTAGGGTTACATTTGGAGGCACCGCGTGAGATAGAAGTTACACTCAGGCCCTGTTACACCACAGGTGTCAGCTGCCATTAATTATTATTGATAAAGTCCTCACATCCCTAAAAAATAAAATACAAATATGGGAAAGAAGCAAAGGAACAGGGAGAAGGTTGGACATAAAGCCATTGCTGTATCAGTTGGGAGAGTTGAAGCCAATAGAGAATGTAAAAGTATGGACAAACAAGAGTACCATAAGGGACCAGGCTTAAAGGAAGAGGTGACATGCAAGTTTGTGGGAACTTTTGTAAATAACCTAGGTGTGAAAAATGAAAAAAATATTAGATGTCCCTGTAGAGTTGGAGAAGAGAAAGAAAAAATCAAAGGACAAGAAAGTCAGACTTCATCCCCACCTAAAGGATAGTGAGGGAGGTGTTAGTGACAACCTTGCTCATACTTTGGTCGCTAACATGGATTATGGAATGAAAGGAGATAAGAATGTTCTACCACTGAAAGAGAGAGTTCCAGGGGAAGTGAAGATAGATGTAGGTATACAGAGATTAGAAACTGTGCTAAAGCAAATAGCTGAGGATTATAAGAAACATGGACAATTAGTATTAGCTCTTCCAAAAGATCAACAGAAGGACCTGCTTTCCCTGTTTCCAACTTCCATTGAGGAACCAACAAGAAGAGATAGCCCAGTGGATCTACAGACCCCGATAGAGGTGATAAGACATATAGCACTGGACAGGTCTAAACATATTTATCAGTTGTTGGAGGTTCTAGATGAAACCCGATGGAAGCTAAAAGAAGAACAGATGTTTAACACCAAAATTGATGAGAGGAACAAAGAGCTTGAAAGAGAACTTTGGTTTATACAGAGAGAGATGGAAACCATGGCATCTGATGAAAGACAAACCAGAGTGGATCAGGAGCAACAAAAGTTGATAATGTACCAGCAGCAGGAAGACAATATTCATTCTCTGGAATCAAAAATAACTGAGTTGTCTGAATTATTGGAAGTGGGTAAAGAAACTGAAAAGGAGGATCATAGTTGTCTGAATGAAATGAAAGAAAGACTGTCTCAGCTAGAATCTGAGAATAAAATACTCAAGGATGCCAACTTCCTAAACAACTGTCCTGAAGACCATATCCATGAATTTTCTATGCGACCGGATACTAAGGACATAGCATTACAGACTGAGGTAGTGGATGGTATATTGCTGAGAGAAGTTACACTTCTCTTGATAGTAAAGGGACACAGTATATGTCTCTTAAAATGACTGGCACAGTAATATGGTTCCATGTGAAGAAAGGCTATGGCTTCATTAAAAGGCATGACACCGGAGAAGACATATTTGTACATTGGACATCCATAACGAAGAATAACCCCCTAAAACTGTTGTACAGTGTAGGAGATGGAGAGAAAGTAGAATTTGAAGTGTTGGAAGGGGAAAAGGGTGTACATGCAGCAAATGTGACTGGCATAGGTGGAGTACCAGTGAAAGGGAGTCGATTTGCTCCAAACCGACGAGGATCATACAGTTATTGTTATCAACCACGAGAAAAAGCGGTTGATGAAGGAAGTGCATATTCAGAACAAAGGCAAGGGAGAGATCCAGCTCCATGTCATCCTTCTACAACCTTACATTACCGACCTCTCTCGAGATTCAATGGTAGAGTAAATCAGTACCAGGATCAAGAAACGGAAAATTCAGATGCTAAAGACTTGATAACTTTAGAAGCTTCGTCAGAGAAAGAAACTAGTCTCGGTGACAATCGTAGTGAGGTACATGATAACTTTACCCTAGCACAATCTCTTAAATCTTCCATCCGAAGTCCAGGACTAAAAGAAGTCAATAAATCAGGTGTAGAAGAGCAAGGGAAACCAGTACGATCAGAGAACACCATCCCTGGGAGGCATGAAGGCTATGTAGTTCCATCCCTCCCTATTTGGCCAACAGTTAAAATGGTTGAGATGAGGTGGCTTGCTAATGGATGTGAATGAATATATACTATTTTAGCATAGTGAGTAAGGTAGATGGTGCATTGGCACCTAAAGATGTTAAACCGTGACAATGCACCAGGTGACCAGTACCAAATGAATTAAGTATACATTAACATTTCATCAATTACACATTCCCCTTTAAATCATTAATCCATGCTAACCCCCTGTCAATTAGGCCTATACACAGTACCTGCATGCAATACAACAAATCCTTTTTCTTTTCAAGACACCCTTAGGTGTTAGAGTGACCCGGGTACTCTTAATATGATAGTGCACTATAAGGGCCCATAAACTTCCTAAAAATAACAGCAGTTAATACAGGATCTTCAGATCAACTTCCAGACGGACCAGACACACATGGAAAGTATAACACTTTAATGACCAGTACCAAATGAATTAAGTATACATTAACATTTCATCAATTACACATTCCCCTTTAAATCATTAATCCATGCTAACCCCCTGTCAATTAGACCCTACCCTCAATACCTTGAACGAGAGCTGTCTATGTATTCTATTAAGGGATGGTTACCTAATAGCTGTGCCTCCACTCAAGCTATGTGTAGTATTTAACTACCGTTAAGGCTTGCTTGAGTAAGCCTGATCTCTATCCTTAGGGGATGATTCCCTTATATCATAGATATATTATCTAATATACCTGTCTCTTTCTTCCAGGATCTTCAGATCAACTTCCAGATGGACCAGACACACATGGAAAGTATAACACTTTAATGACCAGTACCAAATGAATTAAGTATACATTAACATTTCATCAATTACACATTCCCCTTTAAATCATTAATCCATGCTAACCCCCTATCAATTAGGCCTATACACAGTACCTGCATGCAATACAACAAATCCTTTTTCTTTTCAAGTCACCCTTAGGTGTTAGAGTCACCCGGGTACTCTTAATATGATAGTGCACTATAAGGGCCCATAAACTTCCTAAAAATAACAGCAGTTAATACAGAATGTCTGACACTATGTTTTAGTATCAACTATCAGTTCTCCCTTCAGTTAAAGAGAAAGATGTTTGGCTCAGTCTACTTATGGTAGCGATTACTTTCTCCTATAAGGTTACTTATAGTTCCTCCTTGGCAGATAACAGAAAGTATCTATTTAGCTCATAGATAGTAACATCAACAGTTGATTACCAAGGAATCTGTATCCTTTCCTCAGTAAAAATGTTACTGTAGTTGTCCAGTATTAAACTAAACTCCTAAGAAGCTGGTATGATAAACCTTTGTTATGCTGCGTCCTTGTGTCCATTTGAAGTAGCTGATGCTTTCTATATTTCAGAGCATATATAGCTTTTCGATTCCTGTATGCCTCAAATTATTGTTGTCTCTTAGGATGAGTCTATATTAAATATATCTGCAAGAGATGGTTTCTCTTATCATAGTCACAGCGAGCTCAAATCCTTTAACTTTAAAACTAATAGTCTCTTACGTGTCAGTCCTTCTTACGGGTTCACGAATATACATATAACACAGTTGTATTAAAGTGCCACAAGCTAGTCCTTGAATCGGGATGATATTCTAATCCTTTGTGGCTAAGAGGCTTTAACATTCATCCAATGTCACTGTAGTATGGCTACCTTTAATGTCCTTGACTCTAATTCTGCTAATTCAGGGGCATAAATACACACATTAGGTGGCAGCTTTAGGGTGTTACTTTCTATTTAGCGCTGCGGAACAATGTCTCTGGCTCTCCTTTGACTGATGTGATGCTGATATATGGGGGAGTTTTAAAACTATTTATGAAGCGTTAAACAGTTCAAGTTTCACTCCACTCCTCCTGTTACATATATATACCCAGTGCTTTCTACCTTCTCCTTAGCACTATGATTAAGCCATACATGGAACTGTAATTATAGGTCACTCTGACTACTGTGACCCATTACTATCCTCCTGCTTAATAGCCATTATTGCGGCCTAGCCCTGGAGTCCTTAGTCCCAATATGAAATTGACTATATACAATAGTCACCTATGGCTTGCTGTGCTTAGTGTAGGGGTAATATAAATGGCTGGATTATACACTCACACTTCTACCATCTAGTGATACTGCTGCAGGCTGCTCCCCCGACTCCTCCCTTACACTTACAGCCACACAGAATGGAGCCTCTGCTGCTGGTCCTGGCTTCTTTGTTGTGGCTGTCAGAGTCTGTGCCGGTAATAGGTAGGAAGGAACCCTCTCTGTCTCCCTGTCACAGATGTGCCCTTCCAATACTGCTGGGTGAGTTGACTAGCGCTGATGCCGGGTTCTATGAACAGTGCTGAGTCTCAATGCTGCTGTCACCACCTTTACAGTAAGGAAGCCCTGTTCTGGCTACACACACTAAGCCCCCTCCGGCCGCCGCAATGTATACCGCTCAGCTCTAATGCGGGCGACGGCCGGAGCAGCAAAAAACTATGTCCTCTCACCAAGGGATATGCAGTCTCTCCCCCAGCTACACTCACAGCACCTCTCCACCCCTCTCTAGTAGTCACATCACCCACTCTGAGGTGATGCCCCGCCCACTGGCAATCACCCCACTAGGTGATTGACAGTTAGGAGCACAAGGACATTAACCCTTTAGATACACTGTGAAACCATAAAATAAGCCTTCATTGTATTTACCACTACATTTACATCAATGTACATACAATTACATATATGTGAACTGTATTATTTACCTCAAAACATGCATACAGTATTACAACATCCATGAACTTTTATATGAATAATGTATATGCTTATACTCCATTTTAGTCACCATATTATAACTACCTCAGTATAAGTGTTGTTTAAACCCTAAATCAGGGTTACACAAGCCTCTGTGTCAGATGGCCACACCCCCTCTGGATGCTGGCCTGTACCAAGCTTTCCCCCGATGATCCCTTCATGCCCCAGTTCCGTCACTGTGGCTGGGTATGACTTAGGTGGTCATTCCGAGTTGATCGCTAGCTGCATTCGTTCGCTGTGCAGCGCTGAGGCAAAAAAAGGCATTTCTGCGCATGCGTATACAGCGCAATGTTCACGCACATCATTCTATTGTAACGAACGATGTAGTTTCACACAAGGTCTATCAAAGCTTTTCAGTTGCACTGCTGGCCGCAGACTGATTGACATGAAGTGGGCGTTTCTGGGTGTCAACTGACCATTTTCAGGGAATATTCGGAAAAATGCAGGCGTGGCTGGGTGAACGCAGGGCGCGTTCGTGACGTCAAAACGAACTGAACAGTCTGAATTGATCGCAATCGCTGAGTAGGTTTTGAGCTACTCTAAAACTGCACAAAAAAACTTTGCCGCCGCTCTGCGATCCTTATGTTCGCACTTCTGCTAAGCTAAAATACACTCCCAGTGGGAGGCGGCATAGCGTTTGCACGGCTGCTAAAAACTGTTAGCGAGTGAACAACTCGGAATGACCACCTTAGTTAGAGCTGTGAAACATACAATTGATACGGCGTCAGAAGATATTGTTCGATAGAACTCTACTGGGTCGCTTGTAATAGCCTACACATGTTTTGTTGAGTTATCCCTCAAAAAAAACGTGTTTATGCTAGAGATGAGCGGGTTCGGTTCTCAGAGAACCGAACCGTACCGAACTTCACCATTCGAGTCCGGATCCGAGTCAGGCTCGGGTTTTCCAGCCTGACTCGGAAACCAGAACGAGGCAAAATGTAATCATCCCACTGGCGGATTCTCGAGGGGTTTGGACTCCATATAAGGAGCCGCGCGTCCCCGCCATTTTCCCTCTGGCATTGGAGATTGTAGAGAGAGGACATGTCTTCGTTCTCTCAGTGTCCATGTCTTGTGCTGTATTTGTCAAGTCACAGTGGTTGTGTCCTCTTGCTGCCATATGTCCATTGCTGCTGTGTTGTGCTGCATCAGTTCATTGGTGGTGTATTGTGCTGCATCAGTCCAGTGGTAGTGTCCTGTGCATCAGCAATCAGTCATTCCAGTGACCAGGCAGTCACAGTGGTTGTGTCCTCTTGCTGCCATATGTCCATTGCTGCTGTGTTGTGCTGCATCAGTTCAGTGTTGGTGTATTGTGCTGCATCAGTCCAGTGGTAGTGTCTGGTGCATCAGCCATCAGTCATTCCAGTGACCAGGCAGTCACAGTGTTTGTGTCCTCTTGCTGCCATATGTCCATTGCTGCTGTGTTGTGCTGCATCAGTTCAGTGGTGGTGTATTGTGCGGCATCAGTCCAGTGGTAGTGGCCTGTGCATCAGCCATCAGTCATTCCAGTGACCAGGCAGTCACAGTGTTTGTGTCCTCTTGCTGCCATATGTCCATTGCTGCTGTGTTGTGCTGCATCAGTTCAGTGGTGGTGTATTGTGCTGCATCAGTCCAGTGGTAGTGTCCTGTGCATCAGCCATCTGTCATTCCAGTGACCAGGCAGTCACAGTGGAATATGCTGCTGCTATATGTCCACTGCTACAGTATTATAATAAAATTAATAATAATAATAATAATAATAATAACAAGTCCCTTACAGTGTTGCTGTGTTGTCATGCATCAGACCAGTGGTAATGTCCTGTCAGTGGCGTAACTAGAAATTTTTCTCCCCCAAGCCAAAAAATTCTTCGGCGCCCCCCATACCCCCCATAATTGGCAGTAGTAAAGGGACAAATATGCGCGCGCCGTAGGAGCGCGTTGCCAAAAGGGGTGTGGCTTCGTTGAAATGGGCGTGGCTTCGTGTAAAGGGGCGTGGCATTGCAGGAAAAGACTACCTTATACCCCAGTTTTGCAACCTGCACGCCCAGACGTTAGCCACCACAGGAAAGAAAAATAATCCTGATTCATGCCCCTTACATTATTTGTCATTTTTCCTCCTTATAGTAATGCCCAGTATACATTATTCAACATACTGCAATGGCCTTAGCCATTATGCCACACACAATAATGCACATGACACAATATGCACACACTGTAATGCCCCCGACACATTATGCCACACACCGTAATGCCTGTGACACATTATGACAGGAATCGCAATGCCCGTTATACATTATGCTACACACTGCAATGCCCCTGATACATTATAGCACATACAATGTCTGTGACACAGAATGACACACACCATAATGATCCTGAGACATTATACCACATACCACAATGCCCGTGATATAGTATACAACACACCGTAATGCCTGACACATTATGACACACACCGCAATGTCCGTGATACATTATGCCACACACCGTAATGCCCATTACACATTAAGTTCTACAGTAAGGCTTCTAATTACTTTTAAATTACCTGCTCGTTGCCAGGGGTTTCATCCTCTTGGTTCCATGCACGGTGCCAGGGGTTTTCATGCTCAGGGTGTCATGCTCGTTGCCAGGGGTTTCATGCACTGGGTGTCATGCTCGTTGCCAGCGGTTTCATGCTCTTGGTTCCATGCACGGTGCCAGGGGTTTTCATGCTCAGGGTATCATGCTCGTTGCCAGGGGTTTCATGCACTGGGTGTCATGCTCGTTGCCAGGGGTTTCATGCCCTGGGTGTCATGCTCGTTGCCAGGGGTTTCATGCACTGGGTGTCATGCTCGTTGCTAGGGGGTAGTGCTTGTTGCTAGGGCCGTGCTCCCAGTGCCACATATGCCCCCAGTGCCAGATATTCCCCCACAGTGCCAGGTATATGCCCCCAGTGCCAGATATTCCCCCACAGTGCCACATATGCCCCCTCAGTGCCTGCTCCCCCCAGTGCCAAATATCCCCCCACAGTGCCAGGTATATGCCCCCAGTGCCAGATATTCCCCCACAGTGCCACATATGCCCCCTCAGTGCCTGCTCCCCCCAGTGCCAAATATTCCCCCACAGTGCCAGGTATATGCCCCCAGTGCCAGATATTCCCCCACAGTGCCACATATGCCCCCTCAGTGCCTGCTCCCCCCAGTGCCAAATATTCCCCCACAGTGCCAGGTATATGCCCCCAGTGCCATATATTCCCCCACAATGCCACATATGCCCCCTCAGTGCCTGCTCCCCCCAGTGCCAAATATTCCCCCACAGTGCCAGGTATATGCCCCCAGTGCCAGATATTCCCCCACAGTGCCACATATGCCCCCTCAGTGCCGGCTCCCCCCAGTGCCAAATATTCCCCCACAGTGCCTGCTTATCCCCCGCTCCTTTGTGTTATTATTATTATACTGTAGTAGTGGACATATAGCAGCAGCGTACTGTATACCACTGTGACTGCCTGGTCACTGGAATGACTGATGGCTGATGCACAGGACACAGTGGCGTAACTACTGCCCCCGCAGTCTTCGCGGTGGCTTGGGGGCGAGGGGCTGCGGGGGCGCCACTGATTTAGCACAGATTGACATGCGGACGAGCGTCCACTGCTGCCGTATAATAATAATAACAACAGCAAGTCCCTTACAGTGTTGCTGTGTTGTCCTGCATCAGACCAGTGGTAGTGTCCTGTGCATCAACCATCAGTCATTCCTGTGCCGCATATTTTGTTATATAACTCCAGAAAAATAATGGAGAACAACATTTTTGAGGATAAAATAGGGAATGATCAGGAACCACTTCCTCTTAGTGCTGAAGCTGCTGGCACTAGCCATGACATAAATGATAAAATGCCATCGTCGTCTGCCAAGGCCGATGCCCAATGTGATAGGGGAGGGCATGTAAAATCCAAAAAGCCAAAGATCAGTAAAAAGACCCCAAAAAATAAATTTAAATCATCTGAGGAGAAACGTAAACTTGCCAATATGCCATTTACGACACGGAGTGGCAAGGAACGGCTAAGGCCCTGGCCTATGTTCATGACTAGTGGTTCAGCTTCACATGACGATGCAAGCCCTCAACCTCCATTTTGCCATTTAATTCCAGTGATTTGGACGTATAATTCCAATTATTTTGCAGTATAATTCCAGTGATTTTGCAGTATAATTCCAATGATTTGGACATATAATTCCAGTGACTTTGCCATTTAATTCCAGTGATTTGGATGTATAATTCCAGTGATTTTGCCATCTAATTCCAGTGATTTGGACGTATAATTCCAGTGATTTGGACGTATAATTCCAGTTGTGTCGCTTGGCTTAGTCATACAGCTACCTCATTGCACCTCTTCGACATCTTTGCATGAGGTGCTGTTTGGGGCCTAGTTTTTGAAAAGTGCCATCCTGTCTGACACTGCCGTATGAGTCATGGGGTACTGCTGTATTAGTCCTGGGGTACTGCCATATAAGTCCACCAATTGCAGAATTTTTAAAGAATGACAGGGGCGTGCTGGAGATGCTGTCAGTGGACCGAACAATTGCAGCCCACTCTCGACATTTAGCCACTGCGTGACACTACTAGATGGACCAGGTGGTTGTGTCGCTTAGCTTAGTCATACAGCAACCTTGGTGCACCTTTTTTTTCTTTGCATCATGTGCTGTTTGGGGCCTTTTTTTAATATCTGCCCTCCTGTCTGCCACTGCAGTGCCACTCCTAGATGGGCCAATTGTTTGTGTTGCTTGGCTTAATCATACAGCTACCTCATTGCACCTCTTCTACATCTTTGCATTAGGTGCTGTTTGGGGCCTAGTTTTTGAAAAGTGCCCTCCTGTCTAACACTGCAGTGCCACTCCTAGATGGGCCAGGTGTTTGTGCCACACACTTGTGTCGCTTGGCTTAGTCGTACAGCAGCCTCAGTGTACCTCTTTTTCTTCTTTGCATCATGTGCTGTTTGGGGCCTTTTTTATATATCTGTCCTCCTGTTTGACACTGCAGTGCCACTCCTAGATGGGCCAGGTGTTTGTGCTGCACACTTGTGTCATTTAGCTTAGTCATACAGCCACCTTGGTGCAACCTTTTGGCTTAAAAACGATATTGTGAGGTGTGAGGTGTTCTGAATAGACTGGAAATGAGTGGAAATTAATGTTATTGAGGTTAATAATACCGTAAGATCAAAATTACCCCAAAATTCTGTGATTTTAGCCGTTTTTATGTTTTTTTCAAAAATCATCCAGATCCAAAACCAAAACACGAACGGTTGGTTTTGGCAAAACCAAGCCAAAACCAAAACACAAAAGTGGAATTAGAACCAAAACACAAAATACAAAAATCTCTAGACTTTATGCATACCCATACGCATAGCTAGGTGAGCTAGTGACTCTGTTCATGTAGTCACTAGTGATTCCTGCTTCTGTATATATCCAACCTGATGACATCCAGTCTGTTCTATTTCAGCTTTGGATTCCAGAGACACATTTTCTTTTCTCCTGGATTTGCACAAGCTGTTTATGCCGTGTAGGTGAGTGTGAGTAGCTTGAATTGCATTCTGTGTGGAATGAGGAGTCAGTGACTATGGGGCATATACATCATGAGAAAATTGTGAAATGAGAATTTTTAGTTTTCAAATCTCAACCTTTCATTTCACAATTTTTTCACTATTCATCATGCCTCCCATATAAAATATCACTTCCAAAAAACTACTATATTGGCGCAGCAGCTTTTGGGAAAAGTGATAATTTTCCCCCTGCAGCTGGGGCGTCCTTAAGGGCTTCATCACACTGCGCATGCGCCTTTTACATCTGTACCCCCCTCTCCTCCACTAAACCTGCAACTAATAGTTACCTCACCCCCCTGCTGGGACTTTCAGTTCCATGTCCGCCCAGCTGCACAGGGAGATGAGCGCTCAGGCGTGGCTGCCTCACTTTCCCCATCTGGACTGGCATACGGAGGAGAGTGCTGCTGCAGCCTCATCTCCCTTACCCCCCCCCCCCCTTCCCCTGCAGCTTTAGCACACATTTATGTGCTTGAGAACACATTTGTGAAACTGAATGCCATCTGAGGATGGTGAACATTTTCACTTGTAAACTCCAAAAAAAAATTTGATGAATGTACCAATTTCTACATCTACAATTATCGAAGCAGGCTGTCACAAAGGAGATATTAGTAATAAATCCTTTGTTACAACTTTGATGAATGAGGATTGGAGAAATTGTTTTACAATTTTAATAAATTATGAAAATGAAAGGATCATGAATAGGTCCCATAGGGATTATCCTCACTGACTCTCCATAAAAAAAGCTATTATAAATGTGTCTTAGCCAGCACATCAAGTTTGCCCCAGCTGGATTGTTTTTCCCAGAAGTATCATTTTTCCCAGTCTGCCTTAAACACATTTGCATAACTGGGAGCAAACATGGTGCCCATAGCTGTGCTGACTAATTGGAGGAAATACAATTTGTCACAATAAAAATAATTGCTTTCTAATATGAATAAAATCTATCTTTAATAAAATTCTTAAAACTATCTTCCAAATGTAAATGATCTAAGAGGAAAGTAATATCATTCATTCCTTTGGTTGAACTTGTGATTGTATTATTGGTTTCCCTGGGGGATGAAACAATAAGCAAGAAGCAAGAGCCTTACAGCCTGTCAGATTCTGAGTTTGTATCATACTTGGTGCTGGGACAGCAGAGCAAGACTGACTAGGTCTAGGATGAATGAAGCAAAGTGGTTGAATCATTCTTCTCATAAAGTAGTCAATATGGATTTGTGAGAGAAAAATAACAAATCTAGGTTTAAACAGTATGCTACCTGTTAGTGGTAGCAATACCTAAAACCTAGTACACATTATTGTTATTATTATTATCCTTTATTTATATGGCGCCACAAGGGATCTGCAGCACCCATTGCACAGTACATAATCAAGTGAACAAACAAGAAAACAGCACTTACAGTACAAGACAATATAGGACAGGTATAGAAAACCCGGGGTTATGTGCCATCAAAGGGAGTATGGAGTATAAGATAGTGTAAGTGAGAAAAGGAAAGGCACATAAGGAAAGAAGTCCCTGCTCTTGCGACACATAAGTGCTGGGTGGAACAGTCTATGAACACATTATTGCATGTGTTTCTGCAGAGGGGCTTAATAACTTGAACAGTCAGTAGCAGGCTCTGGATACTGGTGGTGTAAGTGAAGAGACTGCATTCATGACAGCAGAGTGGAACAAGCACAGTAAGACGGCAGGATGCAGACAGCACACTTGTGTTGGGGGAAGCACTGATTACAGCAGGAGTAGATGGTGAAATCTAACTGAGAGTAGAGATTGCTGATGTAGACTGAATCACAGGGAAGGAGCACTCAGATAAAAAATGCAAGTTATGTTTTCAGATGGTGGAGCTCAAGAACTGGGAAGTGCTTTTGCCACAGGGGACTAGGAGTTCTAGGAGACTTATTGTACTGGCAAGGTACAGATGGCCAGAAGCAGTTTAAATAGGGAGCTCTAGCAATGGATTGGATGTGTGAGTCATGTGAGCGTGGAAACTCTGTGTATGGTTGGAATAGCTCACCTTATCTTAGACAAGATGGCGGAGCCCTTGCTTTGCCAAACTGCAGTAACAGGTGAATCCTGACATGCCTGGCCAGGTGTCATGCGCAAGCACGTGAATAGGCAGTGCAGTCTGGGTAAGGTAAGAAGGTCTAAATAGATACTTTATGACACAACCTTTTTAGATTCTTTTTTACAAACCCTAGTGGTTTAAAATAAATCTAATCTGAAAGATACAGAAGATTTTATTAATAAAATCCAACAATATAAATGGGACGATAATTGCTCTCTTGTTAGTGATGATGTGAGCACTTTACTGTATATACGGCCAAAAGTCCTGATCTTCTCTTTTGAGATAATGGGGCCGCTTAATATCGTTGTCTTATTCATGCTTTCCGAAATTGATATTAATCCCTGGAGCAAGAGCAACTAGTTTATTTTGTGGCCATAATGATTGGAAAATCTTATTCTTCAGGGACTCGTACTTCTTACTTTGCAACAGAAGGTTTTACACATAGTTATTTAATTCCATGTATTTCTCAATGCTCTACATCAGGCATGTCCAAACTGCGGCCCTCCAGCTGTTGAGAAACTACACATCCCAGCATGCCCTGACACAGCTTTAGCATTGTCTGACAGCAAAACTGTGTCAGGGCATGCTGGGATATGTAGTTTCACAACAGCTGGAGGGCCGCAGTTTGGACAAGCCTGCTCTACATCCTGTTGTTCTAGGCTTTCATTATATACATATTCACTACTGAGTTTTTGAAAGTGTCAAAGTCAGAAAAATGTCTCTATGCACGTTGCCATATTTGCACCGCACACTGGTCCGTGCTGCGCATGCGTACGCTCTCCCGTGAAGGCGCATACCCGCAATAGCGTGCACCCGCGGGCGCACGGTATGCGTATTTACGGTAGAGTTTATGTAGTCGTAGCGTGCGACTCATTCGTTACATATTTTCATAATTAATGTAGTTTGTAGATCATGGTCCCTTTGATAGTTTCTGAAAGTTTGGTTAATATAGAATGTCCATGAGCTGAGGAATCCCTCTTTGTGTTATACGAAGGGTCTAACAAGAGTCATACAGCAGTGTTTGGTACCCATCGGAAGAGTATTTAATTAGCAATATTCCGGTGTTGGTTTGGAGCGTATTAATCGCTCGTGCGAATAGTTATGAACATAAGAAGTTTATGTCCATTTCTATTATTTACTCATACTCAGGTATGCGGCGGGAAACCTAGTTCCCCACCCACCTGAGCTGTTTGAAATCGTCACAGCCCACCTGTATGAATCAACCTATGACCTTTTGTTATGATGCAGGGCCGAATTCCGACGTCCAATGGACAATGGGATTGTAGGGACTATGAGATTGCATTGTGTGTGGGGCATAAATAGGCAGGCCGACCACATCCAGCTCTCACTCTTCAACGGTTCTCATTGCTGAAAATCGGGTGCTGGATGTCCAGGCGCATGCGATCGTTTCCCCTTGTGCGTAAGTTTCTCTCCGTAATCATTGTCTTACTGTGAGCCAATTTCTCTCATCTCTCTCCATTTCTCTCTCTCTCTCTCCTTTCTCTTTTCTCTCACATCTCCCCTAGACTAGTATTGTATTGTATTAGATAGAATTGTATTTTGGTTAGGAAGTATCTGTTATATTGTAGTGTATCATTTGTACTGTTATCCCCTTTTACAAGTATATTAGATATAATACAGTTAATAGGCTTTGGACCCTAAACCAGTATCTGTGTATTTTCTATAGTGTTAAGTGTTCACTTGAGCGTCGGTGACGCTCAAGCAGCTTTGTAGTTAGTCAGGTTACACAAGGTTGCACTTACACCCTGTATTCACATTAAGGTATTCTGTGTATTTCATTGGTATAAGGTTTAGACATAAAGGTATAGCGTTGTGAGCGTCTGCGCCGCTGGTGACCTCCTCGTGGTCTCGAGCGTAAGCTACGCCATAGCGAATCATTACTCTAGTCATAGCCAATAACGTGTCCTGTGATCACTGGGCCGTGAGCGAACGTGACGCTTGAGCGTCTCGCCTACGGCTGAGCGATCGTTACGCAACTAGCGTACCATTACGGTACTTCTTAAGTAAACAGCGTACAGTGTTCTTAGACTTCATAAAGGGTTGTTTATACGACAAGGGAATTTAGCATTGTCAATTGGGGGACTCGTCCTGTCCTTCTCATATCTGCACTAGGTAGATCAGCAGACATTATCCCCCAGCAAAGGGTGGGAGGTTGTCTCGCTGTGCTGACGGGATAAGCGTCTGCTTCGCTTAGATAAAGAGTGCTGAAGGAATCCGGGAACCGGAAGTAAGAACAAAACGCTTGTGTCTTTTAAAACTGTTTTATTTCTCTTCTGTCTTGCGTATACACGCACGCATACATTTATCTGCATTTCTTTTTCAAATTTCGTATATCACTATTCCTGTTTGCCAAGTTTTATAGTTGATAGAAAGTGCTAAAAGAGATTTGCTGTTATTTCATAGTAGAGGTAATAGTTAAAGTATAGACCAACACACGGCTTGTCTGGGAGATAAGGCAGTCAGTGTGGTGTGCGGTAGATGATCAGGGATCATCTACATTGATAAAGGTAGAAATTGTGTTACGGTGGATCTTTGTTTTGCGTACACGTGTCCCTAACAAAAGACTTGCGAACGCAATCCAAACGGCAGACGCACGCAGCGTACATTACGCAACGTAGCGTCTGGTTACGCCCACGTAGCTCAAGTCACGAAAAGTTGAATTAGCGCAAAGCGATAATTAGCGCAAAGGCGATAAGTAACGCACAGCGGTAAATAACGCGACGCGGTAAATAACGCAAATCTATTTTTGGAAAAATCTGAAATTTAGTTTAACAGATCCTGCTCCTAATTGGTAACACAGTTGGACTGAAGACAATTTCTGCGCAGAAATAGATATAGAAACAAAGTGTACATGTGTTGAGTGAGTGTGTTTTTATCACATAAGTTTATATAACTTAGAGGTTGAACCAAAAGGAAAGTCGGGTACTCGTCAAGGGACACACGTGTAAGTGACATATACGGTGGCTAGGGAGGCATCCTTGGTTAAATAATATTTGAGCATTAGAGTATAGCGGACCATAAGGTAACAGACCAGGAGGCCATAAGGTAACAGACCAGGAGGTCATAAGGTAACAGACGGTAACAGACCAGGAGGTCATAAGGTAACAGGTAAAATAGACAAAGAGGTCCGCTATAAAGGTACAAGAGGCACAACGCCTGGGGTGTTGGTGCAGAACCCATATAGGCCATAAGCTCTTGCTGAAGGAATCGCGGCCGGAAACATCGATTCCATTGATCTTTCAGTACATGACAAGTAGTGCTTATGTACTGAACGATTGGACCGCACGTAATTGTGTGCAGTAGTTAGTAATCTGACCTAATACCATTAGAGTAAAGTGGTCACAAACGCTGTTTGTACATTCTGACGTGATTTGTGTAATTTTTTATTTTTAAAGGGAAGTTCGCTGGTCACTCAGGAACTATCTAACAACCCCAACTTTACTGGAAAGAGTAAGTGTCCTTCGGGTAACCCTCATATGTTCCAGTAAACAGAAGGTTCACAGGGGCCCTGGGTTGGGTACAGCAGCTCTGGTTACAGTGATTGCAGTACTGGCCAACGTGGGCGAGAAGTAAGTGGGGTACTTGGTAAACCGCCACCGCCGGCCTGCCCAGGACATCTTGGTTTGTTTGTAAGGGTTCGCTGAAAACCTTGATATAAAGATCCAAGGAGGAATAAGCAACACCTGCAGATTATGGGGGCCAGTTGTTCAGGTAGGGGGCGATCAACCTCGGTTCGGGTTGATTCAGAGAACCGACCCGTTGGGTCGGCAAGGTACATCATGTGTGAAAAATACGGAAGTCACACAGAATCTTTATGTGATGAATGGGAGAGAATGACTGTACAAGACAGGGACAAAGTCCCAAGAATAGGTAGCTTCAGTCCAGAAGTGTTACAAAATTTAAGGAGGAGGATATGTCTCATTGAACCAACAAAGAGACGAAGTAAACATTATGATTATGTGCAGTTAGGGCAACAGGAAGGTGAATTACAAAGAGATTCAATTGACTTTTCTGACTCTTATCTTGAGGGGAGAGATATGGCAGCAGGGAGGATTGTGGTTGCGGAGAAAAGCACAAGGTGGAACAATAAAAACGCTCTTAGCAACTGTAATATAGATTATAAGAATAAGTGTAATAAATGTAACAATGATTATTGTAATACTGTTGAATGTACAACTATTAACCTATGCAAGTTGCACCCCATGTCAAACTTCCCTCAGGAATACAAACAAGAAAGTGAGCCCAGAACGATGTCAGCACCTCTTCCAGCAACCATCACAAAAGCCATCCAGGTGGACGCGACCAAATTGGTAAAGGCAATAATCGAACCCCCTAACGGAGGGTCAGGTGAGGTCGTGTCCACAGGTACGTACAATGTTTCATATCACGCACAAACAGATATACCCCAAAATATAAGACCAACACAAGATGATGTAACTGAGCTCGATCTGGCCAGGGTGATCTCAGTCCCCAATGGGAAGACTGACGATCAGGGAATCATTCCCGTCAAGGACAGTGCAATGCGCTGTCTCTGGTCCCGGACCGAATTGAGATCAATTGTGTCTGAATTTCCTGATCCTAGGAAAAATCTAGTCAAATGTCAAAAGTTTATTAAAGAACTAGGAAACGCCACAGAACCCACCAACAAAGAATGGCGGACAGTGCTGAGGGCATGTTTGCCCTCCAGTGTTGACCCTGAAAAATTCATTGCTGATTGTAAATTAAACACGGAGGTACCTTGTATGGAAGAACACAATCAGGAATGTATTAGGCAGATTAACCGACAGTTAGGAATATATTTCCCAGCCGCTGTCAAGTGGAATGACATTTTCTCCATAAGGCAAAACGAAAGGGAAAATGTTTCTAATTATTTCAATCGAGCACTGCAAATAATGGCTAGAAACACTGGGATCGCAGACATCAAGACAAATGCACAACATAAAGGAATAGCGGTTAAGGTATTAATGAATGGTTTAAAAGATGAATTAAAAACAAGGGTACAGACCACCAACCCAAACTGGAGAGATATCTCGGTGACCGCACTAAGAGAGGCCGTCATCAATCATGATCAGAATATCACCAGATACAGAGAGTCACAAAGAGATGAGTTAATGGCAGCAAATATACAGGCCCAAAACACAAGACCACCCCAACAAAAGCCCCACACCCCTGTGAGAAATCCAGATATGGAAGTCTGTTACAATTGTCATAAAAAGGGACACTTTGCAAGAGATTGTAGATCAAGAGAAAGACAACACCATAATCATGAAATCCAAGGAATCAGGGAAGTACAGGGGAAACGATTGATGATGATGAGCATCCGAGCGTTTGAGGAGGCATCAAATCAGCCAAGACCCCAGTTCACTGACACTCGGAGAAAGCCAAGGATCTGTTACCATTGTAGAAGAGAAGGGCATTATGCCAACAACTGTAATAACCCACATAAAGTTAGACCCCCTAGACCAAGAAATGAGCAAAATTACAATACACACCATTATAATCAGGGATCACATAGGCAGGAAAGGTGATTATTAGGAATGGAGGCAAGCCTGAGGTAACGGTTAATGAAGTGGGAGGTCATTCACTGAAGACACAGGAATGACCAGGTGAAAAGTTGTAAATGTATTTGTGAAAAATGTTTTTTTTTCTCTCTCTCTCTATCCCCATCTCTGACTAGTATTGGTAAGAATTCACACATTGCATATCCACTTGGTCCTTGCAGAAGTCTACCAAACCCCAGCATGACCTCCGCCACAATGTATTTCTGGCCAGATACAGACAGTGGAGTAATGCAGGTGCTGGTGGGAAGGGACTGCTCAAGGAGACCATTAGACACATAGATATGACAGCCTAATAAGTCTGACAATGATTTTCTAATGCTAACAATGTTTTCTTAATGTTGACAATGTTTAAAAATGCTTTGTTTCTCTTTTCTTATTGATGGTTATTGTCGAGTTATGTAATGTATATATGCACATGAATTGTTCTCTATCTCTTTTGTTTTTTTTTTTTTGTTATCTCTCTCTTCCCACTCATGTTTCCATGGTTTAAAGATGGTATGTCACCCCTCAGTTGGACCAATGGTAATGCCAGATTTTTGCTCCTTACAGAAAGATCGTCGGTTGGGAATGAACATTGCATCACCAGAATGTTCGTTTGGAAGACTGAGAGACAGCACCTTTGAGAAGACAGCAGAACAAGAAGAACAACAAGACGAGAGAACTTATTATCGTAACAAGTTCTCTCCCCCCCCTCAAACTGTTTTCTTATACCCCCTTTACAAATTTCTTCTTTTCTCCTCCTGTAAGATGGACTTGCCCCAAGAGACTGCAATATGGATTTTCCCGTTAACCAGGATGTTGACCAGAGCAGTCTGTTTCGGTGAGAGTACCAGTGAGGTCGAGAAAGGATCCAGAAAGGTTCTAATGACTGAGACGGAGGTGTAAATTTCCAATAGCAACCCAATCACCAAGCAAAGGCGAGTACCGGGCACGATCTAACAACCATGTTATCTGTAAACATTTTCTTTGAAGGATTGTTAGCTCAAAAAGAAAACTGTATCAGTAGGCTCGGTAACAATAATGCCAATCCAGTTTTAATAACCATAGGGACCGGCATCCATTAAGTGACTATCACTCCTTAGTGGGTAGCGTGTTAAATGAGACAAAATTTTTGGGTATGTTCTCAAGTACCTCAGGGTCATAGCAAATCAGGGCTAGTACCATTTCCTTTAACGTTAGGGGAGGTACTTGAGCTAAGTGGTGGGAGACCGGTGGACCGGAGGTTTAACATCTCCAGCCCTCCTAGTTTGAAGCTCCACCAATACCATGTGGATAGGTCCCTCTTATGTTTTAATATCTCCAATCCCCGTAAGCCGGGAAATTGGGAAGTGTCATGGAGCAACCTTACCATGACCTTCTCACACAGAGCAGATAGAATGCCTACAGATACAGAGCTCGTACGCCACATAGCCAGTAGGGGAAAATCTTTCCGGTATCGATATACCTTAGGAAATAGGATTACTAGAGTTGGAGAGGTATCACCAGGATACTGTGCACATATCGTACAAACTGATACGTGCCTTAAACAGATGGAAGAATTAGGGTCAGGAGATTTCACCTGGAAGGTTTGTAACATGGTAATGTCCTTCTCCGTCCCATATGTTCTCCCCGATGATGCATATTTCATATGCGGGAGAAAGGCGTACAAGTGGCTTGCCCCAAACTCTGAAGGATTGTGTTATATTGGAAAAGTATTGCCTGAAGTGATGACTGTTACACATGACAAAATGAAGGACATACACCGTGGTGCCCAAGCTCCTTATACTCACACTCATTACGAGCACCGAGTTAAAAGACAACTGTCAGAAAGGTTAGAGCATCCGGCCTCTGATCTTATCCATGAATCCACCGGGATTCAGGTTCTGGTAGCGTTAGATTTCACTCGCACCGCTCGAGGAGTGATGAACTATAAATACATTTCCGCACTCGCCAATTTGTTAGATAATATCACTGAAATGTATGATGACACGTTTAGATACACTGGAAGAGAACTTCAAGCTTATAAAACAGAACTAGTTCAGCATAGGATGGTTCTTAATTATCTTACAGCAGTAACAGGCGGATATTGTGTTACATTGGCAACACAGTACGGCATAAAGTGTTGCACGTATATCACAAATAGCACCGAGGATCCGGTAGAGGTCATAGACCAAAAGATGGACGATATTCTCCAATTGAAGTGGGAATTTCGTCGAAAACACAATCTCACCCTTGCTGCTGTAGGTAATGAGCTGACTGGTTGGGTGTCATGGTTGAACCCGCGAAATTGGTTCTCCGGTTTGGGAGACTGGGCTCAAGGAGTCATAATGGATGTTGGAAAGTTTCTACTATGTATCTTGGGTGTCGTTATATCGATTGGATTGATATTTAGATGCGGGCAGGCTTTAATGAGGTGCAAACAAAGTACAAAAGTGATGAGCTTGAGGAGTGAGGAAGCCGTAATTAACCTGGATTTGATTTATGACCCAATGATAGAAACCAGAATGTGATGAAAATGCGATTATACGGTCCGTTTCTTTCACCTGTTTTTCTGCTTTTCTCCAAGATACAAAGACCCCCTTGGACGAGGAAGTTGACGAGACGCTATACAGACAACAGACAAGCACCAAAAGAAGGATTTTGACCACTTGAGAAATGGACACTTGATGAACTTTGCCATGGATCCCCAGTTTCCCTAGTACTTTTAAACTCACGCTAGCCCAACATTTTTTTTTTGTAAATCCGATGGCTCTGACAAAGCTATTTGCTCATGCCCAAGGAGCAATACAGCGCAAAGAAGACGACTCTCAGCAGATACCGAAAACAACTTCAACGACAGATGTACATTTCCCTGACATAGAATATCATTGCATTTTCCATAAGTGTTCTTTATCTTCATCTCTACAACCCTCAGGTAATGACACACATAGACGATAGGGAATACAGGCACAGATATCAGCAACCACATACCTCCCCCATTCATGTATCATCAACTAAAATGTGCTCCCCATTTTGTTCAAAAAAAAATCCGAAAAGAGCTCGGTAAAGTTTGACAGCCCATCCACAGACCTGTACCACAGGATAAGAAGGAATTCAAATGTATACTTCGCAATACCTCGAAGCTTGATTTACCACACGTACGGCACGATGATACATGACCCTCCAAACATGGACTCATACACACATGCTTCTGCTTTCTCACTAGGTCATACCCTCTTCACACCTACTCCACTCTTCTTCCTTTCCCCACCATGGAAATCAATTAACCCCTGACTTACATTTTTCTCCTTTTTGAAATGTTTTAGAAGGTGGCAGTTATTATTGACTGCCAAAGGGTGGACTGTCAAAGTCAGAAAAATGTCTCTATGCACGTTGCCATATTTGCACCGCACACTGGTCCGTGCTGCGCATGCGTACGCTCTCCCGTGAAGGCGCATACCCGCAATAGCGTGCACCCGCGGGCGCACGGTATGCGTATTTACGGTAGAGTTTATGTAGTCGTAGCGTGCGACTCATTCGTTACATATTTTCATAATTAATGTAGTTTGTAGATCATGGTCCCTTTGATAGTTTCTGAAAGTTTGGTTAATATAGAATGTCCATGAGCTGAGGAATCCCTCTTTGTGTTATACGAAGGGTCTAACAAGAGTCATACAGCAGTGTTTGGTACCCATCGGAAGAGTATTTAATTAGCAATATTCCGGTGTTGGTTTGGAGCGTATTAATCGCTCGTGCGAATAGTTATGAACATAAGAAGTTTATGTCCATTTCTATTATTTACTCATACTCAGGTATGCGGCGGGAAACCTAGTTCCCCACCCACCTGAGCTGTTTGAAATCGTCACAGCCCACCTGTATGAATCAACCTATGACCTTTTGTTATGATGCAGGGCCGAATTCCGACGTCCAATGGACAATGGGATTGTAGGGACTATGAGATTGCATTGTGTGTGGGGCATAAATAGGCAGGCCGACCACATCCAGCTCTCACTCTTCAACGGTTCTCATTGCTGAAAATCGGGTGCTGGATGTCCAGGCGCATGCGATCGTTTCCCCTTGTGCGTAAGTTTCTCTCCGTAATCATTGTCTTACTGTGAGCCAATTTCTCTCATCTCTCTCCATTTCTCTCTCTCTCTCTCCTTTCTCTTTTCTCTCACATCTCCCCTAGACTAGTATTGTATTGTATTAGATAGAATTGTATTTTGGTTAGGAAGTATCTGTTATATTGTAGTGTATCATTTGTACTGTTATCCCCTTTTACAAGTATATTAGATATAATACAGTTAATAGGCTTTGGACCCTAAACCAGTATCTGTGTATTTTCTATAGTGTTAAGTGTTCACTTGAGCGTCGGTGACGCTCAAGCAGCTTTGTAGTTAGTCAGGTTACACAAGGTTGCACTTACACCCTGTATTCACATTAAGGTATTCTGTGTATTTCATTGGTATAAGGTTTAGACATAAAGGTATAGCGTTGTGAGCGTCTGCGCCGCTGGTGACCTCCTCGTGGTCTCGAGCGTAAGCTACGCCATAGCGAATCATTACTCTAGTCATAGCCAATAACGTGTCCTGTGATCACTGGGCCGTGAGCGAACGTGACGCTTGAGCGTCTCGCCTACGGCTGAGCGATCGTTACGCAACTAGCGTACCATTACGGTACTTCTTAAGTAAACAGCGTACAGTGTTCTTAGACTTCATAAAGGGTTGTTTATACGACAAGGGAATTTAGCATTGTCAAAAGGCACTCTGTTCGAATGTGTCATTCATTCTATGCTCACATGTGTCATCCTGCTTGTTACAGGATTCACAATTGTCTTATTAGTTCAAATAGTTAATTTTACAAGATAGCTAAATCCCCAAACCCCACACACAGAAGTTGATAAAATTGGACAACTTAATTAACATACTGTAGGAGCATTCCTGTCTACTCCCTCACAAATTGACCAAGGGAATATTTTATCCATACCTGGGACTACAGGACAATCACACATACTTCAGTCAATTAATCAGTTGACAAGGGCACACACCTGAGTACTTGAAGAAAATATAAAAATTGGGTGGATTCCGTACAAGATAGATTACATCTCCTATGCTCTCAGACAGCCAAGATGGCATGTATACAGCATTGGAGGTATATTGATTTACTAGGGTTTGCCCGTGGTTTCACGCACGTGGATGTCTGTTATTGCTCAGCATAACTCATTTTAGACAGTAGAGCAGTGGTTCCTAAACATTTTTGAATCATGGCACCTCCTAGAGTATCAGAATTTTTTTAATGGCCCCCCTAGGCCAAAAGTTTCTTCTTGAGAAATTTAGAAAGAAATATTAAATTAAGTAAATTGTGTTTAGATGTCATCCTTATGTTGAATTGTGTGGTGAGAGACAAGAATTGCTTCAGTTGCCACATATTTTTTGATTGGCAGCCACCAACACTGATTTTGTCTATTACATTGACCATAAGTAATTCAAATTTGTCCTGGATCACCAATCCAAGGCAACCCTGTAAGTGCCCAGAGGCACCCCAGGGTGCCTAGGCATACAGTTTGAGAACCACTGCAGTAGTGCCATCTAATATTGTGATGTATATTTTATATTGTACACATTGATCACACAATTTCTTTGTAAACAATATTTGTGGTTTTTCTATCAGGTATTAACACAAAAAGATGCTTGGGGCTACTAACTTGCATCATGCGTAACCATAGTCTGCAGTATTTGTCATGGTGCACCATCTACTGGATTGACGTGTAAACTGAAACTTCATGAGTCAAGATAACCTGCCTGATTAGTGATTGATATATAGGGGCTAATTCAGTAAGGATAGCAAATTCTGCTAATCAGCAGAATTTGCTATCCTTTTGCATGGGTTCACTATGATATGCCGGCGGTCGGGCTCCCGGCGACCAGCATACCGGCGCCGGGAGCCCGACCGCCGGCTTACCGACAGTGTGGCGAGCGCAAATGAGCCCCTTGCGGGCTCACTGCGCTCGCCACGCTACAGGCACGGTGGCGCGCTACCACACTATTTTATTCTCCCTTTAGGGGGGTCGTGGACCCCCACGAGGGAGAATAAGTGTCGGTATGCCGGCTGTCGGGCTCCCGGCGCCGGTATGCTGGTCGCCGGGAGCCCGACCGCCGGCATACTGAAGACCACCCCTTTTGCATGCATGCTGGGGGCCGCATACTGCACAAGCCGAGTGTCAAGCATCTGTTTTTTTCTTTATTGCTCCTCTCCCTGATGTCACTTCAAGATCATGCATACCTCAGTTTCTTTTTAGGTCACTGAGCTATACAATATTGAAAAATCAATCAAAATTCATCCAGTAGTTTTGCATGATGCTGGAATGAACAGACTAAATTTAAATAAACAGTCCCTAGATTTATATTTCTAATTTAAAAAAATGCTATGTACAGACACAGCCCTGACAGTTCTATTATATGTATAGATTGCTATAACCAACTAATACAAATAATTATCCCTTGAGGAAGACATGGGATAGCCTATGGGGACAGAAAAGAAGACTTTTTAGATGAAGACTTTTTTGATGAAATCAAATTATGTTTTTAGTTAAAACTTTACATTTATTATTTGAATAAAAAAGTGTGGGAAAAGATATATATCAAGTGGAGAATATATTTTTAGAGGTTGTATAAAATGAATACAGTAAATGTATAGCTACTAATCTCTATCTTGTTTGATGCACGCAGTGTACAATAAAGATACTAATGTTCCAGGAACAATTGTCCTATCTCAAGAATTTTTCAAGGTGAATATTTAGTCTTCTTATTTAGTGTAACATGTATTATGGACCTTAATGGCATATTTATAAAGATAATAAACCAGTATTGAATTCCAGTATTCTGAAGCTCCTATCCACTCTAAAACAAAATAGTACTTCCTTTCCATAATCCATGTAAATAAGGTATACTCTCCTTGGCAACAGTCAAATTGATAAACATCACATCACAGGACTCTGCAAATTTTGGACAAAGGTCACCATGACGACTAAGATTTTACAACTGGTGCCTGGTGCAGAGCCCCAGGTTCGTCAGTGAAAAGATCAAGTTTTAGTTTAGGAACAAAACTCTGACCTGTCCACTCCGCACGGCATGACTGTCGCATCCAGCAGTAGCCATGTAAATGAGGACCCACCCCTGTTTTGTGATTGGATGTACTCTGTTTCAAACTTTTTGCAGGTTCTGCAGGATGCGCTGCAGCACCGACAGGCGTATTGGCCAAGATCAGGCTCTCCTCACAGCTTTGTCACTGCTTTGATCATGATGTACTCAGCTGCATTCGACCTCTCCTCTGTCATCGCAAGTCTAGCCCCCTGAGAGGAGAGGACAGTGCTGGGCTTCCCAGAAGGGTACCTGATGATCACAGCAATACAGAGACCCAGGAAGGCTGGTGCCTGAAGACCTGCAATGAGGGTTGTGATGATTTAAAATCAGGTGTGTTGCGACTGTTTCGGGGAGTGGGGGGGGGGGGAGCTTGTGACTGTGATCCTGTATGCAGTTACAATGGCTCTAGTGTCTCACTTCTGATGGCCATGCAACCATAGCCTCAGAAGATTTATTATCGTCCAATGTGCGTCCAATGTCTGCATCTTTGTACAAGAGTGGCGAATCTGAGATGCTTTCATTGGGTGTCTCAATGGCTGCGACATTTACGTTCATCTCTGAATAAATGTTGTTGAATGTCTGCCTGGTAAGATTCCACCTTGAAGGCTTGTTCGTCTCGTCTAGTATTTCTATTTAAGACAAACTATGGGCTCAATCCAATTATAAGTGATATGTGTGATGTGCCATTGCCGTGGCGTTTCGACAGCAGCAACAGCACTCGATCTCACACTCTTTGCAGGCTGAAATTAGAGATGTACAGCGGAATTTTTGGGATTTTGTGTTTTGGTTTTGGATTCGGTTCCGCGGCCGTGTTTTGGATTCGGACGCGTTTTGCCAAAACCTCCCTGAATTTTTTTTGTCGGATTCGGGTGTTTTTTTTTACAAAAAACCCTCAAAAACAGCTTAAATCATAGAATTTGGGGGTCATTTTGATCCCATAGTATTATTAACCTCAATAACCATAATTTACACTCATTTTCAGTCTTTTCTGAACACCTCACACCTCACAATATTATTTTTAGTCCTAAAATTTGCACCGAGGTCGCTGGATGACTAAGCTAAGCGACACAAGTGGCCGACACAAACACCTGGCCCATCTAGGAGTGGCACTGCAGTGTCAGACAGGATGGCACTTCAAAAAAATAGTCCCCAAACAGCACATGATGCAAAGAAAAAAAGAGGCGCACCAAGGTCGCTGTGTAACTAAGCTAAGCGACACAAGTGGCCGACACAAACACCTGGCCCATCTAGGAGTGGCACTGCAGTGTCAGACAGGATGGCACTTCAAAAAAATTGTCCCCAAACAGCACATGATGCAAAGAAAAAAAGAGGCGCACCAAGGTCGCTGTGTGACTAAGCTTAGCTACACAAGTGGCCGACACAAACACTTGGCCCATCTAGGAGTGGCACTACAGTGTCAGACAGGATGGCACTTCAAAAAAATTGTCCCCAAACAGCACATGATGCAAAGAAAAAAAAAGGCGCACCAAGGTCACTGTGTGACTAAGCTAAGCGACACAAGTGGCCGACACAAACACCTGGCCCATCTAGGAGTGGCACTGGAGTGTCAGACAGGATGGCACCTAAAAAAAATTGTCCCCAAACAGCACATGATGCAAAGAAAAAAAGAGGTGACGAAGGTCGCTGTGTGACTAAGCTAAGCGACACAAGTGGCCGACACAAATACCTGGCCCATCTAGGAGTGGCACTGCAGTGTCAGACAGGATGGCACTGAAAAAAATAGTCCCCAAACAGCACATGATGCAAAGTAAAATGAAAGAAAAAAGAGGTGCAAGATGGAATTGTCCTTGGGCCCTCCCACCCACCCTTATGTTGTATAAACAGGACATGCACACTTTAATGAACCCATCATTTCAGCGACAGGGTCTGCCAACTCTGTGACTGTGATGACTGGTTGGTTTGGGCCCCCACCAAAAAAGAAGCAATCAATCTCTCCTTGCACAAACTGGCTCTACAGAGGCAAGATGTCCACCTCATCATCATCCTCCAATTCCTCACCCCTTTCACTGTGTACATCCCCCTCCTCACAGATTATTAATTCGTCCCCACTGGAATCCACCATCTAAGATCACTGTGTACTTTCTGGAGGCAATTGCTGGTGAATGTCTCCACGGAGGAATTGATTATAATTCATTTTGATGAACATCATCTTCTCCACATTTTCTGGAAGTAACCTCGTACGCCGATTGCTGACAAGGTGAGCGGCTGCACTAAACACACTTTTGGAGTACACACTGGAGGGAGGGCAACTTAGGTAGAATAAAGCCAGTTTGTGCAAGGGCCTCCAAATTGCCTCTTTTTCCTGCCAGTATACGTACGGACTGTCTGACGTGCCTACTTGGATGCGGTCACTCATATAATCCTCCACCATTCTTTCAATGGTGACAGAATCCTATGCAGTGACAGTAGACAACATGTCAGTAATCGTTGGCAGGTCTTCAGTCCGGACCAGATGTCATCACTCGCTCCAGACTGCTCTGCATCACCGCCAGCGGGTGGGCTCGGAATTCTTAGCCTTTTCCTCGCACCCCCAGTTGCGGGAGAATGTGAAGGAGGAGCTGTTGACGGGTCATGTTTCGCTTGACTTGACAATTTTCTCACCAGCAGGTCTTTGAACCTCTGCAGACTTGTGTCTGCTGGAAAGAGAGATACAACGTAGGTTTTAAATCTAGGATCGAGCACGGTGGCCAAAATGTAGTGCTCTGATTTCAACAGATTGACCACCCGTGAATCCTGGTTAAGCAAATTAAGGGCTCCATCCACAAGTCCCACATGCCTAGCGGAATCGCTCTGTTTTAGCTCCTCCTTCAATGTCTCCAGCTTCTTCTGCAAAAGCCTGATGAGGGGAATGACCTGACTCAGGCTGGCAGTGTCTGAACTGACTTCACGTGTGGCAAGTTCAAATGGTTACAGAACCTTGCACAACGTTGAAATCATTCTCCACTGCGCTTGAGTCAGGTGCATTACCCCTCCATTGCCTATATCGTGGGCAGATGTATAGGCTTGAATGGCCTTTTGCTGCTCCTCCATCCTCTGAAGCATATAGAGGGTTGAATTCCACCTCGTTACCACCTCTTGCTTCAGATGATGGCAGGGCAGGTTCAGGGCTGTTTGCTGGTGCTCCAGTCTTCGGCACGCGGTGGCTGAATGCCGAAAGTGGCCCGCAATTCTTCGGGCCACCGACAGCATCTCTTGCACGCCCCTGTCGTTTTTTAAATAATTCTGCACTGACAATGCTAAATTCCTTTGTCGTATAAACAACCCTTAATGAAGTCTAAGAACACAGTACGCTGTTTACTTAAGTACCGTAAGGGTACGCTAGTTGCGTAACGATCGCTCAGCCGTAGGCGAGACGCTCAAGCGTCACGTTCGCTCACGGCGCAGAGATCACAGGACAGCACGTTATTGGCTATGACTAGAGTAATGATTCGCTACGGCGTAGCGGACGCTCGAGACCACGAGGAGATCACCAGCGGCGCAGACGCTCACAACGCTATACCTTTATGTCTAGACCTTTTATCAATGAAATACACAGAATACCTTAATGTGAATACAGGGTGTAAGTGCAACCTTGTGTAACCTGACTAACTACAAAGCTGTTTGAGCGTCACCGACGCTCAAGTGAACACTTAACACTATGAGAAAATACATTGATACTTGTTTAGGGTCCAAAGCCTATTATCTGTATTATAACTATTATACTTGCAAAAAGAATTACAGTACAAATGATACACTACAATATAACAGAGACTTCCTAACCAAATAACTATACAAGAAATACAATACAATACTATGCTGATCTAATACAATACAATACTAGTCAATGGGAGATACGAGAGAAAGAGAAGGGAGAGAGAGAGAGAGAGAGAGAGAGAGAGAGAGAGAGATTGGCTCACAGTAAGACAATATGATTACGGAGAGAAACTTACGCACAAGGGGAAACGATCGCATGCGCCTGGACATCCAGCACCCGATTTTCAGCAATGAGAACCGTTGAAGAGTGAGAGCTGGATGTGGTCGGCCTGCCTATTTATGCCCCACACACAATGCAATCTAATGGTCCCTACAATCTGATCGTCCATTGGACACAGGAATTCGGCTTCGCATTATAACAAAAGGTCATAGGTTGATTCATACAGGTGGGCTGTGACGATTTCCAACAGCTCAGGTGGGTGGGAAACTGGGTTTCCCGCCGCATACCTGAGTATGAGTAAATAATAGAAATGGACATAAACTTCTTATGTCCATAACTATCCGCACGAGCGATTAATACGCTCCAAACCAACACCGGAATATTGTTAATTAAATACTCTTCCGATGGGTACCAAACACTGCTGTATGACTCTTGTTAGACCCTTCGTACAATACAAAGAGGGATTCCTCCGTTCAGGGACATTCTATATTAACCAAACTTTCAGAATCTATCAAAGGGACCATGGTCTACAAACTACATTAATTGTGAAAATATGTAACGAATGAGTCGCACGCTACGATTACATAAACTCTACCGTAAATACGCATACTGTGCGCCCGCGGGTGCACGCTATTGCGGGTATGCGCCTTCACGGGAGAGCGTACGCATGCGCAGCGCAGACCAGTGTGCGGTGCAAATATGGCAGTGTGTATGGGGATATTTTTCTGACTTTGACAGTCCACCCTTTGGCAGTCAATAATAACTGCCACCTTCAAAACATTTCAAAAGGAGAAAAATATAAGTCAGGGGTTAATTGATTTCCATGGTGGGGTAAGGAAGAAGAGTGGAGTAGGTGTGAAGAGGGTATGACCTAGTGAGAAAGCAGAAGCATGTGTGTATGAGTCCATGTTTGGAGGGTCATGTATCATCGTGCCGTACGTGTGGTAAATCAAGCTTCGAGGTATTGCGAAGTATACATTTGAATTCCTTCTTATCCCGTACTAAGGGTCTGTGGATGGGCTGTCAAACTCTACCGAGCTCATTTCGGCTGTGGTTGTAACAAAATGGGGATGCACATTTTAGTAGATGATACATGAATGGGGGAGGTATGTGGTTGCTGATATCTGTGCCTGTATTCCCTATCGTCTATGTGTGTCATTACCTGAGGGTTGTAGAGATGAAGATAAAGAACACTTATGGAAAATGCAATGGTATTCTATGTCAGGGAAATGTACATCTGTTGTTGAAGTTTTGTTCGGTATCTGTTGAGAGTCGTCTTCTTTGCGCTGTATTGCTCCTTGGGCATGAGCAAATAGCTTTGTCAGTGCCATCAGATTTACAAAAATGTTGGGCTAGCGTGAGTTTAAAAATACTAGGGAAACTGGGGATCCATGGCAAAGTTCATCAAGTGTCCATATCATAGGTTGTCAGAACTTCATCTTTGGTGCTTGTCTGTTGTCTGTATAGCGTCTCGTCAACTTCCTCGTCCAAGGGGGTCTTTGTATCTTGGAGAAAAAGCAGAAAAACAGGTGAAAGAAACGGACCTTATAATCGCATTTTCATCACATCATGGTTTCTATCATTGGGTCATAAATCAAATCCAGGTTAATTACGGTTTCCTCACTCCTCAAGCTCATCACTTTTGTACTTTGTTTGCACCTCATTAAAGCCTGCCCGCATCTAAATATCAATCCAATAGATATAACAACACCTAAGATACATAGGAGAAACTTTCCAACATCCATTATGACTCCTTGAGCCCAGTCTCCTAAACCGGAGAACCAATTTCGCGGGTTCAACCATGACACCCAACCAGTCAGCTCATTACCTACAGCAGCAAGGGTGAGATTGTGTTTTCGACGAAATTCCCACTTCAATTGGAGAATATCGTCCATCTTTTGGTCTATGACCTCTACCGGATCCTCGGTGCTATTTGTGATATACGTGCAACACTTTATGCCGCACTGTGTTGCTAATGTAACACAATATCCGCCTGTTACTGCTGTAAGATAATTAAGAACCATCCTATGCTGAACTAGTTCTGTTTTATAAGCTTGAAGTTCTTTTCCAGTGTATCTAAACGTGTCATCATACATTTCAGTGATATTATCTAACAAATTGGCGAGTGCGGAAATGTATCTATAATTCATCACTCCTCGGGCGGTGCGAGTGAAATCTAACGCTACCAGAACCTGAATCCCGGTGGATTCCTGGATAAGATCAGAGGCCGGATGCTCTAACCTTTCTGACAGTTGTCTTTTAACTCGGTGCTCGTAATGAGTGTGAGTATAAGGAGCTTGGGCACCACGGTGTATGTCCTTCATTTTGTCATGTGTAACAGTCATCACTTCAGGCAATACTTTTCCAATATAACACAATCCTTCAGAGTTTGGGGCAAGCCACTTGTACGCCTTTCTCCCGCATATGAAATATGCGTCATCGGGGAGAACATATGGGACGGAGAAGGACATGACCATGTTACAAACCTTCCAGGTGAAATCTCCTGACCCTAATTCTTCCATCTGCCTAATGCACGTATCAGTTTGTACGATATGTGCACAGTATCCTGGTGATACTTCTCCAACTCTAGTAATCCTATTTCCTAAGGTATATCGATACCGGAAAGATTTTCCTCTACTGGCTATGTGGCGTACAAGCTCTGTATCTGTAGGCATTCTATCTGCTCTGTGTGAGAAGGTCATGGTTAAATTGCTCCACTACACTTCCCAATTTCCCGGTTTTCTGGGATTGGAGATGTTGAAACATAAGAGGGACCTATCCACATGGTATTGGTGGAGCTTCAAACTAGGAGGGCTGGAGATATTAAACCTCCGATCCACTGGTCTCCCACCACTTAGCTCAAGTACCTCCCCTAACGTTAAAGGAAATGGTACTAGCCCTGATTTGCTATGACCCTGAGGTACTTGAGAGCATACCCAACAATCTGTTTGGTTTAATACGTTACCCACTAAGGAGTGATAGTCACTCAATGGATGCCGGTCCATATGGATATTAAAACTGGATTGGCATTTCTTTATGCATCCATCTTCAACCAGATTATCACAGAGCCTACAGATACAGTTTTCTTCAGCTAACAATCCATCACAATTTCTTCTATCGGATCGTTTTCTGATACTCGCCTTTGCTTGTTGGTTTGGTTGATCTTGGAAAACTACGCCTCCATCATCATAATCGGGACCCATTCCAGAACCTCTCTCGACCTCTATGGTACTCTCGCCGGAACAGACTGCTCTGGTCAACATCATGGTCAACATCAAAATCCGGATCACAGTCTCTTGGGGCAAGTCCATCTTTGAGGAGGAAATAGAGAAGAATGAGAGGGGGAAAAAGAAATTTTAAGGGAGAGGGGATGGGAAGTGGAGAAAAACAATAAAAGGGGGAAGGGAGTCAACAACTGCTTTCGGTCTTCAAGGCTCAGGTGCCGCCTCAGTCCTCCTGGAACAGACACTCCAGTGATACAACCTCTACCGTCTGTTCCTTATCACGGGACTTCTCTGGATCAGCAACCTTTTTGCAGTGGGATGAATGGACCCAAGTCTCTCTCTCAGCAACCTTCAATGCTGTGGTGCTAGTCAATAAGACCTGGTATGGTCCTTCCCATCTATCAATAAGACAACCTGAGCGTAGAAAATTTCGTATCATTACATAATCCCCAGGTTCAATGTTATGACAATTACTATCTGGTAAATCAGGAATCACCATCTTCAGATTATCATTTTGATTCCTCAACTGCTTACTCATGTTAATCAAGTATTTTACAGTTACTTCATTGTTACATTTCAAATCATCCTGAGGGTTAATCATGACATGCGGTTGTCGACCAAACAAGATTTCAAAAGGAGACAGGTTAAGAGGGGACCTGGGAGTGGTTCTGATGCTATACAAAACGATGGGTAAAGCTTCTGGCCACGTCAATCCTGTCTCTGCCATTACTTTACTCAATTTATTTTTAATAGTGCTGTTCACTCTTTCGACCTTCGCACTCGCCTGTGGACGGTACGGAGTGTGCAGCTTGCTATCAATTCCCATCAACTTACACATTCCTTGAAAGACATCACCTGTAAAATGGGTACCCCTATCACTTTCGATTATCCTAGGGATACCATATCTACATACAAATTCCTGTACAATTTTCTTAGCTGTAAACATAGCGGTATTTGTAGCTGCTGGAAATGCTTCGACCCAATTCGAGAAAACATCTATACAGACAAGTACATATTTCAAATTTCGACATGGGGGTAATTGAATGAAGTCAATTTGTATTACCTGGAAAGGGCCGCCGGCAGGTGGGATATGGGATGGTTCTGTAGGTATTGCTTTTCCAATATTCTTTCTCAGACAGGTAAGGCATGACATTGCTCTTTTACCCGCATGAGAGGAGAATCCTGGGGCGCACCAGTATGCTCTTACCAATTTGCACATTCCCTCCTTGCCTAGATGAGTCAACCCATGAGCTGCTTCAGCCAGGCACGGAAGATATGCCCTGGGGGCCACTGGTTTACCATGTCCATCCGTCCAGAGCCCTGAGGACTCCTGGCCATATCCCTTTGCCTTCCAGACTGCTCTTTCCTGTGTGGAACACAAATTCTGCATCTCACACAACTTCTGTGTGTTGATGGTATTAAATACCATCAGTTGTGTGGTGTCTGTCTGTATGGGGGTAGCAGCTGCAAGCTTTGCGGCTTCGTCTGCTCGGCTGTTACCAAGGGATACTGGGTCTTGGCTATATGTATGTGCTTTACATTTGATAACAGCCACTCTGTCGGGTTCCTGTATCGCTGTTAGAAGCCTTTTTATATAAGCTGCATGCGCTATCGGTGTACCAGCTGCCGTCATGAAATTTCTGAGGCGCCATAGGGCTCCGAAATCATGTACTACCCCGAAGGCGTATCTAGAATCGGTGTAGATATTGGCTGACTTACCCTTAGCCAATTCACATGCTCTGGTTAGGACGACCAGTTCAGCAACCTGGGCTGAGTGAGGTGGGCCTAGCGGTTCCGCTTCTATGGTGTCTTGGTCATCTACGACTGCGTATCCAGTACACAAGTCTCCCGAGTCTGACTGTCTATGACAACTACCGTCAGTGTAGAACGTGAGTTCTGCATCTTTCAGTGGATTGTCACTGATGTCAGGCCTTGCGGTAAAATTTTGGGTCAAATATTCCATACACTCATGTGTATCTTCCTTTGTATTAAATCCTCCTTCCCCATCACTCTCACCTTCCACCCTTTGTGTCTGACCAGGCACACCTGGGAGAAATGTTGCAGGATTTAATGCGCTGCATCTCCTTATGGTGATGTTTACTGGGGCCATTAATGCCAATTCCCATCTTGTAAACCTTGCTGATGAGACGTGTCTGGTTTGGGCAGAATTTAATAAGGCAGATACCGCATGTGGTGTATGGATTGTGAGGTTGTGGCCTAGCACGACATCTTCACTTTTTGTCACTAGCAATGCTATCGCCGCAACGCTACGCAAGCATGTGGGGAGGGATCGCGCTACCGTGTCTAGCTGAGCGCTGTAGTATGCAACTGGCCTGCTGGCGTCACCGTGCTTTTGGGTTAGTACACCTGCTGCGCACCCAGCACTTTCTGTTCCGTATAGTTCAAAGGGTTTCCCATAGTCTGGCATACCTAGTGCTGGTGCCTGCGTTAGGCATTGCTTAAGTCTCTCAAATGCTGTTTCGGATTCGTCTGTATGCGAAATCCGATCAGGTTTGTTTGAAGAGACCATTTCCTGCAAAGGTAACGCCAATATGGAAAACCCTGGGATCCAATTACGGCAATACCCACACATTCCTAAAAACGTCCTGATCTGTTGCTGGGTTTGTGGCAGTGTCATGTCTCTAATGGCTTGGATTCTATCAGCGGTCAGGTGTCTCAGTCCTTGTGTTAGACAGTGTCCCAAATATTTTACCTTAGTTTGGCATAATTGCAACTTGTCTTTGGAAACCTTATGTCCTGTGTCTGAAAGATGAAACAGGAGCTGTTTCGTATCTTTCAGGGAAGCTTCCAGTGAATCTGAACACAGCAGTAAATCATCTACATACTGTATCAGTACTGATCCACTCTCTGGTTGGAAAGACTGTAAGCAATCATGCAAAGCCTGAGAAAATATACTTGGACTATCTATGAAACCTTGGGGTAACCGAGTCCACGTGTATTGGACTCCTCTGTATGTAAATGCAAATAAATATTGGCTGTCAGGGTGCAGAGGTACCGAAAAGAATGCGGAGCAGAGGTCAATAACAGTGAAAAATTTGGCAGTGGGAGGAATTTGCATTAGGATGACAGCTGGATTTGGCACTACGGGGAACTGACTCTCAACTATTTTGTTAATCCCCCTTAGATCCTGCACTAGCCTGTAACCCCTCCCCCCACTCTTTTTAACAGGGAAGATGGGACTATTTGCTGTGCTGGACGTTCTTACTAGAATGCCCTGTTGTAGCAAGCGCTCTATTACTGGGAAAACTCCTAACTCCACCTCTGGCTTCAGAGGATACTGTGGGATTTTTGGAGCTATCCTACCATCTTTTACTTGTACAACTACTGGAGCTACGTTTGCCATTAATCCAGTGTCCTGTCCATCTTTTGTCCAAAGTGACTCTGGTATCTGAGATGTCATCTCTTCTACTTGGGATGGATTCCTATTTGTCATAATGGAATGTGACATTAATTTTGATGGGGAGTCTAACATGTCTCGCACTTCCTGAGCGTGATTCTCAGGAATGTCCAAGAATACACCTTCAGAAGTACAATAAATGACGCACCCCATTTTACATAGTAAGTCTCTACCCAGGAGATTGGTTGGTGCAGATGCAGCCAGCAGAAAAGAATGCTTGGTATGCAAAGGCCCTATTGTAATCTCGGCTGGTTTGCTAACAGGGTAGTGCTGGACTACTCCTGTTACTCCCATGGCTGGAATTGTCCTACCAGTGGTTCTTATGCCCACTGTCGAATTTATCACTGACTTGGCCGCCCCTGTGTCTACAAGAAAGTTTAAGGTTTTACCAGCTACATTTATTGCAATCTCTGGTTCGCTTCCAAGACTGGCAATCAACTTAACTGGGTGCAGATTACAGGTATGGCCACACCCCTATTGGGTATGTTGACCTCCCTGAATCCCGCTGGCAGCGACTACTTGTGAGGGAGTTAGCTGGGAACTACCAGAGGCATGCCAATCTCTGTTCGGGGGGTATCTTTTTGTTTCTCCTGTATGTGGCTCAAAACTCCGCCTCTGTGGACCCTGCTCCCAATGTCGTGTGTCGTGTCGTTGTCTAGGGGGTTGAAAAGATCTTTGTACACTCTTTGTTCTACAGTCTCGTGCATAGTGTCCCTGTTTGTTACACGAAAAACATGTTATTACATTTGACTTACCCACAGAATTCGGTGGTACATACGCAGGCTGCCTTGTGGTCAGCGCCTGTATACTTACTGACATCAACTTATCACTTTGCGACTCCCTGTGTCTAGTGATGTTTCTGTCGTGATCAATAGCAGCCTCTCTCAATGTGGACACCGACAGACCTCGCCAACATGGTTGCGTGGTCTGAACCCTAGTCTTTAATGTTTCCTTTAAACCATCCATCAGTACAGATACTGCTACTTCTTGGTGGTTTGGGTTGGTCCTAATGTCTTCTATACCAGTGTACTTTGCCATTTCTAATAGTGCCCGGTGGAAATATTCTGCTGCCGTTTCGGACTCCTTTTGCTTAATGGAGAATATTTTATTCCATTTAACAACGGCTGGGAAATACTCTTTTAGCTGTAAATTTATCCTTTTTACATTATCCTTGTTGTACACGTCTGTAAGCGGTACATCTTTATCTAGTCCACAATCAGCTAAGAATTGAACTGAGTCGACATTTGAAGGTAAACAAGCTCTTAGCAGTATCTGCCAATCTTTGTTGTTGGGCTCTACAGTGTTCCCTAGATCCCTGATGTATTTTTGGCTAGCAACTAAGTCTTTCCTGGGGTCAGGAAATTCGGACACTATTGTTCTTAATTCCATTCGGGAAAATGGTGTGTACATGGCAATGTTCCTTATGGGAGTGGCTCCTGATACATCTGTTTTCCCATTGGGAACTGCTATTACTCTAACAGGGTTAACTCTAACAACCTCATTCTGTGTAGATTCTACAACTTGTGGTGAAATTGTTTCAGTGTAGTGCATGGTGCCGTACTTACCCGTTGACACGACCTCACCTATCCCTCCGCTAGGGGCCTTCACTAATCTCGTGAGTGGTGCTGTTCCTACTGTGGTTTCTGATATGGTGGCCGCTAGAGAGAGAGCTGAAATTGTTGCTGGATCGTCTTCTTGATCACACTCCTGAGGAAAGTTCAAAACAGGGTACAACTTGCACGGGTTAATAATTGCATGGGTTACTTGGTTAACATCATTAACATTTACAGGGTTGCTAAGAGTTTGTGTTTTACACCCCAGTGCGTTTTTCTCCGCAATCAGCTTCTCTCCTGCAATGTATGGTGGAGGTGGGGCTGTGGCTATCAGTTTCCTGACTGCCCCAGATCCCGCCGCCAGAGCCAAACCTCTCTGTATCTCACCTTCCTGTTGCCACAACTGTAAATAATCATGATGCTGAATTCGTCTCTTTGTTGATTTTACGAGACATATCCTCCTCCTTAAATTTTGTAACACTTCTGGACTGAAGCTACCTATTCTTGGGAATTTCTCCCTGTCTTGTACAGTCATTCTCTCCCATTCATCACATAAAACCTCTGTGTGACTTCCGTATTTTTCACACATGATGTATCTTGCCGACCCGACTGGTCGGTTCTCTGAATCAACCCGAACCGAGGTTGATCGCCCCCTACCTGAACAATTGGCCCCCATAATCTGCAGGCGTTGCTTACTACTCCTTTGATCTTTATATCACGGTCTTCAGCGAACCCTTACAGCAAACCAAATTATTCAAAATAGGCCGGCGGTGGCGGTTTACCGAGTACCCCACTCACTCGCCCACCTCGACCAATACGACCTGATCACACCGATATGGTGCTGGCGTACTCGATACAGGGCCCTACCAAAAAAACCTTCTGTTTACTGGAACATACGAGGGTTACCCGCAGGACACTTACTCTTTCCAGTAAAGGTGGGGTTGTTAGATAGTTCCTGAGTGACCAGCGAACTTCCCTTTAAAAATAAAAAATTACACAAATCACGTCAGAATGTACAACTAGCGTTTATGACCTTGGTACGCAAAATGATACTAGTCAGGTTTACTAATGCACACAATGACGTGCGGTACAATCGTTCAGTACATAAGCACTACCTGTTATGTACTGAGCGATTAATGGAATCGAAAATTGCGGCTGCGAATTCCTTCAGCCAGAGCTTCAAATGGCCTATATGGGTTTTAGCACCAACCCCCGGGGTTGTGCTTCTTGTACCTTTATAGCGGACCTTCTTGTACCTTATGACCTCCTGGTCTTGTTACCTTGTGACCTCCTGGTCTTGTTACCTTGTGACCCGCTATACTCTAATGCTCATATTTTATTTAACCAAGGATGCCTCCTTAGCCACCGTATATGTCACTTACACGTATGTCCTTTACGAGTACCCGATTTCCTTTTGGTTCAACCTCTAAGTTATATAAACTTATGTATACAAAAAACACACTCACTCAACACATGTACACTTTTGCTTCCACTTCTATTTCTGCGCAGAAATTTTCTTTAGCCCAGCTGTGTTACCAATTAGGAGCAGGATCTGTTAAACTAAATTTCAGATTTCCAAAAATAGATTTGCGTTATTTACCGCGTCGCGTTATCTACCGCTGTGCGTTACTTATCGCCTTTGCGTTAATTCAACTTATCGCGATTTGAGCTACGTGGGCGTAACCGGACGCTACGTTGCGTAATGTACGCTGCGTGCGTCTGCCTTTGGATTGCGTACGCTAGTCTTTGTTAGAGACACGTGTACGCAAAACAAAGATCCACCGTAACACAATTTCTACTTTTATCAATGTAGATGATCCCTGATCATCTACCGCACACCACACTGACTGCCTTATCTCCCAGACAAGCCGTGTGTTGGTCTATATTTTAACTATTACCTCTACTATGAAATAACAGCAAATCTCTTTTAGCACTTTCTATCAACTATAAAAATTGGCAAACAGGAATAGTGATATACGAAATTGAAAAAGAAATGCAGATATATATGTATGCGTGCGTGTATACGCAAGACAGAAGAGAAATAAACAGTTTTAAAAGACACAAGCGTTTTGTTCTTACTTCCGGTTCCCGGATTCCTTCAGCACTCTTTATCTAAGCGAAGCAGACGCTTATCCCGTCAGCACTGCGAGACAACCTCCCACCCTTTGCTGGGGGATAATGTCTGCTGATCTACCTAGTGCAGATATGAGAAGGACAGGACGAGCCCCCAATTGACAATGCTAAATTCCTTTGTCGTATAAACAACCCTTAATGAAGTCTAAGAACACAGTACGCTGTTTACTTAAGTACCGTAAGGGTACGCTAGTTGCGTAACGATCGCTCAGCCGTAGGCGAGACGCTCAAGCGTCACGTTCGCTCACGGCGCAGAGATCACAGGACAGCACGTTATTGGCTATGACTAGAGTAATGATTCGCTACGGCGTAGCGGACGCTCGAGACCACGAGGAGATCACCAGCGGCGCAGACGCTCACAACGCTATACCTTTATGTCTAGACCTTTTATCAATGAAATACACAGAATACCTTAATGTGAATACAGGGTGTAAGTGCAACCTTGTGTAACCTGACTAACTACAAAGCTGTTTGAGCGTCACCGACGCTCAAGTGAACACTTAACACTATGAGAAAATACACTGATACTTGTTTAGGGTCCAAAGCCTATTATCTGTATTATAACTATTATACTTGCAAAAAGAATTACAGTACAAATGATACACTACAATATAACAGAGACTTCCTAACCAAATAACTATACAAGAAATACAATACAATACTATGCTGATCTAATACAATACAATACTAGTCAATGGGAGATACGAGAGAAAGAGAAGGGAGAGAGAGAGATAGAGAGAGAGAGAGAGAGAGAGAGAGAGAGAGAGAGAGATTGGCTCACAGTAAGACAATATGATTACGGAGAGAAACTTACGCACAAGGGGAAACGATCGCATGCGCCTGGACATCCAGCACCCGATTTTCAGCAATGAGAACCGTTGAAGAGTGAGAGCTGGATGTGGTCGGCCTGCCTATTTATGCCCCACACACAATGCAATCTAATGGTCCCTACAATCTGATCGTCCATTGGACACAGGAATTCGGCTTCGCATTATAACAAAAGGTCATAGGTTGATTCATACAGGTGGGCTGTGACGATTTCCAACAGCTCAGGTGGGTGGGAAACTGGGTTTCCCGCCGCATACCTGAGTATGAGTAAATAATAGAAATGGACATAAACTTCTTATGTCCATAACTATCCGCACGAGCGATTAATACGCTCCAAACCAACACCGGAATATTGTTAATTAAATACTCTTCCGATGGGTACCAAACACTGCTGTATGACTCTTGTTAGACCCTTCGTACAATACAAAGAGGGATTCCTCCGTTCAGGGACATTCTATATTAACCAAACTTTCAGAATCTATCAAAGGGACCATGGTCTACAAACTACATTAATTGTGAAAATATGTAACGAATGAGTCGCACGCTACGATTACATAAACTCTACCGTAAATACGCATACTGTGCGCCCGCGGGTGCACGCTATTGCGGGTATGCGCCTTCACGGGAGAGCGTACGCATGCGCAGCGCAGACCAGTGTGCGGTGCAAATATGGCAGTGTGTATGGGGATATTTTTCTGACTTTGACAGCACCATCAAATTCAAGGTATGTGCAAAACATGGGACGTGCTGGAATTTGCCCAGATGTAATGCACGAACAATATTGGTGGCGTTGTCCGATGTCACAAATCCCCAGGAGAGTCCATTTGGGGTAAGCCATTCTGCGATGATGTTCCTCAGTTTCCGTAAGAGGTTGTCAGCTGTGTGCCTCTTATGGAAAGCGGTGATACAAAGCGTAGCCTGCCTAGGAACGAGTTGGCGTTTGCGAGATGCTGCTACTGGTGCCGCCGCTGCTGTTCTTGCTGCGGGAGGCAATACATCTACCCAGTGGGCTGTCACAGTCATATAGTCCTGAGTCTGCCCTGCTCCACTTGTCCACATGTCCGTGGTTAAGTGGACATTGGGTACAACTGCATTTTTTAGGACACTGGTTACTCTTTTTCTGATGTCTGTGTACATTTTCGGAATCGCCTGCCTAGAGAAATGGAACCTAGATGGTATTTGGTACCGGGGACACAGTACCTCAATCAAGTCTCTAGTTGCCTGTGAATTAACGGTGGATACCGGACACACATTTCTCACCACCCAGGCTGACAAGACCTGAGTTATCCGCTTTGCAGCAGGATGACTGCTGTGATATTTCATCTTCCTCGCAAAGGACTGTTGGACAGTCAATTGCTTACTGGAAGTAGTACAAGTGGTCTTCCGACTTCCCCTCTGGGATGACGATCGACTCCCAGCAGCAACAACAGCAACACCAGCAGCAGTAGGCGTTACACTCAAGGATGCATCGGAGGAATCTCAGGCAGGAGAGGACTCGTCAGACTTGCCAGTGACATGGCCTGCAGGACTATTGGCTTTCCTGTGTAAGGTGGAAATTGACACTGAGGGAGTTTGTGGTGTGGTTTGCAGGAGCTTGGTTACAAGAGGAAGGGATTTAGTGGTCAGTGGACTGCTTCCGCTGTCATCCAAAGTTTTTGAACTTGTCACTGACTTCTGATGAATGCGCTCCAGGTGACCTATAAGGGAGGATGTTCCTAGGTGGTTAACGTCCTTACCCCTACTTATTACAGCATGACAAAGGCAACACACGGCTTGACACCTGTTGTCCGCATTTGTGTTGAAATAATTCCACACCGAAGAGGTGATTTTTTTTGTATTTTGACCAGGCATGTCAATGGCCATATTCGTCCCACGGACAACAGGTGTCTCCCCGGGTGCCTGACTTAAACAAACCACCTCACCATCAGAATCCTCCTTGTCAATTTCCTCCCCAGCACCAGCAACACCCATATCCTCATCCTGGTGTACTTCAACAGTGACATCTTCAATTTGACTATCAGGAACTGGACTGCGGGTGCTCCTTCCAGCACTTGCAGGGTGCGTGCAAATGGTGGAAGGCGCAAGCTCTTCCCGTCCAGTGTTGGGAAGGTCAGGCATCGCAACCGACACAATTGGACTCTCCTTGGGGATTTGTGATTTAGAAGAACGCACAGTTCTTTGCTGTGCTTTTGCCAGCTTAAGTCTTTTCACTTTTCTAGCGAGAGGATGAGTGCTTCCATCCTCATGTGAATCTGAACCACTAGCCATGAACATAGGCCAGGGCCTCAGCCGTTCCTTGCCACTCCGTGTCGTAAATGGCATATTGGCAAGTTTACGCTTCTCATCAGACGCTTTCAATTTTGATTTTTGGGTCATTTTACTGAACTTTTGTTTTTTGGATTTTACATGCTCTCTACTATGACATTGGGCATCGGCCTTGGCAGACGACGTTGATGGCATTTCATCATCTCGGCCATGACTAGTGGCAGCAGCTTCAGCACGAGGTGGAAGTGGATCTTGATCTTTCCATATTTTAACCTCCACATTTTTGTTCTCCATTTTTTAATGTGTGGAATTATATGCCACTATCAATAGCAATGGCCTACTACTATATATACTGCGCACAACTGAAATGCACCACAGGTATGGATGGATAGTATACTTGACGACACAGAGGTAGGTAGAGCAGTTGCCTTCCGTACCGTACTGCTATATATACTGGTGGTCACTGTCAGCAAACTGCAAAACTAAAATGCACCACAGGTATAGAATCTAGATGGATAGTATACTTGACGACACAGAGGTAGGTAGAGCAGTGGCCTTCCGTACCGTACTGCTATATATACTGGTGGTCACTGTCAGCAAACTGCAAAACTAAACTGCACCACAGGTATAGAATCTAGATGGATAGTATACTTGACGACACAGAGGTAGGTAGAGCAGTGGCCTTCCGTACCGTACTGCTATATATACTGGTGGTCACTGTCAGCAAACTGCAAAACTAAACTGCACCACAGGTATAGAATCTAGATGGATAGTATACTTGATGACACAGAGGTAGGTAGAGCAGTAGCCTTCCGTACCGTACTGCTATATATACTGGTGGTCACTGTCAGCAAACTGCAAAACTAAAATCCACCACAGGTATAGAATCTAGATGAATAGTATACTTGACGACACCTAGGTAGGTAGAGCAGTGGCCTTCCGTAACGTACTGCTATATATACTGGTGGTCACTGTCAGCAAAACTCTGCACTGTACTCCTCCTATATAATACTGCTGGTCCTTAGTCCCCACAATAAAGCAGTGTGAGCACAGATATATGCAGCACACTGAGCACAGATATGGAGCGTTTTTCAGGCAGAGAACGGATAAAACTGGTGGTCACTGATCAGCAAAACTCTGCACTGTACTCCTCCTTTATAATACAGCTGCTCCCCAGTCCCCACAATTAAGCAATAAGCACAAATATTTGTAGCAACATTAATAAACGGAGAGGACGCCAGCCACGTCCTCTCCCTAACATTTCCAATGCATGAGTGAAAATGGCGGCGACGCGCGGCTCCTTATATAGAATACGAATCTCGCGAGAATCCGACCGCGGGATGATGACGTTCGGGCACGCTCGGGTAAACCGAGCCATACGGGAGAATCCGAGTTTGCCTCGGACCCGTGTAAAATGGGTGAAGTTCGGGGGGGTTCGGTTTCCGAGGAACCGAACCCGCTCATCACTAGCTGAAATCAGCCCAAATTCACACATAATTGCTTGGAGCCCTATGGGACAGCGATCACTTTTGTGGGAGTTCAGGCAGATGTAAAGTGCAGTGGCTGCCGGGATGACTCGCACCAACGAGATTATCGTGTATAATTGGATCAAGCCCTGTGTCTGCTATGTCCACCTTGAGATAAATGTGAGCCTGTAACCCCCCCACCCCCTCCGCCGTAGTGATGTCCAGAGTATGAACCATCACAGTTAAAACAGCTATCACTTACCTTTAATTTAAGAACGTATTTAATCATAATAAAATAGTACAAAAAAACCTACCAGAAAAATTGTATAATTTATATCCTGGCATTACAATCACAAACTCAATTAAAAGCGTTCAGATGTAATATGCCTGCTGCAGGTGAAAACAATTGCTTGCTAACACTTCAAAGCAAACTGAAACACAGAAACAAATATGTATTTCAACTTCACTGATTAAAATAATTAAATCTGCTATTTCAAATTTATAACCCAGAAATGTTTAAATTTTATATTTTGTTTTTAAAAATAGGATCAAAACAGTTCCAATAACTTCATATGAAATTCATCCATGTTGTAACACGTATACTATCACTTATAATATGGGGTTTGAAATTCTTGAAAATTGATAAGACAAGCTAAAATCATGTAAATTTTGCAATCCAAAACCTGAAATTTGGATATAAAATATGAATTCTGAACCGTAAGAAGATCCGAACTGGGACTCTTTCTGGTTTTTGGTCTGCAAAATTCTTGTCAGTTTGGATTTCTAAACCGAATCACACATCTCTACTTCATGCGTACTGATATTCTGGCTGCCCCATGCGGGAGGAGGCAGCCAGGTCAGCACAGGGAGGGGCATGGCACGGCATCAGTGGGCGTGGTGGGGGTCAATGAAGCATAATAGGGGTGGAAGCGGAGCATGGCCATGGGATCGCGTCATTGTGGCCCCACCTCCTGCAACTCAATGAGAGGCAGGGGGCGGGGCCGTGTGCCAGCGATTCCGTGTGAATTTGACACCCCCGGACCTCCCACTTCGGATTTCAGTGTGAGGGTTGGCTGGGCAATGCGGGGATGGGGGGGGGGTCGCAGGCTTACACCACCCGGCCGGGAGATTTGACCACTGGAGGCCTGGAGTGTCACCCAATTTTCGGGAGCCTCCTGGCCAATCCTGGAAAGTAGGCAAGTATGCTCTACTTTTATTTCCCATAAAAGATCTGGGTTCAATGTAGTGCCTGAAGGGCCTGTGTGCAGCAGGCCACCCCCTCTACTGAACAGCCCCCCCCCCTCCCCCACATCCTAGGAGTAGGGGGCACCCACTTGCCAAGTCGGCACTCTGGGGTGTGTGGCAAGACCTTGGTCCTCTGTGCACCGCACACCCTGCATCCATTGTAGATAGGCCTAAGAAAAGAACCATGTTTATGTGTAAAATAGGACAGCACGTTACTCTGCCGAAAAAATAAATCCAATATGGCATATGTCACCATTAAACTACTGCTGCTACAAGTGATTTATGTAAAAAAGAAAAGCCTGGCCTAGGCAGAAGCTGTAACAGTTCAGTGTATGCTGAAGCACAGCATTCATATTTTTTTCATTTATTAAAATGACAGCTTAGCAGTTTTGCTACAAAAGTTCAGAGTTTATTAGCGTCCTCCATTTCTGCCTTGGAGGAAAAAGCCAATTATATTTCTCCACAGGATCAATCTTTAATGAGCACTCAAAACCATAAAGATAGTGACAAAACCCATACACTTTTAGACATTGCTGTATTAATTATATTTAATTGTTTCCCTTTAGAATAAACTCATCACACAGTACTGCAAACTGCAGTGTATTAGCTGAGAGGTGCATCAACTGAATGGAGTTAACAATAAATGAACTACGCTCATTACTATTTATATGTTATATCTGAGACTTCTACAGAATATGAGTTAATTATGAGGGGCAACTTGTAACATTATCTTATTAGTAGCCAGAACTCCTTTTAGATGCCAGTCATAGTTTATGTGTTTTCCTCAGCACAGTATTTCTGATTTGGTTTGCGTAGGTCAGAGGTTCTCAAAAATGGTCCTCAAGGCACCCCAACAGTCCAGGTTTTAGGTCTATCCATGGCTCAGCAAAGAACCTCTGGTGTATGTCCATTATTTCTCCACAGTTAGCAGGAATGGAAATTGGTATCACGGAAATATAATCAACCGGTCCGGATTCAGTATGAGTTGCTGATGGCTGGGATGCCGCCCATCAATATACTGACAGCAGCATCCTGGCCACCAGTATGTCTGCAGCGTTGCAAGTGCAAATAGTCCCATTGCGGCCTGGGTAGCTTGCTGCGCTTGCCACGGGTTCTATTCTCACTCTATGGGTGTCCTGGACACCCACTAGTGCAGTGGTTCTCAAACTCGGTCCTCAGGACCCCACACACTGCATGTTTTGCAGGTAACCGAGCAAGTGCACAGGTGTATTAATTACTCACTGACACATTTTACAAGGTCCACAGGTGGAGCTAATTATTTCACTTGTGATTTTGTGAGGAGACCTGCAAAACATGCACCGTGTGGGGTCCTGAGGACCGAGTTTGAGAACCTGTGCACTAGTGGGAATAGTCCTGTATTCCGGCTTTGCCAGCTGTCGTCGGTATCCTGACCGCCGGGATCCCGATAACCGCTAAATTAAATGGAAACCCTCCGGTCTGAGTACTATGGTTATGTGACTGATTTTTCTAACGACCATGGCATTCCACTCATTTTCATATGCAAATTTCAGAATATGCCAAAGTGTGCAGAAAATGCTGGATTAACAATGGGTGGCCGAGCGGTTGTCCACCCCACCCCCACCCCCCACACATACTGTAGACACATACTGTACACACACACACACACATACTGTACACACACACACACACACACACACACACACACCACAGGGGGGCCCTCATACATAGCTGCATCATCAGCGTGATAATCTTAAAAATTTCTTTATAATGTAAGTTCATGGAGTTTTTTTTTATTATTTTAAATGTACAGTAACAATGTGTATTTGGAAATGAACATATGTGCACACCATTTAGGGATTACATAGTTACATAGTTAGTGCATACTTGCCTGTTCCTGGACTTTCCTGGTAATGTATGATTGCCGTCACCTGTGGTGAAACACCTTTCTTATCAATTACCTAGCTCACCACAGGTGATGGCAATCATACATTACTAGGAAAGTCCAGGAACAGAGCATTTTCTCCCTCATGGAGGGGGTCAGGTAGGCAAGTATGAGTTAGTGAGGTTGAAAAAAGGCAAAATGCCCATCGGGTTCAACCTGTATCCGTATTAAGCAGTGCACATTATAATGCACCAACCAAAATAATGGTTTCGTACCTAATGACAACTATATTTCGTATCACTCCCATATACATAATGTCAATATATTAAATGCTATAGCCTTGGATTCCTTTTTCAACTAGAAAGCTGTCCAATCTGTTTTTAAATGCATTTAAAGAGTCCACCATTATCACCTTCTCCGGCAGGGAGTTCCAAATCCTTATTGCCCTTACGGTGAAGAACCCTTTCCTACGTTGTGTACGGAATTTTCTCTCCTCTAGCCTCAGCGAGTGCCCACGTGTCCTATACAGAGTTTTATTAATAAACAAATCCCCTGCTAACTCTTTGTATTGACCCTTTACATATTTGAAGATATTAATAATGTCTGCTCTTAGGGGGTTATTCCGAGTTGATCGCTGCCGTTGTTCGCTGCGTAGCGATCAGTGAAAAAATGGGTAATCTGCGCATGCATATGCACCGCAATGCGCACGCGCGTCATACAGGTACGAAGTCCATTGTGGTTTTGCACTGGTTCTAGCGACGATTCCAATCGCACAGCCGAACGCAAGGAGATTGATGAAAAGAGGGCGTTTATGGGTGGCACTGGCAACTAGTGATGTGCACCGGAAATTTTTCGGGTTTTGTGTTTTGGTTTTGTGTTTGGTTCCGCGGCCGTGTTTTGGGTTCGAACGCGTTTTGGCAAAACCTCACCGAATTTTTTTCGTCGGATTCGGGTGTGTTTTGGATTCGGGTGTTTTTTTCAAAAAACCCTAAAAAACAGCTTAAATCATTGAATTTGGGGGTCATTTTGATCCCATAGTATTATTAACCTCAATAACCATAATTTACACTCATTTCCAGTCTATTCTGAACACCTCACACCTGACAATATTATTTTTAGTCCTAAAATTTGCACCTGTATGCTCTGTACTATGACATTGGGCATCGGCCTTGGCAGACGACGTTGATGGCATTTCATCGTCTCGGCCATGACTAGTGGCAGCAGCTTCAGCACGAGGTGGAAGTGGATCTTGATCTTTACCTATTTTTTAACCTCCACATTTTTGTTCTCCATATTTTGGGCACAACTAAAAGCCACCACAGGTATACAATGTAGATGGGTGGATAGTATAGTATTATATTACTTATGGACGACGAGTGACGACACAGAGGTAGGTACAGCCGTGGCCTACCGTACTGCTGCTTATATATATAATATACTGTATAACGAACCTGGTGGACACTGTCAGCAGACTGCTAAACTAGTATGAAGAAAAAAACAACAACACAGGTATACAATGTAGATGGATGGATAGTATAGTATAGTATTATATTACTTATGGACGACGAGTGACGACACAGAGGTAGGTACAGCCGTGGCCTACCGTACTGCTGCTTATATATATAATATACTGTATAACGGACCTGGTGGACACTGTCAGCAGACTGCTAAACTAGTATGAAGAAAAAAAAAACACCACAGGTATACAATGTAGATGGATGGATAGTATAGTATTATATTACTTATGGACGACGAGTGCACTGACGACACAGAGGTAGGTACAGCCGTGGCCTACCGTACTGCTGCTTATATATATAATATACTGTATAACGGACCTGGTGGACACTGTCAGCAGACTGCTAAACTAGTATGAAGAAAAAACAAAAAAACACAGGAGTGTTTTTCAGGCAGACAAACGTATACTGGACTGGTGGTCACTGTCAGCAAAACTGTGCACTGTACTCCTGCTATAACTGCTCCCCAGTCCCCACAATTAGGCAGTGTGAGCAGAGCAGTGCACTCAGCACAGATATATCATGCAGCAGTGCAGCACACTGAGTGAGCACAGATATGGTGGTCGGAGCGTTTTTTTCAGGCAGAGAAACAAAGGATTAAACTCACTGGTGGTATAATCAAAACCCTGCACTGTACTCCCTAACAGCTGCTCCCCGTCCCCAATCCTCCTCACAATTATAACTAACTAAGTCACTCTGTGTTCTACTATAACGGAGAGGACGCCAGCCACGTCCTCTCCCTATCAATCTCAATGCACGTGTGAAAATGGCGGCGACGCGCGGCTCCTTATATAGAATCCGAGTCTCGTGAGAATCCGACAGCGGGATGATGACGTTCGGGCGCGCTCGGGTTAACCGAGCAAGGCGGGAGGATCCGAGTCGCTCGGACCCGTGTAAAAAAAAGGTGAAGTTCGGGCGGGTCGGATTCCGAGGATCCGAACCCGCTCATCACTAGTGGCAACTGACCATTTTCTGGGAGTGTTTGGAAAAACACAGGCGTGGCCGGGCGTTTGCTGGGCAGGTATCTGACGTCATTACCGTGTCACTCATCGCAGCAATCATCACACAGGATAAGTAACTTCAGGGCTGATCTTGTTTTGCACAAAATGTGTTTGCAGGCGCTCTGCAGCACAGGTGTTCGCACTCCTGCAAAGTGAAAATACACTCCCCCGTAGGCGGCGACTATGCTTTTGCACGGCTGCTAAAAACTGCTAGCGAGCGATCAAATCGGAATGACCCCCTTAGTCTCCTCTTTTCAAGGGAATACAAATTTAACCCAGTAAGCCTTTCCTCATACTCCAGTGTCTCTAGTAGCACGCCTTTGAACTCTTTTGAGCTCCCCTATATCGTTTTTATAATATGGTGCCCAAAATTGAACACAATATTCCAGATGCAGACGTACCAATGATTTATACAGAGGCAGGATTACATCCGCGTCCCTTGACTCAATACCCCATTTTATGCATGCAAGGACTTTGCTTGCCTTCTTTGCTGCATTTTGACATTGCGTACTGTTATTAAGCCTATTATCTATGAGCACCCCCAAATCTGTTTCCACCAGTTACCTCTATCTTTTCCCCATTTAGAGTGTAGGATGCAAGTTTGTTTCTAATCCCAAAGTGCATAACTTTGCATTTTTCAACATTGAATCTAATTCCCCATTTAGACGCCCAAGTTTCAAGTTTAAATAAGTTATTCTGTAAAGACTCCACATCGATTTCTGAATGAATTACCTTACACAGTTTAGCATCATCTGCAAAGATTGACGCTGTGCTTTCCAGGCCTATTCCTTGATCATTAATAAATATATCAAACAGTAGCGGGCCAATTACGGACCCTTGTGGTATTCTGCTGACTAATGGTGCCCAGCTGGAGAACATCCCATTAACCACTACTCATTGTACCCTGTTATCCAGCCAATTTCCTATCCCTGTACAAATAGTATTTCCTAGTCCAAGTTCCCTTAATTTGATGATCAGTCTCTTGTGAGGCACTGTATCGAAGGCTTTTGCAAAATCTAAAAAGATCACATCCACTTCTTTACCCTGGTCGAGATTATCGCTCACTTCCTCGTAGAAGCTAATTAAGTTTGTTTGACACGATCTGTCCCTCACAAACCCATGCTGACTGTTGCTAATACACTTAGAATTCTGCAGATAATCCTCTATGCTATCCATCAAAATTCCTTCCAATATTTTACCCACTATAGAGGTTATACTAACTGGTCGATAGTTCCCAGGATGATTTTTAGATCCCTCTTTAAATGATGGAACTCCCTCAGCTATACGCCAATCTCTCGGTACTATACCTGATCTAATTGAACTATATAAATTCAAGTATAAGGGTTTTGCCAGCTGAGCCCTAAGCTCCATAATAACCCTTGGGTGAAAGCCATCTGGGCCCGGTGATTTATTAATCTTTATGTTGCTTAGTCTCTCCAGAACTAATTCCTCACTTAAACAAGTATCTAGCCACGAATCATTATCATCTCTGTTGTTATGCACTACTGTCACCGTCTGATCCTCCCTGGTGAATACTGATGAAAAAACATTGTTCAGTATATCCGCTTTTATTTTTTCATCGTTTATTAAGGCTCCCAGTTCATCTTTTAAAGGGCCTACGTTCTTCTTTTTTAACCTTTTACTTTTTATGTATTTATAAAACTTTTTAGGATTGGCATTACTCTCTATAGCTATTTGCTTTTCGTTTACAATTTTAGCTGCTCTAATTACCTTTTTGCATCTTTTATTGCATTCCTTGTAATACTGGAATACCTCCTTCTCTCCATTTGATTTAAATGCTTTGAAAGCACGCCTCTTATTAGCCATTTCTTTCACTCTGCCAGAGTTGTTCCTTGTCATGTATGCTAATATCCGTTTTTAGCACGTGCCAATGACTAGTTTTTTTGCTTCAATGCCCCCGCTTGCGATCACAACCCATAGCGATTCCACGTTATCTCCAGTTCCCTCGTAAGAAAACATCTATTATGCCTGGCTTTAGAGATGGTTTTACATAGAGATATACCCCTCCTCCCCTTTTGGTAGCCCTATCTCTCCTGAAAAGTGTATAGCCCTCCAAATTTACAACTCAGTCGTGGGAGTCATCTCACCATGTTTCCGTAATAGCTATAATATTATATAAATTTTTTGATACAAGCCATTCCAATTCCCCCATTTTACCTGATAGGCTTCTTGATAGGATTTGCCCTGCTGTGCCTTATTCCATTATCATGATGGACAACCTCTGCATGCTGTGGGTCACGTGGGCGGTCATTTGGGAATCAAATCTCTGGAGCCTATAGCAGGGTATTTCCCGGGGTACTCTGCTTTCTCAACACCTGTAGCTCCCACCAAATATACGGGTACGATCACCTTCCTGCCTTCATTGTGATTCACCACATGTGTTTTATATTTCTATATTTTTGTCTTATTTTATGTTTATTTTATTAAATATTTTATCATATTTTCATACCTCATTTGACATCTATATTGGAGATATCATATCTACATGGATCTAGCGCCTACTAGGGAGTGGTTACATCCCAGCTAAAGTGTCTAAGGGCCGGATGTAAGGACACCCGAGTTCGGCGGCTGTGCGGGTTGCTGACCAACTTCTGACTTTTTTAAAGGGACAATCACTTACAAGGCAGAGCTACTTTAAAAAAAGGCTGAGTTTGAATTGGGCGTCAGTAAGTCCGGCCCTAAATGTTAAAACGATTATTCAAATGAAATTAACCCATTTTGGCCCAGGTGGGTAGTTTTCTACCCAGCACTTCAATATTTGATCATTATATTGAAAAAAAAATTCCACCAGATTTTTCTTCATTAGCCATCTCGCAAAAAAATCTCGAAAAATGGGTAGTAAACTACCCACCTGGGCCAAAATGGGTCAATATATTCACATATAAATTCTTTATATTTAGAATCCTAGATAGGATCTAGCATTACAAACTCTTCTACTGGTTCAATGCCCATACCATGTTTTACTTGACATACATAAAGAGTGTCAATATGTTGATTACATTAATTTCTTCTCAATGCTTGTTAAAGTCTGTGAAGAACATTGCTTCTTTATAATATATTTTATTAGTAAGATGAGACACATTACAGAAATGACCTACGTAGAGGTCCAAAAGAATTGTCAAGCAATAACAGAGAAATAAGTAAATTGGAAATAAAAGGCAATCATTGAGCACATATGGGGGCAAATCAGATATACAGTCTCATCTAATTATCCTCTTTAGAAGAGGAAGAATAGAGCAATGAAAAGAAGGAGAGGAAAAGAAAGAAGAAAGGAAAGAGAGATAAAGGAGGGGAGTAGGTGAGGGAAGAGAGGGGTAACTCGACTGGTCAGGTCCATGACTATTCGGCTGGGCAGCCTAGTATTGGGGTCAATGTGTCAAACAAAATAGAAAGTGATCACTTGAATGCAGGGGAGCCTGGAAATAGGAGGTCCATGATTCCCAGACCTTAGCAAACTTTTTAGAAGAGCCCTTCAATATGCTAGTGATATATTCCATAAAGTGGATATGTCATATTTTGGCTATAATTTCACCCATAGTAGGTGTCTCAGTGGACTTCCATGCTGAGGCTATGCTGCATCTGCCCGCCAATACCATGTGAGTGAATAATTTATTCTGGTGATGAGATGCCTCAGAGACACCTACAGGAAGAAGAAAATATTTACAACTAATATTGATCTGGATACCTACAGTAGGATGGAGTTAGCCAGAGCACCAAGTTCCTCAAGTTCCTTCAATAGGTGAGCTAGTTTTGAGCAACTCCACCAGATATGTAGAAACGTTCCACCAGTCATATTGCACTGCCAACACAGAGAGGATATTTCAGGGTGCATTTTGTTGAGTCGAGTAGGGACATAATACCATCTATAAAATAACTTGTATGCATTTTCTTTTATTTGCACACAAATGGAGCTTAAAGCTATATTCGAGTAGATATCTGTCCAGTCGTCATTATCTAAGGTTTCCCCCAAATCTATTTCCCAAGCGATTTCATGGGAATCTCTATCTGCTGAAGGTGGGGGTGAAAGTAGCGTGTATAGGGTGTAGATATGTTCTTTGTGGGTTTCCCATGAAGAGCTAAGTCTTCTACAATGGTGAGAGAACTATGAATAAGTTGCGTTGCTATCATGGAGTTAAAATGTCGAATTTGTAAATATTGGAAGAAAAAATTATGAGGAAGCAAAAATTTGGTCTGGATACCTAAAAACATGGAGAAGGACGAGTTCTGTGTGATGTCATATAACAATGTTATTCCACCATTCTGCCAGCACGTAAAAGCAGGTGAGTGACAGCCCAGGCAAAAAGTGGGGTTATTGAATAGCGGAATTAGAGGACTAGGATATGAGGCGATTTTATATTGGTGGTTAGCTACATCCCAAACATCTAAAGTGTGAGAGATTAGAGGGTGGTTAAGGACAACCCAAGGATGGCCCGGTCTAGGGAGCCACAATAAAGAAGATATGGAGTGCAATATTAGAGGATAGGTTTCTCTCAAGACCCACACACTCTCAGATTTAGGGCCATTCCATAATACACATTGTGCTAATCTGGCAGCTAAGTAATAGGATTTAAAATTTGGAATCCCCACGGGCCATCACTGTGCTTTTTACTCGAGGTCTTTTTTTGGTTCAAATGAATTGTGCTGTGATGTGTTGCCATTGTTTAAAAACATAGGGGGCACCCGGATTGACAATGTCTGAAACAAATATAATAGCCTTGGCAGTAGATTCATTTTAATGGCATTAATACGGCCGATCCAAGAGAAAGGATGAAACACACACACAGAGTTTTCAAGGTCCTTCTGGAATTGTGCTATCAATTTGGGGTAATTAGCCTGGAAGAGTTGTCGATAGTTTTTGGTAATGGAGACTTATAAGTATGTTAACTGGCGCCTATTCCACCGAAATTGGAAAGAGTGTTCTAGAGTATTTTTAGTGCTTTGAAGGATGTAGAAGTCAAGGACCTCAGTTTTTTGTGCATTCATTTTGTAGCCAGAGAGTGCACCAAATTCCTCTATATCGCGAAAAAGATGGGGCAAGGAGTTGACCGGGTTGGATATTGGGAGTAGGACATCAGTCTCACAGAGTGCTATTATTTGTTCAGCAAACCCAATCTTAATACCCTTTCTTAAGATGTTGGCCGGCATACATGACAGGATAGTATTGAGCCTGTCTCTGATGGTGTTTATCCCGGAGAGTGGTGAAGGTGTGGGTCGTTGTTTATGTTCATCTAGTAGCTGAGAAATGTCATTTTGTGCTTGCTTGCTACCCCCGATCGTAGCTTTATGAGTTTCCCAAAGTATATGTGAAGAACATTCTTAAACATTAAAGATCTAATTGACATGGTTATGATGAAAGGATAACCTTGAGGCAAAAGATGCAAATGGGATGCATTTGCAATCTGAAAATTCTGAAAAGAACCAGAAGGGCTATCAAGGACCATCAAGTGGCCTCTGAATTATGTCATGTGTTTGGACAAAATCAAAAGGAAACTGACAGTATCATCAGTTTTTATTCTGTAACATATAAGTTATATATTAACTCATATATAATATTGTTATTATACCTTCAAATATATTTATTTATAAAACTGGAAAAAACATAAAAAAACAATATGAAGTGGAAAAAATTGGATCTAGTGAGAAAATGATGCTTTGTGGAGTTATATTCCTTTGTTGTGCTCTTTTACATTGAAAACTCATGGATCTCAAAGCTAAGGGAGCAAAATATTGGGGGATTAGTACAAGAGTTTGATATTTTGATAGATGGTGCTTGGTGGCTTGAGACCATTATTTATTACCAGTTATTTATATAGCGCACACATATTCCGCAGCGCTTTAGAGAGAAAACTTGGCCATTCACATCAGTCCCTGCCCCAGTGGAGATTACAATCTATATTCCCTAGCACATTTATACGTACACACAGTCATACTAGGGTTAATTTTGTCAGAAGCCAATTAACCTACCAATATATTTTGGATTGTGGGAGGAAACCGGAGTACCAGAGGAAACCCACGCAAGTACGGGGAGAATATACAAACAGTTAGGGCCATGGTGGGAATTGAACCCATGACCTTAGTGCTGTGAGGCAGTAATGCTAACCATTACACCATTTGTACTGTCTTCCTACTTAAATATTTTCCATGTGTCTTGTTTTTCACCCACATGTAACAGCAAGATTTTGTTTCATGGAACTAATGTAAATGAGATTTAATGGGTTGAGAGAGCTGTTATATTGGGGCGTTCTTGGTCTAGGAGGTGGCTGCAGTGCCTTTTTTTTTTACTAGATTTGGTAGAAAAAATGGCCCTCCCCCCCCCCCCACACACACACAGACATTAAAAAAAACATGTGCACTCCTGGCTAGGGGGCGTGGCCTCAAAAAAATTGGGGTGGCCTCGCAGGAAACGACTACCTCACATCCCAGTTTTTGACCCTGAACAAAAAGACCTCGACCACCACTGGAAGAAAAAAAATTCCAAATATTAAGCCCCCACACCATATTAAGCCGCACCTTGCATCACATTATGCCCCCTGCACCATATTATGCCACACACCGCAATGCTCCATATACATTATACCCTACAGTAAGGCTTTTAATTACTTTTAAATTACCTTCTCATTGCCAGGGGTTTCATGCTCTGTGTCCCATGCTCGTTGCCAGGATGCAACCGTATAATTTTGCGAAAATGCACCCCTCAAGCGGAGTACTACAGGAGGGAGGAGGGAGAGCAGGATAGCAGCAAGCAGTTGTCACAGCGGGTGCCCCGTGCAATCGCATGGCCTTGCCCGCTGCTAGTAACGACACTTTTAATGCCCTTTCCTGCACCATATTGACATACAAGGCCTGTTTTAAGATGACCAAATGTAATGTTCTTCCAATCTTTTTACAATAAACTTAAATGTGGAGGACCAACGCATTTCACTATGCAGCCAATGCTTCATGAACAGAGTATCTTCTAGACCAAAAGTAAGAGCTTGCTATTTGTCCATGTGGGAACAATAGACTTACTAATCAATTTAACCCAATGACTAAGCCAGGCCCCATTTAATAGAAATAGAGGAGCTTTGGTAAAGACTATGCCTGAGTGGTGACAATCCCTACGGCAATAAGCAATCCCTCTCCAGTAGGATAAGGTAGTCCTGCAATGGATATCGTTCATGCAAGCTCTAGTGGCATATGTGATAAAGATTGTTCTGATATTCACTAAATCCCATAATAATTAATAGGTGGAAATACAATCTTATAATGTGCAGATTGTTTATGGTTCATAAATTACAATTATGTCACATAATAGTCTCTTACAAGCTGTTACATGACCGACTAAGGCATCCAGACAGACACTGGATGAGGGTAAGTGTTTCATGCCTCTCCCCTCCCTTAACCCTTTGGGGGTGCCAGCTAGGGATAACCCTCTGGGGGTGTTGACTAGGGCTAACACTCTAGGGGTGTCAGCTACGCTAACCCTCCGAGGGTTGGCTACGGCTAGCCCCCCCCCCCCCCCCAGTACCTAACCCCCCTAGTGCCTAACCCTAACAACACCCTCCCTCCCGGGCCCTAACCACCACCCCGATACCTACCTTCGGAATGTCGGCTGTCGGTGTCCCAGTGCCGGTCTCCTGAATGGTGTCAGGATTCTGGCGTCGGTGATAAACGCATCCCAGTCACATACTGTATAGTATTTGTTATTGGAAGGTTTGTTAAGAATGTTACCGTGGATGTACAGTAGTTGTCTTTTAAATTGTGTAACTGTGATCGCTAAAGGATTCATTTAAAAGTGAACACAAGAAATTGTGTTTTTGTTTTTGTTTGGTCTTGTAACATGTTATTGGCTACCAGAGAAGATACTCTGCTTTATTCTCTACAAGGTACTGTAATGTGACATTTAAATTCATTTCTGTATCTTCTCTACGACAATCACTCTATCGGGTTAATATCAATTATTAGAGGAGTTTTACTCTACAACCAGCAATCTGTTTGTCAAAAAGCAACTCCATAACTGTTTCCTAGAATTCTGTTATTACGGGATTCTATTATCTAGCTAATAGGTTTTGAGCTCTGTGGATAAGAAATACAGTGTATAGAAAAAAAAAATGCTTTCCTATCTTATATTTGTGAAATTAAACGTAAGTAAAATGACATGGGTTAAAAAGCCTTTAAACTCTCTGAACTGTAAAAAGGCAAACATAGATTTTCCAAAGGCCGTAAAAATGAAGTATTAATGATATAAAGGCAACTTAAAAAATTCAAAAGTACAGCAAAAATGCAATTATTATGCAAATACTTTAAAAATGAATGTTTCCTCTAATGGTGCTAAATATACAATAAAACACAATCTGACCTTGCCTACAACCAGGGACGTGCAGTCAGGGGAGGCACTCCCCTGTCATACTCCACTACCACCACAGTTCTGACTATAACAATTAACAGAATAATGCAAACAAGATATTTACAACTTACATGTCTTCTTTGCAGGGCCGGGCCAAGCTTATTTTTTTTAGTAAGCAAAAATCTATTTTGGCGCCCCTTGATGGGATAAAAGGGGTGTGGTCTTACAAGAAAGGGGTGTGGCTACACAATTGTACTCCCCGTGGTACAGGGTGATAGTGGGTGACAGGGAGATAATAGGTTACTGGTGAGGCAGGGGTGACAGGGAGATGGTGGGTGACTGAGGCAGGAGTGACAGGGAGATAATGGGTGACTGAGGCAGGGTGACATTGAGATAGTGGATGACTGATGTCCCCAGTGCCAGATACATATGTACCCACAGTGCCAGATATGCCCCCAGTGCAGATACATATATCCCCACAGTGCCAGATATGCCCCCAGTGCAGATACACATCATCCCACAGTGCCAGATATGCACCCAGTGCAGATACACATGCCCCCACAGTGCCAGATATGCCCCTAGTGCAGAGACACATCCTCCCACAGTGCCAGATATGCCCCCAGTGCAGATACATATATCGCCACAGTGCCAGATATGCCCCCAGTGCAGATACATATATCGCCACAGTGCCAGATATGCCCCCAGTGCAGATACAGTACACATGCCCCCACAGTGCCTCCCACAGTGCCAGATATGCCCCCAGTGCTGCTACACATGCCCCCACAGTGCCAGATATGCCCCCAGTGCTGCTATACATGCCCCCACAGTGCCTCCTACAGTGCCAGATATGACCCCAGTGCTGCTACACATGCCCCCATAGTGCCAGATATGCCCCCAGTGCTGCTACACAAGCCTCCACAGTGCCAGATATGCCCCCAGTGCTGCTACACATGCCCCCACAGTGCCAGATATGCCCCCAGTGCTGCTACACATGCCACCACAGTGCCTCCTACAGTGCCAGATATGCCCCCAGTGCTGCTATACATGCCCCCACAGTGCCTCCTACAGTGCCAGATATGCCCCCAGTGCTGCTACACATGTCCCCACAGTGCCTCCTACAGTGCCAGATATGCCCCCAGTGCTGCTATACATGCCCCCACAGTGCCTCCCACCCTGAAAAAATAAAAAGGGCTGCTCACCGCTTCTCAGCTGCTGCTGTGAGGGGAGGAGTGCTCAGCGTGCGCCTCTCCTACCCCTCTGTCTCCAGCGGCGGTGTCTATCTTCAATTCGCCGCCGGCCCGTGAGCCAATCAGGAGTCTCAGCTGCCGGTCCACGAGCTCTGATTGGCTCACGGCCGGCGCCGAATTTAAGATAGTCACTGCTGCCGTAGACACCAGTGCGTGCCGGGCAGCGGTGGCCGGGAGCGGAACAAGCCGCTTGCTGGCCACCGCTGTTGTAGAGAGTGAGTCACTGTGACTCACTGTCTGCAGCAGCGCCCTCTACTGCCTGGCGCTCAACGAGTCTGTGTAGCGCACGTATGCGTCGGGGATGGCCCTGCTTCTTTGTAGTATTCTACTAATTGTCATAGTTTCTGCTGGGGAAGGAGGAAGGGAGAAGCCAGGCAGAGGCAGTGAGCAGCTCTGCCTCCTCTCCACATATCAGACTGTGCCTGGAGCCTGGGGGCGGGGCCGTGCTGCAGCCAATAATGCTGCACAGAAAAGGTTCTATCAGATCTGCCTTAGGAATGGGCGTGGCATGTGCTCTCACTTCCCTGCCTAGCTGCACAGTCTCAGCAGCCTCTCTCCCCGTTCTCCCCGCCCCCTTCTCATGCTGCCAATGGAAGAGCCAGCCCTGGGGACAGCCCAGCACCATTGTCAGTGGGGGAGGCCTCAGGAGCAGCAACAGCAGAGGGCCCATGAGCAGCAGCGCATGCGCCGCGGTCCACATTGCTGACACCGCGCCCCACACTGCCGACACCACCGACCGCACTGCCGACACTGCCGGCACCACTACACTGAGAGCACTGCCAGCACTCCTGCACTGAGCACACCCTTGGCACTCCTGCATTGCTGACACTGCCGGCACCACTGCACAGTTGACACTTTTGGCACCACCACACTGAGGACACTGCTGGCACCTCTGCACTGCTGGCACCACTGCACTGAGGACACCGCTGGCACCCTTGCACTGCTGACATTGTCGACACCACTGCACTGAGGACACCGCTGGCGCCCCTGCACTGCCGACAAAGCCAGCACCACCACACTGCGGACACCACTGGCACCCCTGCACTGCCGGCACCACCGCACTGAGGACACAGCTGGCACCCCTGCACTGCCGACACCACCACACTGAGGACACCACTAGCACCCCTGCACTGCAGACACTATCGCACTGAGGACACCGCTGACACCTCTGCACTGCCGACACTACCGCACTAAGGACACCGCTGGCATCCCTGCACTGCCGACACTGCTGGCACCACCACACTAAAGACACCGCTGACCACCCCGCACTGAGGAGCCTCTGTCACAGTAATTGCACTATTGATGTAGCTAACCTGCACTGTATCTGACCTGCACTGTAACCTGTGCTGTATCTGACCTGCACTGTATCCAACCTGCACTGTATCCAACCCACACTGTATCCAACCCACACTGTATGCGATCTGCACTATATACAACCCGCAATGAATTCTACCTACACTGTATCTGACTTGCCCTGTATCCACCTACACTGTATCTGACCCACACTGTAACCTGCATTGTATCCGACCCGCTTTGTATCCAATCTGCACTGTTACCCGCACTGTGTCTGGTCCGCACTGTATCAGACCAGCACTATAACCTGGGCAATATTTAATGGTGTGTCCCAAAGTATCCCGCACTCTAGTATGCAGGCACGGAATGCTGTTTTTTTGTGATTGGGGAGATTTTGTGGAGCTGCTCGACAAAAAGGCTGATTGATTGGGGCTTTACATGGGCACAGAGTGCCAGTTATCAGTGACCCAGGGCCCCCATGAAGGAGGTACAGACTGGGCACTGAGAATAGGCATGTGCTGGGGGCATGTGTACTTGTGTAGGGGGCATCAAATCTGTTGTTTATTTACACATGGTTTCAGGTTTTTTCTTTGCTGTTTGGTAATTTCTTTAGAGCAAGGATATTCTCAGGAAATTTCTGTGTTGGATTGTTTTCTATTGATAGTACTTGTGAGTTGGTTTGATTGGTTATTGCTAATACAGTACTAATTTGTAAATTACTGCCATGTGTTTGTGCTGCTGCTCTGTTGCTTAGTTTAAGCCAGCCAGTCTTTGGCCTATGTTGGTGAACAATATTGTGAGCAGTGAGGTGGTCAAAATTCACTGGAAATTAGTGGAAGTGAATGTTATTGAGGTTAATAATACTGTAGGAACAAAAAAAAAAAAAAAAAAAAAATTCTATGATTTTAGCTGTTTTTATGTTTTTTTCAAAAACATACAGATCCAAAACCAAAACCCAAAAAGGTGGTTTTTGACAAAATCAATCCAGATCCAAAACACGAAAGGAGATCCAGATCCAAAACCAAAACACAAAACCCGAAAAGTGTCCAGTGCACATCTCTAGAGAGGTGTTCAGAAAGTGAAAAATAAATAAAACCAAACACAGAGAGATATAAATGTTAATAATAAATGTTAAATGGTGATGCCCTGATGCAGCCCAGCTAGAGCAATCCAAGGAGCCACATGCCCCAATATTTCATCCAACAAAATGACTTGCCATACTGTATCATTATATATGCATAAAGATCTTTCCTGCGGCTTTGCTATACAGACTGTGCAGTCAGCAAATGCTTGGTCCCGATTTAAAAACATCAAAGACAGGTGGAGAGGGATGCCAATCCAGCCTGAAGGAGTCTCAGGCCATCAGGTGTATATAGATACATACAAAATTGCATATATTAGGGAGAGGCGGCCTTCACTGTACACCCTAGCTACTTTTTAAGGACATTGTAATACTGTTTTTGAACATCAACGATTACATTTACACATAGACAACATGTTGCTGGATACTGATCAGAAGGTTTAGGTTATCCAATTAGCCATGGGTAATTACCGTGGCTAATTGTCTCGGCGGAGGCTATCCTATTAGCCCTGATAAGCTGGCGTGAGCCACGGCTTATCTGGGATCTTGTTTGACCTGCCTCAGGGAGACGAAACCAAATCCCCGGAATCAGCCCGGTTTTTATCCGAAAATGGGGCTATTTCTACCAAAAACTAGAAATGTATGGCGGGCACTTTATGTGTTTTGGTTTTGGATCTGGATCACTGCTCGTGTTTTGGATCTGTATTGGTTTTGCCAAAACCTCCCTTGCGGGTTTTGGTTTTGATTTTGGATCTGGATGATTTAAAACAAAACAAAACAAAACATAAAAACAGCTAAAATCAGAGAATTTGGGGGTAATTTTGATCCTACGGTATTATTAACCTCAATAACATTCATTTCCACTCATTTCCAGTCTATTCTGATCACCTCACAGTATTGTTTTTAGGCCAAAAGGTTGCACCGAGGTAGATGGGTGACTAAGCTAAGCGACACAAGTGGGGGGCACAAACACCTGGCCCATCTAGGAGTGGCACTGCAGTGGCAGACAGGATGGCAGTTTTAAAAAATAGGCCCCAAAGAGCACATAATGCAAAGGGAAAAAAAGAGGTGCAAGATGGAATTGTCTTGGGCCCTCCCAACCACCCTTATGTTGTTTAAACAGGGCATGCACAGTTTAATAAACCCATCATTTCAGAGACAGGTGGTCCCCCTGGAAAAAGCTTGCCAAGTTCCCCGAATCATAGCTAGCTACAAACATACCACCTCCATATTTGATGACTTTTCACATTATGAGAAGAGGCAAGAGGAAGAGGACAGTATCAAGAAGGTGATTAAAAATTAGAGAGGCGCATGCAATCAGGAGCAACACACAGGCTTTCAACTCCACATCTATATTGGTGTGGAACAGAAAGGACTTCAACCAAGCAAATATTTAATTATTAATTACCACATTACTGGACAAACTGAAAAACTAGGGACCAAAGCCTCCAAAATGTTACCCCCTTCTCCATTTTCAGGGATTAAGATAATCTCAGATTTAATGCTGGGATGCATATAAACTGGTGTATACCACAGGATAAGGCAGATGCCTTATATTTGTTTTTCACAGCTCCCGGTTATACGCATGTGAGCATACCTGTGTTTCCCAGTTACACGCATGTGAGCATACCTGTGTGTCTTGTTTATTTTATTAATATTTTATTTTAAATAACGCAGCCCCTTAGATGTTTTAGCAGCCACTCCTGAGCATCCACAGCAGCCCCGGATGGGGCAAGTTGAGTTCGGGTGGGTTCGGTAAAGTACTAAGCACGACTGCAGTAATTTTTTAATTTTTTTATTGAGCCCCTGCCCTAGTGGAGTTTAACACTCTACAGTCCAAACTCATTTCATACTATAAGTAGGACTGTGGGAGGAAGCAATGCTAACCTCCGTGCCCACAGCATGCCTCATCCTGGCAAGCCAAACCTCTACCTGGCTGTAAGCCACCATGAGACTCCATACTGGGCCTTATTCAGTAACTGTTTGTGCCTCACAGGAGCTGCTAGCCCATCTAGAGCTGCAGTGCAATGGAAAGCTGATGCAATGCAAGATCACTGAAACTCTGCTCTTCTAACACCACAAGGTCTTGCGATAACCCTACGCAGCCTTTAGGAAAAGAAGATCCCTGTACAACAAATGTGCATCTTCTAAATAAATAATCCCAAAATGTGGAACATCAATAATAAATCACAATTAAGGTTGACTAATTGGAGCCATTCATTTGAGTGAGTCCCTAACATGAAATAATTGAGAAGAACCTCTCTCTAATGCTCCAGCAGAAAACATCATGTTTACCTCTCGAGCAGTTGTGCTGGATTATGATTCAGTCTCTTCTGAGTCACACTGACTTTGGCCACAAATGTGGTCTCTACCCACTTTATTCAAAAACACTTTCCATTTCCACCTTTGCAGCTAGTTTTCACAAATCTGTTTGTGATGTTGAAGCTTGTTTCATATCTGCTCTAGGCTTTCATTTAAACCTAGAATCAAGTACAGCAGCACCCCTGATATACAGCATAGGCAGCACCCCTGGAGAATTTCACAGCACAGCAGACAGGCAACAGCACCCCTGGATTTAAATGGCAGTGGGGCAGCAACCCTGGACTGATAGGGTAGGGAGGAAGCACCCCATATAGGGCAGCACCCCTGGAATGATGTGTCTGACAAAGAAAAGACGTGCAAGATGGAATTGTCCTTGATTGGTTTGTTTGGGTCCCCACCAAAAAAGAAGCAATTAATCTCTCCTTGCACAAACTGGCTCTACAGTGGCAAGATGTCGTCCTTGTCCTCAGATTACCCCCCCCCCCTTCAGTGTTTACATCCTTTTCCTCACAGAGAAACAATATTCAAACAAATAAATCCATATCATTTAGGTGTCAGTGGACTGCTTACGCTCTTACCCAAAGTTTCTGAACTTGACAATGACTTATGATGAATGTGCTGCAGGTGACTTATAAAGGAGGATGTTCCAAGGTGGTTAACATCCTTACCCCTACTTATTACGGATTGAAAAAGGCAACACACGGCTTGACACCTGTTGTCCAGATTTGCAGAGAAATAATTCCACACCAAAGAGGTGGCCTTTTTGGTATTTTGCCCAGGCATGACAATGGGCTTTCTCATCCCACGGACAACAACTGTCTCCACTGGTGCCTTCTTCAAACAAACCACATTACCATCAGAATCCTCATTGTCAACTTCCTCCTCAGCGCCAGCTGCACCTATATCCTCATCATCCTCGTGTACGTCTACAGTGACATCCTTAATCTCAATATCAGCAACTGGACTGGCGGTGCTCTTCCCAGCACTTGCAGGGGCATGCAAATAGTGGTAGGAGCCTCCTCTTTCCATACAGTCTTAGGAAGGTCAGGCCTAGACATCGCAACTGCAAACACTCTTGGACTCTCCTTGGGAATTTGTGATATCTCTGAACGCACAATTGTTTTTTCCTGTGCTTTAACAAGCTTAATTTTTTTTTTTTTTTGAGAGGAAGGAGGGCTTCCATCCTCATGAGAAGCTGAGCCACCAGTCATGAACATAAGCCAAGGCCTTAGCCTTTCCTTGCCACTTCGCGTCGTGAATGTCATATTGCCAATTTTACTTTTCTCGTCAGATAATTTCTTTTTTTTTCTGATTATTAATTTTTGCTTCTTGGATGTTACATGCCCTGTATGACATTGGGCATCAGCCTTAGCAGACGACGTTGATGGAATTGCATCGTCAATGTCATGACTGGTGGCAGCAGCAGCTTCAACACAAGTACTAGGAACTGGAAGTGGTTCCTGATCTTCCACTATTTTTTCCTCCAAATTGTTGTTCACAAGACAGTACCCCTTTATTATTACAGCACACAGAACAGTGCCTCTTTATTTTCACAGCACCCCTGTATTCTTACCGCATACAGGACCAGTGTAATGTTATTTGAACAGCAGCACCCTTATATTTTACAGCATACAGGAGCAGTGTGCTTTTAATTTTTAACAACTGCACCCCTGCATTTTTACAACATACAGTTCCAGTGTAATGTTATTTGAACAGCAGCACCCCTATATTTTACAGCATACAAGAGCAGTGTGCTTTTCATTTTTAACAACTGCACCCTCAATTTTTATAGCATACAGGGCCAGTGTAATGTTATTTGAACCGCAGCACCCCAATATTTTACAGCATACAGGAGCAGTGTGCTTTTCATTTTTAACAACTGCACCCCTTAATTTTTACAACAGACAGGGCCAGTGTAATGTTATTTGAGCAGCAGCACCCCTATTTTTTACAACATACAGGAGCAGTGTGCTTGTAATTTTTAACAACTGCACCCCTGAATTTTTACAACATACAGGGCCAGTGTAATGTTATTTGAACAGCAGCACACCTATATTTTACAACATACAGGAGCAGTGTGCTTGTCATTTTTAACAACTGCACCCTTGAATTTTTACAACATACAGCGCCAGCAGCAACCCTATATTTTACAGCATACAGGAGCAGTGTGCTTTTAATTTTTAACAACTGCACCCCTGAATTTTTACAAAATACAGGGCCAGCAGCACGCCTATATTTTACAGCATACAGGAGGACAGTGCCCCTGCACCCTGTACAACACAGTGACAGCCAGGACAGCAACACCCATGTACAGCTGCAGGACCCAGCCGTAACAGCACATGAAACACCAGTGACAGCCAGGACAGCACCCAAAACACAGCACAGGTTCACCACAGTGATTGCAACAGCACTTCTACAGAGCACACACTAACCCCACCCGATGCAACCACCCACAGAAAGAGGCAGAGTTCTGTCTCCCTCACTCTCCAAGTCTGGAGTGAAAATGGCGGTGATGCGCGGCTGTTTATATGGAATCCAAATCCCATGAGAATCCGACAGCGGGATGATGACGTTTTGCCTCATTCTGGTTTTCAAGTCTGGCGGGAAGTCCCGAGCCGGACTCCAATCCGGTCTCGGAGCGTGAAGTTCAGGGGGGGGTCGGTTCTCAGGGAACCGAACCCACTCATCCCTACAAAAACCACACAGTTTTCACTGAGCCTGTTTGTTTTTGGGAGAGAATTTAGCCTGTAAATAAATCCGGGTGAAACATCGGGAAAAATTTTGAAAAACCTCCCTTGTTTCGCACTCAGTGTTTCTTCTCTGCTAATTGGATACCCCCTTAACCTTTACTGAGCATGTCAGACAGGGGCGTAACTCCCAGTGGCAATGCAGATGACTGCCTCTGGGTTCCAAGGCCTGAATGGGCACCTGCATGTACAGCGGTATTCAAGTGTGATCGCTGCTCTTCCAATGGAGCTTTGCAGCAAACCCGCTGCTGATGCATAGTTACAGTAATCAGCTCTGTCCCAGGAGCCCTGCTTACACCTGCAATGGAGGACAGGATGGCTCCCATCTGGAATTGCTCAGCTTGTGCTGCATCAAGCAACGGTGCACCCCTGCTGGAATGAGAGATGGGACTAGGGGCCAGGGCTGTTTCTAGCCAATTTGGCTCCCAGTACGATATTTCAAAATGCCCCCCACCATTGACATAAAAAAATGCGCCCCCCCATAGATATAAAAAGAAGAAGCATGCACGCGGCGAAGGCGCGCGCGCTCCCGGCAAGGGTGTGTGACCTAATTCAAATGGGTGTGGTCTCATTAAAATGGGCGTGGCCTCGTCTGATCTCAACATCACAGCCACCACAGGAAGAAAAAAAAGTCGCCATTTTACACAGTATTGCAGGCAAGAGTCCACATTTTACACATTACAGCAGGCACGTGTCCCCATTTTACACATTGCGGCAGGCACGTGTCCCCATTTTACACATTACGCAGGCAAGAATCCCCATTTTACACATTACGGCAGGCAAGAGTCCCCATTTTACACAGTGCGGCAGGCAAGAGTCCCCATTTTACACAGTACGGCAGGCAAGAGTCCCCATTTTTTACAGTATGGCAGGCAAGTGTCCCCATTTTACACATTACGCAGGCAAGTGTCCCCATTTTACACAGTATGGCAGGCAAGTGTCCCCATTTTATACAGTACAGCAGGCAAGAGTCCCCATTTTACACAGTATGGCAGGCAAGTGTCCCCATTTTATACAGTACGGCAGGCAAGTGTCCCCATTTTACACATTACGCAGGCAAGAGTCCCCCTTTTATACAGTACGGCAGGCAAGTGTCCCCATTTTACACGTTACGCAGGCAAGAGTCCCCATTTTGCACATTACGCAGGCAAGTGTCCCCATTTTACACATTGCGGCAGGCACGTGTCCCCATTTTACACATTACGCAGGCAACAGTTCCCATTTTACACATTACAGCAGGCAACAGTCCCCATTGTACACATTACGGCAGGCAAGAGTCCCAATTTTACACAGTACGGCAGGCAAGTGTCCCCAATTTACACTGTACGGCAGGCAAGTGTTCCCATTTTATACAGTACGGCAGGCAAGTGGCAAGTGGGGAGGAAGGAAGGGAGAGGGAGGGGGGGAGAGAGAGACAACTTACATATGAAGAGGATCTTCCCGCTGTTCGGGTCGGGCCGCCTCTCCTTCCTCGCGCCGCCCGCTTCCTCTTTCCAGCTTGGCTCCCCCTCCTCTCCCCGAGTACTCCTGCTCGGGGGGCAGAGTTTCGCGGAATGACGCTATTGCGTCGTGACGTCACAACGCAACCGTGTCATTCCGTGAAACTCCACCCCCCAAGCAGGAGTACTTAGGAAGAGGGAGGAGAGAGAAACAGGGACCCGCAAAGTGCCACGGCGGGCGCCCGCCGCAAGAAATGGCACTGCCAGGGGCGTCAGAATGATTTCAGGCTGTAGGGGGCGTAGTTTTAGTTTTGGTGCCCCTGCTGTGGTCCCCTCTCCTTCAACCCCATACCCCCCAAAGCAGGGGAGTGCATACTTCCGCATCTACGTGGGCGGCTTCACCTTTAAAAGTAGTTTGCTGTTACATGGTGCGTTGGGTACCTTCTTCTGTACTAGCCGGCTGTCTCTTCACTGATGCATTACTAGGAGGAGGCATGACCATGCTGAGCCTTTTGGGACATCCCAGGACCACAGCCATGCCTCCTTCCAGTAATGCATCAGTGAAGAGAAAGTCGGCAAGTACAGAAGAATGGACACCGCACCCTGCGACAGCAGACTACTTTTAAAGTTGAAACAGACTGCCTGGATCCAAAAGTAAGCACTCCCCCTCACTCTCGCCTCCATCTTGTTTGGGGGGGGGTTAGGCTGCCCCCCATTCTGATGCCTCTGGATGGGACCTACTGGTGAACGCTGATTCTGCATGTATCTCGTGAGTCTGAACCTAACCCACCGACCGTTGTCATACAGCGTAGGTGGAGCCCTGCCAATTCAAAGCGGGCTCCGGTCCCTGTAGACGGGCTGAAGGCACTATCTATATTATTCTGTAAGTCGTGTTTATAAATATATATATATATATATATATATATTATATATATATATATATATGCGTGTTTATATATATGTGTGTATATATATATATATATATATATATATATATATATATATATAAATCATTCAAAGACGGGTGGCACTCACGAGGACTTGTCACAGCGGAAAGAAAAAACGAGAGAGACTGAGCTCTGGTAACGTTTCAGCTATATTCTAGCTTTCGTCAGACCAAACATATACATACATGAAGCAAACATTTATACCTTACCCCATACCTAATGACCCTCCTCCCTGGTCCGGTGCGCTGGCGAGGGGAGATGACGCTGTTCAACCCCAATCGCATGTGTTTGTCTCGCCTGCTGCCTCGCGCCATACACCACCCTCCATCCTGCGCGTCGGCAGCGGCTAGTTGACGTCACCACGCTCTGACTGCGGGACGCGTTCACTCCTCCTGCCCGGCCACGGTTACCTAGGGAACCAATAAACAAAATATGACAACGTGTTACATAGACAAAACATAAGCATAATCCCGCATGGATGCCACCAATATACTAAATATCTTAGACCATAATAGTGACCAAGATGCTGGTTCTGGTACTATACAGCAATGTATCTACCAAAATGTTTATTTTATACACTACAAGTGGCATTGACTTTACTATATCATTATATGCCCTATATTAAACGTATTAACTAAAAGTCCCTATATTTGCTACCATTATGTGGCAAATCTGGTCTCATTACATTGTAGTCACTACACATATGAGGTTTAGATTTCTCACTAATCTAACAAGCTGGACAAACAGACATGATCTATCTATAGAAAACAATTCAAAGGCATTTGTTCATTCAACCCCCCGGGCGATAGAGTGTTAAGAAAATGAATCCATCTCGCCTCACGTTGTAATAACAATTTCTCTCTATTACCCCCTCTTAATTTCTCAGGTTCCTGATCTATGATCTTATATTTCAGGCATGATAGATTGTGTTTAAACCTGACAAAATGGCGCGCTACTGGTTGCGCCTGACTTTCGCCACCTAAGGCCGCTCTTATAGCCGACCTATGCATGGCCATTCTCTCCCGGAATTGTCTCACTGTCTTCCCCACGTAAAACAATCCGCAGGGGCAGCGGATGAAATATATCACAAACGAATCTGTACAAGTCAAGATCTTATTAATTTTAATAAATCTGCCTGTCTGAGGATGCGAGAAACCTGGACCTGTCTCCATATAGCTGCACGTGGTGCAGCCAATACATCGATAGCAACCAGGCTTCTTGCTGAGGAATGTCTTAGGGGGGGTAACCCTGTAATTGGAAATATCGTTATGTACTAATAAATCTCTCAAATTTGTATTCCTCGTGTAACTCTGCAGTAATGATTTATCATTTAAAGTGCCTAGCTCTTTATCTGTTGTGATAACGGGCCAGCTATCTTTTACATGTCGTTTTACCTCCTTGCTGACCGTGGACCACTTCTGCACAAATGGTATTTTTTTCTGCATTGGAGTGAGTGCTGCCTCTCTAGGTTTTAATAACTGGCCTCTATCCATCCCCAGGACTTTGGCCTTGGTACGCATAAGCTCTGTCCACTCATAACCCCTTGCTTTAAACCGCCGGGCCATTTCATTTATCTCAGCCTCTGTATTAACAATATTGTCTGAGATTCTGTGAACCCTAAGAAATTGGGAGTAAGGGAGGCTATACTTCATGGAGGGCGGATGAAAACTTGCAGCATGTAGAAGTGTGTTTCTGTCCGTCGGTTTTTTGAAAAGATTAGTGTGTACCCGACCATCTTTGATTGAAATGGTGGTGACATCTAAATAGTTAACCTCTTGAACACTGCTGATGGCTGTGAATTTAATATTTGGATCCATTTGATTGATCCGTACTAGAGACATTTCAAATTCCTCCTGCGTGCCTGACCAAATCAAAAACAGATCATCTATGTATCGAACGAAAAATAATATTTTGCCCGAAACATAGGGATCTGTAAAAAAGATATCCCTTTCCATTTCGAACATGAAGCAGTTTGCAAAGGCAGGGGATGCACAACTACCCATCGCGCATCCCTGCATCTGTTCAAACCACTTACCGTCGAACAAAAAATAATTGCGATTAAGGGTCAATTTGAGTAATTCTAGGAAAAAAGTTAAATCCGGCCCACAATAAGCTGAACTAGTGGACAACAGTCGTCTAGCAGCCTCTACACCTCTATCGTGTGGGATGTTGGTGTAGAAACTTACCACATCTAGAGTGCAAAGTAAACTGTTAATGGGTAATAAAGGTAGCTCCGCCAACCTGTTGATAAATGTCGTCGTGTCTTTTAAATATGTCTGTTGGGTTTGCACTACCGGTTGAAAATAATAATCAATATATTGCGACACCTTATAATATATTGAATCTCTAGCGGAAATAATAGGACGACCCGGTGGCACCCGTGCATTCTTGTGAATTTTCGGAATCGTGTAGAACACTGGTGCCACCGGGTGGTCCTGTATCAACGCATTCGCCACAGCCTTTGAGATAACATTATCCTCAACTGCTTGAGTCAATATATGGCGAAGCTCATCATTATAGGAAGTGGTGGGATCTCTGCCCAATTGCTTATACACTGCTACCTCACTGAGTTGCCTGTAAGCCTCCTTCCTATATTGTTGCACATCCTGAACCACAATTCCCCCTCCCTTATCCGCTGAGCGGATGACAATTTGTTGATCTATACTAAGGGTATGTAACGCTTCCCTCTCTCCCTTAGTAAGATTGTCATGTACATGCTTCTGCTTCTTAACTGATTCCTTAACTTTAGAGTCCAAGACCCTTAGCAAAACATTTCAAAGAAGCATTATTGCTCTGAGGATCAAAACATGACTTAGGTTTCAATTTGTTGGGGATATTCTCCTCCCGTTCAGTACTAGTGCTATGGGCAAAATGCTCCTGTAACCGAAGACGTCTGTTGACTTTGTATGAGTCCACCTTCCACTGGAACTCATCGAATTTGGAAACTGGGATAAATGATAGTCCTTTATTCAAAACAGCAAATTCCTCTGGTGTTAAGTCCCTTTGTGATAGGTTAAATACTAAGTTGTCTTCTTCTTTGTTTTTGGACCTTTTTTGGTGGAGCCTTTCGCACTGTTTGCCTCGCCTTGTGCAGTGTCTTTTTTGGGGCCTAACATTGCCCTGGTGTTCATCCCTAAAGGGGGCTTCCCTCCTCGTTTGTTGGAGCTCTCGCTTTCACTTTGTGAAGTTCCTTCCCCACTAGAGGTGTCGAACTGATGATTGCGGCGTGCTCTAAATTTGTTAAATCTTCTAGGATGCATTCCACCATCCGGGTTATTAACCCAACTATACACACGACCCTCCTGATAGTCCTTCTGGACCGTGCTCAATTTTTGTCTCTTAAATTTCACCAGGTCCTGTTTATAGGCGTCTACCTGGCTGGTCAGTTTATCCATCCATTTAGTTTCTGTGTCAGCTTTAAGAACCGGAACATATTTAGCCTCAAATGTGGACGTCATCTCTTTTAACAAATTCAGCTCCCTCGTCGCCTCCTCTATAACCAAGAGGATGAGATCTAAGCTGCATTTGTTTAAAATGCCAATCCACTTGCGACAAAACTCTACATTATGTCTACCTATAGTGGGAGCATTCCGTACTCTGAAACCACGTGGTATCTGGCGATTCCTATGATAGTCCGATAGAGTGACGCCATGCATGTAAAAATCCACCTGCTTCTTATGTAAACGTAATAATTTCACATACAGTAAGTCGTTGCTATCTGTGCCACCAGCTGTGGCTAGGTCCTCTTTGAATCTAATGCTCTCCGCATCTGCGTCAGAAAAGGACCACGTCTCACATGCTGTGGTGTCCACATGACGGAATCCGCTTGTGTCTGTCGTGTCCCCCGACCAAGACATCTCCTCCACCGACACCATTCAAACCGTGAAACAAACAGACAAAGGTTCTGAACTGCAAGTATAAATCAATAAGTCCGTAGACGGTGCCCTGTCTGTACCAAAACTCAAATAGGCTTACACTGGTTCTGTGTGGACCTAAAGAGCATGGACAAACACATTCCAAAATGACCGGCACTCTGTCTCTATTACCAGCTGCCTCGGTGCCTTCCCTGGCTGCATGCCAATGTAAATCATTCAAAGACGGGTGGCACTCACGAGGACTTGTCACAGCGGAAAGAAAAAACGAGAGAGACTGAGCTCTGGTAACGTTTCAGCTATATTCTAGCTTTCGTCAGACAAAACATATACATACATGAAGCAAACATTTATACCTTACCCCATACCTAATGACCCTCCTCCCTGGTCCGGTGCGCTGGCGAGGGGAGATGACGCTGTTCAACCCCAATCGCATGTGTTTGTCTCGCCTGCTGCCTCGCGCCATACACCACCCTCCATCCTGCGCGTCGGCAGCGACTAGTTGACGTCACCACGCTCTGACTGCGGGACGCGTTCGCTCCTCCTGCCCGGCCACGGTTACCTAGGGAACCAATAAACAAAACATGACAACGTGTTACATAGACAAAAAATAAGCATAATCCCGCATGGATGCCACCAATATACTAAATATCTTAGACCATAATAGTGACCAAGATGCTGGTTCTGGTACTATACAGCAATGTATCTACCAAAATGTTTATTTTATACACGTTCAATACATAGATGATCTGTTTTTGATTTGGTCAGGCACGCAGGAGGAATTTGAAATGTCTCTAGTACGGATCAATCAAATGGATCCAAATATTAAATTCACAGCCATCAGCAGTGTTCAAGAGGTTAACTATTTAGATGTCACCACCATTTCAATCAAAGATGGTCGGGTACACACTAATCTTTTCAAAAAACCGACGGACAGAAACACACTTCTACATGCTGCAAGTTTTCATCCGCCCTCCATGAAGTATAGCCTCCCTTACTCCCAATTTCTTAGGGTTCACAGAATCTCAGACAATATTGTTAATACAGAGGCTGAGATAAATGAAATGGCCCGGCGGTTTAAAGCAAGGGGTTATGAGTGGACAGAGCTTATGCGTACCAAGGCCAAAGTCCTGGGGATGGATAGAGGCCAGTTATTAAAACCTAGAGAGGCAGCACTCACTCCAATGCAGAAAAAAATACCATTTGTGCAGAAGTGGTCCACGGTCAGCAAGGAGGTAAAACGACATGTAAAAGATAGCTGGCCCGTTATCACAACAGATAAAGAGCTAGGCACTTTAAATGATAAATCATTACTGCAGAGTTACACGAGGAATACAAATTTGAGAGATTTATTAGTACATAGCGATATTTCCAATTACAGGGTTACCCCCCCTAAGACATTCCTCAGCAAGAAGCCTGGCTGCTATCGATGTATTGGCTGCACCACGTGCAGCTATATGGAGACAGGTCCAGGTTTCTCGCATCCTCAGACAGGCAGATTTATTAAAATTAATAAGATCTTGACTTGTACAGATTCGTTTGTGATATATTTCATCCGCTGCCCCTGCGGATTGTTTTACGTGGGGAAGACAGTGAGACAATTCCGGGAGAGAATGGCCATGCATAGGTCGGCTATAAGAGCGGCCTTAGGTGGCGAAAGTCAGGCGCAACCAGTAGCGCGCCATTTTGCCAGGTTTAAACACAATCTATCATGCCTGAATTATAAGATCATAGATCAGGAACCTGAGAAATTAAGAGGGGGTAATAGAGAGAAATTGTTACTACAACGTGAGGCGAGATGGATTCATTTTCTTAACACTCTATCGCCCGGGGGGTTGAATGAACAAATGCCTTTGAATTGTTTTCTATAGATAGATCATGTCTGTTTGTCCAGCTTGTTAGATTAGTGAGAAATCTAAACCTCATATGTGTAGTGACTACAATGTAATGAGACCAGATTTGCCACATAATGGTAGCAAATATAGGGACTTTTAGTTAATACGTTTAATATAGGGCATATAATGATATAGTAAAGTCAATGCCACTTGTAGTGTATAAAATAAACATTTTGGTAGATACATTGCTGTATAGTACCAGAACCAGCATCTTGGTCACTATTATGGTCTAAGATATTTAGTATATTGGTGGCATCCATGCGGGATTATGCTTATGTTTTGTCTATGTAACACGTTGTCATATTTTGTTTATTGGTTCCCTAGGTAACCGTGGCCGGGCAGGAGGAGTGAACGCGTCCCGCAGTCAGAGCGTGGTGACGTCAACTAGCCGCTGCCGACGCGCAGGATGGAGGGTGGTGTATGGCGCGAGGCAGCAGGCGAGACAAACACATGCGATTGGGGTTGAACAGCGTCATCTCCCCTCGCCAGCGCACCGGACCAGGGAGGAGGGTCATTAGGTATGGGGTAAGGTATAAATGTTTGCTTCATGTATGTATATGTTTGGTCTGACGAAAGCTAGAATATAGCTGAAACGTTACCAGAGCTCAGTCTCTCTCGTTTTTTCTTTCCGCTGTGACAAGTCCTCGTGAGTGCCACCCGTCTTTGAATGATTTACATTGGCATGCAGCCAGGGAAGGCACCGAGGCAGCTGGTAATAGAGACAGAGTGACGGTCATTTTGGAATATATATATATATATATATATATATATATATATATATATAATTAAACAACCATGTGTATTAGAACTTCAACGTTTCGGAGGACGAACCTCCTTCATCAGGAAACACAACACACAAGTGAACACTTCAAGAAAACACTCTTAAATAATTTACCCCCCAGGATCGCCAACCCCCGCCGCGGGTACGCCGTCAACGGCCATAAATTCAAGACCTCCGGTCATGGGCATGCACATCCGGACATGGCCGTGCTACACACCCCCTCGAAGTGATGTCAACAAGCCGCCGGCGCCTCCACAGCAGCTGTGGGCACAGGGACGCGGCATGTAACCAAGGAGACAGGGTGCTGTAAAGTAAACAAACCATACAGGCTAAATGATCAACTGTCTCCACCGCATCTCTGGCAAAACAAAGTGCTCATATTGTAATACATATATAAGTGCTCATATTGTAATAAATGTATCTAAACAGTAGTGTGCATCACATAAAAGAAAACTATACAACATTTCTAAAAACTACAAATAAAGTGTCATAAACTGTAATAACTTCGTAAAAAATATTTGAGTCTCACAATGGCGCATATCACTCAAAATAAAGTACTTTCCTCATATGTTTCTTTCGGTAGTATTTTCATATATCAGCGAAATGTTGAGATTCTCGATCTTAGATTATAGGGATATCCACTTGAAATTTCCAGTTTAGAGTTTAATCTCAAAAATAAAAGGAAATAATCTAGTGCAATACTGTCTAATATTAAACAGAGAAGTGTGGGTTTTGTAGACACACTCACATTGTTGTAGAATTAAACCAGCATATCACCCCAGTATCATGGTACAGGGTCACAAACTCAAGGTTTTACTTCATCCACTTGGCATTTCCCTTTTGTATTTCGATCTCAAAAGATAAAAAGAAAGAATCTGGTGCAATATTGTCTACTAGACAAGACAAATATATAAAATTTATTACATCAAACTCACAATGACATAAAGTGCAAATAGCATATCACCACAAACTAGTGGTACAGGATCACAATAGCTCAGAATTTCCACTGCATTACCCGTCCCAGGTCAGAATAGGAATTGGAGGATGATGGCCCGGGTTCCTCACACCTCCTCAGGTAAGTATTGGACAAAAAGGAGCTCTCCGTTGGATAGTCTCACCAGCTGCTTATATATCTTATATATCTTTTTATCTTTTGATATGCTGGTTTAATTCTACAACAATGTGAGTGTGTCTACAAAACCCACACTTCTCTGTTTAATATTAGACAGTATTGCACTAGATTATTTCCTTTTATTTTTGAGATTAAACTCTAAACTGGAAATTTCAAGTGGATATCCCTATAATCTAAAATCGAGAACCTCAACATTTCGCTGATATATGAAAATACTACCGAAAGAAACATATGAGGAAAGTACTTTATTTTGAGTGATATGCGCCATTGTGAGACTCAAATATTTTTTACGAATTGACTGTTGTGGTATAATTGTGAAGTACCAATTGTTTTCTCCTGGGCTGCTATTCACGGTTTAGCGCATTTAAGATCATTATTTTTGTGTATAAACTGTAATAAGACAGACACTAAATAATGCGTGTGTGATATACAGTAAGTGATCATAAGTGCTACTGTTCATAGATCATCAAGGTGCCTATGGTGGTCATTCCGAGTTGTTCGCTCGCTAGCAGTTTTTAGTAGTGATGAGCGAGGTTCGGTTTTACTCGGTTTTACTCGGTTTTACTCGGTTCTCAAAACGGCATCTTATTGGCTATCCAAAACACGTGACATCCGTGAGCCAATAAGATGCCGTTTTGAGAACCGAGTAAAACCGAGTAAAACCGAGTAAAACCGAATCCGCTCATCACTAGTTTTTAGCAGCTGTGCAAACGCTATGCCGCCTCCCACTGGGAGTGTATTTTAGCTTAGCAGAAGTGCCAACGAAAGGATCGCAGTGCGGCAACAAAGTTTTTTAGTGCAGTTTCAGAGTAGCTCAAAACCTACTCAGTGCTTGCGATCACTTCAGACTATTCAGTTCCTGTTTTGATGTCATGAACCCGCTCTGCGTTTGCCCAGCCACGCCTGCATTTTTCCTGCCATGCCTGTGTTTTTTCGAACACTCCGTTAAAACGGTCAGTTGACACCCAGAAACGCCCACTTCTTGTCAATCACTCTGCAGCAACCAGTGCGACTGAAATGCATCACTAAACCCTGTGTGAAACTACATCGTTCGTTGTAATAGTACATCACGCGTGGGCATTGCGCCGCATACGCATGTGCAGAAGTGCCTTTTTTTGCCTCATCGCTGCACAGCGAATGAATGCAGCTAGCGAACAACTCGGAATGACCACCTATGTCTGTTGAAAGAACATGTATGAATAAAATAAAACCTTCATTTTAAACAGTGTGAAAACATTAAAAACTTCAGTACCCCAGCCAGATCACGTGAGGAAAACTTAATGTACCATGGGCTAAACATGTCAGAGGTATATTCTAAGGAAATAAATTTCCCTGGTCTCCCATCTTACTGAATAAACCCTGCAGTAAATTTACATAGGGGTTGATGTTTAGAGCCCTTGTACAAATATAAAGCCAAGACGCTGCTGCATGCATGGACACGCAAATATTAGAATTAAAGAAAGCAGCTTAAAATGAGATGTTCATTAAGGCCCCGTAGTTGAATGGTGTCTAATCTATGAATCTAATGGGACTCCAATTGTAAAAGTTGTTTAGGTCTATTACCACCCCGCAATGAGGCTGGTACCTGATCTACTATCTTGTAACGTAAGGAGGCCAAACTATGTTTCAATTGGACGAAATGGCGAGCAACCGGTTGGTCACTATTACCTGTGAGTAGCGTTGCCCTAATAGTTGACCTATGCTGGACCATTCTCTCTTTAAATAAACATTGGGTCTTACCAACATAATATAAACTGCAAGGACAGATCAATACATATACTACATAGGTAGAACTACAGGTAAGTACCCGTCTGATGGAAATCTTCACTGTATGTGGATGGGAAATATAATTACCAGTCAACATGTTACTGCATGTGGTGCATCCCAAACATTTATGACACCCTACTTTACAGCTCAAAAAATGTTGGGATGCCGGAGTGAATTTAAGTACTTTTACAGTATGTCAGTTTTACCGATAAGATCTTTTAGATTTGAACTTTGTGTTTAGCATGGCATAATTCTAGCCTGTTTCAAAGACTGCAAGTTAAGATCTGATGTGACCATGGACCACATTTGTTTTACCTTCTTCCTTGTCCTATTGCTGGCCATGTTGAATTCATTAACCCAAGTTACCTTGGGAATGGGGGCCTTGGGTAGCCGGTCATGCAAGAAAATATTATATATATATATATATATATATATATATATAAATATATTGTGTGGGGGAGGCACCCAACTCAAACTCTGAGCAACTGGGATGAACATACATGTCAGATATCTGCTGTACCTCTCCTTACACGGGATCCGGTCTGAAGATCGACACTGTCTAGGTCGACAATGTTTAGGTCAACCACTATAGGTCGACAGTCACTAGGTCGACATGGATGGAAGGTCGACAGGTTTTCTAGGTCGACATGTGCTAGGTCGACAGGTCTAAAGGTCGACATGAGTTTTTCACATTTTTTTTCTTTTTTTAATTTTTTCATACTTAACGACCCACGTGGACTACGATTGGAATGGTAATCTGTGCCGAGCGAAGCGATAGCGGAGCGAAGGCACCATGCCCGAAGCATGGCGAACGAAGCGAGCCATGCGAGGGGACGCGGTGCACTAATTTGGGATCCCGGTCACTCTACGAAGAAAACGACACCCAAAAAAAATAAAATCCTCATGTCGACCTTTAGACCTGTCGACCTAGCACATGTCGACCTAGAAACCCTGTCGACATTCCATCCATGTCGACCTAGTGACTGTCGACCTATAGTGGTCGACCTAAACATTGTCAACCTAGATACTGTCGATTTGATGAACCACACCCCCTTACACTGGGGACAATTGGCAGCCACTGGCAGTCTTGTGTCCTGCTGCAGGAAATGAGTATGTAATGGTTTAACCCCCTCATTCACTTCACAACAGAGTACATGTGAGAAAAGCTGGCGTAAGACAAGCTTGTGCTTAATATCTTCTCTGCCCTGTACTAATATGCAGTTGGTGCTACAATGTCATTTTCAATCTCAGTGAGAATTGATATGTCCATGGACCAAGCATTAAGTACTATTGATTTGCTCATTGGACATTTGTTCTGTTGTTTTGAGCTGATTTCACATTTAATTGTAACAGCACCTTCCGTTCAATACCATGAAAAGATGAGCAATTAGATACACAGAAGTCAGTGGAGAACATTTATGAGTCATTTGTAACAAATAGACTGTTAGATAGATACACGTGTAAACATTGTAAATATACGGAGCTGATGAAGACTTGTTTGAAACTTGAAGATGCTGCTTTAAAACAAATGCATATTTACACCCACATGCAGAGAGTATGGCTCTGCCTCAGCAGTATATGAGCATGGCGTACACCAAGTCTTCAGGGGAATTTTAATAAACGCCTTTCAATATTCTTTCATCATCGTCATCTTCATCCTCATCCTCATCATCATCTTTTATATAGGGTGTCACAGATTTCGTAGCCCAGACCATTATTATACAGATACAACATACATAAACACAATAAGCAAACAACAACTAAGAATATAATTAAGCATAATAGCGCAAAAATTACTGCAATCATGCATGATAGCAAATTGAGGTACAAAATAGGATTTTACTTACCTACCGGTTAATTATTTTCTTGTAGTCCGTAGAGGATACTGGGGATCCATTTATTACCATGAGGTATAGATGGGGCCACTAGGAACCCAGGGCACTTTAAGAATTTGATAGTGTGGGCTGGCTCCTCCCTCTATGCCCCTCCTACCAGAGCACTACCTCTACTTTCTACACCCTCCCCACCTGCTTGTGCCCCATTTGCTCCTACTGTCTCTCATTATCCTTCCCCTGCAGAATGCAATCTCTCATGTGCAGGGTCCCCTCTACTGTAATTTTCTGGTCTGTCCTCTCTCCATCTATCTTGTATGTCACTTTCATGTTTTATGCTCATTGTATGCTGTGCACTTACTTATACCACATACAGAATACGTGCCGGCATCTGGGCAGTTGTATTGTGCTTATAGATAAATACAGATACATTATTATTTCTCTTACGTCCTAGAGGATACTAGGCCATGGGCACTTTAAGAATTTGATAAAGTGGGCTGGCTCCTCCCTCTATGCCCCTCCTACCAGACTCAGTCTAGAAAACTGTGCCCAGGGAGACAGACATACTTTGAGAGAAGGATATAAAAGGATAGTGGTGAGATTCCGAACCAATACACACAAACAAGAGGAAAGCTATGCTAACCAAACTTGGAACAGGAACAGCAACAGCTGAACCAAACAACAATACTTAACCAAGTAACAGTGCAGGACCAACGAAGCATCGGGCAGGCGCCCAGTATCCTCTACAGACTACGAGAAAAGGATTTACTGGTAGGTAATTAAAATCCTATTTTCTCTTACTTCCTAGAGGATACTGGGGATTAATTTAGTACCGTGGGGAAGTACCAAAGCTCCCAAACCGGGCGGGAGAGTGCTGAGGTTCCTGCAGAACTAATTGACGAAACTGAAGGTCCTCAGAGGCCAAAGTATCGAACTTGTAGAACTTTGCAAACGTGTTCGAACCTGACCAAGTAGCTGCTCGGCAGAGCTGCAATCCCGAGACACCGTGGCCAGCCATCTAAGAAGAACCCACGACCTAGTCAAGTAGGCCTGTACAGATTTAGGAGCCGACAATCCTGCCATGGAAAAAGCATGCTGGATAGTGAGCCTGCTCCAGTGTGCAATTGACTGCTTTGAAGCAGTACACCCAATCTTATTGGGATCGTAAAGAACAAACAGCGAATCTGACTTTCTGTGATGATCTGTTCTCTTCACATACACCTTCAATGCCCTCACAGTATCCAAAGACTTCGAAGTAACAGAAGTGTCGGTAACAACCGGAACCACAATAGGTGGGTTGATGTGAAACGCAAACACCAACTTAGGAAGAAATTGCTGATGAGTCCTGAGTTCAGCTCTTTCCTCATGGAAGATTAAATAGGGGCTCTTGTGAGACAACGCCCCCAGCTCCGACACACGTCTTGCTGAAGCGAAGGCCAACAGTGTGACGGTCTTCCACGTAAGATATTTTACACCCACCTCCTGTAACGGTTCAAACCAGTCCAATTGGAGGAACTGCAGCACCAAATTGAGATCCCAAGGTGCTGTGGGAGAAACAAAGGGAGGTTGGATGTGCAGAACACCTTTCAGGAACATCTGCACCTCAGGAAGAGAAGCCAATTGTTTGTGAAAGAAAATGGACAAGGCTGAAATCTGGACTTTTATGGAGCCCAGACGTAGGCCCACATCCACACCCAACTGCAGAAAAAGTAGGAAACGTCCCAGATGAAATTCCACCGCAGAATATTTTCTGCTCTCACACCAAGAGACGTATTTCTACCAAATACGGTGGTAATGTTTAGACGTTAACCCCATCCTGGCTTGGATCATAGTCAGGATGACTTTATCATGGATGCCTCTTTTGGCTAGAATCAGCCGTTCAACTTCCATGCCGTCAAACGTAGCCGTGGTGAGTCTTGATAGATGAACGGGACGTTTTTCAGAAGATCCTTGCGAAGAGGTAGAGGCCACGAATCTTCGAGGCGCATCTCCAGAAGGTCCACATACCAGGCCCTTCTTGGCCAGTTCAGAGCAATGAGAATTGCTGGAACCTTTTTCCTTCTTATTCTTTTCAGAATTCTTGGGATCAGAGGGAGTGGAGGAAACACGTACATAGACCCATGGAGTCGTCAGAGCATCTACTGCCACTGCCTGTGGGTCTCTAGACCTGGAACAATACCGCTCAAGCTTCTTGTTGAGACGAGAAGCCATCATGTTGATTTGTGGACATCCCCATCGACGTGTCAGGCACCTAAACACCTCCGGGTGAAGGCATCACACCCCCGGGTGCAGGTCGTGTCTGCTGAGGAAGTCTGCTTCCCAGTTGTCTACTCCCGTAATGAAGACCGCCGACAACGCCGCAACGTGTTTTTCTGCCCAGAGGAGAATTCTTGACACCTCTGACATTGCTGCTCTGCTTTTCGTTTGGCCCTGTCGGTTTATGTATGTCACTGCCGTCACATTGTCCGACTGGACCTGAATGGCCCGATCTTGAAGAAGATATGAGGCCTGCAGAAGGGCATTGTATACAGCCCTGAGTTCCAGAATGTTGATTGGAAGGATGACTTCCTGACTTGACCATCTTCCTTGAAACCGCACCCCCCCCCCCCCCCGGGTTGGCTTCAGGACATCCAGAACCATTGACTGGATTACCAATGTCTTTTCTAATGGAAGAAAAACTTTCTGCAGCTCTGTGTCTAGTATCATTCCCAGAAATGGGAGCCTCCGGGTTGGCTCTAAATGAGATTTCGGGAGATTTAGAATCCACCCGTGATCCAGGAGTAGTTTGGACCAATGCTGCTCAACAACCTTTCCCTGGACGGTGCCTTTATCAGAAGATCGTCTAGGTACGAAATTATGTTTACTCCCTGCTTGCGAAGGAGAAACATCATCTCTGCCATCACCTTGGTGAACACCCTCGGTGCCAAGGAGAGACCAAATGGCAGGGCCTGGAACTGGTAGTGACAGTCCTGTGGTGCAAAGCGTAGGTAAGCCTGGTGAGGCGGCCAGATCGGAATGTGAAGGTATGCATCCTTGATATCCAGAGACACTAGGAATTCCCTGGCTGCGTGCTGTGCGAATGTATGCTCGCCGTGGTCGGGCTTGCAAATAGTTCCTTCAGGAGCTAGTGTCCTGTCAACGGGGAACGGGACCATTTATCCTTCAAGAGGTTGAGCCAACTAACACTATCAAATTCTTAAAGTGCCCATGGCCTAGTATCCTCTAGGACGTAAGAGAAATAATAATGTATCTGTATTTATATATAAGCACAATACAACTGCCCAGATGCCGGCACGTATTCTGTATGTGGTATAAGTAAGTGCACAGCATAGAATGAGCATAAAACATGAAAGTGACGTACAAGGTAGATGAAGAGAGGACAGACTAGAAAATTACAGTAGAGGGAACCTTGTACATGAGATGTTGTGTTCTGCAGGGGAAGGATAATGAGAGACAGTAGGAGCAAATGGGGCACAAGCAGGTGGGGAGGGTGTAGAAAGTAGAGGTAGTGCTCTTACCTTCTCCTAATATCACAGGAAATGTGCTCTATGACTTTATTAGCTCTTCTTTTATTAGGCACAGTGCAATATGTCTAGTCTACACTTACTCAGTAACTTAAGGGGACATGGAGAAGTTGCCCATAGCAAACCAGTCAGCTTCTATCTCTCATTTTATAGAATGCTTTTGCTACAATCTGATTGGTTGCTCTGGACAAATTTTCCTCTTCTCCTCTTTAGAAGGTTTGAGCCATCTACACCTTAAACACACTGCTGGCTGAAAAGAATAGTCCTAAGCGGACCAATAGCACACTAGCTCTATTTCAAAAGAGAAAAGAAGAGAAAGAATGATTGCACAGTGCGAAAAGAGGTCAGCTGGCTTTATTTCACCTGGGTATCGGTGGCTGTGTGAATACTGAAAGTGTAAATTATGGGATAAGCTCTGCTATCCAAACGTCAGCAATAGTGGGGTGAAAGATTTAAGTGCCGGAGGGAGCCTGAAATACCTGAAAACCATGAGTTAATACAACCCGGTATACATTCCATAACAAGTAAAAGGTAAATGTGGGGCAGGCACAGGCATGATAGCATAGTACAATTACATCTGACAACAGGAACGGGCATCACTCAGTCTGTCTTATGTATGGTAGAAAAGCGTTATTGTGATGATGATGATGATGATCTTCATCATCATCATCATCATCATCATCATCACTATTCTATTGTTATTTTACTAATACTAGCTATAATTATAACCTGTATACATATGATAGTCCTGGTCCCACGTAAAGATACACTAATGGTGGAAAAACAATAAAGCTGCATTATAGCACGATATGTTATATGTCTAATATAAGAGCTTGATATGGCAAAATAGCTGAAAAATCTAAATATCAGCTCATTTCAATACGAATTCTAAGAGGCACTGAATCAAATATCCATTGGTAATCATCCAGGGACAGTATCCTTGTTACATAGGAATCGCACTGAGTGGTACATTAGTGGATGCGTAATGGCTAACCAATTGAAGGGGCCATATATCTCACTGAATATAGCTGGCTAGACATATCATATATCTATTAATAAAAGGTACATTTGTGAAAACAATTAATATCTGTAGTGTGGAGAAAATGAACACCTTATTTTTTTTACATCTATAAATATGGTACAGGTGTACCACATTATAGGCTATACAATATAAAGGAGCCTACTGTACATATATTGTGGAAACAGAGGGATAATTGCCCCCTATAATACAGATAGCAGTGTGAAGGATATCCAGGAACAAATGTCCAAACCCGGTTATACACTTAACCCATGCACTTTAAAGCCAATCATATTTTGAGTATCTATATCATCAGAAGCAATTACTAAGACAAATAATACTCATTTATACGTATATTAGTGGAATGGAGATATACAGATGGGTCGACATTTATCTTGACCTTTAATAGGATTAACTGAGACTGGCCAGTCGGACTTAATCCCCTACTGTAATTACTTAATCCCCTGCTGTATTGTTCTCTGTATTGTATTGCAGTTGAGAACAATAGATGAAGGGTTTATGCTAATAACTCATGTTGTGCCTAGTCGCAGAAAAACTAGTCAAGATAACCGTTGACCCATCTGTATGAGCAGAATATATTACAGGCTTGTCCCATAAGCCAATACATACAGATAGAGAATAATATTAACTAACCAACAAACATTGGGGCTGATTCAGAGATGGAAGCAGCCGTGCAATTTAATTGCGGACACATCGGGAGATGGCCCGTCACACATGCTGGGAAGTCTTGCCCTGTGTTGGCCGGCCCCCAGTATGTGAGGAGATGGACGCAGATCTGGCTGCGTATGCAGCGATCTGCGTCCATCTCTAAATCAGATCCATTGTTACAATGATGTTGCAGAACACAAGTGAAGTTGAAAACTGATAAATTGTTTCCAAATAGAAGATCTGAGAGGAGCAATAAAAGAAGGAAATCTGCAAAATAGAATACCACTATGGGAGTCATTCCGACCCGATCGCTCGCTGCAGTTTCTCGCAGCGTAGCGATCGGGTCGGAACTGCTCATGCGCCGACGCCGCAGTGCACCGGCGCATGGCAGCCGTCGTTGCCTAGCGATCGCCTCTGAGACAGAGGCGGTCGCTGGGCGGGAGGGGGCTGGATGGGGGCGTCAAGCCGCCGTTTAGGGTGTGTGGTCCGGCCAACGCAGGTGTGACTGGACCATTGGGGAGGGGGGTGGTCCGCGGCAGCTGCGTAACGTCACACGCAGCCGTGTGAACGATGAGTAGCTCCCATCCAGCACGCTAAAGCTGCGCTGGTCGGGAGCTACTCTTGAAGTGCAAAGGCATCGCCGCTGTGCGATCCCTTTGCACTTCTGTGGGGGGGCCGGCACTGACATGCGGGGCGGGATAGCCCCCGTATGTCAGTGAGAATGATCGTAGCTGTGCTAAATTTAGCACAGTTACGATCAACTCGGAATGACCCCCCAATGTTAGACAGACACCTTGCAAATTAATACACAACCACTTTAAGAAGCCAGTCAACTCTTGAGAATGAGAATAAGGAACTCACTAAATATCTAGTGGAAATCAATACAAGTGTGATCATTTCCTCTCATATCAATTTCTCATGTGACATTATTGAAACTACAGAGATCAAAAATAACACTGCAACCAATTGTTTTTAAAATCATTTTATTTCTTAGCTTAATTCACCTTCTTTGATACTATTGTTTTAATAATTATCTATCTTAATAATGTTATAACATAAATACATTTATTACGTTATTACATGTTTATTAATATCTTCAAATATTGATGATATCATTACAAGGAGTTAGCAGGGGAGTTGTTTATTAATAGAACTCTGTATAGGACACGTGGACACTCACTGAGGCTAGAGGAGAGAAAACTCCGTACAAAACGTAGGAAAGGGTTCTTCACCGTAAGGGCAATAAGGATTTGGAACTCACTGCCGGAGAAAGTAATAACGGCGGACTCTGTAAATGTATTTAAAAAACGGATTGGACAGCTTTCTAGCTGAAAAAGGTACACAAGGCTATAGCAATTAATATATTGACATTAAGTATCTGGTAGTGGTACAAAATATAGTTGTCAATTGGTACGAAACCATTACTTCAGCTGGTGCATTATAATGTGCTCAGCTTAATACAGAATACAGGTTGAGCCCGATGGGCATTTTGTCTCTTTTCAACCTCATTAACTATGTTACTTTGTTACACGAACACATTTACTAAAAATAAGAAAATAAAAGTTAAGTTTTATATACATAAAATATTAAATAATTATGTATATATGAGCAGAGCCAAGCAAATAAAAGTCCTGGGAGTGGCCCGACAGATCTCACCTCCTTTATCCAAATTGTTATAATTGTATCTGTTTATGGTGAGATAGGTGGTTGCACCCCCTGTATGAGAATAAATATCTATCAAAATACAAACTGAAAATAAATCAGAGATGGCAAATAATCAATCCCAAAAGAAAGAGAATAAAGAGGAACAATGGGCTTAAAAAGAAATTTGCAATAAAACCTTCATTATCTAAGTATATAGTTCTGTATGGAATCTTTATCCTTTTCTTTTCAAAATATAGAAAATACAAGAAGCATAATTGCAAGAATAGCGTTAAATTGAGAATAATACACTAAATAATTAATTCTAAGTCAAATATATAACATAGATATGTATAGAATATACAATAGACAGGGTAAAATGATGACAGGTGGGGAGGGGGCGTATAAGCAGATGCAAAAGAGAGAGGGATTTTCTCCTGAGAGTTTGCAATATAACAGATAGAGGAGTAGAGGTGGGTACACACTAGACTATATGCTCCATGAGGGACATCACCTAGTGTGTCCTGGCTGCCAGACTTCACAGGCATACACACTGTGTGAAAACGCTAGCGATATTGTACAGTGACATTATGCCGTGGCCAGGCCATGCATGCAGTTTTGGATGATGAGTCCAAATTGAGCTGCATGCATGGTCGACACTGAAGTCATTAACGACCCGTGAGGATGGGCATTGGCTGTCGTCAGCAGCATACACACTGGGCAATATAGTAAACAATTCAATACACAGTATAAAAGTATAGAAAAGGCTATTAAGAGTAATTGGAAAATACTATTGAAGGATCCTGTTCTAAAAAATGTTCTACCTACTAAACCCAGAATTATTTATAAAAAGGCACCTACCATCGAAGACGCCCTAGCCTTGAGTGCTCTACCAATGGACGGGACAAGATATCTACCATGAAACAAGGGTTTCTACCGGTGTGGGGAATGCAAATTGTGTAAGGCATGAAAATAATAGAACTAAGCACTCCCCACAACGATATAGGAATCCATGATTTCATCACTTGTCATACTAATTATGTTATATACATGATAGAGTGTACATGTAATTTAATTTACATAGGGAAGACAAAAAGGGCATTAAAGACAAGATGGGTGGAGCATGCCCGCAAAATTGTAAAAGGAGAGGAAAATCACCCCTTTCATTGCATTTCAAAATCAAACATGATTGTAATTTGAAGGGGATAAAACGGTTTTGTGGACCTTCTGTCACAAAAAATAATTGGAGAACCAATGATCGGGATAGTAGATTGACAAAGAGTGAGATACGTACCATCAATTAACTTAAAACTCTTAAACCGCCGGGTTTAAATTGTGGTTCATCTGATGCATATGATATTGAAAAGCATTCCATTTGCTGCCCATGACAGGACAAAGTGGTTATCAGATATCTATGTTAATGATTATGTTCCCTGTTAAGGTGAAACGAGGGTTCTCTAATGCTCCTATGTGGTTATCATTTTTATCAAGACCCATAGTTATATGGGTACTGTGGGGAGGGTGGCACATATTAGTTATCATTAATTATTTAAAATTATTTTGAAGAATACATAACGGGTTTAACCATCATAGGTTAGTATAATAAAGGTCCCTCATGTGCCGACCATCAGATTATGTTCCTTTTTTTAATATATTTTTATATGGTCTTATACTGTTGTATGTGGATACATCTTTGAGAGATGTTTACCACCTGTAAAAATATATTCTTGCATTTCTGTATGGTTCTCCTGTTTTAAAAAAGGAGAAAGATATAAGGGACTACAATACCCATAATTCAGAGGTGCGGAATATGAGATCTTATGCTACTTAATAGAACTTTATTAACCTAAGCAAGCCAACCAACAATGCCAGGATGACAGTACTGCCTACATGATGATGATGTCATCATGTTATGGTGGACCATACACGCCGGAGATGCCAGAAACGTAGGGGGGGGGGGGGGGGCGCCCGTAGTTCATACTGAACCAGTTTTGAAGAACAGATGATTTTACGGAGAATGTGAAACTTTATGAGGTTTTAAAAAGTGTAATTGAACATGGAAGTGTACTCCACAGGACAAGTCTTGTGGGAATGGGATGTTGAGTACTGACTCTAGACGTTGGTCATTTTCAGAGCAGAGATGGCCGTAGGGATTGTGGAGTGTGATGGGATTATAGCTCTGGGGAGGGGTATGTCTGATGGTTTTATGTGTGTGAGATCCTATAACCTCACCAATCAGCCCTTGCCCTGTCCTTTGCTTATCTCAGCCTTACCTATATTTCTAATTTATTTCTCTTTACCGGTACCTTTCTGTCATTATTAAACATGTAGTGATTTATTCCTATTATGAAATAAACAAACTCTCTCAAATAACCGTCCCATCTCTCATTTGTATTGAATAAGATGAAGCATGATGAAGCACAGTCCAGTCACACTATATAGATAGATCTGGCAAGTGATTTCAGGTTCAACTAGGATATATAATATGCTTAACTGTGGTTACAGCTACAGATGTGTAGAAAGTGCTTTCATTCGTATCCTGCTGGAATTCACTCCACAGAAACTTCATTGAAATCCTGACATTGGAATGGGGACAAAATTTAGAAATTGTCAAGGTTAGGAGGAAGAAGCCACTTGGCGGTAGTGGATAATTAGCTTCACTGCTGCATTGAAGAAGGATTCAAGTGGTGAGAGATGGATGATAAGGAGGCTCTATCCCATGTTACATATCAGTATGCTACTGGGATAGTAAGGGCTCCAACATCTAATCAAGAGTCTAGATCAGAGGTTCTCAAACTCGGTCCTCGGGAGCCCACACAGTGCATGTTTTGCAGGTCACCCAGCAGGTGCACAGGTGTATTAATTAGTCACTGACACATTTTAAAAGGTCCACAGGTGGAGCTAATTATTTCACTTGTGATTCTGTGAGGAGACCTGCAAAACATGCACTGTGTGGGCCCCTGAGGACCGAGTTTGAGAACCTCTGGTCTAGATCTACATGACAAAGGTTTAGACTCAGTAGTGAGGTAGGATTCTTAAGAAAAAAATGTTTTCAGGCCCTGGAAGGAACAAGTAAAGGGTTCTGTCTTCCCATTTCCCTCTTAACCTGCTCTCACCCATAAATCTATAAAAAGGGGGCTTTACTTTTAAATACCAGAAATGACAGTTATGGTTGGGCTATATTATTATAATTCTGCCAAATGTCCATTTTGTTTGTATTGGTCTGGTTCATAGTTTTACTGTTTTATTTATATTATTATTCCTATATTTCTAAAGCCAACTGCTGCAATGAGAGGAGTATTCTTCTTATGGCTTTAAGTGAAAGGATGGTCTACACTCTTGGGAGTCCAAGAGAGAGACCTAAATTTGAGAAATTCCTATACATTCTGAAAGCGTAGGCAAGAATGGATTTAGGGTGCAGGTCATTACAGAGTGAGCCACGAAACTGCACTCAATAGGGACTCATCTTACAAACTGGCAAAACAGTCTGAGAAAGTGGACAGTGTCCTCGTGAAATGCTTCACAAGAGTTTATGCGGGCTGTATGTGATAAGATGACCATGTTTTCGTATTTACGTACATAAAATCTCTAATGAATTTTAAATTAAAGACAAAACAAACACTTTTCAATTGTCAGGAACCCGCACCTGAAGGATTGGTTGTATGTGGATTTTTTCAGGAGCGGTTTTGGAATCCCCTTCCTGTTAGGGCAGCAAACACTAATGATCGTTCGGAGAGTTGTACAAGTGTGTGGTCGCGGATCACCACTTTTCAAGAATGAATTTGTGCTATACATATTATGACATATAGGGCCTGATACAGAGGCCCATGCAATATCGTTGTTCACGAAGTTCAGTAATTATTTGCAACTGCGCATCCACAAAAAATTCTAAAAATCCGTACAGTGCATGACTGTGCACAGAACATATGGACAAAAGTGCTTTGGCAATCAATTCAGATGGTATCAGAAATGTGATGGAAAAGTGATTGGTGGTGACTGGGAGGTTGCTAGCAGTGCACACAAGAAAAGGCATATTATGGGAGTGTTGCTGGGGAGTCAGTGCAAGAGGCAGTTTTTACAGATACAGATGCACAGCCGCAAGTATAGGAGGCTGCGGTCCTGATGGAGAAACTGCACCTGCCATAAGACTGGTACAAGTTTAAATGGTGTGACCGATATAAGGATACCCAATTGGTATTTCAGTATGCATGGACTTTAAAAGTGGGCTTCTCTCACCTTGCAAGGTCAGGTGCATGCATAAGCACAAGGTAAGGTATGTCTAGGCCATTTGCGTAAAGACAGAGAAGGAAGACCGTCAATAGGTGCTGCTGCGTATGCTTTTACATGTGACTCAGAATCAGGCTCTTAGAGAGAGAAAACACATACAATTTTCAGTGAAGTTCGGACAGATTATTTATATTTTCTTCATACTTACTGTACCTATTCTACAGAAATGTCCAGGAGACTCTTGAATGTGGGCAGTTCTTCTGGGAGATTATACAATCGACTTGTATCCCAACCACTTGTCTAGGGAAGTGGACACAATCTAGCTGTGATGTGTTCACTGTAAATTGCATCATTATGGTCTGCCATCCCCCCACACCCTACCCAGCGTAATAATGCTGTTATTTCATTATGATGCAGTTAATACATCCCCTTACTCCGCACTTCCCACATGGACTTCCCCCCAGATATCCCAGAGGGCACCATGAAAAAGTAGATAGGTATGACTTTCTTCCATTATTTAGAAGTCATGCAAAAGATTTGGGGGGTAATTCTGAGTTGATCGCAGCAGGAATTTTGGTAGCAGTTGGGCAAAACCATGTGCACTGCAGGGGAGGCAGATATAACATGTGCAGAGAGAGTTAGATTTGGGTGGGGTGTGTTCAATCTGCAATCTAAATTGCAGTGTAAAAATACAGCAGCCAGTATTTACCCTGCACAGAAACAAAATAACCCACCCGAATCTAACTCTCTCTGCACATGTTATATCTGCCTCCCCTGCAGTGCACATGGTTTTGCCCAACTGCTAACAAAATTCCTGCTGCGATCAACTCAGAATTACCCCCTTGGCCCCAAATGTATATGAATGTGATTTGCAGGCACTAGTGGTATTTTAGCGAGATAGCAGCTAGATTTAGAGCAGCAATATATATTTTTCTTTTATATTTAACCTTAAAACTAATTGCTGTTTTAAATCTAGCAACTTGCGAGCTATTGCATTTGGCCCTTGCTCTGGCTAATTGTATATTGTGCAGTCATTGTTGATACTGTGGAAAAAACCCCATACTGGAATGAAATATGCCCTGCTTATTGCTGCATACCTTAATCTCTTAGTGTATGAATAAAGAGACTCATTTTATCCGGCTCATACAATTTCATGCAGTGTTTTAGTCATTAGTTGTGTGTGGGAAGACGGGAAAGAGAAAAACATTCTCATGGGCTTGTTATTGATGGTAATGCCCTTGAATTTGATTGCCTCTGGCTATGTTATGCTCCTTTGAAAACACCACTGCTCCCTAGCAGTAAGCCTGGGCATTGTCTGCTTACAAACAGCTAGCTCATGGAACATACTGTAATGAACATTTATTTTGGGCTTATGAGACTTATGACAGCTTGTAGCTTACCAAGTGCTGGGGAACTTAAGTCTTGGCAAACTGGGACTTGTAGTTAATCAGCAACATTGAACCACAGGTTGCCTACCTCTGCTCTACATAATGAACTAAAGTCCGTTCTTGCATTTAATGGGTACATTGATGTGTTGCTACTGTATAAGAACTACAGTAGCTAAAATTCTGAAATCTTAAAAGCTTGTAAGCAATTCTGAAAAGCAGTTTTTAAAAAGACAGACGCACATTTTTCTATCAGCCCTGTTAGCGAACAAGGCTTTTTAATGGAAGGGAAAAAAATTATTCTACCAGCGCTGCCCTAATGCATTTTTTAAATAAAGTGAATTGAATACAGAGATTGATGTTGAATTTGTATAGCTGCGGCTCTCTGTAATCAGCTTATACAAACGTTAAAAGACATTTATTGGACCTTGTGCATTTCCCAGGATGGGGCACAAATTATTTTTCTCATTTCTCATGGCCAGCTGGGTCAATGATATATTCCACATCTAATGCACATTTAATGTGCGTGTCCTAATAACTCATACAGTATACAGCTATTTCAGCTCTGTACATCATTATACTTATAGAACAGATTGCCGAAGCCTTTGACCACCCTATCAATTTACAAACAGCATGTACAATCTGATATTTAATAAAGGACCATTAGTTTAAAATAGAAATGGTTTATTCAAAATAGTAAAAATAATATTTACATTTAGAAAATATACCGACATGTTTGAGGAGCATGTTCGAACAAGTCATTTGACTTACAGCTGGGTTTACGAGCCTTTCTATTTTATCCACACCAGACAACGGGCAGGGGGTGTTATGTAATAGGGTGTGAGAATCAGAAAGTGAGAGATTTTGTGAGAGTTCTGTTTTTTTAAAGTGCCCATCATTTACATTTCAAAATCAACCTGGTTATGCTATGTAAACGATTGGCTCTTTAAAAAAACAGGGAACTTTCTTGGGGGGGGGGGGGTTGGATTCGGGGCACTCATAGTTCCCCCCTGTGTGCGCCACTGACTATTCATGTCGACAGTGACATTGTCCACAATGTCCCAGTTTAAACATGTCGACGTTGGCTAGGCAAGGCCATGGAGCATGAGCAGTGCTAAAAACCCAGACAGTTGACTTCCGGTTCCGGCGTTGCATGGAGTGACACGCAGCTCGTGTAGCTCCGGTGCCTGCCGCCACTAACAGCCTCATACCGCCCGTTCTGGGCGTCCATTGAGCGGCTCGCCATACCCGCTCACCCCCTGCAGCTCCGGCCACCCTGTATGGACCGTTTCCTGGCCCCCGTGATGCAGGGAAGGAACTCCCGCGCCAGGTCTGAGGTCCGCGGCTCAGCTTCTAAAATGGCCGCTGCGGCCTCCATGGACGCCGGAGCCCGCTCAGCGGCTGCTCCTGCAGCCCTTCCCCCCTCCAGCTCTCCTGCCCTGGTGGGCTCCACGGCTGCGGGCCCACCGTCCTTAGATGTACCCGGGCACCCGTTATCCTATGCTGATATTGTCAGGGTGGTAAAAGAAACAGTCCAGCCTTTATTCCAGGAACAAACACAGTTGCATGCTGCTGCATTACAGCAGGCTGTCCTGGATATCAAAAGCCAATACAAACAGCTGTCTAAACGTATCCTACAAGTGGAACATACTGCTGGTGAGAATTTCCAACAAATCGTAATCGCTGAACTTTCTGATATCTCTGCTAAACTGCAGAAATCTGAAAACCTGGTTTGGGCAAAGATCGACGACCTTGAAAATAGATCGCGTCTCTATAACCTTCGGCTTATCGGACTTCCAGAGTCGGTTAAGGGACAGGCTCTTTATCATTTCCTCCGACATACTCTTCCTGATCTTCTTGGAATACCAGATGTTTGCTCGGACCTAGTGGTGGAACGTGCACATAGAACGGGCCCCACCCGCCCCTCCTCCACTTCAACACGGCCGCGTGCTGTATTGTTCCGGTGTCTCAACTTTCTCCATAAAGAAGCTCTTTGGTCGGCTTCTCGTCGTGTACGGGATCTTGTTTGGGAAGATGCCAAATTGTTACTCTTCCAGGATTTTTCTCCAGAGCTCACCAGACTACGCAAGGCATTCTCACCTGTATGCTCTAAATTGGTCCAGGAGGGCCGAAAGTTCGCACTGCTCTACCCTGCGCACCTGAGGATCTTTGACGGCACATCCTTTAAGGACTTTCATACCCCGGAGGATGCTGCTGCTTATCTTTCAGAAGCCGCCACCTCTGACCCATCGATGAAATAGATGTGCTCTCCTGAATCTGATCTTGCACTCTACTCTCCCCTGGTTGCACTGTTGCCGCATATTTTTCTTTCCCTAACCTTGTGTACTATGTGATCGTCTGTTGGTTTATTTGGACTTGCTCACCACACCAACGCTGGTCCTATAGGTGATGTATATGTACCTCTGGAGTAACATAAGTGCATTCTCTGTTATACGCTCCCAGGTGTACATGTTTGTTCTTGTGAAGTTATATGTCCATGCTACCTGTTTTGGGTTCAACCTCCACCTGTTTGATATTATCTGGGCCCTCACCTCCATGCCCTCATCTCCCCCTCCCTTCTCCTTCCATCCCCTTCCCCCCCCCCTCCCCTATGCTGCTCGATATAGTGGTATTGGCTAGGAGCAATGTCCTCCTCGCTGTATACGGTTACTACCCCAGTGGACTTACCGTGAAGTCACGTTCTCATTGTTATTGCGGGACCCCCCGGTGGGTCTTGTTTCTTTTTCTCGTTTCTATGTCTATATTGTCTTTTTGTCTACTCCTTCCCTCCCTCCCTCCTGTGTCTTTCTCTCCTCTCCTTTACCTGTGGGATTGTAGTATGTTTTAATTTGTGATTGCCCCCAGTCATATGTCTTATGTCTGCCATTAAAGTGGGTACGTGGAACGTGGGGGGTATTCACTCTCCCATCAAACGGAAGAAAATACTGCTTTATTTAAATAAAATGCATATGGATCTCATGTTTTTGCAGGAAACGCACCTTCTTTCCCCGGAGGCCCAAAAGCTGGGTGTCTTCGGTTGGCAGGTGCTTTCTGATGCTCCCTACTCCTCTAAGGCGAGGGGTGTACTTATCCTTGCTAAATGCAACCTGCATATAGAGGTTCTCACCTCTTTGTGTGATCCTGCTGGTAGATTCCTTATTCTTGAGATTTTACTTCATAACACCAAATATGTTTTATGTACTGTTTATGCCCCAAATTCTTATTCGAAGGTATTTTTCAAGAGTCTCATTACTAAATTATGCCCATTTATGTCTCTCCCAATGATTGTGGGCGGAGACTTCAATGTTGTGGTCTCTGCTTATATGGACTCGAATTCCTCCGCTCGTGCACGCCCTCCCCCTGCCCTAGGAGTCCCCTTCTTTGCTCAGCAATTACATTTGACTGACGCTTGGAGATTCCTTCACCCTACTGATAGGGAGTACTCGTGTCTCTCGGCTGCCCATGGCACCTTGTCCAGAATTGATTTTTTGTTGCTGTCGGATTCCCTGATCCCTCAAAGTAGTGAGGCTCAGATGGAAATTATATCCCTTTCTGATCATGCCTTGGTCTGGGTTAGCTTAACTACTTCACTAGATCACGGCTCTTTTAAGTGTTGGCGTTTCCCGACTTCCTTCACCTCTTCATTGCAGTTTCGAAATAGGTTGGAGGCGTTTTGGGAGGAGTTCAGACTGGATAATGCAAGCACTTTTGAGACTAATCCTTTACTGTTTTGGCAGACCGCCAAGGCGGTTCTCCGGGTAGGCTTGTGGAATATGTTTCCTCAAGAAAGAAGCAGTTTCTTTCTGAATTTAAAACATCTCAGCGATGCTTAACGGATGCTTACCAACAATTTAAACAGTCCCCCTCCCCTGCCTCAAAGAAAACATACTTAGAATGTAAATCCCAATTTAACACTGTATTAGCACTAGTGGGAGATCGCCATACCTTTCACAAAAACCATCGTTTTTACAGATTTGGCAATAAAACAGGCTGTCTCCTTTCTAATCTTCTGCGGGGATCTGTGTCTTCCTCTGTGATCCAGTCGCTTAAACGCGGTGATGGCTCGCTGGCTACTAAGTCTGTAGACATGGCGCAACTCCTCTCAGAATTTTAAAAGGACATTTATGCCCATTCTCCTGTTGATGTCCCCACTAAAACTTCTTTCTGGCATTCTGTCTCATTCCCCCAAATCCCGCCTTCGGTTGCTGAGGGCTTCTGCTCCCCAATTACTGCTCGGGAGGTGGAGGCTGCTATCAAACATTTAAAACCCTTAAAAGCCCCTGGACCTGATGGGTTCTCTGGTGAATTCTATAAAATGCTCCAGCCTAAACTGCTGGATATTTTGGTTCTGGTGTTTAATGCAATCCTAACCTCTCACTCCCTCCCTTTATACTTTAATGATGCTCTGATCCGTCTTCTTCCCAAGCCCGGGAGAGATCCCCATCTCCCCGGCTCCTACCACCCCATATCTCTCCTCAATGTTGATTATAAACTTTTTACAAAAATTATTGCTGACAGATTAAAGGGAGTGCTTCCCTCAATTATTCACCCAGATCAAACCGGTTTCATCTCGGGTTGGCATTCCACTAATAATATTCGTAAAGTTCTTGCAGCGGCTGGCTGGTTGAGTTCCAGCGGAGACCCGGACCCCCAATACGTGCTTTCATTGGATGCGGAGAAGGCGTTTGACCTGGTTACTTGGGATCACCTGCATACCACGCTGGAGAGGTTTGGGTTTCCGCTGGAACTGATCGGCATGCTCCGAAATTTATATTCCCCCTCCTCTTCCCGTATTATGTGTAATGGCTACTTATCTGCACCCATTTCCCTTCACATGGGCACCAGACAGGGCAGCCCCCTCTCCCCACTTTTATTTGCCATCGCCATAGAACCCCTGGCTATTAAGTTGCGCCACCTTCCCGGATACTTTGGAGTTCTGGTCCGTGACCATGAGCTTCGTGTGAGTTTATTCGCGGATGATATGCTCCTCTTTATTTCAAATCCTGAAACTTCTATCCCACCAATTATGCAAGTCATTACTGAGTTTGGCACCTTTGCAGGGTATCGTGTTAATGCTTCCAAGTCTGAACTCTTCCTCCTCACTCCGGCTGCTTGTACGCGCACCTCCTCACCTGTCCTTGCTCAATTCCAGATGAATACTACGAAACTTAAATATTTGGGTATATATTTTCCAGTGAATATCTCAGATTTATATTCAGCCAACTATACAGAGGTTTTTAACAAGGTGTCACAGTTGCTGTCCACCTGGTCCTCTCTACCTGTCTCTTTATTAGGGAGAGTAGCCATCCTGAAGAGCATTGTATTCCCTAAAATCTCTTATCTCCTCCAGATGATCCCTATCCAGCCCCCTAGCAAAGATTTATTGTTATATGATAAACTGTTTTCTAAATTCCTTTGGAACCATAAGAGATCTCGGATCTCCCTTCCTAAGCTTAAGCTCCCTCGCGCTAAGGGTGGGCTGGCTGTCCCTGACCTCTTAGCATTTTTCCAGGCTGTGAATTTTAGATATATCTCAGATTGGCTATTAGGCACCTCCTCATATGTTAATTATGATGTAGAGCAAGATCTTGTGTATCCCTACGATCTCAGAGCGCTGCTACACACCCCAAAACCCCTCCTCCCATCTCTGGCGCGTTCTAATATTCTTTTTTGGGATACTTACCGCTCTTGGGGAGCCATCAACAAAGCTCTACACCGAAACCCAGAATATTCCCCTTTTATTCCTTTCTGCGGGAACCCCTGTTTCACTCCACCTTTTGACAACACCAAATTCCTTGCGTGGAAGTCTAGGGGCATTGCCCTTATTTGTGACGTATTTGACCCGGGTGGACTTTTGCTGTCATTCACGGAATTAGCCGAGAGACACGGTGTGCCCTCATCTGATTTCTTTATGTTTCTCCAGGTTCGTCATTTTGTACAATCTCTCCCCATCCCTCCTGTGCACGAGCGGAGGATAGACCCTCTGTCCCACTTATTGGTCACGTTACCGACTCTTTCATACAAAGTCAGCTGGTTGTACCAGGATATGTTACCTAGCAAGCCTGATGTTCTCTGGCCCCCTATGTTATCTAAATGGTCAAGTGAGTGGTCCTGGGATCCAGAGGTGAACTGCTTCCTTTACCCCCTCCCCTCTATCCTGAAAGCCCTGCATTCTGCTCAGCTTCAGGAAATCCACTTTAAATTCTTACATCGGGCTTATATTGCCCCAGGACAGCATAAATATATGGTCTCTACAGACTCTGGACACTGTATCAAGTGTAAAGCACCGAATGCCCTTTTTATGCACAATTTCTGGCACTGTCCAAAGATTAAAAGGTTCTAGAATAAGATACTGTGGTATGTAAGATCTACTTTCCAGATTGTGCTCCCTCTGGACCCAGCAGCGCTCCTTGGCCTTCACACTACAGCCTGGTGTTTACCCCCCTCTCAAGCTCATTATGTCCCGTTTCTGTATGTTTTGCTGACTTTGGGAAAGAAATTGATTTTAAACCATTGGATATATAGAACTACTCCCTCTCTTGCTAACCTCAAGTCCCTTCTTACTACTACGTTATATTTTGAGCGTCAATCTACTCTCCCAGACCTTGACCGTAATGCTCTGCGTTTCTACAAGAAGTGGGGACCGTATATTGACTCTCTGCCATCTCCTCAACAACTCCACGTTCTAAAAATATTTGACTCACTTAGTTGGGATGCTTATCGCAAATTATGTATTCCTATTGATGATAACCCCCTTCTGGCTCCTAGGTGACACCCGTCCCCTTCCCATTGGCACGGAGCGGGATGGTCCCTTCGCTACTTATGTGTGTGCCGTGCTTCACAGGCTTTAGCATCTACAACCCCCCCCCCTCCTCCACCCTATAAATTCATATCCATGTCTCTGTTGTTCTGTTCTTTTTCTTTCTTTCTCTGTTGCTGTATTATTAGTTTCGTTAGTATGTATTAATGTATTAGTGTGCAGATTTTATACTGTATAGTGCACTTTGGGTCTGAAGTTTTGACAATATGTACTACTGATGGTGTGAAGTTGCATTGCCACGGTTTCCCACGCTGTTTAAATCTACCCACGGCGTCAGTGGTGGCTCTCAATGCTTAGTCTTACCCTCTGTTGCCTATCTGTACCAGGCATATATTTCATCTGCACTTTGTATTGTACTGCACTGCATTGTTTTTCTATGTCTTTTGTGGAAAAAACCCAATAAATATATTTAAAAAAAAAAAACCCAGACAGTTTTGTTCACAACTCTGAATAGGCCCCTAAATCTACTCTGAATGGGGGGACAATTGCATAAATATGAAACTGTCACAGCCGCTATGATATGATTTGAGATACCCACCGCCAGCTTCGCAGATCCAAGAAACTGTGTACAATGGGCCTAATTCAGACCTGATCGCTGCTGTGCGTTTTAGCACAGCAGCGATCAGGTCTGAACTGCGCATGCGCCGGTGCTGCTGTGCGCCGGGGCATGCCAGACAGTCACCAGCTGTCTTAGCCCTGCGATCGCCTCTGCCTGATTGACAGGCAGAGGCGGTCGCTGGGCGGGAGGGGGCGGGCCGGCGGCATTTGGCCGCCGTATAGGGGGCACGGTCCGGGCAATGCAGGTGTGCCAGGACCATTGGGGGGGCAAGCCGTGGTGGCTGCGTGACATCACACGCAGCCACTGCGACCCTCACAGCGACGGGTTGCTCCCTGCCAGCATGCAGGAGCTGCGCTGGTTGCGAGCATCGCCGCCGTGCAATGCTTTTGTACTTGTGTAGCGGAGTAGGGCCTGACATGCGGGGCGGACTAGCCCTGTGCTGGGACATGTCAGGGAAGCTGATCGTAGATGTGCTAAGTTTAGCACATCTATGATCAGGTCTGAATTACCCCCAAAGTCACAGATTGTTTGCAGATTATTCAATTGCCGCAGCCCTATGTAACTCTTAGGTCACGCAGAATGGCTGCAGGAACTGAGACGGTATGGCACTTGCTAGCTGAGACACCTCAGAATCAGTCGTCAGCTGTCTACGTTTTGACGCTACTCACTGTTACAGTACCTCCTGCAAGCGGTCCCTGCCTGTCAATCACTTTGTGAGTAAATCCTCTTTTACTAAGATTATTTTTTGTAAAACTTAAATTAGAAAGGAAAAACGAAAAATAATATGTTGCACTTTTCAGTAAAGTGAAGCAACTCATCTAAGTATAATCCCTCGGTGTTAAAAAACAGACGACTCTAATGCAACATAGCAAAAAACAAAAGCAAAAATCTATCAGGCTAACATATGTTTCCCAGCTGAGCAGCTAATAAGGATGATTAATAACAGACAGTTTGCACATTGACGCATCATTAGTTTTTCAAGGTACAAAACTAATGTGACTGCTTACAGTACAAACTGTCTGAGAACAGTGTACTACAGCTGAAGTCGTCATTTTTGTAAGCGATGACTATGAAATTAACTACTGGCGCCCAAGAGTGTTTCTGAGCATGTTGAAAATTCATCATCGGATGCCTTTTAATTATTCAGCCACCATCTGAAATATGAGGCCCTAATGTGTTTATCATAAAAGTTTTAAATAGTATATATTTTATGCAGAATTGTAAGAACATGTATAATATATCTGGATGATATAAGCACGCAGTACTCCATGTGTTTCAGGAATAATAGACGGAAATAATGCAAAAACAGCCCGGTCATATTTTTCTCCAGTAAATAATTAATTAATGAAATTATAACTTCAGACTACTTATTGTTTTAAGTGTTCCTGTTTACAAGCAATAAATCCGAGAAAAACATAACAATTAAATAATGACAATCTAGCAATTGTGCTGCCACTGTGTGATAATTGTCATCTTTCTTGTTACATCCTGAAAATGCGTACAATACTTAATTGATTAGCAACATGAACAATATTTCAATTATATTTAATTCAAGCAACCAATTTCTGTTTCCTGATGTGTGGGCTAATTAGCAGTGTGATTAATGTCGATCCATTAAGGAAAGCGTAAATATATTAAGAAATGCCTCAATACTATCAATTTATAATGAAAATCAGATCATAGTCGAGACAGCATATGGAATGTTTATGTTGATAAATGTGCAGCAACTATAATGTTAAAATAAAAATTATATTTTTTGTTTCATTTTTTGTTTGCTTGACTAGTGAAAGTGGGGGGATGGGTAATTCAGATGTGGCTGGAGTTGCTTAGTCTGTCACAAAGTACCGATAATCGGTATTCTGCGCATATACAGGACCTGTTCTGCAAATGCATGTCGGGTCCTGCAACAATGGATGCAGGATGATATCAGATTGTCAGTGATTGACAATCTGATGCCATTAGGGGGTTGGAAGGAGGCGGCGACGACCTCCGTTTCACCAAACGGAGATGTGTTTCCACCTTTGCAGGGGAGGGAAGAGGCCAGTGACATGGCCTGCAGGACTGCTGACGTTCCTGACTAATGAGGAAGTTGACGTTGAGGGAGTTGGTGGTGTGGCTTGCAGGAGCTTGGTTACAAGAGGAAGAAGGGATTTGGATGTCAGTGGACTGCTTACGCTCTTACCCAGAGTTTCACAACTTGACACTGACTTCTAATGAATGCGCTGCAGGTAACAAATAAGGGAGAATGTTACTAGGTGGTTAACATCCTTACCCATACTTATTACAGATTGACAGAGGCAACACACGGCTTGACATCTGTGTTCCGGATTTGTGGAGAAATAATTCCACAGCGAAGAGGTGGCTTTTTTGGTATTTTGCCCAAGCATCACAATGGGCTTCTTCATCCCACGGACAACAGATGTCTTCCCCGGTGCCTCATTTAAACAAACCACATCACCATCAGAATGCTCATTGTCAACTTCAGCCTCAGCGCTAGCAACACCCATATCCTCATCCTGGTGTACTTCAACAGTGACATCTTCAATTTGAATATCAGAAACTGGACTGTGGGTGCTCATTCCAGCACTTGCAGGGGGCGTGCAAATTGTGGAAGGAGCCACCTCTTCCCGTCCAGTGTTGGGAAGGTCAGGCATTGCAACCGCCCACACACTTGGACTCTCCTTGGGGATTTGTGATACCATCTTAGAACGCACAGTTATTTGCTGTGCTTTTGCCAGCTTAACTCTTATCATTTTTCTAGCTGGAGGATGCATGCTTCCATCGTCATGTGAAGCTGAACCACTAGTCATGAACATAGGCCAGGGCTTTAGCCGTTCCTTGCCACTCCATGTCGTAAATGGCATATTGGCAAGTTTACATTTCTCCTCAGACCATTTAAATTAATTTTTTGGGGTCTTTTTGTGAACTTTGGCTTTTTGGATTTTACATGCCCTCTACTATCACATTGGGCATCGGCCTTAGCAGACGACGTTGATGGCATTTCATCATCTACTGTATGTCATGACTAGTGGCAGCAACTTCAGCACTTGGAGGAAGTGGTTATTGATCTTTCCCTATTTTATCCTCCAAATTTTTGTTCTCCATTATATTTCTGGAGTTATATAACAATATGCGGTACAGGAGAGCGTACCGCTACACCACACAGGGCAAACCCTGTGAAAATTATCTGGATTAAATATTAATAAACCCTTTATTTGGAGTAAATAATATACAGGACAGGACAGCACCAGTGAATTGTACTGGATTTACACGGAATTATATGGATTTATATGGAATTATACAGCAGGATCACTGGAATTATATGGCAGGATCACTGGACTTATATGGCAGGATCACTGGATGTATACGGCAGGATTACTGGATGTATACGGCAGGATCACTGTAATTATTCATCAGGATCACTGGATTTATACGGCAGTACTGCTGGACATATACGGCAGTATCAATGGACATATACAGCAGTATCACTGAACATACACGGCGGTATCACTGGACATATACAGCAGTATCACTGGTCTGGATTTATACGCCAGTACCACTGGAATTATACGGCAGGATCACTGGACTTATACGGCAGTACCGCTGGACATATACAGCGGTATCAATGGACATATATGGCAGTATCACTGGACTGGACTTATACGCCAGTACCACTGGACTTATACGGCAGTATCACTGGACATATACGGTAGTATCAATGGACATATACGGCAGTATCACTGGACTGGATTTATATGCCAGTACCACTGGATTTATACGGCAGTATCACTGGACATATATGGCAGTATCAATGGACATATACGGCAGAATCACTGGACATATATGGCAGTATCACTGGACTGGACTTATACGCCAGTACCACTGGAATTATATGGCAGGATCACTGGATTTATACGGCAGGATCACTGGATTTATACGGCAGGATCACTTTAATTATACGGCAGGATCACTGGACTTATACAGCAGTACCGCTGGACATATACGGCAGTATCAATGGACATATACGGCAGGATCACTCGACTTATACAGCAGGATCACTGTAATTATACGGCAGGATCACTTGAATTATACGGCAGGATCACTGGACTTATACGCCAGTTACACTGGACTGGACCTATATGCCAGTACCGCTGGAATTTTATGGCAGGATCACTGGACTTATACGCAGGATCACTGGATTTATATGGCAGTGCCGCTGGACATATACGGCAGTATCAATGGACATATACGGCAGGATCACTGGACTTATATGGCAGGATCACTGGAATTATACGGTAGAATCACTGAATATATATACGGCAGGGTCACTGGAATTATACAGCATGATCGCTGGACCAGTGGCGGAACTACCGCCAGTGCAGGCAGTGCCTTGCACTGGGGCCCACCACTGTCCAGGGGCCCAAAGCCAGAGCAGCATGTAATGAGTCAAACTGACTCATTACATGCCAACTGGCTGCCGCTGTGTGCCGCCACCGCCGCCGCCAAGGAGAGGAGCGCACCGATCACGAGGGGGGGTGAAAGAGAAGGAGGAGGGAGCCGCAGCAGCGCTGTGTAATTGGTGGAGACGCTGCTGCTGGCCCTCTTCTTCACCATAGGCTGCCCTCCGCAGCTGTGAATGCTGGGATGCCCTTCCCAGCATTCACAGCGGTGGAGGGCAGCCTATGGTGAAGGAGAGGGCCAGCAGTAGCAGGCCTCCACCAATTACACAGCGCTGCTGCGGCTCCCGAGTCCCCCTCCCTCCTCCTCCTCCTTCTTCTCCCTGGCTGCCCGGGATCTGCCAGAAGCTGCACGAGGAGCCTGAGCCAGCGGAAACAGTAAGTATGTCTGTTCTATCTATTCTATCTATCTGTAAATACCAAATTGCTTTCTAACAAATATTTAAAATGCCCGCTCTAATATATTTTGTAGACGCCTGCACATCTTATTACCATGTGCCATGAATGTGCGCTATACATCGCAAAACACTGCATCCCATAAGAGAAAACAATACACCCACACATTATCTGAGTTCCAAAGCTCATTGATATATATATTTGTTATTAAAAGGATATGTATTCAATATATCACAATGTACAGTATACATATAGTTACATGGTTACAATTTATACAGTAAGCAGTTAATACATACAGTTACAGCCAGGCCAGCCTACAATACCATTCCCTCAATGCATCCTCCTCTTAATATATCTCTCTCTCAGCAAATAAATACAGGAACTGGTCTGGCAACATCTCCACCATCGTCTGGGACAAAAGAGCAACTAACGCCTGTGTGTCTGATCAGCAAATGTGCTATCTAGTTTGAGGGAGTGCACACATCTAGTCTAAGGGAGGGAACTTTCTCATTCATGATGAGTCACTGGTCTGTTCGTATGCTAACCAGGTTCAGCCTTGAAGACATCAAAAGGGCTGGCCTGAGTTTCCTGTCCACCACCTGTTTGGAATGTCCATTGTCCTAATAAGAGTGATTTTAGCTTTCATACATTTAATCATAACTACTTGTTGCAAAGTCCTACAACTTAATAACAAGTATCAAATGAATCTACACATTAATCTGGTTGCTTTAATACCAAATATGACATGTTTATCTTGCTCCGCTCCAATAATACACATACATGATGTGACTCCATTATATAATTTTAAATCATTATGATGTCTGGCGCTTGATATGTTATAATTATGTGCTGTATGAAATATGTGTCGAATCCATCTCTTTGGCATGTCCGTGTAAATGCGTATGTTACCATATATTGCTGTGCTCGCTGTGCGTATTTGCAAGTATAGCGACTTATAATGTGTGTAGTCTGTATGTTCTCTCTATGTAATATATTTGACATCGACAGTCCACCCTTTGGCAGTAAACAATAACTGCCATCAATTATTAACTTAAAAAGAAAAATATTTCAGACAATAATCGGTGACCTAGACACAAGTATGTATTCATTTCGCAAATCAGATGTTTGACCATATTTGGGGAAGACAGGGAGGAGGACGAGACATCCTCTATATGCACCCGGCAGTCACGGGACCACTGGTTGGGTGTGGGACAACATTCAACCTATAGAGTATGCTGGGACTGTGCTTTGGCCTATAATGTCTGATTTGGACGAACATTTCACACATACAGATGTGTCCACTTACATCTTTGCTGTTTTGCTAAATATGGCACAACATGCAAAACACGGCTAAGCTGTTTTTAACGAGTAACAAGTGGATAGATTTTTAAATTATTATTTGCCATGATAGAACATGTATAAAGTAACATATTAAAGAAGTAAATTAAGAAAAATCACAAGGCATGGCTAAATCTCTGAGTCTATGGCATGCAAAACTGTGCCATACATGGCGGGATATAGAAAAGTTGTATGTGGACACATCTGTACATGTACCTACATCTTTGTACACTGATGTTTGGATTCAATTGAGGTTCTGCTGGGTAGATGAAGAAGACACAAACAAATCGTGAAAGTGACATATAAAATTTTCATGATCTACATATTCCTATCCTTTTCTGAACATTGTTTCCATTTCTGGAACATATGCTAGGTCTGTTTAATAATTGAACAAGGGTTATAAGTAGTGTCCTTCCTAAATAACATAAACCTTCGGAGTTCAGGGAGAGCCACTCATAAACCTTTCTTCCACATATATTAATGAGCTCTTTATCTGCAATGTGTGAATAGCCATTGTCTGATTGTTCCTGATTACCTCTGAACTCCATAACTACTAGACCTTTGATTTTTCTCTGGCTTTAACAAACTGATCGGCTAATCCTGGGATCCTATAAGGAAATCACTCCTTCCTCCAGAACCAGTTCCAGTCCCACACTGACTCCTCATAAAAAAACCTCGCAAAAATAGAATGTCCTGATAAAAACTGTTTTGTCAGCGGAAAAGAGAGAAAAGAGAAATAGAACAAAACAACTCTTGTTCATAACAAATCAATTACAATGACTGGTCTTTCTGCAATCCTTTAGTACGCTCAGGTAGTGTTCAACAGTGCCGCCTCTCAGTCTTCACGGAACAGAGTCTCTGGTGATACTTTTGCGATCGCACTCCATTTACGAGTTCCTTCCGGACTACTGACTTTCCTGCAATGGGAATCGTGGACCCAAGTCTCTCTCTCGGCTACTTTCACTGGAATAGTGCTGTCAACAAAACTTGGTACGGTCCTTCCCCCCTATTAGGCAACCTGAGCGTAAGAACATACACACAGTCTCTTGGTTCACAATCAAGACAGTTAGTATTTGGCATACCAGCAATCAACAGTTTCAAGTTCTTTTGTTAAGTTCTCAAATGCTGGCTCATCTCAATAAGGTACTGTACTGTCACCTCATTGGTGTATTTCTGATCATTGTGTGGATCAATCATGACATGAGGTTGTCTTCCAAAACAAAAAAAACACAAATACCAAAACAAAAACAAATTTCGAAGAGGGTGATTCGTTAAGTGAAGATCTGGGAGTGGTTCCGATGCTACATAATACTAGTGGCAGTATCTATGATCACAATAGTACAATTTCAAGCTTTGCTCCTACTTCTAGGGGTACCATTATCTACACACAAATTTCTGCGCAATTTTTTCTTTGTGGTAAACACAGCAGCATCCGTGGTGGCAGGAAATGCCTCTACCCAGTTTGAGAAAACATCAGTGCACACCAATACATAACAATAATTCCTAAAAGGTGTTAACTGTACGAAGACGTTGTGTGTTTTCAATGTAGAGTACCATGAGCATAACTCAAAAAAAAGAAAGAAAAAAAAAAACATCTATAGAGGAGAGAAAGAAGAAGAAAATGAAAGAGAAAATGTCAGGTTTGCCATTCACCAACAGGCTGTCACACCATCATGCATATCGGTGTCTATACAAAATTTCCCTTCACCAGTATTCTCATCCTCCACCCTTCGTGCATGACCAGGCACATTGCAGTAATACTGGTGTCATCGTGCTGGTGAGATATACTGGATTTGGGCAGAACTCTGACGGACCGAGTAGGCATATGGCGTTTGAACTGTAATTGGGTCCATGTATTGTACCACTCTGTGTGAACGCAAAAGATGAAGAGGAAACTGTAGAGAAACAGAATAGAGGTTGGTGACAGATGAGTTTGTAGAGGTGGAGAAGATTTTATAAAAATTTGACAACTGGATTGGGCACTACGGGGAAGTGATTCTATACTTGGTCTACTCCCCTTAAAAAAAAATTCTGTGTTTGTCGTATCGCTATTGGGACTATCCCAGCCATCAATCCAGTGTCCTGTCCATCCTAAGTTCATAGGGAACCCGGTATCTTTGAGATAATTTCCTCTACCTGTGATAGACATGCATCTAGAACAGTGAAATGTAACATTAGTCTTCGTGGGTGTCTAACATACTTTGTACTTCCTGAACGGGAGCACATTATATGTATATCATATCTAACAAAGCTCCTGTTAAGTTAATCAGGGGCCATTTCTGCTAGGAAAAAGAAGCAAAAGTTTAGAGGCCCCATCTTAACCCCAGCAAGTCTTGTCAAAGGGTAATGTTGCATTTATTTTGTTCTTCCCATTAGCCAAATCTGTGTTTTCTATATGGCTTATGATTCCTTACTATATGTCTCTTGGTCCCGTCTATGTGTTTAATAATGTGGCTTGTGTTTTCTGTCTAGGGAGTCTATATTGACTATGTGTCCTACTACTCCTACAATCTCTGGCAAAATGCCCTTCCTTCCTACAAGTGTAACATATTATTGACCATTAGGGATCTGGGGTTTGGACTGATGGGTCTTTCCTGTATGTGCCTGTATACTTACCGTCCTCAACCTCTCCACCTGTTGTTCTCTGCGCCTAGCACTATTCTTGTGATGTTCAATAGCACACTCTCTAAGATTAGCTACTGTGACCCCTTTCCAATTTTGCAAAGAAGTCTGCACCTTGACCCTCAATGCCTTATTGAGCCCATCCATTAGCACTGAGACAGCTACCTCCCATTTGCCGAATTAGTGTTTACCAGTGATCTTATCCAGACGGAGAGTTTTCTATTACTGCAAAAGACAAAAAAAAAAAGTTTAACAAGTTTCTAGGTCATGCGAAGTATTCATTTAATCCTTCTCATCCCGTATGAAGGGTCTGTACATGGTCCAACAAACATTTCCGAGCTCATCTTGACTAGGGGCATTACTAGGAATGAATACTTCTTATATGGTAACTAAAAGAAATACCCGGGGGTTACCTTGTCTCTGTCTGCTTTCCTACTGGCAAATACTAAAGTGCGGACAGGTTTTTCTCAATTTCTGATGTTAATTTCTTGATTTTTATTTTATTTTTGGGTTTTACTATATATGTACACGAATGATATCATACTTACCAATTCCACTGGTCTCAGCCACTTACCCCGCAGGGGTACTCCTCTGAGTACATGAGAGATGGCTGAAACCAATCAGGTCACCTTCTCCTCCTAAATAAAACTTCAACATTCATTAGTACATATATAGGTTACAGTCATATTTTTCATATTTTTATTATTTTCTATAGTTTGTATGCTGGCAGTAACTGCTTCCACATCTACATATGGCGATGTACTTGCATTCACTTTTTCTTCCTACTTGTTTATTGTTGCTACAAGTTCAAACAGTTCTTATATTTCTATTCTTATCTTATATGACTTTGGTTAGACATACCACCTGCAATACGTTAGGATCAAACTCACCAACCCCTCTTGCTGCCACAGGTTTAAACAATTTGTATGTCTGACCCTTTGTTTTCTGGATTTTAATCAGACATATTCTAATCTTTACGTTCTGCAGTACCTCTGGCTCAAAATTGCCCACCCTAGGGAATGATACCCTATCTTTGTCAGTCATACGTACCCATTCAGACAAAAAGTCTTCAGCGTGTGGACCATATTTTCCACACATAATAAACCTCGCTGACCCCTTGGGCCGCGGCTCTTCAACCTGAACCCTGGCTACCATACGTCCACCGCTTGTGCAATTGGATCCCATCGTGGACTTTTTCCTTTTACGCAATCCCCAATGCACGACACGAATAGACGGTGAAAGTTCTCAGAGCGCTTTCACCCACTCCTTCTCCGCTGAGTACCACGACTCACTTCAATAGTGACCACCGCGTACCCAGTGAGGTCCATAATTGGTTTCTATTTACTGGTCGTGTTAGGAGTGACTTACCTTTTCCAGCAAATATCTGCCGTTGGAGATTTTCCTGAGAGAGACCAGCGAAAACTCCCTATGCACTCATACACAAATCACGCTTGCGTATGCTCTACACGGCGCTAATGATACCGCAATTTTACACAAAAGCTCGTAAAAAGGGTATCAAGTTGCGCTACATATCGCACCCACAAACATGCGGTCCAATCGCACGGCGTATAGGTACTTGTTACCTTGCTGCCGTACGACCACGAGTCGATGTACAAACTGCGACCCTCAGCCGGAGCGTAACAAAAAACCTTTTTACTTCAATACTACACAATGCACAATTCCCTATTACGCTCCTCTGCAAATCTCCTCATGATTTGCGTATTCCAATCTATACTAACGTGAGTCAGCCGCCTCACACCACCAAGCCTCCACTCACTTGGTGTACCAACTACGGGATCCCGAATTCCTAGGGTTCAATCCACTCACTCCTGCTTTCACTCACTCAAATACGCTTTGTTTTTCTGTACAGAAAATTTCCACTCGTTCTGGTCGGCAGCTTTACCCCCAGAGGCAATACAGTTTAAACAAAAGTTTTCTACTAATCTGCTTTTGAAACCAGATAGTTATGTGCTATTGTATTAAATGTCTACTATCCCACCTTAATTGAACAAATATTGCGTGCTTTGTACTTAGCGTCCGTATTCCTACACAACCTTGCGTAACCACGTGACCAGCGTGCCTTTTACACTACGAGCGCTCTACCACACAGTCTCTATAAATGTGAGCAATACTAACTATAATTGCTCACTTAACACAACACACAGTTTTTTTTGTTTTTTTCTGTATAACAACCAGGCCAGAACTGCATGTCATGTCTATAATTACTCCCTTAAATACATTTATTTCAAATTTATCTGTATAGCAAATAAATGTATCCGATTTCACACAGATCTATAATGACTGCAATAATCTATAATTTAAATGATATGATTCAGATTGGATAGCAATCTTGCAGCACATACACTGATATAAATATACACATAATTATAATAATATTATATATATGTACCATTCACTGGCCTCCTATGAGACACCTTACCTCTAATTTGCATATCAAAGATATTTGCTTTTCACTGCTAAAAAAAAGTAGTTACACAGGTTAATTTGCATTTCAATGGCTATCCTCCCTAGTAAGCAGATTCTACAAGTCTTGGAAGAAAAACAAAAAACAAAACAAAAACAAAACTCTTTCTTTCCTTTTTCTATCTGTGTGCAACCCCCCATTTTATGTAAAGTAATTACGCACAGACAAGAAGGGAAAAAAAACACTTATCTCACTATTTACTCTCACTAGGCCCAATTGGAACTATTTGTAATTGACTATGGCATGGGTTAAATAAATGCATTGGTAACTCATAAATGGTGCTATGAATGTGACAAAGGAAACTGATTGTCTAAAAACGCACACTATCCAAAATAATAGACACTGATGCCGACACGGAATCTGACTCCAGTGTCGACTACGATGATGCAAAGTTACAGCCAAAACTGGCAGAAAAGTATTCAATATATGATTATTGTAATAAAAGATGTTTTTGCATATCACTGATGACCCATCTGTCCCTGACATGAGGGTACACATGTTTAAGGGGAAGAAAGCTGAGATAACATTTTGCCCCTCTCATGAACCAAATGAATTGTGTGAAAAAGAGCGGGAATCTCCAGACAAGAAACTGCAGTTTCCCAAAAGAATTCTCATGGCGTATCCTTTCCCTGCTAGGGCCAGGATACGATGGGAATCCTCCCCTAGGGTGGACAAGGCGTTGACACGTTTACCCAAAAGGTAGCGCTGACATACCAAGATACCGCTACCCTCAGGAAACCTGCAGATAGCATGCAGAAAAGTACTTTGAAGTCCATTTACACACATTCTGGTACACTACTCAGACCGGTGATTGTGTCAACAGGGGTTTATAGCGCTGTAGCAGCGTGGACAGATACCTTATCAGTGGAGATGATTGAAACCCTAGATAAGGATACCATGTTATTGACCCTAGGATATATAAAAGATGCTGTCTTATATATAAGACATGCTCAAAGAGACATTAGTCTACTGGGTTCTAGAGTCAACGCTATGTCGATTTCTGCTAGACGTGTCCTGTGGAACATGCAATGGACAGGTGATGCCGACTAAAAGAGGCATATGGAGGTTTTACCTTACAAGGGTGAGGAATTGTGTGGAGAAGGGCTCTCGGACCTGGTCTCCACAGCTATAGCTGGTAAATCTGATCTTTTGCCTTATATTCCCTCACAGCCTAAGAAAGCACGACATTATCAAATGCAGTCCTTTCGGTCGCAGAAAAACAAGAAAGTACGAGGAGTGTCCTTTCTTACCAGAGGTAAGGGTGCAGGGCACAGCTAGTTTCCAGGAACAGAAGTCCTCTCCGGCCTCTACTAAATCCACCGCATGACGCTGGGGCTCCGCTAAGGGAGTCCGCCCCAGTGGGAGCACGTCTTCGACTCTTCAGCCACATCTGAGTTCACTCACAGGTGGATCCCTGGGCGATAGAAATTGTTTCTCAGGGTTACAAGCTGCAATTCGAAGAGGTGCCTCCTCACCGGTTTTCCTTAAGGGCCCTACCGGCTTCTCCCCCAGAAAGGGAGATAATATTAAATACAATTCACACATTGTATCTCCAACAGGTGGTGCTCAAGTTCCCCTCCTTCAACAAGGAAGGGGATATTACTCAACCTTGGCTGTAGTCCCAAAACCGTACGGTTCGGTCAGACCTATTTTAAAATTAAAATCTCTGAACCTATACTGGAAAAGGTTCAAATTTAAAGTGGAATCGCTCAGAGCGATCATGGTCAGCCTGGAAAGGGGGGATTTGATGGTGTATCTAGACATAAAGGCTGCATACCTTCATGTTCCCATTTATCCACCCCATCAGGCGTACCTGAGAATTGCGGTACAGTATTGTCATTACCAATTTCAGGGTAATTGGCGGAAATGATGGTGCTCCTACGCAAGCAAGGAGTCACAATTATCCCATACTCGGACGATCTCCTAATAAGGGCGAGATCAAAAGAGCAGTTGTTGAACAGCGTGTCACTTTCGCTGAAGGTGTCACAGCAACTCGGCTGGATTCTCAATATCCCGAAGTCACAGTTGGTTCCTATGATTCGTCTGCCCTTCTTGGATATGATTCTGAATACGGACCAGAAATGGGTTTATCTTCCGATAGAGAAGGCCCAGGAACTAATGACTCTGGTAAAAAAAACCTATTAAAGTCATAACAGGTTCTGGGAAAGATGGTGGCATCTTACGGGGCCATTCCCTTCGGCAGGTTCCATGCGAGGACTTTCCAATGGGATCTACGGGACAAGTGGTCCAGATCACATCTACAGATGCATCAGTTAATCACCCTGTCCCCTAGGGCCAGGGTGTCTCTCCTATGGTGGCTACAGAGTGCTCACCGTATGCAGGGTCGCAGGTTCGCCATCCAGGACTGGATTCTGGTAGCCACGGACGCGAGCCTCCGAGGTGGGGGAGCAGTCACACAGGGAAGAAACTTCCAAGGTCTTTGGGTCAAGTCAAAAAACTTGTATTCAAATCAACATCCTGGAGCTGAGGGCCATATACAATGCCCTTCAGAAAGCGGAAACATTGCTTCGTGACCTACCGGTTCTGATCCAGTCAGATAACATCACCGCAGTGGCCCATGTAAACCGCCAAGGCGGCACAAAGAGCAGAGTGGAAATGGCAGAAGCCACCAGGATTCTCCGCTGGGTGGAAAATCATGTAAGCGCATTTTCAGCAGTTTATTCCGGGAGTGGAAAACTGAGAAGCAGACTTCCTCAGCAAACACGACCTGCATCCAAGAGAGGACTTCTTTAGGAAGCCTTCGCACAGATTGCAAGTCAGTGGGAACTGCCACAGATAGACATGATGGCGTCCCACCTCAACAAGAAGCTACAGAGTTATTGCACCAGGTCAAGAGACCCTCAGGCAGTAGCTGTAGATACCCTAGTGACACCGTGGGTGTTCCAGTCGGTCTATGTATTTCCCCCTCTTCCACTCATACCCAAGGTGTTGAGAATGGTAGGAGGGAGAGGAGTGAGAACAATCCTCATGGTTCCAGATTGGCCACGAAGGACCTGGTATCCGGATCTGCAGGAAATGCTCACAGAAGATCCGTGGCCTCTTCCTCTAAGACAGGACCTGTTGCAACAGGGGCCATGTCTATTCCAAGACTTACTGCGGCTGCGTTGGACGGCATGGCGGTTGAACACCGGATCCTAGCGGATAGGGGTATTCCGGATGAGGTCATTCCTATGCTAATAAAGGCTAGGAAGGACATGACATCTAAACATTATCACCGTACATGGCGAAAATATGTTTCTTGGTGTGAGGCCAGGAATGCTCCTACGGAAGAATTCCATCTGGGCCGTTTCCTTCACTTCCTGCAAACTGGAGTGAATTTCAGCCTAAAATTAGGATCTATTAAGGTTCAGATTTCGGCCTTATCCATTTTCTTTCAAAAGGAATTGGCCTCTCTCCCTGAAGTACAAACTTTTGTGAAGGGAGTACTGCATATTCAGCCTCCTTTTGTACCTCTGGTGACGCCTTGGGACCTTAACGTGGTGTTAAGTTTCAACCACTTAAAATGGTGGAGTTGAAAAATCTCACTTGGAAGGTGGTCATGTTATTAGCCTTGGCTTCGGCTAGGCGAGTGTCGGAATAAGCGGCTTTCTCACATAAAAGCCACTATCTGGTTTTCCATATGGATAGAGCGGAATTGCGGACCCGTCCTCAATTCCTGCCAAAAGTGGTTTCATCCTTTCATATGAACTATTGTGGTGCCTGTGGCTACACGTGACTTGGAGGATCCCGAGTCCCTTGATGTGGTCAGGGCTTTGAAAATTTACGTGGCCAGATCGGCTACAGTCAGAAAAACAGAAGCACTGTTTGTCATGTATGCAACCAACAAGATTGGTGCACCTGCTTCAAAGTAGACTATTGCTCGCTGGATCTGTAAAACGATTCAGCAGGCACATTATACGGCGGGATTGCCGTTATCTAAATCGGTCAAGGCCCATTCCACTAGGAAGGTGGGCTCTTCTTGGGCGGCTGCCAGAGGGGTCTCGGCGCTACAGCTGTGCCGAGCTACTACTTGGACGGGTTCAAACTCCTTTGCAAAGTTCTATAAGTTTGATACCCTGGCTGAGGAGGACCTCCTGTTTGCTCAATCGGTGCTGCAGAGTCATCCGCACTCTCCCGCCCATTTGGGAGCTTTGGTATAATCCCCATGGTCCTTATGGAGTCCCCAGCATCCTCTAGGACGTAAGAGAAAATAAGATTTTAAACCTACCGGTAAATCTTTTTCTCGTAGTCCGTAGAGGATGCTGGGCGCCCGTCCCAAGTGCGGACTACTTCTGCAAGACTTGTATATAGTTATTGCTTAAATAAGGGTTATGTTATAGTCTCATCGGTCTTGGACTGATGCTATGTCATTTTCATACTGTTAACTGGATAGTATATCACAAGGTATACGGTGTGATTGGTGTGGCTGGTATAAATCTTCTTGCCCTTGGATTAACAAAAATCCTTTCCTCGTACTGTCCGTCTCCTTTGGGCACAGTTTCTCTAACTGAGGTCTGGAGGAGGGGCATAGAGGGAGGAGCCAGTGCACACCAGATCTAAAGTCTTTCTTAAAGGGCCCATGTCTCGTGCGGAACCCGTCTATCCCCATGGTCCTTACGGAGTCCCCAGCATCCTCTACGGACTACGAGAAAAAGATTTACCGGTAGGCTTAAAATCTTATTATATCAAGGCTATGCAGCAACTTTTAAATGTACTTTTAAATCTACTTAGCAGATAAACAATCCAATCTGAATCAAACACAATATGACTTATTTGAACTTTGTTTTGCAACAATAAAAATATGCTTTAGCATCTTAAATATTATGAGAAACACATTGTCCCTTGAATTTCATATCAGCGGCTTACTGGTAACACAACAATACACGTGGATGTTATTCGTCAGCGTCGCGATGCGTCCATCGTTAGCCGGTTGATCACAGCCGCGCTTGTAATGTACAGTGCACCATTAAGACCGTGATATCCCGGACGAGCCCCATCTGAAAATACCAAATTGCTTTCTAACAAATATTTAAAATGCCCGCTCTAATATATTTTGTAGACGCCTGCACATCTTATTACCATGTGCCATGAATGTGCGCTATACATCGCAAAACACTGCATCCCATAAGAGAAAACAATATACCCACACATTATCTGAGTTCCAAAGCTCATTGATGTATATATTTGTTATTAAAAGGATATGTATACAATATATCACAATGTACAGTATACATATAGTTATATGGTTACAATTTATACAGTAAGCAGTTAATACATACAGTTACAGGCCAGCATACAATACCATTCCCTCAATGCATACTCCTCTTAATATATCTCTCTCTCTCTCAGCAAATAAATACAGGAACTGGTCTGGCAACATCTCCACCATCGTCTGGGACAAAACAGCAACTAACTCCTGTGTGTCTAATCAGCGAATGTGCTATCTAGTTTGGGGGAGTGCACACATCTAGTCTAAGGGAGGGAACTTTCTCATTCATGATGAGTCACTGGTCTGTTCGTATGCTAACCAGGTTCAGCCTTGAAGACATCAAAAGGGCTGGCCTGAGTTTCCTGTCCACCACCTGTTTGGAATGTCCATTGTCCTAATAAGAGTGATTTTAGCTTTCATACATTTAATCATAACTACTTATTGCAATGTCCTACAACTTAATAACAAGTATCAAATGAATCTACACATTAATCTGGTTGCTTTAATACCAAATATGACATGTTTATCTTGCTCCGCTCCAATAATACACATACATGACGTTACTCCATTATATAATTTTAAATCATTATGATGTCTGGCGCTTGATATGTTATAATTATGTGCTGTATGAAATATGTGTCAAATCCATCTCTGTGGCATGTCCGTGTAAATGCATATGTTACCATATATTGCTGTGCTCGCTGTGCGTATTTGCAAGCATAGCGACTTTTAATGTGTGTAGTCTGTATGTTCTCTCTATGTAATATTTTTGACTTCGACACTATATCTATCTATCTATCTATCCTGTCTGCCTTAATGAGTAAAAAGGGGGACTGTCTGCCGTAATGTGTAAAAAAGGGGACGCTGTCTGCCGTAATGTGTAAAAAAGGGGAGACTGTCTGCCGTAATGTATAAAAAAGGGAAGCTGTCTACCGTCATGTGTAAAAAGGGGGACGCTATCTGCCGTAATGTGTAAAAAAGGGGACGCTGTCTGCCGTAATGTGTAAAAAAGGGGACGCTGTCTGCCGTAATGTGTAAAAAGGGGACGCTGTCTGCCGTAGTGTGTAAAAAAGGGGATGCTGTCTGCCGTAATGTGTAAAAAAAGGGACTCTGTCTGCCGTAATGTGTAAAAAGGGGACGCTGTCTGGTGTAATGTATAAAAAGGGGAAGCTGTCTGCCGTAGTGTGTGAAAAAGGGGACACTGTCTGCTGTAATGAGTAAAAAAAGGGGACGCTGTCTGCCGTAATGTGTAAAAAAGGGGGACGCTGTCTTCCCTAATGTGTAGAAAAGGGGACGCTGTCTGCCATAATGTGTAAAAAAGGGGACGCTGTCTGCCATAATGTGTAAAAAAGGGGACGCTGTCTGCCGTTATGTGTAAAAAAGGGGACACTGCTGTAATGTATAAAAAAGGGGACGCTGTCTGCCGTAATGTGTAAAAAAAGGGACACTGCTGTAATGTGTAAAAAGGGGACGCTGTCTGCCGTAGTGTGTAAAAAAGGGGATGCTGTCTGCCATAATGTGTAAAAAAAAGTGGACTCTGTCTGCCGTAATGTGTAAAAAGGGGACGCTGTCTGCTGTGATGTATAAAAAGGGGACGCTGTCTGCTGTAGTGTGTAAAAAAGGGGACGTTGTCCACCGTAATGTGTAAAAAAAGGGGACGCTGTCTGCCGTAATATGTAAAAAAGGGGGACACTGTCTGCCGTAATGTGTAAAAAAGGGGATACTGTCTGCTGTAATGTATAAAAAAGGGGATGCTGTCTGCCGTAATGTGTATAAAGGGGACGCTGTCTGCCGTAATGTGTAAAAAGGGGACGATGTCTGCCGTAGTGTGTAAAAAAGGGGACACTGTCTGCCGTAATGTGTAAAAAAAGGGAACGCTGTCTGCTATAATGTATAAGAAAGGGACGCTGTCTGCCGTAATGTGTAAAAAAAGGGGACGCTGTCTGCCATAATGTGTAAAAAGGGGACGCTGTCTGCTGTAATGTATAAAAAGGGGACGCTGTCTGCCGTAATGTGTAAAAATGGGATGCTGTCTTCCATAATGTGTAAAAAAGGGGACGCTGTCTGCCATAATGTGTAAAAGATTGACGCTGTCTTTCGTATTGTGTAAAAAGGGGAATCTGTCAACCGTAAGGTGTAAAAGGGGCTCTACCTGGTGTAGTGGTGCTACCATGCGGCGTAATATGAATAATGGAGACTACTGTGCACCGTTATATGAATTGGTATTATTTTGTGGCCACACCCCTTCCCCATGAAGCCACACCCCTATTTTTTGCACGTGCCTTTGGCGCGCACTGCCCCTGTTTTACATGGAGTGGGGGGGGGCTCCGATGCCGTTTCTTGCACACAGCGCTAAAATGTCTAATTACAGCACTGTTGCTAGGTATCCATTTCCCTGGCCCTGAGCAGGTCCCCCTCACCAGATCCTCTCCAGGGGTGAGGTGGTGGACTTGGATGGGATGAGGGAGGGGGGACCAAAGCATTTTGCTGCACATGGGCCCACCACTCGCTATTTCCGCCACTGCGCTGGACATATATGGCAGTACAACTGGACATATATGGCATTATCACTGGACATATACGGCAGTATCACTGGACAGGATTTATACACCAGTACCACTGGAATTATGCGGCAGGATCACTGGATTTATATGGCAGGATCACTGGATTTATACGGCAGTACCGCTGGACATATATGGCAGTATCAATGGACATTTACGGCAGGATCACTGGACATTTACGGCAGTATCACTGGACATTTACGGCAGTATCACTGGACATATACGGCAGTACCACTGGACATATACGGCAACACAGGAACACCACCACTGGACTGATGCAGCACAACACAGCACCACTGCAATGGACTGGACTTATACAGCAGCACTGGACATATGGCAGCAGAGGACACCACCACTGTGACTGGACTGATGCAGCACAATACACAACTGAACTGATGCAGCACAACACAGCACCACTGGACTGGACTTATACATCAGCACTGGACATATGGCAGCAGAGGACACAACCACTGTGACTGGACAGATGCAGCACAAGACACGGACGGTATCTGCTTGGATGGTCGACCATGTTATGGTCGACAGTCATTAGGTCAACCACTATTGGTCGACATTGACATAGTCGACATGGACACATGGTCGACACATGAAAGGTCGGCACAAGAAAAGGTCGACATGAGTTTAAAAAAATATTTTGTGGAACTTTTCGGTACTTTACAATCCACGTGGATTACGATTGGGAACGGTAACCTGTGCCAAGCACAGCGAGGCACCTTGCCCAAAGCATGGCGAGCAAAGCAAGGGGACGTAGTGCACTAATTGGGGTTCCCCGTCACTTTACGCAGAAAACTACACAAAAAAAGTTAAAAAACTCATGTCGACCTTTTCACGTGTCGACCATTTGTCCATGTCGACCATGGCAATGTCGACCAATAGTGGTCGACCTAATGACTGTCGACCATAACATGGTCGATCATTCATACCGGAACCGACACAGACACTGAGGACACTGAGGACGGAGACACGTCCTCTGTCTACACTCTTATGCCGGAGTGAAAATGGCGGCGACGTGCGGCTCCTTATATGGAATCCAAACCCAGCAAGAATCCGACAGTGGGATGATGACGTTTTGACTCGTTCTGGTTTCCGAGTCAGGCAGGAAAACCCAAGCCGGGCTCGGATCCGGACTCGTGACGTGAAGTCTGGTAAGGTTCGGATCTCTGAGAACCGAACCCGCTCATCTCTAATAGCAACCAATAAGCAACCAAGGGGTCTATTTACTAAGCCTTGGATGGAGATAAAGTGAACGGAGATAAAGTACCAGCCAACCAGCTCTTAACTGCAATTTCTCAAACCCAGATTCTGAAATGTTAGTTAGGAGCGCATTGATTAGTACTTTGGGGTCTATTTACTAAGCCTTAGATGGAGATAAAAGTGGATGGAGATAATGTACCAGCCAATCAGCTCCTTACTGCCATTTTTCAAACACAGCCTGAGACATGGCAGTTAGGAGCTGATTGGCTAGGACTTTATCTCCGCCTGCTTAATCTCCACCCAAGGCTTAGTAAATAGACCCCTAATCTCTGTTGACTTTATCTTCATCCAAGGCTTAGTAAATAGGCTTTATAGTATAGATGAGGGGTTCAGTTCCATGGAAACCGAACCCCCCCCCCCCGAATTTCATTACCTGTGCCCGAATCCGAGTCAGGCTCAAGTGCTCCCTCCTGACTCGTAAACCAGAACAAGGCAAAATGTCATCATCCCGCTGTCGGATTCTCGCAGAGTTTGGATTCCATATAGGGAGCCGCGCGTCGCCGCCATTTTCACTCCGTCATTGGAGAGTGTAGCGAGAGGACGTGTCTCTATCCTCCGTGTCCTGCATCAGGACAGTGGTAGTGTCTTGTGCTGCATCACAGTGGTGGTGTCCTCTGCTGTCATATGTCCAGTGCTGCTGTATAAGTCCAGTCCAGTGGTGCTGTATTGTGCTGCATCAGTCCAGTGGTGGTGTCTTGTGCTACATCAGTCCAGTCACAGTGGTTGTGTCCTCTGCTGCCATATGTCCAGTGCTGCTGTATAAGTCCAGTCCAATGGTGCTGTATTGTGCTGCATCAGTCCAGTGGTGGTGTCTTGTGCTACATCAGTCCAGTCACAGTTGTGGTGTCCTCTGCTGCCATATGTCCAGTGCTGCTGTACAAGTCCAGTCCATTGCAGTGGTGCTGTGTTGTCCTGCATCAGTCCAGTGGTGGTGTTCCTGTGCTGCTGTATATGTCCAGTGGTACTGCCATATATGTCCAGTGGTACTGCCGTATATGTCCAGTGATACTGCCGTATATGTCCAGCGGTACTGCCGTATAAATCCAGTGATACTGCCGTATATGTCCAGTGGTACTGATATATAATGCCAGTGATACTGCCGTATATGTCCAGTGGTACTGCCATATATTTCCAGTGATACTGCCGTATATGTCCAGTGATACTGCCGTATATGTCCAGCGGTACTGCCGTATAAATCCAGTGATACTGCCGTATATGTCCAGTGGTACTGCCATATAATTCCAGTAATACTGCCGTATACGTCCAGTGATCCTGCCATATATGTCCAGTTATACTGCCGTATATGTCCAGCGGTACTGACGTATAAATCCAGTGATACTGCCGTATATGTCCAGTGGTACTGCCGTATAAATCCAGTGGTACTGGCATATAAATCCAGTGATACTGTCATATAATTCCAGTGATACTGCTGTATTATTCCAGTGGTACTGGCGTATAAGTCCAGTGATACTGCCATATAATTCCAGTCCAGTGATACTGCCGTATAAGTCCAGAGATACTGCCGTATAATTCCAGTGATACTGCCATATAATTCCAGTGATACTGTCGTATAATTCCAGTGGTGCTGCCATATAATTCCAGTGGTACTGCCATATAAATTCAGTGATACTTCAGTATAATTCCAGTAATACTGCCATATATTTCCAGTGATACTGCCATATAATTCCAGTGATACTGCCGTATAATTTCAGTGGTACTGGCGTATAAGTCCAGTGACACTGCCGTATAAATTCAGTCCAGTGGTAATGCCGTATAAATCCAATGGTACTGCCATATAAGTTCAGTGATACTTCAGTATAATTCCAGTAATACTGCCGTATATTTCCAGTGATACTGCCATATAATTCCAATGATACTGCCGTATAATTTCAGTGGTACTGGCGTATAAGTCCAGTGACACTGCCGTATAAATTCAGTCCAGTGGTAATGCCATATAAATCCAGTGATACTGCCTCATAATTCCAATGGTACTGCCGTATAAGTCCAGTCCAGTTGGGCTGCCATATAAGTTCAATGGTGCTGTCCTGTGCTGTATATTATTTATTCCAAATAAAGGGGTTATTAATATTTAATTCAAATATTTTTCACAGGGTTTGCACTGAGTGGTGTAGAGGTACGCTCTCCTGTACCGCATATGGGCCCTCATTCCGAGTTTCTCGCACGTAGCAACTTTTTGCTGCTCATGTGATCAACTTGATGCCGCTTATGGGGGAGTGTATTTTAGCATAGCAGGGCAGCGATCGCTTGTGCAGCCCTGCTATGCTAAAAAAGTTTCCAGCAAAACAAGACCAGAGTCAGACTTACTTACCCTGTGCGACGGATCCAGCAACGAAGGTCCCGGAATTGACATCAGACATACACCCTCCAAACGCCTGGACATGCCTGCATTCGCTTCACCACGCCTGGAAATTGCCCCAGAATGCCTCCCACCTGTCAGTCTTCTTGCGATCGCCGCTGCTATCACTTTTTCCACTGACGGCAACACTGCCCGGCGACAACCGTCACCGGGCAACGACATGCATGCGCAATGCATCCGCCGCGCATGCACAGTTCCGACCAGTCTGCACCGCTGCGACAAACTGTCGGAATGACTCCCATTGTTATATAACTCCAGAAAAATAATGGAGAACAAAAATTTGGAGGATAAAATAGGGAAATATCAAGAACCACTTCCTCCTAGTGCTGAAGCTGCTGCCACTAGTCATGACATAGACGATGAAATGCCATCAATGTCATCTGCCAAGGCCGATGCCCAATGTGATAGTAGAGGGCATGTAAAATCCAAAAAGCCAAAGTTCAGTAAAAAGAACCAAAAAAATAAATGTAAATGGTCTGAGGAGAAACGTAAACTTGACAATATTCCATTTACGACACGGAGTGGCAAGGAACAGCTAAGGCCCTGGCCAATGTTCTTGACTAGTGGTTCAGCTTCACATGACAATGGAAGCCCTCATCCTCCCATTAGAAAAATGATAAGATTTAAGCTGGCAAAAGCACAGCAAAGAACTGTGCGTTCTAAGATGGTATCACAAATCCCCAAGGAGAGTCCTAGTGTGTCAACGGTTGCAATGCCTTGACCTTCCCAACACTGGATGGGAAGAGGTGGCTCCTTCCATCATTTGCACACCCTATTCAAGTGCTGGAAGTAGCACCCACAGTCCAGTTTCTGATATTCAAATTGAAGATGTCACTGTTGAAGTTCACCAGGATGAGGATATGGGTCTTGCTGGTGCTGAGGAGAAAGTTGACGATGAGGATTCTGATGGTGATGTGGTTTGTTTAAATCAGGCACCGAGGGAGACACCTGTTGTCCGTGGGATGAAGAAGCCCATTGTGATGCCTGGGCAAAATACCAAAAAAGATACCTCTTCGGTGTGGAATTATTTCTCCACAAATCCGGACAACAGGTGTCAAGCCATGTGTTGCCTCTGTCAATCTGTAATAAGTAGAAGTAAGGACATTAACCACCTAGGAACATCCTCCCTTATACGTCAGCTGCAGCGCATTCATCAGAAGTCAGTGTCAAGTTGTGAAACTTTGGGTAAGAGCATAAGCAGTCCACTGACACCTAAATCCCTTCTTCCTCTTGTACCCAAGCTCCTGCAAGCCACACCACCAACTCCCACAATGTCAACTTCCTCCTCAGTCAGAAACATCAGTAGTCCTGCAGGCCATGTCACTGGCAAGACTGAGGAGTCCCCACCTAACCGGGATTCCTCCAGGGGATCCATCAGTGGTACGCCTACTGCTGCTGTTGCTGCCACTGCTGTTGTTGCTGCTGGGAGTCAATCATCATCCAAGAGGGGAAGTTGGAAGTTCCCTTGTACTACTTCAAGCAAGCAATTGACTGTCCAACAGTCCTTTGTGAGGAAGATTAAATATGACAGTAGTCATCCTGTTGCAAAGCGGATAACTGAGACATTGACAGCTATGTTGGTGTTAGACGTGCGTCCGGTATCCTCCATTAGTTCAGTGGGACTTAGAGAATTTAAGGAGGTATTGTGTCCCCGGTACCAAATCCCATCTAGGTTCCTCTTTACTAGGCAGGCGATACCAAGAATGTACAGAGACATCAGAAAAAGTGTCCTAAAAAATGCAGTTGTACCCACTGTCCACTTAACCACGGACATGTGGACAAGTGGAACAGGGCAGACTAAGGACTATATGACTGTGACAGCCCACTGGGTAGATGTATGGCCTCCCTCAGCAACAACAGTAGCGGCACCAGTAGCAGCATCTCACAAATGCCAATTCGTTCCTAGGCATGCTATGCTATGTATCACCACTTTCCATAAGAGGCACACTGCTGACAACCTCTTACAAAAACTGATCGACATCATCGCACAATGGCTTACCCCAATTAGACTCTCCTGGGGATTTGTGATATCGGACAACGCCACCAATATTGTGCGTGCGTTACATGTAGGCAAATTCCAGCACGTCCCATGTTTTGCACATATAATTAATTTGGTGGTGCAGATTTTTTTTTAAAATGACAGGGGCATGCAGGAGATGCTGTCGTTGGCCCGAAAAAATTGTGGGCCACTTTCGACATTCAGCCACTGCGTGCCGAAGACTGGAGCGCCAGCAAGCACACCTGAACCTTCCTGCCATCACCTGAAGCAAGATGTGGTAACGAGGTGGAATTCAACACTCTATATGCTTCAGAGGATGGAGGAGCAGCAAAAGGCCATTCAAGCCTATACATCAACCTACGATATAGGCAAAGGAGAGGGAATGCACCTGACTCAAGCGCAGTGGAGAATGATTTCCGTATTGTGCAAGGTTCTCCAACCCTTTGAACTTGCCACACATGAAGTCAGTTCAGACACTGCCAGCTTGAGTCAGGTCATTCCCCTCATCAGGCTTTTGCAGAAGCAGCTGGAGAAATTGAAGGAGGAGCTAAGACAGAGCGATTCCGCTAAGTATGTGGGACTTGTGGATGGAGCGCTTCATTTGCTTTGCCAGTATTCAAGGGTGGTCAATCTGTTGAAATCAGAGCACTACATTTTGGCCACCGTGCAGAGGTTCAAAGTGGACCAGGTTCTTCGTTTTTTTATTTTCAACAAGTACGTGGATTACAAACTTAAAGAAGAGGACCGATCTACACCGGATTGTTTGTAAGTATATTTTTATTTTCAGGTACCCCGTGGATTCTACTGTACAAGAGGACCGAGGTGCTCTGTGTCAACATAGTGTGTGTGTGTGTGTGTGTGTGTGTGTGCGTGCGTGTATGTAAATTAAAGTTGTAATACTACTATCACGGTGTATGTCTTGTGTATTTTTTGGGGTATTTTTTTGTAGTAGAGTTACAGGTACCAGCGGGCCCTTTATTTTCCCGCATGCTGGTACTTGTGGTTCTCCAAGTACCAGCTTGCGGGGAGGCTTGCTGGGACTTGTAATTCTTCTACAAAAAACCTATATTATTTATTTTTACACTATGGCTATCAGCCTCCCATCCACCGCCCACGGATGGGGGGACAGCCTCGGGCTTCACCCCTTGTCCTTGGATGGCTGGATGGGGGGGACCCCTTGATTTAAGGGGTCCCCACTCCTCCAGGGTACCCCGGGTGACTAGTTGGGGGGGTAATGCCACGGCTGCAGGGACCAGTATAAAAGTGTCCCCCGGCTGTGGCATTATCTCTCTGGCTAGTGGAGCCCGATGCTGGTGCTAAAAATACGGGGGACCCCATATTTTTTGCACCAGGACCAGGCGCAGAGCCCGGTGCTGGTTGTTTAAATATGGGGGAACCCTACACAATTTTTTCCCTGTATTTTTACAACCAGGACTGGCTCAAAGAGCCCGAGGCTGGTTATGCTTAGGAGGGGGGTCCCCACGCAATTTATTTTTCTATTTTTAAACACTTTCTACACTTCATTTAATGTACACAATGAAGCCCTTATCACTCCCGTAAAACACTGCCCGACATTACGAATGACATCGACATTCGACATCGAAAAAAATGAAAATGCTAAATACGACAGCTTAGTTAATGACATGTAAAAATAAAATAAAAAAGTTGCAAAAAAACCACAAACTATGTAATTCGAGTTTAATCTCCCACCAAATCCCTACAAATACGAACCTTAGTAAATATACCACCTGGTCCGGACTGAAGGACCTGCCAATGATTACTGACATGTCTACTGTCACTGCATATGATTGTCACCATTGAAAGAATGGTGGAGGATTATATGAGTGACAGCATCCAAGTAGGCACATCAGACAGTCCGTATGTATACTGGCAGTAAAAAGAGGCAATTTGGATGCCCTTGCACAAAATGGCTTTATTTTACCTAAATTGCCCCCCCTCCAGTGTGTACTCCGAAAGAGTGTTTAGTGCAGCCGGTAACCTTGTCAGCGATCGGCGTCGGAGGTTACTTCCACAAAATGTGGAGAAGATGATGTTCATCAAAGTGAATTATAAATTCCTCCAGGAAGACCTTTACCAGCAATTGCCTCCAGAAAGTACACATGGACCTGTGATGGTGGATTCCAGTGGGGACAAATTAATACTCTGTGAGGAGGAGGATGTACACAGTGAAAGGGGTGAGGAATCGGAGGATGAGGATGAGGTCGACATCTTGCCTCTGTAGAGCCAGTTTGTGCAAGGAGAGATTGATTGCTTCTTGTTTGGTGGGGGCCGAAAATAAACCAGTAATTTCAGCCACAGTCGTGTCGCTGAAATGATTGGTTTGTTAAAGTGTGCATGTCCTGATTATATAACATAAGGGTTGGGCCCAATTCCATCTTGCACCTCTTTTTCTTCTTTGCATAATGTGCTGTTAGGGGACTAGTTTTTTAAAGTGCCATTCTGTCTGACACTGCTGTACAAGTCCATGGGTACTGCCGTATAAGTCCATTGGTGCTGTCATCTACTGCATCAGTCCAGTGGTGGTGTCTTGTGCTGCATCAATCCAGTGGTGGTGTCTTGTGCTGCATCAATCCAGTGGTGGTGTCTTGTGCTGCATCAGTCCAGTGGTGGTGTCTTGTGCTGCCATAAGTCCAGTGGTGGTGTCCTGTGCTGTATATTATTTACTCCAAATAAAAGGGTTATATACATTACTTATATTATTATCCAAATAATTTTTACAGGGTTTGCCCTGTGTGGTGTAGGTGTACGCTTGCCTATGCTGTATATTATTATAATAGCTCCAAATAAAAGGGTTATATACATTACAGGTTGAGTATCCCATATCCAAATATTCCGAAATACGGAATATTCCAAAATACAGACTTTTTTGAGTGAGACTGAGATAGTGAAACCTTTGTTTTTTGATGGCTCAATGTACACAAACTTTGTTTAATACTCAAAGTTATTAAAAATATTGTATTAAATGACCTTCAGGCTGTGTGTATAAGGTGTATATGAAACATAAATGAATTGTGTGAATGTAGACACACTTTGTTTAATGCACAAAGTTATAAAAAATATTGGCTAAAATTACCTTCAGGCTGTGTGTATAAGGTGTATATGTAACATAACTGCATTCTGTGCTTAGATTTAGGTCCCATCACCATGATACCTCATTATGGTATGCAATTATTCCAAAATACGGAAAAATCCGATATCCAAAATTCCTCTGGTCCCAAGCATTTTGGATAAGGGATACTCAACCAGGGTTTGCCCTGTGTGGTGTAGGTGTACGCTTGCCTATGCTGTATATTATTATAATAGCTCCAAATAAAAGGGTTATTATTATCCAAATTAATTTTCCAGGCTTTGCCGTGTGTGTGTGTGGTTTAGGAGTACGCTCTCCTGTGCCACCAATATTGTGCGTGTATTACATCTGGGCAAATTCCAGCAAGTCCCATGTTGTTTGTGCCGTACACTTGTGTCGATTAGCTTGTCATACAGCTACCTCATTGCACCTCTTTTACTTCTTTGTAGGATGTGCTGTTTGGGGCCTAGTTTTTTTAAGTGCCATCCTGTCTGCCACTGCAGTGCCGCTCCTAGATGGGCCAAGTGTTTGTGCCGCACACTTGTGTCGCTTAGCTTAGTCATCCATCTACCTAATTGCACCTCTTTTACTTCTTTCATCATGTGCTGTTTGGGGCCTAGTTTTTAAATCTGCCATCCTGTCTGCAACTGCAGTGTGCCACTCCTAGATGGGCCAGGTATTTGTGCCGCACACTTGTGTCGCTTAGCTTAGTCATCCAGCCACCTCGGTGCAACCTTTTGTCCTAAAATAATATTGTGAGGTGTGAGGTGTTCAGAATAGACTGGAAATGAGTGTAAATTAATGTTATTGAGGTTAATAATACCATAGGATCAAAATTGCCCCCAAATTATGTGATTTTAGCTGTTTTTATGTTTTTGTTTTTTTTAAATCATCCAGATCCAAAACCAAAACACGAAAGGGTGGTTTTGGCAAAACCAATCCAGATCCAAAACACGAGCATGGAACCATAACCAAAACCAAAACACAAAACACTAAAAGTGCCTGCCGCACATTTCTACTTTATAGAAACGTATTAGGTTTAGAGGAGTGCGTCAGTGTATCCTATTGTAGCCATTTTCTAATTTTATAAGTTTAAAGCTTCTTTTTAATTTGGCAAAGAGCGATTCACTTTTCACTTCCACTGTTGTAAAGTAAACTCTGGATTTCTTTCATTGAGATTACCAGAATATATTAACTGAAGGGCCTCGTGACAAAATCTAGTAGGCAACATGACATTTGCAGTAAAACCGGCCAGTTTGCTGTGTAAACAATGAAAGGCTAAAGCCTGGCCGTCTTGCTATTGCAGCTCAGTTCTTCCTAGAAAGGATCATACCGTACGTGATTTATTGCATTTTTGTGAAGATTAGGCTTTAAGAGTCAGTACAGTACATTATAGAGATGAATTAATTCATTAAAATTGTGATTCCGTTGTTAAATGTAATAAAAAGATTAATGGACATTTTTCTTAATATTATTTTTACTAAAAAAAATGTGCAAAAAGGGTGTTTTCACATCCTTTTTACATTATGTTATTTTCACTGAAATGCACTAAAGGGCTTTTGGAGCAGTTCTTGTGAAAACTGCTTCAAGGCCCTCATTCCGAGTTGTTTGCTCGCTAGCTGCTTTTAGCAGCATTGCACACGCTAGGCCTCCGCCCTCTGGGAGTGTATCTTAGCTTAGCAGAATAGCGAACGAAAGATTAGCAGAATTGCGATTAAATAATTCTTAGCAGTTTCTGAGTAGCTCGAGACGTACTCCTACACTGCGATCAGCTCAGCCAGTTTCGTTCCTGGTTTGACGTCACAAACACACCCTGCGTTCGGCCAGCCACTCCCCCGTTTCTACAGACACTCCCGCGTTTTATCCTGGCACGCCTGCATTTTTCCGCGCACTCCCAGAAAACGGTCAGTTTCCACCCAGAAACACCCACTTCCTGTCAATCACACTCCGATCACTTCAACGATGAAAATTCTTTGTTCGGACGTGAGTAAATCTACTAAGTTTTGTGCTAAAATACTTAGCGCATGCGCGCTGCGTAACATGCGCATGCGCTTTTTTGCCTTAATCGCTCCGTTGCGAAAATCGGCAACGAGCGAACAACTCGGAATGACCCCCCAAATTCTTTAATTCGCTTTTTTTTTAGTAATCAGACCGCATTTCCCATACAGAAGAAAGAATAACTGAGGCAGCACTGTGATAATGACGCTATCTACAGGTTTCCATGCAGAGCAGAGTCGGGAGCCGGTACCTGTAATCAGCCATGTACGTCTCATAAGTTCACAGGCTGATCACCATAAAAAAATAAAAAAAATGACATTTGCCTGCAGTTCCCCGGCAAACGGTGTCCCTGGTGAGCTCATCCAAGCCTCCAGTCATCTGATCACCGGCTTCCTGCACTGTGACCCTGGTCATCTATGCCACTCGCAGTGAGGATGTCTTCTCAAAGTGATTGACAGTCAGAAACTGTTCAAGGCGGGGAGTACCGGCTAAAATACAGGCATATTGCGACCATTTTCGGGGTGTATCTCAGCTTACATCTATGATTTTATATGCAGAAAACATAGCACCTGCATCTCAGATCCCGCACCCATTCTGTGAAACCCTAGGGTAACTCAGATGGTCAATTACTGAAGCATCTGCGACAGCCGCTGCTTGTATGTAGTTTCTTGGATTTGCGAAGCTGCCGATGGGCGTCTCAATACATTTCCAGGTGGCTGCAGCTTTAGCATATTATCGCACATCCGCTATATACAAATTCACAGCTGCAAATGCATTAGGGTATAGCTCTGAATCAGGCCCTCTGTCAGATTTGGATGTACACATACAGATTCAATTAGACACAAAAGCCGCTGGAACCATTGGTGTTTCTATAGTGGGTGCAATGTCTGCAGTGTACACAGGTCCCTGCACCCATATTTTAATACTTACTTTTCCGGAGTCCAGTGTCGGGCGCTGCAGTCGCTGTGAAAAACACATCCAGAATGGCCACCACGCATGTGCAGTAGTCAAACTGGTCTCTGGAACATGCCGGGCGCCATGTTTCCGGAGAACGGCACAATGCTGGCGACTACCGCGCCATGCAATGGAGGGGGCCCACCCAGAGGTACTTACGGGGCCCCTCCTCTGTTAAAACACCCCTGGCTGGAACGGCTACTGTTGGTTTTGCTCATTAACTCACAGTTGCTCATTTCTGCTTCTGCAGCCTGTGGAGATGCAAGCAGGAATCAGCTGCCACAATAGGCGGATAAATATGCATAATTAAATCTGCCCCATAGACTCGTGCAGCTAAACCTGAAAGATTAATCTATATTGGTATGTATGAACAAAGGGCCTAACTCAGCCCTGGTCGCTGCAGCGGCAGCGTACGCAGGCTGAAGCCTTGTGCATGCACACAAAGTGAGATGCAACGGCATCTCACTTATGCAATCGCCTCTGCCTGATTGACAGGGTCAAGGGAGGGGCGTGTTGGTGGCATTTCTGTGGCCTTTTTTTTTGGGGGGGGGGGCGTTCTGGACCATTTGCGGGGCGGGCCGAAGCGGCTGCGTGATATCACATGCAGCCGCGGCGACCCTAAAGATGGTGGGTAGCCGCCTGGCTACGGCTGCGTGGCAAAGCTGTCACGCCCTGGTTCCGACCCCATTCAGCATCGGATTGCCCTCCATGTCCCTTGCAGTGCTGACCTGGCTGCTCCCTCCCGGAGGGTGCAGCCAGAAAGTCGGCATGTATGATGTAAATACAGGACCAAAAGTCCCCACAGAATGGCTCTCAAATAGAAAATATGGACAAATGTTGAATGCATGTGTGGATTCCTGTAGAAAACTACCAGTATCTTGTGTTAGATTTCTCTGTTGGTATTTAAATCACTGTTGGTCATATATGCAGGGCTATCTTAATGTACAGGCACACTATGCGAATATATAATTTTGTAAGTTTCACAATATAATGATACTGTAACATCAAGTAGATTACATAGCCTTGTTCACAATTAAATAGTATCCTGGATGTGTGATGAATCAAGGATATAAACATAAACATTAATAGTCTATAGTCTGTTTTGTTCATTTGTTTGTAAATCCATTCATAAGGACACAGAGACATGTGAATTCACTGCTGTGCTGTTTTTATTCCATCACCCACTCCAGACACACTGCACACTGGACCACCCACTTCCCAGCATCCCTCTGGTTACACATATTAGTAAGGGAGTGTCTACAAATATTAAGCATTCTAATACACTAACATCACATCCTCTTTTCTTTAAAGATAAGCCCTGTACGCTTGAATGCAACAATTAACAACGTCATATTAAGAACATCATCTAACACGTTTCAATGAGTCTCTCAGGTCTGCGTATTTCCCTTTTGGGTCTTTCATACACAGTCTGTGTTTCATCGACCATGTTGGACCTTTCTAGAATCGTGGTTTGTTCACCATTATGAGGATCATCATACATGTCAGATGAAGGGTATTCTTCAGTCATGTTGTCTTCATTATGGTTAGGTTGAGATCTTAAATCCACCCGATTTCTTCTTACTTCCGTTCCACGCTCTGTACGTATAGTATAAGATCTTGGTGCTACTTGTGCTTGCACAATACCTTTCTGCACCCAAATACCTTTCTCGTGATCTCTGAGACGGACTTGGTCACCCGATTTTAGGTCAGATAAGCTTTTTGCTCGCCTGTCGTGGAACAGTTTCTGTTTCGCCTGTTGACGTTCCTTACTCAGTCTGACCAACGCTGAGTTATGTGTATTAAGCAGTTCATCATGTATCGGGAGATTTGCTCTAATCCTCCTTCCCATCAGCATTTGTGCAGGAGAAAGTCCATTCTGTAAAGGTGTACTGCGGTAGATTAAAAGACTTTTGTAGAAATCTTCTTTACCTTCTTGACCTTTTTTCATGAGACTCTTTACAGTTTTTACTGAACTTTCCACCAACCCATTTGAGCGTGGATAGTGGGGACTTGATGTAGTATGGACATATTTCCACTCATCAGCAAATTGTCTAAATTCAGCACTGGAAAACTGAGGACCAGTCAGTGAACACTTCCATAGGAACACCATGCCTTGCAAAGATTGACTTCATGCAATTGATTATGGCTTTACTAGTAGTTGTATGTAGTGTCTTCACCTCAGGGTAGTTAGAGTAATAATCAGTCAAGACAATGTATGTTTTCCCATTACAATCAAACAAATCTGCGCCAACTTTCTGGTACGGTCTCTCTGGCACTGCGTGAGGACTCAGTGGCTCGACTTGTTGTTTCAGTCTATACGTAAGACATAATTCACATGTAGCTGTAGTCTGTGCTATGTCTTGGTTCGTTCTTGGCCAATACATAACTTCACGCACTCTCCGCTTACATTTTTCTTCTCCTAAGTGGCCTTCATGTATCTTGCACAGCATAGTTTTTCTTAGTCGTGCAGGTATGACAAACCTATTGCCTTTGTAAATAATACCATCGACAACTGTAAGGTCACTGCGGTACATCCAATAATCATGGCTAGACAGCGGGCATGCATGTTTTTCTGCTGGCTAACCTTTCAGAATGATATCTTTCAACACTTTTATTGTGTCATCTGTCTCAGTTTCTTTCCTAATCTGTTCTTGTCTTGCAAGAGACACTGGAAGAGAAGCTACGATCAAATTAACATAGGCTTCTATCTCTTCATCCATCAGACTTTTGGAACCTTCACTTTTGTCCACAGCACGAGAAAGTGTATCAGCAATGTACATGTATTTGCCGGGACAGTACAGCAAGTGTACATCATATTTCTGTAGTCTGATAAGCATTCATTGAATTCTCATGGGACAGTCATGTAATGATTTAGTCATGATAGCTACCAATGGCTTGTGGTCAGTTTCCACTGTAAACGTTTGACCATACACAAACTGATGAAATCGCTCACATGCATATGTGATCGCTAGAAGTTCTTTTTCTATCTGAGCATACCTTGTTTCAGCACTTGTCAGTGCTCTTGATGCATAGATTACTAGTTTCCATGTATCTTCATGTCCTTGTAACAGCACTGAGCCTAGGCCAAATTGCGAAGCATCTGCTGAAATTCTTATTCTTTTTGCAGGATCAAAGAATTTTAGCACTGGTTGCTCTGTAATGATCTGTTTCAAGTTTTGCCAACTTTCTTCTTGTTCATGTGACCACATCCACTCATTATCTTTGTCCAACAACCATCTAAGAGAGGCTGTTCATTCAGAGAGTTGAGAAATAAACTTTCCTAAGTAAGTAATCATTCCTAGGAATCTTCTGACGTCGTCTTTGTTGTTAAGACGTTCCATGTTCACTATGGCTGATATTTTCCTTGGGTCTGGTTTTACACCTTGATCCGAGACCACGTTGCCCATAAAGGTAAGTGTATTCACGCCAAATTCACATTTGTCCTTGTTTAGCTTTAGATACACTTTCTTGACAAGTTCCATTACTTGTCTCAATCTAGAATCATGTTCTTCCTTTGTAGATCCCCAGACAATAATGTCATCCATCATTGTTTCTACACCTGGAATATGTTCAAAAATCATGTGTATCTTTTTGTGATATACTTCTGTAGCAGACAATATTCCATATGGTAGTCAAAGAAATCTGTATCGACCTTCTGGTGTATTAAATGTACAAAGCTTTGAGCTGGCCTCATCTAGCTTCATTTGCCAGAATCCTGAAGATGCATCCAATTTACTGAACCATTTTGCTCATGCAAATTGCGAAATGATTTCATCTCTGGTTGGTAGTTTGAAATGTTCTCGTTTAATAGCTTTGTTTAAATCTCTGGAGTCTAGACATATTCTGAGTTGTCCATTTTTCTTTTCAACAATTACTAATAAGCTTACCCATTCAATAGGCTCATCAACTTTCTGTATCACACCCAAGGCTTCCATGCGATTTAACTCGTTTCAGTTTTTCTCTCAGCGCAAACGGCACTTTTCTACAGGGGTGTATCACTGAAGAAACTTGCGTGTCTACATTTATTTTATGCTCTCTAGGCAAACAACCTAGACCTTCAAACAAGTCTCTGTATTCTGTAAACATCGATTTGCAGTCATCTTCTACTTGTGATGTCACCATAAAACTGTCTTTAGCAAGCTTAGTTTCTCACAGGAACTTAATCCTAGAATCGGTTGCACATTTTTATCCACAATCAGTAGAGATGTTTTAAACTATTGTCCCTTATATTTCAGTGTCACTAAGCATGTACCTTTCACAGGAATTTCCTCCCCAGTGTACCCTGTAACTTTCACTTTGGCTGGATGAATTTTAGGTTTTACTCTAAAAGTCTTATAGTCTTGAAACAATATTAAATTTACCTGTGCGCCAGTATCAAGCTTAAAGGGAATAACAATCTCGTTCACAGTTAAAGGGACAATCCATTCTTTCTTATCTGCACTGCAAAATTCAATGCAATCCACAAAGAATTCCTCTGTTTGTTTAACAGCATGCACATTGGTTGTTTCACTTTTCATTTTACAGCATTTGGCAAAGTGATTAAGTCTACCACATTTCATGAAGGTTTTACCACAAGCCGGGCACATTTTAGGATTGTGAGCATTTCCACATCTACTAAACATTTCCTTATTAGATTGTGGCTTAAACTGCTTTATTCTTGAGAATGGAGGTTTGCTTGGCTCTGTTTTCTGCACTACATAGATAGCACCATCAGCGTCCTTGTGTAACTTTTTGGCTTGAAATCTAGTTTTTTCTGCAGATCTACACATAGTCACTGCCTTGTCTAGTGTTAGGTCTTGCTCTCTCAGCAGTCTCTCTCTGAGTCCATTATCAGGTATTACACAGACAATACGATCTCTAATCAGTGAATCCTTTAAAATCACCAAACTCACAGGTTTTACTGAGTGATTGCAGCTCTGTAACATACTGATCAAATCCATCTACAGACTTCTGATCACATGTGAAAAACTTATATCGTTCATATGTCACATTTTTCCTTGGCACAAAGTAATCTTCAAACTTTTGCATTATAGAAGATAGCACCATATTCTGCCCCTCAGCAAACTGAAAACTATTATAAATGTCCAGCACATCCTCTCCTATCACATTGAGGAAAATGGATGCCTTAGTTTTGTCAGCCTCTGTATCAGCTCCACATGCAGCAAGATATATATTAAACCTTTGCTTAAATCTTTTCCAGTTTTCAGACAAGTTATCAGACATCAGCATGCCGGTTGGAGGAGCTAGTTTATCCATGGTTACTCACTGTTTGAAGAGAGGAGCACACGGCAGGCTTTGCAGACACTGAGTATCACAGCCTTACAGACTTCTGCAAGATTCTTTCACACTCTAAGAGCACTAGCAGTCCAAGTTAAACTTCTTCTGACACCATGTTTTGTTCATATGTTTGTAAATCCAGTCATAAGGACACAGAGACATGTGAGTTCACTGCTGTGCTGTTTTTATTCCATCACCCACTCCAGACACACTGCACACTGGACCACCCACTTCCCAGCATCCCCCTGGTCCCAGGGACCATCGCTGAAGATTCAGGTTTACACATATTAGTAAGGGAGTGTCTACAAATATTAAGCATTCTAATACACTAACATCACATAGTCTTTGATCAACATATATCTGTTCCAGAATTTAGCTGTCAGTTATAAACAGAGTCAATTAAGGGATGCCACTGGTCTATAGGTAGAGTCCAGATGCAGTTTAGAAACAATGTGCATCCATCTACCTGGAGTAGAAATCACAACACAATAACTCTGTGAGTAGAGGTAAATTGGGATGGTGAAAGAAGGAAGAAAGGAGAGAAAGAAAGAAAGAAAGAAAGAAAGAAAGAAAGAAAGAAAGAAAGAAAGAAAGAAAGAAAGAAAGAAAGAAAGAAAGAAAGAAAGAAAGAAAGAAAGAAAGTCAAAAAAAGAGGAAGAGCCATACATGTCCAGGTTGGCCATCCCATATAAAGTAAATTGAATTGGTGGATCTTGCAAGAGTATCCTAGTACCACAGTGTCATGCGAAACCACTTATGTATTTGTTTTTTGATGTCCATAGCCAACGTATCAATATAACTTTCCCATACCAGAAAAAAGTTTGCGGCCTGATTTTCCTTGTGGAGAGATGTATCAGTCCATTCGAGTTTAAACATTTGGAATAGTTTGTCCTTAAACATAGTGGGGGTAATTCCAAGTTGATCGCAGCAGGAAATTTTTTAGCAGTTGGGCAAAACCATGTGCACTGCAGGTGGGGCAGATATAACATGTGCAGAGAGATTTAGATTTGGGTGTGGTGTGTTCAATCTGCAATCTAAATTGCAGTGTAAAAATAAAGCAGCCAGTATTTACCCTGCACAGAAACAAAATAACCCACCCAAATCTAACTCTCTCTGCACGTGTTATATCTGCCTCCCCTGCAGTGCACATGGTTTTGCCCAATTGCTAACAAACTTGCTGCTGCGAACAACTCAGAATTACCCCCAGTAAGTGACGGAGGTGTGGGAGAAATCCATTGTTGTAATATGCACTTTTTAGCTACAGAACAAAGAAACAGAAATATTTTTTTACACCCCACCGAAATTCTAGGTGTATTCGGAAGATAACCTAGTATCGCCCATTCTGGAGTCAGTGAGGGAAAATTTACTAAGTGGTTCAAGGCAAATTGTCGTACTGTCGACCAAAAATTGTTGAACTGCTGCGCATTCCCGTAGGCAGTGGTATAGGTGTGCGTCAGGATGGCTACATTTCGGACATGCCGGTGATTTAGTAATTCCTATTAAACTATAACGATGAGGAGATAAGTATCCTCTGGAAAATATTTATAAAAACATTTCTTTGTGGGATATAGCAGATATTGTTTTAACAGAGTATAAAAGAACTTTCAAAATATCTTTTTCCTCTAGGTTAGGAAAATGTGATTTCCACTTAGTTATGCCCGTTTGGACTTGACCGTCATGATGAGGCGTTCTCAAAATATTGTAGAAATAAGTTATAGCTTTCCTAGAGTACTGTAACTCACAATCAGGAAGGCTTCATTTAGTTGATTATTCTAATCCTCTTCACTTAGAAAAGGTTAGAACCTTAGTAGTGTAATGTTGTGTTTGAAGAAAGGCCAAATTGCATACTGGTAAGAAATCATAGTGAGACTTTGTCTGTACTGTACATAAGTTAGTGGCTTTTTCGTGTAAGTCAGTAATACCCCTTTCACACCACACATATAACCCGGTATCGACACGGGTCAGTGTGCGGTGTGAAAGGGGCATAGCCGAAATCCTGGGTCGCCCGACCTGGCAATTCAACCCAGGAATAAAGCAGTGTTATACCCGGGTTGAATACCGGGTCAGTGGCTGCGTAAATGGGCTCCCGGGTCGATGCGTCCCGGGACCCATTTACTACAGCAGGGAGAAGCGGCGCGGAGATGATCTCATCTCCCAGCGCCGGCTCCGCCCCCCGCTGCTATGGCAACCCGCCCGGCATATTGCCGGGTCGGAGAAGCCTGCAGCAGCGGCCAATGCCGGATCCCACCCGGGAAGGACCCGTTTCCAATTCCCGGGTGGGATCCGGCATTGGCAGTGTGAAAGGGGCATAAGGTGTCTGATTGTATGTATACACTGAGTGTACCATGTTCTAAATGGTTGTGTCGCTGTGCCATGTTGGAAGTTATCATTACCCAGAAAGGGGAGATGCAAGGAGTTCATAGTATGAACTTTGTTTTTTTTTTGCGTATTGTGTGCCATGTCAACCATATCGACATTAGAAGAGGGTTGTCTAATAAGTGTGTCATGTTTTGGCAAGTGTAAAAAACAAGTCATATCTAAATTGGGGAGAAATTGCTTTTCTAGAGTATAGTTAGCATACTTATCTCTATTATGGAGCAAGTCCTTGATATATCTACAAAATGGCTGCTTGGTTGTATAGCATAATATTGGGGAAATGTATTCCTCCTTTTTCTCTAGTCCTCTGTATTTTCAAACTTATCCACTTATCCTTGGTCTTTTTTTTTACCAAATAAAGTTATGAAATACCTCTGCAACTTTCTTTTCCTCTGATAGGGTATGTAAAAGCGGGAGAACTTGTAAGGGGTACAACAGCTTTGGAAAGGTAATCATCTTAATTAGATTGGCTATATCCAAATATGACAGCTGGAGGTGCTACCATCCATCCAACTCTACCGTAGTCTTGGCAATAACTGAGGTTATATTTGCATAGTATAAATTGTGTGTATATATATATATATATATATATATATAGGTAATTTTATTCCCAAATATTGTGTTTGGGATGAAGTCCATTGTAGCCCTTCAAAAGAATCAGCCAGTCTATAAGGGCGGTTACCTAAGGCCATCGCTATTGATTTAGACAAGATAATCCTATATCCTGATAGTGAGCCATGATGGTTAAGTAAAGTAAACAAAGGCGATAGGCTAACCTCAGTATTAGAGATAAACAATAAAAGGTAATCGTCGAAGTCCTGAAGTTTTAATTCCTGATCTACAATCTTTGCCCCGTGTAAGGTTGTCCATTGTTGTAAATAGCGTAGAAGGGGGTCTAGTGCTAAATTGAATAGCAAAGGTGACAATGGACAACTCTGCCCCGTTGCATCAGTAGGGGTTTACCGAGGAGGCCATTGACCAATAACCTAAGTGCTGGGTTCTAGATAGAAATATTTGATCAATTTAACAAAAGTAGTACCAAAGTCCCTATAATCCAGAATTCGCAAGAAATATTCCCAAAGAATTTTGTCAAAGGCCTTCTCGGCATCTAAACTAGTGATGAGCGGGTTCGGTTCCTCGGAATCCGAACCCCCCCGAACTTCAGCCTTTTTACACGGATCCGAGGCAGACTCGGATCTTCCCGCCTTGCTCGGCTAACCCGAGCGCGCCCGAACGTCATCATCCCGCTGTCGGATTCTCGCGAGGCTCGTATTCTATCGCGAGACTCGGATTCTATATAAGGAGCCGCGCGTCGCCGCCATTTTCACACGTGCATTGAGATTCATAGGGAGAGGACGTGGCTGGCGTCCTCTCCATTTAGATTAGAAGAGAGAGAGTGAGAGTGAGACACTTGATTTACTGGAGCTTAGGAGTACTCAGAGAGTGCAGAGTTTACTAGTGACTGACCAGTGACCACCAGTGCAGTTTTTTTATTATATTATTATTTAATATAATCCATTCTCTGCCTGAAAAAAAACGATACACAGTGACACAGTAACAGTATACCATATCTGTGCTCAGCCTCAGTGTGCTGCATCATCTATGTATATCTGACTGTGCTGAGTGCTCAGTGCTCACACAGCTTAATTGTGGGGGAGACTGGGGAGCAGTAGCAGGAGTACATATTATTTAACAGTGCACACTTTTGCTGCCAGAGTGCCACTGCCAGTGTGACTGACCAGTGACCACTGTCTGACCACCAGTATATTGTGATTGTCTGCCTGAAAAAGTTAAACACTCATCGTGTGGTGTTTTTATTCTATAAACGCATTCTGCTGACAGTGTCCAGCAGGTCCGTCATTAATTATATAATATATACCTGTCCGGCTGCAGTAGTGATATATATATATTTTTTATATCATTATCATCCAGTCTATATTAGCAGCAGACGCAGTACGGTAGTCCACGGCTGTAGCTACCTCTGTGTCGGCAGTCGCTAGTCCATCCATAATTGTATACCACCTACCTGTGGTGTTTTTTTTTTTTTCTATCTTCTTGATACTACTAGTAGCTTACTTTAGGAGTCTGCAGTGCTGCTGACAGTGTCCAGCAGGTCCGTCATTATATAATATATACCTGTCCGGCTGCAGTAGTGATATATATATATTTTTTATATCATTATCATCCAGTCTATATTAGCAGCAGACGCAGTACGGTAGTCCACGGCTGTAGCTACCTCTGTGTCGGCAGTCGCTCGTCCATCCATAATTGTATACCACCTACCTGTGGTGTTTTTTTTTCTATCTTCTTGATACTACTAGTAGCTTACTTTAGGAGTCTGCAGTGCTGCTGACAGTGTCCAGCAGGTCCGTCATTATATAATATATACCTGTCCGGCTGCAGTAGTGATATATATATATATTTTTTATATCATTATCATCCAGTCTATATTAGCAGCAGACGCAGTACGGTAGTCCACGGCTGTAGCTACCTCTGTGTCGGCAGTCGCTCGTCCATCCATAATTGTATACCACCTACCTGTGGTGTTTTTTTTTTTTCTATCTTCTTGATACTACTAGTAGCTTACTTTAGGAGTCTGCAGTGCTGCTGACAGTGTCCAGCAGGTCCGTCATTATATAATATATACCTGTCCGGCTGCAGTAGTGATATATATATATTTTTTATATCATTATCATCCAGTCTATATTAGCAGCAGACGCAGTACGGTAGTCCACGGCTGTAGCTACCTCTGTGTCGGCAGTCGCTCGTCCATCCATAAGTATATTAGTATCCATCCATCTCCATTGTTTACCTGAGGTGCCTTTTAGTTGTGCCTATTAAAATATGGAGAACAAAAATGTTGAGGTTCCAAAAATAGGGAAAGATCAAGATCGACTTCCACCTCGTGCTGAAGCTGCTGCCACTAGTCATGGCCGAGACGATGAAATGCCAGCAACGTCGTCTGCCAAGGCCGATGCCCAATGTCATAGTACAGAGCATGTAAAATCCAAAACACCAAATATCAGAAAAAAAAGGACTCAAAAATCTAAAATAAAATTGTCAGAGGAGAAGCGTAAACTTGCCAATATGCCATTTACCACACGGAGTGGCAAGGAACGGCTGAGGCCCTGGCCTATGTTCATGGCTAGTGGTTCAGCTTCACATGAGGATGGAAGCACTCAGCCTCTCGCTAGAAAAATGAAAAGACTCAAGCTGGCAAAAGCACAGCAAAGAACTGTGCGTTCTTCGAAATCACAAATCCACAAGGAGAGTCGAATTGTGTCGTTTGCGATGCCTGACCTTCCCAACACTGGACGTGAAGAGCATGCGCCTTCCACCATTTGCACGCCCCCTGCAAGTGCTGGAAGGAGCACCCGCAGTCCAGTTCCTGATAGTCAGATTGAAGATGTCAGTGTTGAAGTACACCAGGATGAGGAGGATATGGGTGTTGCTGGCGCTGGGGAGGAAATTGACCAGGAGGATTCTGATGGTGAGGTGGTTTGTTTAAGTCAGGCACCCGGGGAGACACCTGTTGTCCGTGGGAGGAATAGGGCCATTGACATGCCTGGTGAAAATACCAAAAAAAATCAGCTCTTCGGTGTGGAAGTATTTCAACAGAAATGCGGACAACATTTGTCAAGCCATGTGTTGCCTTTGTCAAGCTGTAATAAGTAGGGGTAAGGACGTTAACCACCTCGGAACATCCTCCCTTATACGTCACCTGCAGCGCATTCATCATAAGTCAGTGACAAGTTCAAAAACTTTGGGCGACAGCGGAAGCAGTCCACTGACCAGTAAATCCCTTCCTCTTGTAACCAAGCTCACGCAAACCACCCCACCAACTCCCTCAGTGTCAATTTCCTCCTTCCCCAGGAATGCCAATAGTCCTGCAGGCCATGTCACTGCCACTGGCAATTCTGACGAGTCCTCTCCTGCCTGGGATTCCTCCGATGCATCCTTCCGTGTAACGCCTACTGCTGCTGGCGCTGCTGTTGTTGCTGCTGGGAGTCGATGGTCATCCCAGAGGGGAAGTCGTACTCGTAAGACCACTTTTACTACTTCCTCCAAGCAATTGACTGTCCAACAGTCCTTTGCGAGGAAGATGAAATATCACAGCAGTCATCCTGCTGCAAAGCGGATAACTGAGGCCTTGGCATCCTGGGCGGTGAGAAACGTGGTTCCGGTATCCATCATTACTGCAGAGGCAACTAGAGACTTGTTGGAGGTACTGTGTCCCCGGTACCAAATACCATCTAGGTTCCATTTCTCTAGGCAGGCGATACCGAAAATGTACACAGACCTCAGAAAAAGACTCACCAGTGTCCTAAAAAATGCAGTTGTACCCAATGTCCACTTAACCACGGACATGTGGACAAGTGGAGCAGGGCAGGCTCAGGACTATATGACTGTGACAGCCCACTGGGTAGATGTATGGACTCCCGCCGCAAGAACAGCAGCGGCGGCACCAGTAGCAGCATCTCGCAAACGCCAACTCTTTCCTAGGCAGGCTACGCTTTGTATCACCGCTTTCCAGAATACGCACACAGCTAAAAACCTCTTACGGCAACTGAGGAAGATCATCGCAGAATGGCTTACCCCAATTGGACTCTCCTGTGGATTTGTGGCATCGGACAACGCCAGCAATATTGTGTGTGCATTAAATATGGGCAAATTCCAGCACGTCCCATGTTTTGCACATACCTTGAATTTGGTGGTGCAGAATTATTTAAAAAACGAGAGGGGCGTGCAAGAGATGCTGTCGGTGGCCAGAAGAATTGCGGGACACTTTCGGCGTACAGGCACCACGTACAGAAGACTGGAGCACCACCAAAAACGCCTGAACCTGCCCTGCCATCATCTGAAGCAAGAAGTGGTAACGAGGTGGAATTCAACCCTCTATATGCTTCAGAGGTTGGAGGAGCAGCAAAAGGCCATTCAAGCCTATACAACTGAGCACGATATAGGAGGTGGAATGCCTCCTATATTTGTTTACCTGTCTCAAGCGCAGTGGAGAATGATTTCAATGTTGTGCAAGGTTCTGCAACCTTTTAAACTTGCCACACGTGAAGTCAGTTCAGACACTGCCAGCCTGAGTCAGGTCATTCCCATCATCAGGCTTTTGCAGAAGAAGCTGGAGACATTGAAGGAGGAGCTAACACAGAGCGATTCCGCTAGGCATGTGGGACTTGTGGATGGAGCCCTTAATTCGCTTAACAAGGATTCACGGGTGGTCAATCTGTTGAAATCAGAGCACTACATTTTGGCCACCGTGCTCGATCCTAGATTTAAAACCTACCTTGGATCTCTCTTTCCGGCAGACACAAGTCTGCTGGGGTTCAAAGAACTGCTGGTGACAAAATTGTCAAGTCAAGCGGAACGCGACCTGTCAACATCTCCTCCTTCACATTCTCCCGCAACTGTGGGTGCGAGGAAAAGGCTCAGAATTCCGAGCCCACCCGCTGGCGGTGATGCAGGGCAGTCTGGAGCGACTGCTGATGCTGACATCTGGTCCGGACTGAAGGACCAGACAACGATTACGGACATGTCGTCTACTGTCACTGCATATGATTCTCTCCCCATTGAAAGAATGGTGGAGGATTATATGAGTGACCGCATCCAAGTAGGCACGTCAGACAGTCCGTACTTATACTGGCAGGAAAAAGAGGCAATTTGGAGGCCCTTGCACAAACTGGCTTTATTCTACCTAAGTTGCCCTCCCACAAGTGTGTACTCCGAAAGAGTGTTTAGTGCCGCCGCTCACCTTGTCAGCAATCGGCGTACGAGGTTACATCCAGAAAATGTGGAGAAGATGATGTTCATTAAAATGAATTATAATCAATTCCTCCGTGGAGACATTGACCAGCAGCAATTGCCTCCACAAAGTACACAGGGAGCTGAGATGGTGGATTCCAGTGGGGACGAATTGATAATCTGTGAGGAGGGGGATGTACACGGTGATATATCGGAGGATGATGATGAGGTGGACATCTTGCCTCTGTAGAGCCAGTTTGTGCAAGGAGAGATTAATTGCTTCTTTTCTGGTGGGGGTCCAAACCAACCCGTCATTTCAGTCACAGTCGTGTGGCAGACCCTGTCACTGAAATGATGGGTTTGTTAAAGTGTGCATGTCCTGTTTATACAACATAAGGGTGGGTGGGAGGGCCCAAGGACAATTCCATCTTGCACCTCTTTTTTCTTTCATTTTTCTTTGCGTCATGTGCTGTTTGGGGGGTGTTTTTTGGAAGGGCCATCCTGCGTGACACTGCAGTGCCACTCCTAGATGGGCCAGGTGTTTGTGTCGGCCACTAGGGTCGCTTAGCTTACTCACACAGCTACCTCATTGCGCCTCTTTTTTTTCTTTGCGTCATGTGCTGTTTGGGGAGTGTTTTTTAGAAGGGCCATCCTGCGTGACACTGCAGTGCCACTCCTAGATGGGCCAGGTGTTTGTGTCGGCCACTAGGGTCGCTTAGCTTACTCACACAGCTACCTCATTGCGCCTCTTTTTTTCTTTGCGTCATGTGCTGTTTGGGGAGTGTTTTTTGGAAGGGCCATCCTGCGTGACACTGCAGTGCCACTCCTAGATGGGCCAGGTGTTTGTGTCGGCCACTAGGGTCGCTTAGCTTACTCACACAGCTACCTCATTGCGCCTCTTTTTTTCTTTGCGTCATGTGCTGTTTGGGGAGTGTTTTTTGGAAGGGCCATCCTGCGTGACACTGCAGTGCCACTCCTAGATGGGCCAGGTGTTTGTGTCGGCCACTTGGGTCGCTTAGCTTAGCCATCCAGCGACCTCGGTGCAAATTTTAGGACTAAAAATAATATTGTGAGGTGTGAGGTGTTCAGAATAGACTGAAAATGAGTGGAAATTATGGTTATTGAGGTTAATAATACTTTGGGATCAAAATTAACCCCAAATTCTATGATTTAAGCTGTTTTTTAGGGTTTTTTGAAAAAAACACCCGAATCCAAAACACACCCGAATCCGACAAAAAAAATTCGGTGAGGTTTTGCCAAAACGCGTTCGAACCCAAAACACGGCCGCGGAACCGAACCCAAAACCAAAACACAAAACCCGAAAAATTTCCGGTGCTCATCACTAATCTAAACCTAATACAGTGGACAAAGCTTAAGCCGTCCATTGGTTTTATTAATATACTCGCCCCTCACCCCCTACCACCTTTTCCCCCAATAATCACTCGGACAACTGAATTGTGATTTAAAAGGTCACAGCCAAATTTATTGATCGAATTAGAATTGGTACTCTATAAGTGGGTGGCGACAAAGCAGTGCGTGCCCCCGGCTACGGTCTCAATATCAAGTCTCTCCTAAATTAAACAATGGGGCGGAACCGAAGTCCCGCCCTTGCGCAAATTAGCTGAGCGGTACCACTTCCCACCATTGGCATAGCACCGGTCCACCCTTAAGATGACGACCATGTCGGCCCTTGAGGCCACAACAAACTCGCCGAGTATCTGAGGGAAGTGCCGGCCAACTGATGCTGCGCTACTACAGACCGCCGAGGAGCACTGCTTGCCACCACAGCCTGGTTCCTAGAACCCAGGCCCGCCACCCGCTGCGACCAGCAGCCACCTACTGACGCTTTCTGTGATGTCCTCCAAGAATATCGCTAAACCCCTTTCTGTCAGGTGTACTCCATCTTGCCTAAATACACCTTCCTCCCCGAACCTTAACGACGGGTGCCTGGCGATTGTATCGCCTTCTCCTGTCAAGAGCCGGGCTACGGCCCTGTTCACCTTTCTTCTGACCCTTTCTAATCCTGGACCCCCCTGCGCCCTGGGGACTATATCTGACCATGTGATCCCTGTACTAGGCCACCGCCCCTTCATCCATTGTATATCGGCTTGGATTGCCATAATTAGCTCACTCACTTTGCCTTTTCCTAGATCGTTGCCCCCTAGGTGTATGAACACCCTATCCTGTATCCCTTTTGCCTGCTCATTCCTTAGCAACAACTCCCGCAGCCCGTTCCACCTCAAACCCCTGATGCCTATCCATTCTAACTTTGCCCCCCACCCTTGTGCTAAAATCCCTGCTGATTTGTGCCTGCTGGCCCGGTAAATATACGAGTGGCCTACCATCCACACCCGCAAGGCCTTTGTTTGCCCTGCTGAAAAGCAGAATTACACATAGCCGTTACCCCATGTTCTATACGGACCTATAGTGCGAACTTTCGCGCGACCCATATGAAGGTGAAAATCACAAAACCTTCATTTCCCCATTTATGGCGGGCAGCTTAAGGCCTTGGGTTTCGCGAAAGCCGCCACGCGCCTGCACCCTAGTCTTGCTTCTCAGTGCGCAGGTAGACCTTGTATGCTCCTGAATTCCACCTGCCCAAATTTTTTATCTCACCTGCCAGGGGCGGATCCAGAAGAAAATGATAGGGGGGCACCATGGAAGGGGCAAGTACATTTGCGTGCGGCTTCGGTGCATGGTGCAGTGTGCAGGGGGCAGCGTTTGAGGGGCAGGGGGCAGTGTGTGAGGGTCAAGGTGCAGGGGGCAGTGTGTGAGGTGCTGGGTACAGGGGGCAGTGTGTGAGGGGCAGGGGGCAGCATAATAATGCCCACAGTAGTAGCACCCCGTAATACACATAATGCCCACCACAGTAGCGCTTCTTATACAATGCCCACAGTTGTAGCGCTCATTATGCAATGTCCACTGTACTGGTAGTGCCCCTTATATAGACCCCATAGTAGTGGTGCCCCTTATGCAATGCCCGTATTGCCCCCAGTAGTAATGTTGCCTGTAGTAATACCCCCAGTCATTTAGCGCCCTAGTAGTTATGCCCCCAGTGGTAATGCCCCTGCAGTTATGACCCCAGTAGTTTACCCCCCCTTTAGTTTAGCCTCCCAGTAGTAATGCCCCCAGTAGTTTGCCTGCTTGTAGTTTAGCCACCAGTAGTAATGCCCCCCTGTAGTTTGCCCCATTGTAGTTTAGCCCCTGTAGTTATGCCCCCCTTGTAGTTTAGCCCCAGTAGTGATGCCCCCAGTAGTTTGGCCCCTGTAGTTATCCCCCAGTAGTTTGGCCCCTGTAGTTATGCCCCCAGTAGTTTGGCCTCCCTGTAGTTTAGCCCCCAAGTAGTAATGCCCCTGTAGTTACGCCACCAGTAGTAATGCCCCTGTAGTTACGCCGCCAGTAGTAATGCCCTCCTGTAGTATGCCCCCAGTAGTTAGCCCTTTGTAGTTTGCCCCCTTGTAGCTTACCTTCAGTAGTTTGCCCCCTTGTAGTTGGCCCCCAGTAATAATGCCCCCCAGTAATAATGGCCCCCAGTAGTTTGCCCCCAGTAGATGCCCCCCAGTAATAATGTCCCCCGGTAATAATGTCCCCCAGTAGATGCCCCCAGTAAAAATGTCCCCCAGTAGCTGCCCCCAGTAGTAATGCCCAAATAGATGACCCCCCAGTAGTAATGCCCTCAGTAGATGCCCCCCAGTAATAATGCCCCCAGTAGTTTGCCCCCAGTAGTAATGCCCCCCCAGCAGTAATGCCCCTTGTTGATGCCCCCCTAGTAGTAATGTCCCCCCGTAATTTGCCCCCAGTAGATGCCCCCGCTGCACTAAGGAAGATAAAAAACGTCATACTTACCGAGCCCCGTTCCCGCTTCCAGACTTCCTCCTGGCGTCCTCTCCTCAGCACTATGAGAGAGACGTCATGACTGACGTCTCTCCCATAGCGCACGCCGCACAGTGACAGCACCGGAAGCCGGAGCTCAGTACTGAGCTCCTGCCTCCGGCTTCCGCTGTGCAGGGAGATGGGCGCCAGCTGGTAAAACAATCTCAGCGGGCGCCCGTCGTCTCCCTGTGCGGCGGCGGGGACGGATGGAGGGAGAACTGCCACAAATGACAGGGGGGGCACGGGCCCAAGCCCCCCCCCCCCCTGGATCCGCCACCGTCACCTGCTGATAACCCCTCGGCCGCTGCGCAAGCTGCTGCCCCTATCCTAAAAGAATGGGTCCCGTACTGGCCGATTGGCAGCTGCAAAGCCCTCAGGCCTTTCTTGAATATGCTTTGGAACTGAAATTTAGTCAAGGGGGATCCGTTACAATGCACGAGCCACTGTGGCCAGTGCCCTTGCGGGCGCTTTTGCGCGTAATTACTTGCTAGCTTCACTGCGCACGTGCTCTCTTCTTCCTGTCTGCCTATCGTTACCCAGCGCCCCCTGCCCAACTGATCAGTTTTTGACCTGTGTATTTTGCAGAGCGCCCTATCCTTTTCCACCGCTACGTTGCTTGACAGTAGGCCCGAATCCTTCGAATTCTTGGCGCTCGTTACAAGCTCCCCTATCCGGAAGGCTCAAAAGAAGGCGAGGGAAAAAGCCAGGCGGAAGAGCCCTGTCTCGTACTCATCTGCCGTGATGTGGCTGACCACGTCTATTAATCTATTAAGCAAGGGGCGGCCTATGGGCCTGCGCACGTCGCCTGGTGCCGCTTGCTCTCTCGCCCACCCTTTTAGGGCCTTTGCCAACAAAAATGACTTTGTAGGGTCCTCCCCCCCTTCGAGATTTGAGAAGTATGCTATCCCTGCTAGTGCCGCGGACATGGCTGCCTTGGATCGCCCCCAGTTGTACCCCTGCCACACATACTCCAACAGTTTTTCCCGAGCGTTCTTACCCGCCTCTCCGCCTCTAGGCCGGAATGCCTGCCACTCGCTGAAGGCCGCCTCATACGTCTTCAGCGTTCTCGGTGCTACGGCCCTTCGCGCTAGCCTTGCTAGCCCGGCTTGATAATCTGCCAGACATAATCGGGACACTGACAGCCTACCGACCTGGCTTCCGGCGCGAGCGCCCTGAATCTATCCCACTGAAACCTTGAAAGCGCATCTGCAATTTTGTTCTACACTCCCGGGACGTGGCGCGCTGTGAAGTATATGTTCCTTTGCAAGCAGCGCAGTACTACGTGCCGCAGGAGCTTAAATGCCTGTGGTGATTCCGCTTTCTGATTGCTTATCGCCTGCACTACCCCCATGTTATTATCACACCAAAATACTATGCTTTTGTCTGCCAGCCTGTCCGACCATACTATTATCATATTATATTATATTATCATATTATATTATTATCGGGAAGAGTTCTAGCAGCAGCATATTTTTGGCCCACCCGGCCGCCCGCCACGCTTCTGGCCAGGGTTGCGCGCACCATTCCCCTCTGAAGTAGGCCCCAAAGCCGACTGCCCCTGAGGCGTCGGTGTGCAATTGTAGCCCTGTACTATGGACTGGCTTGGGCAGCCATATCCGGACCCCATTGAAACCCTTTAGAAATTCTAACCATACCTGCATGTCCCATCTCAGCCCGCTTGATATGCAAATCCTATATCGCGCCCCTTTGACACTGCTGGTTGCTTTCTCTAACCTGCGACAAAACACCCTACCCATGGGGATGACCCTGCATGCAAAATTCAACAATCCCAAAAGGGACTGCATCTGTTAAAGAGTGACTTTTTTGCCCCTGCGCATTCCTGTAGCCTGCTCCTCGGCTTTTCCATTTTCTCTGCCGTTATCCGGCAAAGGTCAAGCTCTGTGTCGATCTCTATGCCCAGGAACGTCAGCCTCGATGTGGGCCCCTCGGTCTTCTCGACCGCTATCGGGACCCCGAGCTGCCGAAAAAGAGCCTGTGTCGAGAACAAAAGCTCCTTGCACTCCTGGCTGCCCTTAGGGCCCATTAGCAGGAAGTCGTCCAGATAATGAGCGACCCCTTCTGCGCCTGTCCCTGCCCTCACGCACCATTCTAGGAATTAACTAAATCGCTCGAAGAAAGCGCAGGAAATTGAGCAACCCATAGGTAAGCATTTGTCTATGTAGTACTGATCGTCCAATTTAAAACCCATGTACTTGAAGGAATCTGGGTGGAGTGGGAGCAGGCAAAATGCGGACTCGATATCCACTTTCGCTAGCAATGCCCCTTCACCATAGCCTTGCACCATTGCAAGAGCCTGCTCGAACGATTGGTATGAGACACTACAAGCCTGGGGGTCTAGGGCGTCGTTTACGGAATCCCCTTCCGGGAAGGATAGGTGCTGAATCAGCCGAAACTTCCCTGGCTCCTTCTTAGGGACGACCCCTAATGGTGAGATGCACAGGCCCTCGAGGGGCGGTGAGGGGAATGGGCCGCACATGCGTCCCAGCTGAATTTCCCCAGCAATTTTGGCCCTGACCACCTCTGGGAAATCTCTTGCTGACTTTAAATTTTTCTTAGCTACTGCTGACACTGTCTTCGCTAGGGGCAACGTGAAACCCTCGGTGAACCCCCTCCCAAAAAAGGCCGCCTCCCCTCTTAGCGGGTAGCGACCTAGCCATCGCCCTAGGGCTTCAGTATTTATTGGGGAGGACGCCCTGTTTATCCCCCCCCTTTTCCTTGGGCTCGACTGCAGTCCTTGGCTGGATGACTTGCGCTGCAGCGCATACATGAATGTCTGTAGTGGCAACTTACTCCCCTGGTGCACAGCACGAAATTAAATGCATAGCACTTCCCTATTGCTGCGGCGCCTCCGCTCGGCTTTGGGAGGCGCCGCAGCAAAAGGGAATTTGTGACTTCTAGCCACACTTCCACGTCCTTTACCCCAAAGCTAATAACCTTCAACCCGTCTTGTTTCTTTCTAAATTTCTCGTCATAGTGCTTCCAAACCCATGGCCTGGCCGTCATGTACATGCTATGTATCATGTGCATGTAACGGAGGATGTTCATGGCTTCGCTTGGCCTTGACTCGATGTAGCATGCCACAAAAACGTACATACCTTCTGCCCAATGTGCGTAATCTCTTTGCGCCTCCTCGGACCCAGGGCCCGCCGCCTTAGCTGCGTCTAGGCTGCGCTTCGCTTCCTCCGTCATTGCGTAGACGTCCACAAACTTCCCCTTGCGTATGCCATCCTTTATTTTTGGCCTAATGCCCCTCAATATCGCTGTATTGGCGCAGTGCACCATACTTTCTTGAGACTCTGGCCCTGCTTCCCCTTTCTTCCCTGCATCTCTGCTACGCTTTTTGCTGCTACGTTTGCGCTTAAAATATTTTCTGAATTGCCGCCGCCTTTCGGCGGAGCTAGATGAATCGCTAGAGTCTGTATATGAAGCGCTGCTGCTGGAGGAAGATTTTTGCTCACCTGTTCCTGAAGACGAGGGTGCCTGGCTGACCTTCTCCGCAGTCCCCGTCTGTCCCTCGTCGTGCGGCGCACGCGCCGCTACTTGATCCGACGATGCCCCTTCGGCTGGTTGACTGCATCCTTCGCTGACTGGGACCTGCAATCTTGCAGAGGGAACATGTACAGTATCCACCGCTTGCGCCTGAGGCTGCTCTGCGGGGGGCTGCTGTTGCTGAGCAGCCCGTGGAGTGAGGGCTTGCGCTCCGCGGTATTGCTCGCGGACTCCTGACCCGGACACTCCGTCGGCCCCTGCCTGATCTTGGTATGGCTGCGGGCCGAGCTCTAAGGGTTTGGGCGGAACGCTTGGCTGGAGGGGGGTTGGGCTGGGCTGGCTGCCGGACGGATATGGGTATAGGTTTTGGTTAGTACCTGTGCAGCCTGGGGGGTATGGCGGGGGCTGGTACCAGGTGGGGTGGGCAGCAGTGGGCCAGCAGTTCGCCCATTGCGAGTAATGGGCTGGGGGCAAGTGCTGCCCTGCCTGCCACCAGGGGGGGGGGGGGGCGCTGCCAGCTGCTGCCCCCATCCCACTTGCAGTGCTCCTGCACCTGCTGGCTGCGCAACTGCAGCCTGAGATGCCTGTGTGTGAGGGGGGTGGCCACCGCGGGTAAGCTGCGGGGGAAACTCCTGACTGAGTTGCGCCGTGCTCAGCGGCGTGGGGAGCGTATGCGCGGGCTCTGGCGGGGGGCCAGTCCCGCCGGAGCTGGGGTATGCGGCTGCTGCTGACCGGCGCCGAGCGTGACGCGATCGCCCGGCGCCAGGTGGGGGGGACTGAGGGATGTGGCTGCTGCTGGCCGGCGCCAAGCGTGACGCGATTGCTCGACGCCGGGAGGGGGGGGGTGCGGCATCCGGTGTGCTGTGGGCTAGTGCGCCGGAGCCTGGCTCAGGCCCGCCACGCGTTAGCCAAGTTTGGAGAGGGAAACCAGGCACTGGTCCTGCCACCACGAGGGGAAGCCGAGCCGCGCGCTGGCGTGGACGGCTCGTAGTCCGCTTGGATGAGCCGCCGGGGGGGAGCAAGCCTCCTGGGCCTGGGCATGGTGGGGATGAGCCACAGAAGGTACTGAAGCGTCAGTTATGGGGATGCTGGGCCGGCCTGTGGTGGAGGGCACTGAACTTGAGAGGGGGGGGGAACAAGGCCGCAGGGTGGCTAATCCCAGTGGTGCAGGAGAGGGAGATTTTAGGTAAAGTACTTAATCCTTCCTTGAATCCGGGAGCAGAGATGCCTTCTTGGATCCTTGTCCAGCGTGAAAGAGGAAGCCTGCCTGCCTGCCCTTCCTGATCTTTTGTACCTCACAGGTAACTCTCCTCCCCCTTTTCCTGCAGGATGTGCTTTGGTATCTCACTGCACTACACTCCCCTTCCCTCCCCCCTTCTCCAATTCCCAGCCCCAGGCCCCCTTCCGTAAAAAACCAGGACGCTTATTTATTCTTCAGGCCTATTTGGCCCTTGAATTCTTTTATGTGCCGGTGTGGAGGCTAGTACTGCTATCGCTGAGCAAATGCCCAAAACCGAATGACGGCCTGATGTAAAGCCCAATTGGTGAGGTTTAAAGAGAGTTGGCATCATCCCCTGTAGTCTAGTAGACAAAATTCTAGCTAGAATCTTATAGTCCTAATTTAATGATGCAATTGGTCTGTAAGACTCCAGCAGAGGACTGTTCTTGTCAAGTTTGGGTAATAGAATCATTATAGCTTCGTTAAAGGATGGATAGGAGACCCTGCTATCATATATTTGCTGAAATAGAGAAGTGAGGGTTGGAATGATATCAGTTTTAAGAATTTTGTACTAGTTTGCATTTAAACCATCCGGACCGGGCGCTTTGTTTAATTTGAGGGTTTCAATGGCTGTCAGGATTTCCAGTTCCGTAATTGCATCATTAAGGCATTCCCTTTGTTCCGCAGCCAGACAGTTAATGGCTGTCAGCATGCTGACTGGTGGATGCCTGGAGCTAACCACCTATCAAAGTGCTGACAGACATTCACTGTATGGAAGCATGGTGAGAGATGGCACAGGAACAGGGGCGTAGCCAGAACTTTGTGGGCCCCATAGCAACATTTTGTGGGGCCCCTGCTTCCAGAGAGATAAGCAACAGTTGTTACTTTTATGGCGCATAATAGTGCCCTATTTCTTTTCCTGAACCATAGTAGTGCTTTAATTAATGTTATGCCCCATAGTAGTTCTTTAGTTTATTTTATTAATCATAGTAGTGCCCTAGTTCACATTAAGCCCCACATTGTGGGGCCAACAGTGCACATTACACATCCCAGTACCTAATACACATTAGCACATGCAGTGCCCCTAGTTCATATTATGCCACACTATAGTTCCTCCATTTCATACTGTGCCACATTACAGTGCCCCAGCTCATATTATGTAACATTATAATACCCTCCTGTCAATTTTATACCACATTATATTGAGCAAGTCCAGGGGCATAACTAGATATACTGTAGACACCATGGCAAAAGTTTGTAAGGTCCCTTATGTACTACCCAATGGTGAAAAATGTATATAACATATGTAACTTTGACAAGGAAGATGGGCCCCTCTCAGCTTTGGGCCCCATAGCAGCTGCACTCCCTGCACCTATGGTAGCTACGCCCTTGCACAAGAACACAAGTTGGGTAAGTTATAATTTTTTTTTGTTTTTTGTTTTTTGTTTTTCCCATGAATGGGTGGGTGGAAGCCACAGTGCATTTCTTTGCCCAGGGCCTACAATACTTGCCCTTGTCATATGGAATCAATATAGATAAAACATATCTGGTAATAATATGATGGATAAAGCCATCAAAGATACAGTCAAGTCACATCATTATGACCACCTTGAAATTTGAATGTTGGCAGCGTGTAGCCCATGAAGTATGTCACGTGTCACGTGCTGGCTTGGTAAGTATATAATGTGTGCGATAGGCCGTTTGCACACATATCACTCATTGCTGTCATGGGTAAAAGGCAGCGATTTATGCGAGTTGCAAAAGGGATGATTATCAGCTTTCGGGTCAAGGGTGGCAGTACTTTGGAAACAGCGCTGAATTAACACGTCTAATATTGTAAATCAATCTACAGTGAGTGGTATATGATTGCTTCTCACCTGGAGGGGTGGTTGGCCCCTAGAACAAGGAGTGGATGTCAAACAGAAAACAGTGGGAGCGCTATCAGATACTGTAATACATTTTAATATCGAAATAAGGATCTAATTTGCATATAAAGTTATAACCAACAAATAATTAAAATCTGTTTGCAGTAAATATCTTACATATATGACAAACTAAATAGATTAAAAAAACACACAATGAATCAACAATGAAATGGAAAGATGTAAAACATAAAAAGACAATGTAAATTGTAGTAAGGGGTTAAAAAAATTAATTAGTACTGAACATGCAGAATAGACTGCCAAAAATCAAATGATGCACCTTGCTGGGCATTTCAGTCCATGTAGATATTAAGTCCAGTGGAATATAGTTATTGAACAGGGAAAGTGCACATTTCACCTATTTTGCAATTAAACAAGCAGCCAGGTAGGTATCGGTGCATGTTATTGAATAAAAATATATCCAATTTGATTTGATATCCCGCTGGTCGCCCAGAATCTGCTTTAATGAGGTGGTGACGTACTTGAACTATTGCCCCACTCTGCAAACTCCTTGAGGGGTAGAATTGGGATAAGTGGAGTGGGTACCTAAAGCTTTTCTTGGCCTTAATTCCTGCCCATTTCCTCAGAGGTAAAAAAAAAAAAAAAAACAGAAACAGAACTGCTGTGGTGAAGGTGTATCATGACTGGCCAAATGGCGCCCCTGCGAATAACCGATGTGGAAGCTGCAGAGCACCACATGCCACTGATGTGAGAGGCAGGGCCGTAACTAGGTGTGTGCCATTGGTGCCTTGCCCACAGCGTAAATGCACTGAGGGCGCACCATCTGGCAGCACACCCACACGGCCTTTACACTATGCACTCACTCCAGCCATCCGCCGCATTCCGCTTCTCGTCTCCCTCCGGCCACCTCTGCTACAAGTGAGCACTACCACTGCCATCTCCTTCTGGGACTGCAAGGCAGGATCCGATGATCCGCGGCCGCCCCCCCTGTGTCTCCACGGACTCAGGATGGGAGAGACATGATGACAGCTGTTTGCCATACTGCCCTGCGCCAAGAGGAGCTGCTGCTGCTGTAGTTGTGGGAGGAGGAGCAGACAGTACATGTCAGTCAAGTCAGCCACTGCTGTCTCACACACTCTCACCCTGCAGCAGTAGCCCAGCGCAGCACACAGTCACAGTAATTAGCTATATAATAGTATAATACTTTCTCTCTCTCTCTTGGACTCTGCATGCCTAATGTGTAAGAAGGTGACTCTGCCTGCTGTAATGTGTAAAAAGGGGAACTCTGCCTGCTATAATGTGTGAAAAGGGAGACTCTGCCTGCCGTAATGTGTTAAAAGGAGGACTCTGCTGCTGTAATCTGTAAAAAGGGCACTCTGATACCGTAATGCAGAGCTGGATTAAGACATTGGGGGGCCCTGAGGTCTAAAACTAAATATACAAACACACACACCATACCTCACAACTTTGCTGGCATCTAAGGAGGGACATCAGCGCGCACCGTAATTAGGGGGCATGGCCTCACGGCAAGTGTGGCAATCGCAAGCCATGCCCCCATTTTCGGCATTATGAGGGCATGGACAGCGCTGTGAGAGCTGCTGGCCATGCCCCCTGTCCCTCTCTGCCAGGAATAGACGCTGTGCGCATGCGCACAGCGTCTATTCACCGCTGCTCTCCTCAGAGCAGCGAGTGACAGGGAGGGATCTCCAAACTGCCTCCCCACTCGTGGGACACTGCGACCCGTAGGTGGGACAGTGGAACAGACCGTGAAAAACGGGACTGTCCTGCCAAAATCGGGACAGTTGGGAGGTATGTCGGCAGTCAGAATACCGACCGCGGCATCCCGATGGTGAGAATCCCAACAGGAGCAAGGTAAGTATACTTTCCTTTCCCTAAATTCCCCCTAATCCTCACTTTCCACAGCCTAAACCTAACCCTCCCACACCCCCGCAGCCTAACCCTCCCGGGAGGTGCCTAACCCTAATCCCCTTTCCCGCAGCCTAAACCTAACCCTCCCCCCCCCCTTCCCCACCACAGCCTAACCATAACCATTCCCAGGGGTGCCTAAACCTAACCCCCCTCCCTACAGTCTAACCCTAACCCTCCCCCTGCAGCTTAAACCTAACCTCCACCCTTGTGGCTTACCTCTCCGATGGGCCTGCAGTCATTCAGGATTCCGGTGGTCGGGATTCAGAGAAGTGTCGGGATTCCGGTGTCGGTATTTTGACTGCCAGGATCCCGACCTGGTCCCATTTAAAAAAAAAATGTATATACATACATATATAGTGTGTATATATATATATATATATATATATATAAATACACATATATATATATGTATCTATATATATATATATATATATATATATAAACAAATATAGAAAACCACAGCACTCGCCACCCCAGAAGCGGGGTTCAGTGTCTGCACTCACCACTCATAGGGTGGGGTGCATGCAGCCCATGGCCACCTACCCAAATACATACAAAATAGAGAATTCAGCACTCACCATAGCAAGCTCACTTGTCCTCACAACATCAATAAATAAATGATGGGGGTTTAGTTGGTTTTTGGATTGGCCAATGCACGGAAGCCTGCATACCGATTTTCAAGGTACCCCACCTTCATGCAGGTCCTACACTATCACAAAGCCTAAAGAATTAAAACCTGGCAACTGTATCACATATAATATAACTGCAAATATGCCCACTAGGTTTAATGTATGCCTGCCACATATCTAGTGGCTTTTAAAGGCATACTAGTCACCTGACACAGCTGATACCAACTAAACCCCCATCATTTATTTATTTATTGATGTTGTGAGGACAAGTGAGCTTGCTATGGTGAGTGCTGAATTCTCTATTTTGTATATATATATATATATATATATATATATGTGTGTATATATATGTAAACATACATACACAAATTGAATGCATACCTAAATAAAAAAAAATCCTTACTAATAGGGCAGTGAGTGCCTGAAGATTCCGCTCTGTCTCTCCAGTCTCCACCCGGCCAGCACACACCCACAGTCCACTGCACACTTCCAGGGAGCTTCCTTCTTCTCTGCAGCCTGCGTGCTCAGCCAGTCACTGAGCCGCAGGCTGCAGCTTACCATCCTATTGGGCGGCTGAGCCGTCACTCAGCAAGAAGCCCAGCCAGCTCAGCAGCGTCAGCGGCTTTGAGCATGACCGCTGGGCTGTCAGTGGGGAGCGCAGCGCCGCGGATCGGATTAGAGATCCGATCTGGCGGGTGGCAGGGGGCCCTTTCAGACAGGGGGGCCCGGGGTACTTACCCCCGGAGCCCCCCCCCTTAATCCGACTCTGCCGTAATGTGTAAAAAGGAGCTCTACCTGACGTAAGGTGTAAAATGGAGTTCTGTGGCCACGTCCCTTCCCCATGAAGCCACGCCCCTATATGTTTGCCTTGCTCCTGCGGCGCGCAATGACACCATTTTGTATATTGGGGGAGTGGGAAGCGTCGGTGCTGTTTCTCGCACACAGCGCTAAAATGTCTTGTTGCGGCACTGGTGAGAGGAAAAAGTCAGCTTCAAATGTGCATGAGGATCGACCAACATGCTTCAGAGGCACAGCTCAATGTCAGACTGAACCTGGGCGCTACCAGACGTGTGTCTAAAATTACAGTTCAGCATGTTACTCTGGCTATTAGCTGGTGGTCATAATAATGTGACTCGACTGTGTATGTTACAATTTGTCATAATTAATCTGTTACACAAAAATAAATCATGGAGCCTCCACCAGAACAAATGCAGGGAATTTAGGGGGCAATTCAGACTGGAATTACTTTGTGAAGTAATTGCACCCCGGGAGCCCAGTGAAATGCTATCAGCATCTCACTGGCTGCGATCGCCTCTGCCTGCTTGACAGGCAGAGGAGGTTGCGGGGCGGGAGGGGTGTGCCAATGGCGTTAGAACGCCATTGGTGGGGCGCAATCCAGACAACGGAAGCATGTCCAGAACGTTGAGAAGGCGCGCCGCGGTGGCTGCTTTACATCACACGCAGCCGCTGCAACCCGGTACGCGGCAAGTAGATCCCTGCCAGCGAGAAGGAGCTGCGCAGGTAGGAAGCTACTCGCCAGGTACATAATCATCGCCGATGTGTGATGCTTTTGTACCTGTGCCGGGGGGGGGGGGGGGGCAGGGCCTGACATGTGGGGTGGACTAGGCCTGTGCTGGGCGTCCACCCGCATGTCAGAGTAAATGATCGTAGATGTGCTAAATTACCCCCACAGTTCATAATAAGCAAAATCAACATGCACTTACAGTACAATCTGGTAGTATAATAAAGCATTGAATCATTGTTGTTCACAGTAAAGAGTAGCTGAATTTCCCAAATGTTCATCCCAGTCCATCAGATACCATAAATCACTCTTCATTACAAGTGATTCATAATATGGTCCCATTCCATTTCTGTGGCTGGTGGGAAATCTGGTGGCCACACATTCCTCAAGGTGAGCTATGCACTGAATCCCACAGGCATCCGCATCTTACATAAGTGGAAATATATCAAATCTTAAAGAGAGATGAAGTGGAGAAGTTGCCCATAGCAATTGATCAGCTTTTAGCTATCATTTATCTAGTACAGTCTACAAAATGACAGTTGCAAATGATTGGTTGCTTTAGGCAACTTCTCCACTTTATCTATCAAAGGTGTGATACATCTCCCCTATATCTTTTTGCCCAGCATTTTTCTGGAAAGGAGATAAACTACCCTGTTATTCAAACAACAAATAGTCCATCTCAAAACAATTTTACCACTCCACCTATTACATACATTATATTATAAAAATTATATTACACACTTATGTAAAGAAAATTGGTTTGATGGAAAACAAATTATTTGTAATATTTGTAAAACTGTTTTTGTTGCATTCTAGGCTGCTGGTATGACTGCTACTGTATATCACCTATGATATCTGAATAAATCACATCTCTCCAACATCATCAGACTGGGTAACCACTTTTGTTTGAATCTACTTCAATCTGCTTTCTTCCCGTTATTTCCCATCTCTTTGATATCTCAACCCTACTCTTTCCTTCTCTACATCCTGTCGTTAGCTTCAATGGTCCATCCCCAGAACAGGCATTACTGCCTTGCCAATGCAAACTCATGCTTCTTCCTCAAGTACAATATTACCTTCAAATCTCTTACATCCAACCTCCTTATCATTTCTCTTACTTGCCTTCATTTCTTCTGTGTACTCTGTTATGCCAGATCCAACTGCAACAAACTCACATCCATCAACTCAACAACCTTTCCTCAATAATTTTTTTTCAGTCCCCTAGACCTTATTGATACCTGGATTTATCCCTCTGACATGGCTTATCCTTTATCTCCACTCCTTGTTCATGTGATGGTCAAGGTGGTAAAAAGAGGTCTCCAGCTGTCTCCTGGTCTCACTCATAGTGTCATCACCCCTGAACTTTCCAAATCCTCATTTGAAGTTCCTTCCATTTGGCTCTTCTTTCCACTTAGTGTTGCTCTCATCTATTGTACCACAGGCCCTGTCTACTGTTCAACAACTTTGCTGCTTGTCTTTCCCACGTCCTTGTCACTTACAGTACCTACCCACCTTTATTCTTGGAATTTCAACATACCCATTAACATGTCTGTTGGCACTGATGCCTTTAAAATGCCTCACCTACCTCCTGCTATGGCCTCTCCCAATAGAACTAATCTCCCACCCATTGCAGTGGACACTCCTTTGACCTCATGTTAGCAATCTTTGTGACATCTTCACTTTCTTTAATTCAGGACCTAATTCAGAGGTGTATGTAGTGCCTACAGTAAGTCGGAGGCAAGCAACCAATGTTTTAAGTCTGTGCATGAGTATGAATCGCATGTGTCCCAATGGCTACTGCCGGTGCATGAGGACACAAAGTGAGATATTTAATAAAAATTATCTAAAAACATTTTAGGAAAATGTGATATCTATGTTTTCTGGAGATGGGGTAAAAGAATATTTTTTCTCCAGTGGCAGTTACAGCTCAGTCCATAATTCAAATTGGGGAGCCACACCAACTGCCCCCCCAAACACTGCCAAACATTTCCATCTGGGACTCACTGGAAGTTGGTGTTGCTCCCATATTTGAATCCCCTATTTCAATTATGAATTGCGCTGCAACTGCCACTGGAGAAGAGATATTGGATGGGATGTAATGAAGTCCGAGTTCGGCAGCCGTGCGGGATGCCGGCTGAACTCAGACATTTTTTTTAAGGGGTAATCCTGTATAAGGCATAGTAGCCTTATACATGAGTGCCCCTTTAAAAAAAAGTCTGAGTACGGCCGAATTTGGACTTCGTTACATCCCGGCCCTTATCTCTTTTTTTAAACAAACTTATCTCTATCTCCAGAAAACATAAATATCAAATTTTCCTAAATTTTAGATAATTTTGTTTATTAAATATCCATCAAAGAGAGGCAACTTTAGTGGGTATTTCTGGGTGGTAACAGGGGGCTGGCAGAGTGAGACGCCGGTGACTGCATCCAAAAACGCAGTTGCACTGGCATTGGCATCCATGGACCAAATGTTCCAATAGAAATGTTCCAATGAACATTTTGTACAATGCAGCTTGTGGGTATCTCAGTATTAACCCCATTGGCTGCTGCATTAAGATAAAGTCGCAGTCACACTGCACACAAAGATGCACTTGTGCATGCAACTGCATCCACCATCCACCCTAGTCTACTGCCCCATTTCCTTTTACCTCACCTTACCTCCTGCTCACCCACCTGCACACAAAGCCATGTGTACATCAAGCTCCTGAATGGTCTTGACAATATCCTCTTCTCAGCCTCTCACAAACCACTTTTCTAGCCTATCCAGTCTAATGCGTATGTGTATTTTCAGCACCACACTCTCTCCAGCTCTTGATAAAACAGCCCCTTCTAACTGCTTTGGTATTCTAAGCCCTCCCCAGAAGCCCTCCAAACAGACTGTCCACATGTAATAGAAGTATCCAGTTGATAGATCTACACTGTCTAGGAAGACAGTCAATAGGTCAACACCATATGGTTGACATGCATTAGGTCGACAAGTGCAAAAGGTCGACAAGTTCAAAAAGTCAACATGACTGTGATTGACACATAAATGGACGACACTTGTTTTTTGGAGGTATCGCATGGTTTTCCAATAGTTTGATTTACTATCCATGTGGACTACGATTCGGAATAGTTACCTGTGGTGAGCGAAGCGAGCCACCTTGCCCAAAACATGGCATGCAAAGCGAGTCAGCGAGGCTCTACATTTGTACTTATTGTGGTCGCAGAACATTAAATATACGGGATGCAGTTACTATACCGGTTGTCAGGATCCCTGTTTTCAGGATAACAACGCCGGAATCCGGACAGCTGATGAAATGCCACAATCCTGACCACAGCCACGCACTCCCACTTGGGTGGTGGGTCCACGCCACCACCCAAGTGGAAATATAACCTGGACCTGAAGCGTGGGGAATGCAGCAAGCGCGCGAGGCAACTAACTGCCTCGCAGCCCAGATTCCGGCAGACGTGATGCCGCTGTCAGTATAGTGACAGCCTGCATCCTGCCTGCTGGTCTCTCATATGTATTCCAAATATACCAAATTTGTCTATGAAAAATAAAACTTGTCAGCTTTTGTCATGGCGACCTTTTGTACCTCTACCAGTGGACTTTTCATCTGTTGACCCTTTGTACCTGCCATATGTGGTCGACCTACTGAGTGTCTGCCTAGACAGTGTAGATCTATTATACCACACCCGTAATAGGACCTGTTTAATTTGCACATGTATTAGTAATACCTACAGTACATGTTTTGTTGTTAGGTTTAATTACAGTTCATGTGATTTGTTTGCTGCCCATCCTGTGCATCAGAATTTGTGGCAGTTAACAAATAAACCATGGAGCCGCTAGGTATTGCAGTGCAACTACAAGTTATTTATACCTGTCTTTTGAAAATGAAAAATTATATGATACACAGTAACAGCTATTTCCAGGCTAGGTCCAAGACTTAATAACAAATCTCCAGTATACTTCAGTGCTCTAACCTAGTCGTCTAATGAGACTCCTAACTTCAATTTCCAATTATTTTGTCTGTAAGACATGCTTCTATCTTCTTTACAACAAAGGAAATAGAGGTGACTATAAACGGAAAATGATCATAAAGCCTTCAGAGCCTCGGCACCGCTCTTATAGTAAAAAGAGATGAGAAGATGTTTCAAAACAATCAGCCCACATCTCTTCCAATTGTCTGCTAACACCCACACAGATATAACTATGACAGCTACACACAGTTATGGGTATTTTTCTGCCCCAATTTTTCTTTTAGATCCACAGGATATTTTAGAGCAATTTTCTATGTACTTTGCCGACTGCAAATAATAAGGTTAGAAAAATCCCAATTACATCTCGTTATTATTTTTTTCCCCCTGGAGACCACAAAGTGTTTTGTTTGATGTGGTTAGGGATTTGCTTGCTACGTAGGCGGCAGGGAAAGCAAATAGTGAACTAGCTACGGTGATGCGACTCTGCTGGCTAATATTATTAACCAGTGATGTAGCACCATTATTTCAAATGGAAAATACAACCTATATCACAGACAATTGAATATTGTGCTCATGTTTCTTTATTAATACCCTTAGTTATTAGTATGCTTGCAGTTCTGTGGGAAGGTCAGGAATACATTGTATACTGTAGATACAAACTGTTGTATGAAAGGAAGAGATAGCACATACAAATAATAAACTTGAACTTTTGCAAGTATATAATACAGTCCACGGTTATCTTGACTAGTTTTCTGTGCCTAGGCGCAACTTGATTTATTAGCATAAACCATTCATCTATTGTTCTCAGCTGCAATACAATACAGAGAACAATACAGTAGGGAATGATAGAGTCAAGTATCTACCTTTTAACATTAGCTATACATTAATACCGTGTAGCCGTAATGGCTGCTAAACCATGTGCACATGCTACGCACTCCGTACGCTATTTGCGTATGAAGACCTCGCACGTGGTACGCAAATGTAGTACCCACGCTGTGCTGGGTGTACGGAAATACCCACAGCGAGCATACACACAAATAGTAACCTTTATAAACTTTAACCACAGAATATGATTATACTGTATACCTTTAGTATTGTAACACTGTAATGATATACCACTGCTTGACCTGGATATTTAAGCAAGGCTGTTTGTAATTGAGATACACTGAACCCTTTGTACTAGCTAGAGAGACACAGACACCCTGCTGAGGTTCTAACACCTTTACTAACGAGGATTTAGATATATCAAAAGGGGTACACAGTTACAGCTTATACTCTACATACTAACATATAATTCTAACAGAATATCTAGACAGAAATATACAATAACGTTACAATCTTATACTAAAACAGAGAGAGAGAGAGAATTTGGCCAATACAATCAAGGAGCGAGAATCATTACAGAGAATTACTTACACACACTGGGAACGATCGCTGCGCATATTCCTGGTACCAACTCCCAGTTAATCAAGTTGAAAACAGTTTGTGGAGTGAGAGAGACTGAGCTGCCCAGGATGGCTGATCTTATATACCCTGCATACAGTATACTACAAAGGGACCTATAATCTCATTGTTCATTGGACATAGGAATTCGTCTCCGCATTATAACAAAAGGTCATAGGTTGGTTCATACAGGTGGGCTGTGACTATTTCAAACTGCTCAGGTGGGAGGGAATCTCAGGTTTCCCGCCGCATGGGTAATAAAGTGCAAACATAGTATATGTCCATAAACTTCTTATGGTCATAACTATTCGCACGAGCGATTAATCTGTTTCTAACCAACACCGGAATATGGCTAATTAAATACTCTTCCGATGGATACTAAACACCACTGTGTAACCCCTGTCTGACCCTTCGTATCAAACAAAAAGGGATCTCTTTGTCCATGAACATGCTACATTAACTAAACTTTCAGATTCTATCAAAGGGACCATAATCTACAAAATACATTATATGACTAAAATATGTAACGATCGAGTCGCCCGCCAGACGCACACAAACTCTACCGTAAATGCGCATACTGTGCGCCCGCGAGTGCACGTGACAGCGAGTATACGCACGCACGGAAGGGCTCATGCACGCTTTGTCTGTGGATGTTAAGAGTGATCCCATCTCCTATTACCTATCCAAGGCTATAATTGAGGTGTGAGAGTGGTGCTCCCAGTCAGTCTGCAAGGCCGAAGGGGTGGAACCATTGCTACCTGGTGGTGGTACTTGTATTTGGCTTGCAGGATGCCTGGTACCATGCAGTATGCATATCCGCCAAAAAAATGCCTTTTGCAACCTTAGGACAGAGGCCCGGGCTTTATTTTTATTTTTAAACAATAGTTTTTATACATTTTTAAGAGAAAAATAACTATAATAATAGTGATACAAAAGAAAAAAAGGGAGATATAAAGGGAACCCATAAAAAATAAAAAAAAAGTACAGGAATACATTGTCAATGACTTAATATGTTATTGCACAATTAATAGAGGAAAATGTTGTGTGTCTTACATAAATCGATCATGCATGTTTAAACAACTTATACCTCTCAGGAGAGTCTAAAGCTTCAAGATTCATTGCTCCAGAATATATGTAAGAGTGACCTTGCCCTTCCCTATATTCACACCAGTTGAACCACTTCATATGTGGAGAGGAGGCAAAAGATGCGTATTTGCAGTCTCAAAGATATAATGTGTCTGAACCTTGTTTTCAATAGCACGCATGATTGGGACAAAAGCTGATCTCCACTGCTGAGCTATAGCTGATTTTGTAGCTACCAAAATATGACCCATGACATAACTATCTCCTACAGAAATATTCTCTGGATAAAAATGTAAGGCTACTAAGGGATCGACCCTTACCGTAACCCCAATGACTGTACTGATTAGGGTAGATACTACAGTCCAAAGTGACTTGAGGAGAGGGCATGCCCAGAAGACATGTAATAAATCTCCCACCTGTCCACAGTTTCTCTAACAATATTTGGATATGGATGGCCAAAGAACATGCAGTCTCTCCGGAGTGAGATAAGCCCTATGTAGAAGTTTATAAAACATCTCCGTATGACTATCTAGACACTTTAAAGAAGGTTTGGAAGACTACTGTATCTCCCAGTCATCCTTAGACAGGGACTGTGAAAGGTCTTCTTCCCACTTAATTTGACAGGCCAATTTGCATTTTTTAGTTATATCTACCTGTCAGCGGTACCACCACAATATTCCCCCTTTGTGGCTAGGTGAAGTAAACCTAGATATCAAATAGCCTGTAAAAGAAGGCTTCCGTATTGGGGCAGGCAAAAAGCTCTGTAACCAATGTCAAACTTGTAGGTAATTATAAAAGTCCCTAGGTAAGATATCATATTCTGTCTGAAGATGTGAGAACAGAACAAGGCCATCCTCCTATAGTATATCCCCCACTGTGGCGAGTCCACAACTATTCCATGATGTCAACTGCAAATTAGGTATCAAATTGGCAACATCGGCTAAAGAAAGAGCAGGAGATGATAATGAGATGTCCTCTGAATGAAGTACAAATCTATCACTGTACATTTAACCGTTTTAGAGGATTCCAACTGTGGAAGGCTAATAGTACTAGGAAACCATAAAAGATCAGTGAGGTCGAAGGGCCGCATTAACTCTTTCTCCACTACAACCCATGGCTTGGGCGAGATGTTAATAAACCAGTTTCTAGCTTGATTCAACAAGCAAGCTACAGTACTTGGTATTTTTCTAAATCCTGAAAAGCAACTCCATCCTCTAGTTTAGGCAGTGATAGGACACCTCTTGCAATTCTGGGTTTGCTTCCTTTCCAAACATACCTGTAATTTGTGATCATTTTATAGAACTGATTACATAATACTTTCGGAAGCTGTCCAGGAATGGTACGGATCAAAAAAAGAAAACCATGAGCACACAGTAAGTATAATGCAGAATTGGTGTAGGAAAAATTACAGAAACAGTTGTAGAGCTTAGTGATCATATAACCTCCAGAAAGAACTTTAATGCAGAGACACGATTATAGCACTTGGTAATAGAGTAGTGTTTATTTTTTAAACATATGTTTATTGAGTATTTCAGCAAGAGATAACAGTACAGTGCTTAGTGATGACGAGAATAGAAAGTAGTATCATTGTACATTAGGTAAATATGGCGAACGCAGCTTCACAAAGTGGTATCAGCACATGAAACAGTATTATACCTGATGAGGCGATTCACACACAATGATAAAATGTTGTGCTTGAGGATACAATTATGGAAAATGTGTTGTCGAAATAAAACAACAATATGGACAAAGGTGTCTCATCAATTAATCAAGCACTGTACAAACATATTACACAGCAAAACAGAGAAAAGAAATCACATACATAACAGGGAAGGGGGGGATGGGGGGGGAGATGATCAGAGGAAGTTCTCCCCTATAGATACAAATCCAATAGAGCCGTCAGTCAACAGGGAGGTAAGAAAATTACATCCAGTGAAGTTCACACGATTTTGAGAATGACAAGTAGCATGAAAAAGTTTATGAGTTCTCCAGTATTACTGGAAGGGAGGTGAGAATGACGTGGTCTCAATCATAAATCATACATTTTTGATGTAACCACCAATAAGTGGATTCAAATTCAAGTTTCTCTATATATGGGCCCCATTTACAGTAAAAGGGAATAACCCCTTTTTCAACATATGGAAGTATAGAATGTCGCTCAAAATATGATAATTTAAGAAGCATAGTTTTGACTTCCAGTAAAGAAGGTGAGGAAGTAGAGATCCAGTGACGCATTATGATTTTCTTCGCCACCGTTACTAGAACAGTGAGAAAGGGAATCAATTTTCTGTCAATACCAGTGGCAATCCAGGGTTGGAAATTTGCAGATATACAGGGGAGTGGATCTAGAGTCAGGGAAAGGGAGAGTAAGTCATTAATATAGACCAGGACCTTATTCCAAAATCTTTTGATTTTCAACAAATCCAAATATAATGTATAAAAGTTTCAACGGTCGTGGAGCATTTCAGACAGCATTTTTGTGCATCGGCTATATAATGAGTGCATTGCATCTGTGTTATGTACGCTCTATGCACTCTTAGTATGTATTTCCTGTAATAAAGGGGTACCAAGAGCCTTCATAACCTTGTCATAATGGTGGATAATGGCATCACTCAATTGTAGAGATGGTACATCCTTGAACCAGGATTCTACCACTGACTTCTGTACATCCTTCATGCAAAGGTCTAATAAGGTTAAATAAAGGAACCTGGGGGGTAATTCAGATCTGATCGCAGCAGTAAATTTGTTAGCTAATGGGTAAAACCATGTGCGAAAGCAGTCCCGCCCCAACAGAGGGCAAGGAGCGCTCCCATGACTGGGCAGCACTATTGGGGATAACAACACAACAAAGAAAAATTGGGGGCGGCTCCTTAGGACCACCAGACCATAGAGATAGTAACTACAAGGCACTAGTAAGTAGCAAAAGAATAACAATCTAAAGCAGGTAGTGTCAAGTCACATGGGGACTCAACATTCAGGAAACATGTAACAAATGCACAAGCTGTAATCACAGGTCTTATGAAAATTTTACAGTTGTAATGGCAGAATTCCCACTGCGCAATCACAGCAGTAAGAGCCACACATATGGTTGCATGAAAAGTAATACACAGGAGACACTCATAAGATCAAATATGAGAGGATGGGGGGGGAAATGGCAAAATCACATCAGTAAACGGAATCCATGAGGCATTCCAGCAATATAGAGTCATACCAAACAGTAGCAACAGTGAGGGGTAAGATGCCACCAATATCAAAAAGTTAGGTTGTATCGTGAACATCTTCCAGTGAGGAATGGACATCTGCATCATCATTTAATTCTTCAAGATATTTCCTGGCATCATCCACCGACGTAGAGTCGACATGTGAGGTGCCACTGCATAGTCTCAAATGTGCAGGGTAGAGAAGGGCGATTTTTTCCCCCTGGCGTATCAATTGAGAGCAAAGTGGTGAAAACTCCTTCCGTGCATTTGTAAGTTCCGTGGAATAGTCTTGGAATATAAGGATCTTGTGAGGTGTCTAAGCTTGCGAGAAGCTAACCAAATAGCATTTTTGTGGGTGTAATTGAGAACTTTAAATGTAACCACTCTCGGTCTCGCCCCTGGCTGCGTGCGGACAGGGCCAAGGCGGTGAGCTCTCTCTATCACCATATCCATACATTGGTCAGAAATATGAAGAAGTTCAGGCAAAGTAGTTTTCAGAAAATCAAACAAAGCAGGACCTTTTATTGATTCGGAATGCCAACTACGCGCAGATTACTTCTGCGTGATCTGCTTTCCAAATCTTGGATTTTATTAAGGAGATGATGCTGGATTTTCTTCTGTTTGACAACAATAATCTGCAAGTCCACAACATCAGCAAACATAGCTCACATCATCTGTTCATTAACTTGGACCCTCTTAGTAAGGCCATCCAGCTGCTGTGTAATGTGTGCAGTTTGTTCTGCCAGGAGGGGACCAATAGCCTCCCTAATCACAGAGACTATGTCCCTGTAAGTGACATGGGAGTCTAGCGGGTGAGGAGCAGCAGGAGTAACATGAGGGGTTGGGAGGAGGGAGGGGGGTGTTGGAGCGTGCAGTGTCTGTAGTACTCACAGCACGGCGTGTGGCAGACGGTTCTTCTGGGGAGGAGAGAGCTGAATCGCCGGGCACATCTTGGCTTGAGATCCCTTCAGCTGTTTCCCCTTAGTCCTGGGCATAGCGGGCATCAGGTAGTGGTCCATATACTGCTATGTGTGCAACTTGACTTGAGGCAAGTGCCCTGTGAGTGTGGAGGCTGGGAAGGCAGCCATGAAAGAGTAAGCCTGGTGGTCACAGCGGAGCTGCTCTCAGATGCGGCTCACATCAGCGGAACTGGAATCGGAAGTCCGGTAACAGCGTAGTTATATCAAAGGTGATATCAAGTGTGCCTGTCACATCGACTGTCCATCAGTGGCCAATGCACTAATCCTGATCCAGATGAAGAACTAGGAAACTCATGGATAGCAGAGAGTTATAGAAGTTTGTTTTTATTGAAAATTGTCAGTTATTGGGGATCAATTTGCTAGAGAAATTATGTCCATTCCATGTCACATATTCCATGAAAAATTCTATGTAAATTTTCGGTTTGTTTTATTCCAGTTTGTATGTCTTTATTTCATTTTGTTGGGATTTGTTTATACAATGACCATTATGACTTTTATCATTATGTTAAAGTTTGTCTAATAATGTTCTCTATTTGTGTTCTTAAATAATAAATATGCCAGACTATTTTTTTCTTATATTTTTATCCACATGTAAATCAGATACAGTGGGGCAAAAAAGTATTTGGACAGCCACCGATGTTGACCCACTTAAAAAGATGAGAGAGGTCTGTAATTTGCATCATCGGTACACTTCAACTGTGAGAGACAGAATCTTAAAAAAAAAAACAGGAAATCACATTGTATGATTTTTAAACAATTTACTTGTATATTCTTGTGGAAAAAAATATTTGGACACCTACCAAGCAGCAAGATTTCTGGCTCTCACAGACCTGTTACTACTTCTTTAAGAAGCTCTTCTATCCTCCACTTGTTACCTGTATTAATGGCACCTGTTTGAACTGGTTATCTGTATAAAAGATATCTGTCCACACCCTCAAACAGTCAGACTGCTACCTCTCCACAATGGCCAAGACCAGAGTGCTGTCTAAGGATACCAGGGACAAAATTGTAGAGCTGCACAAGGCTGGGATGAGCTACTCGACAATAGGCAAGTAGCTTGGTGAGAAGAGATCAACTGTTGGCGCAATAATTAAAAAATGGAAGAAATACAAGATCACTGACAATCTCCCTCGACCTGGGGCTCCATGCAAGTTCTCCCCTCGTGGGGTATCAATGATCTTGAAAACAGTGAGGAATAAGCACAGAACTACACGGGGGGACCTGGTCAGTGACCTCAAGAGAGCTGGGACCACAGTCACAAAGGTTACCATTAGTAACACACTACGTCGTTATGGATTGAAATACTGCAGCACCCGAAAGGTCCCCCTGCTTAAGCCAGCACATGTCCAGGCCCATCTAAAGTTTGCCAGTGACCATATGGATGATCCAGAGGAGGATTGATAGAATGTAATGTGGTCAGATGAGAGCAAAATTGAACTTTTTGGTATAAACTCCACTTGCCGTGTTTGGAGGGAGAAGAATGATGAATGGCATCCCAAGAACACCATACCCACTGTGAAGCATTGGGGTGGAAACATCATGCTTTGGGGCTGCTTTTCTGCAAAGGGGACAGGACGACTGATCCGTATTAAGGAGAGGATGAATGGGGCCATGTATCGTGAGATTTTGGGCAAAAACCTCCTTCCCTCAGTAAGAGCATTGAAGATGGAATGTGGCTGGGTCTTTCAGCATGACAATGACCCCAAACACACCACACGGGCAACTAAGGAGTGGCTCCGTAAGAAGCATTTCAAGGTCCTGTAGTGGCCTAGCAGGTCTCCAGACCTCAACTCAATAGAAATTCTATGGAGGGAGTTGAAAGTCCGTGTTGCCCGGCGACAGCCCCAAAACATGACAGATCTAGAGAAGATCTGCATGGAAGAGTGGGCCAAAATACCTTCTACAGTGTCTGCAAACCTGGTCAAGAACTACAGGAAATGTTTGACCACTGTAATTGCCAACCGAGGTTATATTACAAAGTATTGAGTTAAACTTTTTAATTGTCCAAATATTTATTTTCCGCAAGAATATTCAAATAAATTGTTTAAAAATCATACAATGTGATTTCCTAGGGTTTTTTTCCAGATTCTGTCTCTCACAGTTGAAGTGTACCTATGATGGAAATTACAGACCTCTCTCATCTTTTTAAGTGGGTTACTTTGCACAATCGGTGGCTGTCCAAATACTTTTTTGCCCCACTGTAATTGTTTGGATAAACCTAACTGTAATTAAATGAAATTAGATTGTGTTTTGAGATACGTCAGGGAGTAAATGAAAACGACCTGGGACCAAATCTTAATATGGAATACCAATGTGGACAATAATGAGTGTGAGATGTTATCTTGGGAGATGGGGAGGGGGGGTGTTAATAATTTTTAGACCAGGTGGTTTTGCTTTGATTAACTCTTCACACCAACCTGGCATACATGATGGTGTGAGTAAGGGGTGTAGCCAGAACTTTGTGGGCCCCATGGCAACATTTTGAAGGGGTCCCTGTCCCAATGCTTCTACATAGACACCTCTCTCTACAGTAGTTTATTTTCTGAACTATAGTAGTGCCTTAGTTATGTTTTTATGCAAAACAGTACCCCAAATTCACATTATGACATGCAGTACAGTGTCCCCTTTGTACAGCGCTGCGAAACACTTGTGGCGCCCTATAAATAAAATGTAATAATAATATTATGCCACATTACAGTGTCCCTGTTCATATTATATTGTCCTCCAGTTCATGTTATACCACCTTACAATGAGCAGGTCTAGGGGCATAACTAGAGATATTGTAGGCCGCAAGGCAAAAGTTTGTAAAGGTCCATATATATATCACTCAATGGTGAAACATGAATGTGACAAATGTAACTTTGGCAAGGAAGGTGGTCCCATTTCAGCTCTGGGCCTCATAGCAACTGCACTCCCTGTAGCTATGCCCTTGGTGTGTTTTCATGACAGTAATTATAATAGAGATGACTGTAACACAGAATACAATACATTCAGAAAATTATCATGTGTAAAGACTGCTACATTTAGTGTAGTGGGAGTGCTACAGTATATTCACTGTTTGTACATTTAGAGAGAAAAAAGCAATTTTCTCTAGTCATGTTCCCTCCCACCTCCATTAGTTAAATAAACATACATTTTAACCAAACAATAGATAAGAGTGTGTTATTTCAACTCCTAGCAGCCACACTTGATGAATTAACAAATTATAATCTCTTGATTTAGATTTGTGTTTGCTTTACTGAATTGATTACAAGAAAAACTAATAACATTTCAAAAATGAATTTATAAAGAAAAGAGGATAATGTGTTTACTGGTATTTTTCCTTTCGATGGCGGAAAAACATAATGCTTACATAAATTTCACAAAACTTTCACTCCTCAATTCTCCTAACACACTACCTATTCCATACACAATTTGTTTTTAAATACCACTAAACATAAAAAAGTGTATGCCTGTACAGTAGCTCACAAATGTCCCAATTAGGTGTTTTTGTGTTGTGCAAATTTTCAGTAAATTTATTTACAGAAAATTAAAAAACAGAAAATAAGATACTAAAAATAAACATCAGTCTGCAAAAAGATCTGCATCTTCCTGATACTACTGTATAATAATAATAATACATATAGAAATCGGTGTTTAAACCTCTAAATACAGAGGAAATCCTTTTAAAGTCACAAACACTGCAAAATGTATAACTAACTTGGAAACTAACATATTCACGATTCAGCAAATTGCTAGTTATAACAATATTCGGTACAGGAAGTGCTTGTTTGCCTACTTTTGTCCCGCAGAGCCCTCTTTTTTTCTCTGTTCCGACTAATGTAAATGGGAGCTTTGATTTTCAGCTTTGCTGTTTAAATTTGAAGTTCTTATTATTTACACTTTATACATTACCTTTGTTATATAACCCATTAACAGGGTAGCTTTAATAAGGAGCAGGTTGTCAAAGATGATGATCATCAGTAGTTTTAAAACATCAATAGAAAAAAAAATGCTAAAGAAGCCTGGTTTAGCATTTATTCCAGTTGCTGATTTAAAGTTATCAGTGGTTTTGACAATGTGCTCCTTAGTAATTCTACCCCTATGACTCAGATTGCATTACCATAAGTATAATAATACAAGACAAAAACATTTTTGGTCATGGGTGGTAAAATAACTACAGTATATGTAAATTCAGGGCCGGTGCAACCCACTCAGCAAAGGGATGCAAAGCAGGGGGGCGCCAGGCTGGAGCAGTTCTCTCCCTGCTCTGCTACCCTGCTACAGCTCTGCCTATCACACTCTATGACAGGCAGTGGAGCCGTCAGCTTGAAGCATTCTCCTACCCCCTGTGAAAGCATCACTGTTCAGGAACTGAAAAGGGGATGGAGCTACATGAGAATGAGGGGGTTGAGTGTTAGTAAAGGAAAAGTGTGTGAATGAATGAGTGAGAGAGAGAGAGAGAGAGAGAGAGAAATTGTGCGTGTCTATGTGTGTGCATGTGGGCATTATGTGTATGAGTGGCACTTCTGTGGGCATTATGTATAAGAGGCACTACTACTGGAGGCATTAAGTGTATAAGTGACAATACTACTGTGGGCATTATGTATAAGGGGTGCTATTATTATGGGCATTATGTATAAACGACACTACTACTGTGGGCATTAAGTGCATAAGATGAACTACTACTGTAGGTATTATGTATATAAGGCACTTCTGCAGTGGGCATGATGTGTAAGGGGCACACTACTGTGGACAATATATGTAACATTATTACCATGGGCATTATGTATAAATGGCACTACTACTGGGGGTATTATTATTATTAACCTTTATTTATATGGCGCCACAAGGGTTCCACAGCACCCAATTACCGAGTACATATGCACATAATCAAAACAGGAAAATAGTGACTTACAGTTGAAGACAATATAGGATAAGTACAGGGTAACTAAGCATAACTACACCAGTAGACGACACAGAGATAAGTTTCAAGGTGGCCTAAAAACTGCAGGATTTGGGCAGTTGAGGATTATTAAAGTAAGAGAAGGATAAGCACATGAAGGAAGAGGGCCCTACTCGTGAGAGCTTACATTCTAAAAGGGAGGGGCAAACAGAGAGTGGTGATACAGATGGGGTAGACAGAGCATGGGACAGAGGGTTAGGATTAGATTTGGCTGGGTTTGGTAAAGAAGTGGGTCTTAAGAGCCTGTTTGAAGTTCTGTAGGGAGGTGGAGAGTGTGGGGGTGAGAGGTAAAGAATTCCAGAGAAAGGGAGCAGCACATGAAAAATCTTGGAGATAGGAGTAGGAGGAAGTAATCAGAAGACAGGAGAGTCGGCATGCAGTAGCAGAGCGAAGAGGATGGGTGGGAGAGTAAAGGGAGATAAGGTCAGAGATGTAAATCGGAGAGGAGTGGGTGAGTGCTATGTAAGTGAGTGTGTGAGTGTATAAGTGGCACTACTACTGTGGGCATTATGTATAAGCAGCACTACTACTGGGGGTATTATGTGTATAAGCATTGCTGCTACTGTAAGCATTATGTGAATAAGCAGCACTACTATTGTGGGCATTATGTGTATAAGTGGCGCTACTTCTGTGGGCATTATGTATAAGGGGTGCTACTACTATAAGCATTATGTATAAACAGCACCACTACTGGGGGCATTATGTATAAATGGAACTACTACTAGGGGTATTATTTGTATAAGTGACACTACTACTGTGGGCATTATGTGTATAAGTGGCACTTCTGTAGTCATTATGTATAAGGGGCATTACTACTGGGGAAATTATGTATAAGCAGCACTACTACTGTGGGCATTATGTGCATAAGTGTCACTACTGTAGGCATTATATGTATAAGCGGCACTACTACTGGGGGCATTCTGTGTATAAATGGCAATACTACTGTGAGCATTATGTGTATAAATGGAACAACTGTGGGTATTATGTATAAGGGGTGCTACTATGTGTATAAGCAGCACTACTACTGTGGGCATTATGTTTATAAGTGGCACTACTGTGGTCACTATGTGTATAAGCGGTACTACTACATGTAGTGCAATGTGAATAAGATAGTGCTACTGTTTGGCATAATTTGAAATGGGGGTACTATTGTGTGGCCAAGTCCATTCCCTTGAGAAACACTCCTTTTGCCGGTGCGCACCAAGGGTGCACACTGTCCCTTTGTAAAGTATGGGAAGGTGCAAATTAAGAGTTTGCAGGGGGGCACATAACACCCTAACACCGTCCCTGTGTATATTGTTTTTAAAAAAAATAAAAAAACAGCTATGTCTATAACATAGGCAGCAATATATCCCAAAGAGAAAAAAATGTACATGCAGTATATGAAATATTTATTGGAACAATCTCATCAGCTCATCCAATTACATCCCAGAGGCTTCCCCTCAAATCGCTGTCACAGCAGTGAGATAAGAGACAATCAGAACTGTGGTAATGCACCTTCAGGTTCTCTGTATCAGTTTACATTTTCACCATAACCCAGCTCCTGCAGGCTGCTTTCTCTCCCATCCTGGGAATCTGACTCAGGAGGTCTCAAAAATCTGGAGCAATGACCCACCTTTAAGTGAATGACAATCTCTGTCCATTTCTAATGACATATTGGCACCTCTCCAGACTCACCACTCTGTCCTTCTGTGCTTTTCCACATACTCCATCTCTCTGATGAGTCATCCAACCTCAGAAAATTCTGGGGGATTTTAGATGGCAAGTCTTTCCCAACATGGGTAGTTTTTTCCTTGTCATTGCTGAGTAAAAGTGGCAAGATGGCCACTAGACAGTCTAGTATCTAAAAGTGATACTCTGTAACAGTAGAGTATCGCAAAGGCAATCTCCATCCTGACACTGCCCATGGTAAGCCTATATGGCGGCTGCACTGTGCCTGATCTGTGTCTGATCTGTTTTTAACTAACTAGCAGAGACTTCTTTCCAATATCTATGCTAGCCAATGGCCTTAAAGGACCCCAAAATAATTGGCTTTAATGAATATGCTGTTTATGTGCAGGTGCAAATGCAGGAATTCTAGAGAGGGGTTTCCAAATTCAATCCACAAACTCCCACTCTGCAGAACATTGGGGAAAGTGCATTGAGTCTGAAGGAGCTATAGAAGAACCTTGTACCAACTCTGAATATTAATAGCCACATTGGTAATTTTATGTACTGGATACTGTACTTTCTAACCACACATTCTTCCACCTCATGGTAATATTAATATATATGTTATTAATATATGGATATATTTTAATTAATATGCATTTATAATATATATCTCCAAATATATTATGTCAGGCTTACAAACTAATTGGCTGATAAATATATGCAGTCCTTATACATATGACTTATGAAATTATGCAGTTATGATTCCTTAAAGAGTTCAAACTTGAGATTACCGCTCCTTTTATATGATTATTTATTTACAGGCAGATCAAATCGTACAGAATAAGATATACACAGTAGATATATATATATATATATATATATATATATATATAAAATAATATCTATGCTTCCTTAATTATAGAACAAACATAACAAAACACAGTTTCACAAATGTAGACAATTATTTAACATAAGGTTTATACTTGCAAGTACATGGTTGCCATCCCAAGGATCATTCCTTCTGTGTGAACATGTCTCCTTCCTCCTCCTGTTCCTGACTTCTTCTGACTACTCTACCACTGACTGAAGTCAAGTATATATGCCTATAAGTTAACCATCTGCTGGTATATTCTCATATAGTGTTCTCAGTAAGAAAGATAATTATAAGTTTGCCATTTACATTCCAAGGTGTCATAAAACAAACATTGAACTGAGCTGGCTTGTCCTGCTCAATAAGGCATAGTGTCATAAAACGTGTGGTGCCCACCCTGCCTAAAGCATTGAGAGTATTGTAAAATTTGGAATGTCTTTTCATCCAAAGTTCTGTTGTATTGACAAGTTTTCCTGGGGTGGGTTACACCATGTTTTATCAATGGATGTGATCTCTTTTCTTAGTAGTTAATTTATGGTCCCTAGCTTGGCCTATACTGGACAATAGACAAACCAGTTTTATAATTGCCAAAGGTATCCTGAAGCTTGATTTCTATTTACTGTAAGCACACCTGTGAATTCCAGTGTCCAAGTGACCAAAACCTGTTCTAAACAAGGACTCTTACTATTAAAGTAAAACACAAATATATCTCTATATTTACACAATGTAGTTTTGTAAATTACCTAAACATTTAACTTATACAAACCTAATTCATCTATTTCCTAATAAATATATATATATATATATATATATATATATATATATATATATACCTATACTATTGTTACAATTCACCTGCCTCTAATGTTTGGCAGGTGAATTACAAGGAGAGGATTACTAGTGGAGGTGTAGGCAGATGCAGAGTGACATAGAAATAGCTAACCAGACTTGACTGTGGAATACTGTAATAACTTGAGCGAGTTGTAGCAGAATTAAAGTTTAGCAGATTATGGACTCTCCCTTTAATACTGGAATGTGCAGCACCACACCACACTTTACACTGATTATGGACAGCAGATGAGTAATATAACACAGCTATGAGCCAGGACTTGAATACAGGACTAGAATGTATCACAATCACTGTTGCAGGTATTGAATGTCCACAGACGTGCAGGAATACTAAGTACTTTATTATAGCAGTGGTATAATAAGGTATGGCAGAGGAATCACAGTAACAATCCAGGGTACAATATGAGCAGAGAGTAAATGATTTTTCAGACTGAGACTTGCAGCAGAGTAATGAGATAGTTGAACAAGGAACCAGAGTAATATAAGCCACGGAACTCAGATTGCAGGATTTGCACAATAAAGCTGAACAGCATGCAGGCATAGAGGTAGTCCATAGTAATATGTAACACAGGTAATGAATGCTAGAGAATCCACAGGGCACAATAAAAGTCCATAATACTTAGCTAGATAGTCCTGGAACATGAACTGGCAAGAACGGTTGTTGCAGGATAACATGAACTGGCAGACCAGGCTTCTCGGCATGAACAGGAGCTAGGACTAAGACACCAGGCAATGCAGATAGTTCAGGCAGGAAAGTAGTATAATATCACCAGTGTGGGAGAACTCAGCTAGCTGGTTTTTAACAGCCACACTAACCAATGAACAAGGCCAGGCTGGGAGTGTTAACTCTAATTACAAACCATGTGCACCTGCTGAGCTGCATGTACACAGAACCAAAGGAACAGAACACACAGATGGATCAGCTGACACCAGATACATACTGAACAGAATCCTAACAACTATTCACTATGGTTACATCACCTATTTATAATGAATCATATTTTAATTCAGACAATATCCATTGCCCTAATATTATATTAAGTGCGGACAATTACCCATATGGCAACAGTCACCCCCTTATGGCCATGAGAAATTATTTTGATTGGCCACACATTAAGCTAGCGTAATTGCTTCCAAATACATTTCAAAATATTTCTACAAAACATAACTTTTGTTGAAACCATAATATTAACCATCAGTGTAACCATACTAACCATTGTGCATGTAAAAAAAATCTCTAAAGTATCTTAGCTGACCTAACCTTATTTAACTTTATTTTTAACTTAAGCAGGCCAAGAACTGAGGTTTTATTCAGTATTCATGAGGAAAACTAATTTCTACAGACATTAGAAATACCATAGCTCAATTGTAGACCTTTGCTCTGTATCTGGATCGATACGTTTGGACATTTTTGCTGTTCTTGTCCTGTAGAAATTTACTGGGAGAAGACTGTCATCTGCGTGGTTTGCTTGCCATTGGAGACGTATTGCGTTTGCAGTATGAAAGCAGTAGAAGTAGAATTCTTCATAGAGGCTATTCCTTTGCTTGCCATTTTGCTGTTTGGAGCAGAGAGCTGTGTATTTCGAGTGCTGTGGTCTTGATTTGTTTCAAGTTTTGCAACATTTAGTACTTGTGACCACCCTCAGTAATAGACTTTATACAGACCTTAGCAGTTATGTGTCCTTTGCATTTATCCAATGCCGCAGTTGTGACAAGTGTCCATATTGCTTTACACAAAACAGGTTGTGATGTTGAATAGAATAGGAATATATGAAACAAAGTCTTTTTTTTTTCTTTGGTTGTTGACAATAAATATTAATGGTCTTCAGACAATGGTACCACAAATGGCTGCGACTAGGACACCTACTCTGTTTACTGTTTTTCCTCACTGAATAAATTACCATGCAGTCAAAAAATGTCCTTATTCTACCTTGTACCTATTTTATACATATCTCAACACTAAAATAACCCTATACTAGTTTAACCCATATAAAGGCGTTTCCTATTCTACCTATATTTTGACTAATAATGCTATTTAAAATGCTTTGATGTGTATATAGCAACATCCTATTAATACAATAAATGAATATAATTTTGCTTCAAACAGATATTAAATATCATTTAGGAATGGCTTTAAATATCTCTAATTCCATCCAGTATTATGTTATATGCAGCCATGTGCATATACAGTGACCGTGTTATGCTACAATTAATTCTTTTAGACTTTGTGCAGTCTGTATTAAGAGAATTAATCACCCCAATTAATAATCTTGGCCCAATTTGTTATAATGGGGTATGCCATCCTTTATTAGATATTTAATTACTTTTGAAGCTTTTATGAAGGAAACATAAATAATATCTACTGTGTAATATAAAAAGTAAAGTATTTAGAAGGTATAATAAAATTATATAAAATATATATATCAGACAAATGTTTACATATATGTGATTGCAGGTATATGAAGGGATGAAACAGTTCTGCATAATCACATTTATGAGATGTACTGTACACTGTTGTGGGTGTGTACATGTATTTTGAAAGACAGTGATTTCTGTGGTGAAAGGGTTAACATCTTTTTCCTTTTTTTGTGAGATTGGAAAACCTTTGGATTTGTCAATGTGTCAGTCCTTAAGGCAGATATGTGAATTCTGCTGGATTGCAGTGATGAAAGGGTTAATGGAGACCTTTTCCCTTGTAAATTGGAGTCTTTTTGGAGTCTTTCATCCCTCATCATACAGGTTGCCCGGTTTACTGCGATTCAAACAAAAAAACATGCAATAAATATCACAGATATTTATACAGTGATTTAACATTGCTTGCTATGCATTCTGTCCTGTCTGCTACATGTTTTCAGGACAGAATTTACAGATCTATGTTATAAAGATTTAATAGCTAGCAATTCTTTCCATTCTGTAGTATTGTCTGTCATTGACAGCACAATTGTTGCTGCAGATATGATGCAGATTCAAGTTGGAAACTGTATCTGTTTGAACATCAAAGCAAACAATGGCTATATTGGATCTAACAAGTAAAGGAATGATACTACCGTCTTCACTTGTGCCCATACTCCCTTGCAAAATCGTCAGGATCAAGCCTATCTTCAACCATAGCACTTGCTGTATAGCGTGGCTCCTTAGTCTGGAAGAATCTTGGAGCTTCTGAAAAATACTCTTGTGGGGAGAGAAACTTGTTAGACTTTGCCAAATATGTATTTTAGGTCGCAGGGCTTTCTGTTTGTCCACACCTTTGATAAAATGGTTATGGCACCAGGGCACGAAAACATTTTCATCCTGGTGATCCTTTTTGTCATTGTTAATTGGTGTGTGGTTTGCAGAATGACACTCTGCATGTGGTCTCCCTAAGAGCCTGCAAACATTTGCACCATCACTAGATGTCTCTGAGTGCTCGGTGGGGGTTACAAACATTTGGGAACTTTTCGTGTGGATATGTGGCCCCAAATTAATATCATGGATCAGTCCTTTAAACATGTTTGCAGGTGAATACATTTCAGGGTTTGCAACTGTGGTTACCATTGGATTTTTCTAGAGATGAGCGGGTTCGGTTTTACTCGGTTTTACTCGGTTTTACTCGGTTTTGCTCGGTTCTCAAAACGGCATCTTATTGGCTCACGGATGTCACGTGTTTTGTATAGCCAATAGGAAAAATCCGGATAAAACCGAACTGGCGTTAATTCTGGCGTTAAATACGAACCCGCTCATCTCTAGATTTTTCACCATGGAGAACTTCTCCACCCCTGTATGCATTTCACTGCTACTATCTGTGTTTAAGACTACTGTCTGCTCATTTTTGCCTAAGGGCACAACAAATTCTTCATTCACATTGGGAACTCTAAAGGGGGGTACACACGGAGAGATCCGTGCTTAAAATCTAAGCAATCTTGCTAGATTGCTTAGATTTTAAGCACGGATCTGCCGTGTGTATGCCCTCCAGCGATAGCGATGCGCGGCCCCGCGCATCGCTATCGCCGATGCTAGATTAAGCTGCATGCAGGCTCAATCTAGCGGGTCGCTCACTTCACCGTTGTGTGAAGTGAGCGGCCCCCCGTCGGCTTTCCCCCTCGCTCAGCACATCGTGCTGTGCTGAGCGGGGTGAGAGATGTGTGCTGAGCGGTCTGTGTTAAGATCGCTCAGCACACATCTCTCCCGTGAGTACCCCCCTTAAGATTCAGTAGAACACACATAATCTGAGTTACAATGATCCTCCCCCTTGCTAGAAACAGTATAGGGGACATCTCCTATTGCTGCTACCTTCTTTACATTAATGTGCTCTTTAAAGATGGATAAATCTTGCACATGGGGTCTAATTCAGAGTTGATCGCAGCAGCAAATTTGTTAGCAGTTGGGCAAAACCATGTGCACTGCAGTGGGGGCATATATAACATGTGCAGAGAGAGTTAGATTTGGGTGGGGTGTGTTCAAACTGAAATCTAAATTGCAGTGTAAAAATAAAGCAGCCAGTATTTACCCTGCACAGAAACAAAATAACCAACCCAAATCTAACTCTCTCTGCAAATGTTATATCTGCCACACCTGCAGTGCACATGGTTCTGCCCAACTGCTAACAAATTTGCTGCTACAATAAACTCTGAATTACCCCCATTGTTATTTTCTTCCTTTACTAAAAATGCTGTTCTGCTTGTGGTCTGTGTGACCATAACAGACTCCATGCGCTGCACATTGATGCAGTCTTGCAACATGTAATTTTCATTCATTTCAGGATCTTGTCTGATTAATACCCCTTTCACACCGCAGCTTGTACCCGGTAATTTGCCATTTTTACTGGCTTCCTAAACGGTTAGAACTGCGATGTGAAAGGGTCACCTTCAATTTACCGTTTACAAAATACCGGTATTTTGGAACGGTAAAAAAGCAGGGTCCTACCCGTTTCAGACCCGTTTAATTGTGCAGTGTGAAAGGGTCTGAAACGGTATTTGCAAGCCCCAGAAGGTGATAGGCTGTCTCCATGTGTGATCTCACCAGGCAGAAGCAGGAAATAAACATTTAAAATGACAACCACTTGTATGGGTGAAACGGGATCAGTGTGAAAGGTACCAAAACGGTAATGAAATGGTAATATACTGGTTACAACATGCGATGTGAAGGGGGTTTAACTGCTCAGACCCGTTTTAAGTAGTGATGTGCACCGGAAATTTTTCGGGTTTTGTGTTTTGGTTTTGGATTCGGTTCCGCGGCCGTGTTTTGGATTCGGACGCGTTTTGGCAAAACCTCCCTGAAAATTTTTTGTCGGATTCGGGTGTGTTTTGGATTCGGGTGTTTTTTTTACAAAAAACCCTCAAAAACAGCTTAAATCATAAGAATTTGGGGGTCATTTTGATACTATAGTATTATTAACCTCAATAACCATAATTTCCACTCATTTTCAGTCTATTCTGAACACCTCACACCTCACAATATTATTTTTAGTCCTAAAATTTGCACAGAGGTCGCTGGATGGCTAAGCTAAGCGACCCAAGTGGCCGAAACAAACACCTGGCCCATCTAGGAGTGGCACTGCAGTGTCAGACAGGATGGCACTTCAAAAAAATAGTCCCCAAACAGCACATGATGCAAAGAAAAAAAGAGGTGCACCAAGGTCGCTGGATGGCTAAGCTAAGCGACACAAGTGGCCGACACAAACACCTGGCCCATCTAGTAGTGGCACTGCAGTGTCAGGCAGGATGGCACTTCAAAAAAATAGTCCCCAAACAGCACATGATGCAAAGAAAAAAAGAGGTGCACCAAGGTCGCTGGATGGCTAAGCTAAGCGACACAAGTGGCCGACACAAACACCTGGCCCATCTAGTAGTGGCACTGCTGTGTCAGGCAGGATGGCACTTCAAAAAAATAGTCCCCAAACAGCACATGATGCAAAGAAAAAAAGAGGCGCACCAAGGTCGCTGTGTGACTAAGCTAAGCGACACAAGTGGCCGACACAAACACCTGGCCCATCTAGGAGTGGCACTGCAGTGTCAGGCAGGATGGCACTTCAAAAAAATAGTCCCCAAACAGCACATGATACAAAGAAAACAAGAGGCGCAATGAGGTAGCTGTGTGACTAAGCTAAGCGACCCAAGTGGCCGACACAAACACCTGGCCCATCTAGGAGTGGCACTGCAGTGTCAGACACGATGGCACTGTAAAAAATAGTCCCCAAACAGCACATGATGCAAAGAAAAAAAAGAGGTGCACCAAGGTCGCTGGATGGCTAAGCTAAGCGACCCAAGTGGCCAACACCAACACCTGGCCCAACTAGGAGTGGCACTGCAGTGTCAGACAGGATGGCAGATTTAAAAAATAGTCCCCAAACAGCACATGATGCAAAGAAAAAAAGAGGTGTCTGACTTAAACAAATCACCTCACCATCAGAATCCTCCTTGTCAATTTCCTCCCCAGCGCCAGCAACATCCATATCCTCATCCTGGTGTACTTCAACAGTGACATCTTCAATTTGACTATCAGGAACTGGACTGCAGGTGCTCCTTCCAGCACTTGCAGGGGGCGTGCAAATGGTGGAAGGCGCAAGCTCTTCCCGTCCAGTGTTGGGAAGGTCAGGCATCGCAACCGACACAATTGGACTCTCCTTGGGGATTTGTGATTTAGAGGAACGCACAGTTCTTTGCTGTGCTTTTGCCAGCTTAAGTCTTTTCATTTTTCTAGCGACAGGATGAGTGCTTCCATCCTCATGTGAATCTGAACATCTAGCCATGAACATAGGCCAGGGCCTCAGCCGTTCCTTGCCACTCCGTGTCGTAAACGGCATATTGGCAAGTTTACGCTTCTCATCAGACGCTTTCAATTTTGATTTTTGGGTCATTTTACTGAACTTTTGTTTTTTGGATTTTACATGCTCTCTACTATGACATTGGGCATCGGCCTTGGCAGACGACATTGATGGCATTTCATCGTCTCGGCCATGACTAGTGGCAGCAGCTTCAGCACGAGGTGGAAGTGGATCTTGATCTTTCTCTATTTTAACCTCCACATTTTTGTTCTCCATTTTTTAATGTGTGGAATTATATGCCAGTATCAATAGCAATGGCCTACTACTATATATACTGCGCACAACTGAAATGCACCACAGGTATGGATGGATAGTATACTTGATGACACAGAGGAAGGTACAGCAGTGGCCTACTGTACCGTACTGCTATATATTATATACTGGTGGTCAGCAAACTGTGCAAAACTGAAATGCACCACAGGTATGGATGGATAGTATACTTGACGACACAGAGGTAGGTACAGCAGTGGCCTATTGTACCGTAATGCTATATATTATATACTGGTGGTCAGCAAACTGTGCAAAACTGAAATGCACCACAGGTATGGATGGATAGTATACTTGACGACACAGAGGTAGGTACAGCAGTGGCCTACTGTACCGCAATGCTATATATTATATACTGGTGGTCAGCAAACTGTGCAAAACTGAAATGCACCACAGGTATGGATGGATAGTATACTTGACGACACAGAGGTAGGTACAGCAGTGGCCTACTGTACCGTAATGCTATATATTATATACTGGTGGTCAGCAAACTGTGCAAAACTGAAATGCACCACAGTATGGATGCATAGTATACTTGACGACACAGAGGTAGGTACAGCAGTGGCCTACTGTACCGTAATGCTATATATTATATACTGGTGGTCAGCAAACTGTGCAAAACTGAAATGCACCACAGGTATGGATGGATAGTATACTTGACGACACAGAGGTAGGTACAGCAGGGGCCTACTGTACCGTAATGCTATATATTATATACTGGTGGTCAGCAAACTGTGCAAAACTGAAATGCACCACAGGTATGGATGGATAGTATACTTGACGACACAGAGGTAGGTACAGCAGTGGCCTACTGTACCGTAATGCTATATATTATATACTGGTGGTCAGCAAACTGTGCAAAACTTAAATACACCACAGGTATGGATGGATAGTATACTTGACGACACAGAGGTAGGTACAGCAGTGGCCTATTGTACCGTAATGCTATATATTATATACTGGTGGTCAGCAAACTGTGCAAAACTGAAATGCACCACAGGTATGGATGGATAGTATACGTGACGACACAGAGGTAGGTACAGCAGTGGCCTACTGTACCGTAATGCTATATATTATATACTGGTGGTCAGCAAACTGTGCAAAACTGAAATGCACCACAGTATGGATGGATAGTATACTTGACGACACAGAGGTAGATACAGCAGTGGCCTACTGTACCGTAATGCTATATATTATATACTGGTGGTCAGCAAACTGTGCAAAACTGAAATGCACTACAGTATGGATGGATAGTATACTTGACGACACAGAGGAAGGTACAGCAGTGGCCTACTGTACCGTAATGCTATATATTATATACTGGTGGTCAACAAACTGTGCAAAACTGAAATGCACCACAGGTATGGATGGATAGTATACTTGACGACACAGAGGTAGGTACAGCAGTGGCCTACTGTACCGTAATGCTATATATTATATACTGGTGGTCAGCAAACTGTGCAAAACTGAAATGCACCACAGGTATGGATGGATAGTATACTTGACGACACAGAGGTAGGTAGAGCAGTGGCCTACTGTACCGTACTGCTATATATTATATACTGGTGGTCAGCAAACTGTGCAAAACTGAAATGCACCACAGGTATGGATGGATAGTATACTTGACGACACAGAGGTAGGTACAGCAGTGGCCTTCTGTACCGTACTCCTATATATTATATACTGGTGGTCAGCAAAATTATGCACTGTACTCCTACTATATACTACAATGCAGCACAGATATGGAGTGTTTTTCAGGCAGACAACGTATACTTGTGGTCACCGGTCAGCAAAACTCTGCACTGTACTCCTCTTATATAATACTGCTGGTCCCCAGTCCTCACAATAAAGCAGTGTGAGCACATATATATGCAGCACACTGAGCACAGATATGGAGTGTTTTTCAGGCAGACAACGTATACTGGTGGTCACTGTCAGCAAAACTCTGCACTGTACTCCTCCTATATAATACAGCTGCTCCCCAGTCCCCACAATTAAGCAGTGTGAGCACAGATATATGCAGCACACTGAGCACAGATATGGAGTGTTTTTCAGGCAGACAACGTGTACTGGTGGTCACTGTCAGCAAAACTCTGCACTGTACTCCTCCTATATAATACAGCTGCTCCCCAGTCCCCACAATTAAGCAGTGTGAGCACAGATATATGCAGCACACTGAGCACAGATAAGGAGCGTTTTTTTCAGGCAGAGAACGGATAAAACTGGTGGTCACTGATCAGCAAAACTCTGCACTGTACTCCTCCTATATTAATAATACAGCTGCTCCCCAGTCCCCACAATTAAGATATAAGCAAGCACAAATATTTGCATCAATAATGAATAAACGGAGAGGACGCCAGCCACGTCCTCTCCCTAACATTTCCAATGCACGAGTGAAAATGGCGGCGACGCGCGGCTGCTTATATAGAATCCGAATCTCGCGAGAATCCGACAGCGGGATGATGACGTTCGGGCGCGCTCGGGTTAACCGAGCCATACGGGAGAATCCGAGTATGCCTCGAACCCGTGTAAAATGGGTGAAGTTCGGGGGGGGTTTGGTTTCCGAGGAACCGAACCCGCTTATCACTAGTTTTAAGAACCGTTTAAAGAACCGTTTCAAAAGTAGGTTTTGCAATGTGAAAGCAGCATAAGTCATTCCTGACTTCTGTAGACTCTGTGTACAGAGTCTCATATACAGCAACACTATTTCTGTTGGGTGTTTCCATAACCTCAGCTTGCTTGCTGTGTGTTATCTCTTCATGAGAGATCTTGACAATTTGATTACAAACTGCCAGGCTTTTTGCTTTCGACTTAAATAATGAATGCATTTTTGCATTAATGGTCAGGCACGCTTTCCGAAGACGCAAACCTGATTCTTCTTTACATTTCTGTTTGGCTTCTAAAGCTGCAGTTCTGCACATTTTCCTTAATGCCACTGCAACTTTTTGCATATTCAACATTGCACTCATTTTACAATGCTAAATTTATATATTCCTTGCTTTTAGTACTCACGATATCCTCTCCCTAAGATTGACCAGTTTATTAAGGTTACTTCTAATATGTGGTACATATATTCATTTATTTGGTAATACTCAATGACATTCTCACTGTGCACATTTTCTATTCTAGGCCTTTAAATTCTTTATTTGTAACCTATTTCACTGTGATCTTGTAATTTGCCGGTGAGCTTACAGCCCTGTGTGCCGCTCCTAATAAATATTGTGTTAGTTAAAATAATGTATATTGCACTAACACATTTATCCTAGGTTATACAGAATACAAGATAAGATTACACAATGATAATAAATTTTCATAGATATATCCCCACTGTGATTCTGCAGATTTGGTAGTCAGCTTATAGCATCTGCTACTCCTTATAAATATTATAATCAGACAATCAGATACAGTAATAACAAGTCCAATTCATGGTCGCCAATATTCATTTATGGAATCATATTTATGAATTATTATTTAATATATCATATATGGTTATTAATATATGGATATATTTAAATTAATATGCGTTAATCATATATATCTGCAAATATATTATGTCAGGCTTACAAACTAATTGGCTGATAAATATATGCAGTCCTTATACATATGACTTATGAAATTATGCAGTTATGATTCCTTAAAGAGAGTTCAAACTTGAGATTACTGCTCCTTTTATATGATTATTTATTTACAGGCAGATCAAATTGTACAGAATAAGATATACACAGTAGTGATATATATATATATATATATATATATATATATATTATAAGGGCACGGTCGTGCCCTTATATTAAGGCTGAATCGAACAAACGGAATTCTCCCATAGGGAACTTCTGAGATGGGGGCATGGTGTTTGAGGGGCTACACCTCAAAACTGATTGGACGTACTGAGCTGAAATTTGGCATGGGAGCGTAGAATCGTCACCCGGTGCTGCATGCCAAATTTCAGGGCAAAATAATAAAAAATGAGGAATTGGGAGTAACCTAAAGTTCCAACTGTCAGTTTTTTTCTGCCACTCCCTCTGGTTTTTTGACACCGTATTCCCATAGAGTGAATGAGGATTTTTTTGGGAAGGCATAACTCAGGATAGAGGACGAATTAAGACTTGGGGTTTGTTTTACTAGATAGAGTTTGTCCCAGTGTAGTGCCTTTTGGGGTTAAGGTTTTTCAGGAAGTTACAGTTTTTTTTAAATTAAGTAAAATATGCCCCATTATAAAGATAGGGCTTTTCAATTTGTTGCGGCTGCGCAGTGGCCGCCAGCAGGGGGTGTACAGAGAGTAGCTCTGGCAGTTGGGCACGAGGAGACAGAGTGGGAAGGAGTCACGTGGAGCTGCAGGAGGACAGCCAGCGGTTCCCGGCGCGTGAGTTCACTGAGGTCCATGAAGCGGGAGGAGATCGCCGGAGCTGCGTAGCACTGGTTGAGTTCTGTCAGGCAGCCCACCGCTGTGTACCCAGCTTCCACTTCTCCCCCGCTTGTCCGGCCACCCTCCCCTCCCGGCCGCGCCCTCCCTCCCTCCCTCCCGCCCGCTGTGTGCCCGGCCGCCCGCCGGACCTTCCCTGGTTGCTGCCTGCGTCTCCTCCCCGCGTCTGTGGTGCGGCTTGCAGTAGGAGCCGTCTCGGGCAGCTGTGTCCGGCCACTCCTCCCTCCTTCTCCTCCTGCTGTGTCCGGCCCTCCCTCCCTGCAGTATGCGATATTTATCAAGGTCTCTATGGTCACCAGTCCTCGCCCTCCCTCCCTGCTGTGTGTCCGTCGTCCCCCCTCGCCCTCCCTGCTGTGTGTCCGTCTCCCCCCCTCCATGCTGTGTGTCCGTCCCCCCCTCCCTCGCCCTCCCTGCTGTGTGTGTCCCCCCCCCTGCAGTGTGTCCGTTAGTCCCCCCCTCCCTGCTGTGTGTCCGTCCGCCCCCCCCTGCCCTCCCTGCTATGTGTCTGTCCGCCCTGCTGTGTGTCCTTCCATACCCCCCGCCCTCCCTGCTGTGTGTCCCCCCCCGCCGCCCTCCCTGCTGTGTGTCCCCCCCCCGCCGCCCTCCCTGCTGTGTGTCCCCCCCCCGCCGCCCTCCCTGCTGTGTGTCCCCCCCCGCCGCCCTCCCTGCTGTGTGTCCCCCCCCCGCCGCCCTCCCTGCTGTGTGTCCCCCCCCGCCGCCCTCCCTGCTATGTGTCCCCCCCCGCCGCCCTCCCTGCTGTGACCCCTCCCGCCACCCTGCTGTGTGTCCGTCCCCCCCGCCGCCCTCCCTGCTGTGTGTCCGTCCCCCCCGCCGCCCTCCCTGCTGTGTGTCCGTCCCCCCCGCCGCCCTCCCTGCTGTGTGTCCGTCCCCCCCGCCGCCCTCCCTGCTGTGTGTCCGTCCCCCCCGCCGCCCTCCCTGCTGTGTGTCCGTCCCCCTCGCCGCCCTCCCTGCTGTGTGTCCCCCCCCCCGCCGCCCTCCCTGCTGTGTGTCCGTCCCCCCCGCCGCCCTCCCTGCTGTGTGTCTGTCCCCCCCGCCCTCCCTGCTGTGTGTCTGTCCCCCCCGCCCTCCCTGCTGTGTGTCTGTCCCCCCCGCCCTCCCTGCTGTGTGTCTGTCCCCCCCGCCCTCCCTGCTGTGTGTCTGTCCCCCCCGCCCTCCCTGCTGTGTGTCCGTCCCCCCCGCCCTCCCTGCTGTGTGTCCGTCCGTCCCCCCGCCCTCACTGCTGTGTGTCCGTCCGTCCCCCCGCCCTCCCTGCTGTGTGTCCAGCCACCCTCCCCTCCCGTGCTGTGTGTCCGGCCACCCCCCCCCCCTGCTGTGTGTCCGGCCACCCCCCCTCCCTGCTGTGTGTCCGGCCACCCCCCCTCCCTGCTGTGTGTCCGGCCACCCCCCCTCCCTGCTGTGTGTCCGGCCACCCCCCCTCCCTGCTGTGTGTCCGGCCACCCCCCCTCCCTGCTGTGTGTCCGGCCACCCCCCCTCCCTGCTGTGTGTCCGGCCACCTTCCCCAGACACGCAGCGCCTGACACACACAGACATGCAGCGCCTGACACACGCACACGCATATGCAGCGCCTGACACACACGCAGCACCTGACACACACGCACACACGCAGCACCTGACACACACACACAGACGCAGCACCTGACACTCACACGGACCTGACACACACGCACACACTTACACGCAGCGCCTGACACACACAGACACGCAGCGCCTGACACACACAGACACGCAGCGCCTGACACACACAGACACGCAGCGCCTGACACACACAGACACGCAGCGCCTGACACACACAGACACGCAGCGTCTGACACACACACACTCACGCACCTGACACACACGCACACTCACGCACCTGACACACACGCACACTCACGCACCTGACACACACGCACACGCAGCACCTGACACACACGCAGCACCTGACACACACACTCACACACACCTGACACTCACACTCATGCACCTGACACACGCACTCACACGCAGCATCTGACAGACACGCAGCACCTGACACACACACAGCACCTGACACACAAACACGCAGACATGCAGCACCTGACACACACACGAAGACACGCAGCACCTGACACACACACACACACACACACACAGACACGCAGCACCTGACACACACACACACGCAGCACCTGACACACACGCAGCACCTGACACACACACACACACACGCAGCACCTGACACACACACACAGCACCTGACACACACACACACGCAGCACCTGACACACAGACATGCAGCACCTGACACACACACATGCAGCACCTGACACACACGCAGACAGGCAGCACATGACACACACACACACACACGCAGCTCCTGACACGCAGACACGCAGCACCTGACACACACACGCAGCACCTGACACACACACACACACACGCAGCACCTGAAAAACACACACACACACACACAGCACCTGACACACACACACACACACGCAGCACCTGACACAGACATGCAGTGCCTGACACACACACACGCAGCACCTGACACACACACGCAGACACGCAGCACCTGACACACACACGCAGCACCTGACACACACACGCAGACACGCAGCACCTGACACACACACGCAGACACGCAGCACCTGACACACACACACACGCAGCACCTGACACACAGACATGCAGCGCCTGACACACACACGCAGACATGCAGCACCTGACACACACATGCAGCACCTGACAGACACACACACACACACACACACACAGCACCTGAGACACGCACACACACAGACATGCAGCACCTGACACACCCACACACACACACAGCACCTGACACACATACATACATACATACATGTGGCATTTAACGCACACACGCACAGCACCTGACACACAATCATATACACTCAGAGCACCTAACACACACATACACTCGCAGCACCTCACACACACTCGTATACACACGCAGCACCTGCCACTCACACATATATACACATGCAGCACCTGCCACTCCCACATACATGAACAGCACCTAACACACACATATATACATGCAGCACCTGACACACACATACACGCGCAGCACCTGACAGTCACACACATACAGATGCGACACAAACACATACACGCTCAACACCTGACACCCACGTGGCAGCTGACGCATACAAATGCAGCACCTGAGATACACACATATACACGTGCAGCACCTGAGACACACACATACACGTACAGCACCTGACACACACACACACACACACACACACATGTATGTACACGCGCGGCTCCAGGCACACACATACGTACGTACACACGCGGCATTTAACACACACACATACACGTGCAGCACCTGACACACTCGTACGTACACGTGTGGCACCTGACACACACACGTATGCACACGCATGGCTCCTGACACACACACACACGCGTGGCTCCTGACACACACACATGTACGAACACGCGCGGCTCCTGACACACACACGTATGTACGTATATGCTCGGCACCTGACACCTACACGTATGTATGTATACGCACGGCTCCTGACACCCACACGCATGTACACGCGTGGCTCCTGGCACACACACACACACACACACGTACACGCGCGGCACCTGACACATGCGTGTACGTACACACATGCACAGCACCTGACATACACACATGTAGGTACGCGCCACCTGACACACACACACACGTACACGCACGACACCTGACACACACGTACGTACACGCACGGCACTGACACGTACGTACGCGCACGGCACCTGACACACACGTACATACTAGTGATGAGTGGGTTCGGTTCGTCGGAATCCGAACCCCCCGAACTTCACCCATTTTACACGGGTCCGAGGCAGGTTCGAACCTTCCCGCCTTGCTCGGCTAGCCCGAGCGCGCACGAACGTTATCATCCCGCTGTCGGATTCTCGCGAGATTCGGATGTCTGCATTCGTGGAAAGGGGTCCCATGTGTAAACATGGGACCCCTTTCAGTCCGTCTGGTCCGGGTGTTCGGTTTGTTGTTTTGCCAAGTACGTGGATTTAATCTGGAACCTGGATCAGGTGAGTATAATTATCTTATTTTCAGGTACCCGTGGATTCTACTTGGAGAAGAGGACCGACTGCTTCATGTCAACATAGGTAAGTATGTGTGTGTCGGCAGGTGTGAAATAAAGTTATACTTTCACGGTGTCTGTTTTTATTTGGGTATTTTTTTCCCAGTAGAACTACAGGTACCAGCGGGCCCGTTTTTCTCCTGCATGCTGGTACTTGTGGTTCTCCAAGTACCAGCTTGCGGGGGAGGCTTGCTGGGACTTGTAGTACTACTAGAAAAAACAATATTCTTTAAATTTTCTCAAGGCTATCAGCCTCCCATCCGCAGCCCTTGGATGGGGGGGACAGCCTCGGGCTTCACCCCGGCCCTTGGGTGGCTGGGGGGGGGGACCCCTTGATTGAAGGGGTCCCCACTCCCCCAGGGTACCCCGGCCAGGGGTGACTAGTTGGATATTTAATGCCACGGCCGCAGGGCACTGTATAAAAGTGACCCCCGGCTGTGGCATTATCTGTCCAGCTAGTGGAGCCCGATGCTGGTGTAAAAAATACGGGGGATCCCTACTCTTTTTGTCCCCCGTATTTTTTGCACCAGCACCAGGCGCAGAGCCCGGTGCTGGTTTTAAAAATACGGGGGATCCCCTGTCCGTTTTCCCCCCGGATTTTTAGAACCAGGACCGGCTCGAAGAGGCTGGTTATGCTTTGGAGGGGGGACCCACGCAATTTTTTTTCTGGGTTTTTCACATTCCATTTAAAAAATAAATAATATTTTAAAAAATATATAAATAATACTTGTGCCTCCAAAAAGACAAACCAAGTACCTAATCCCTTCTAATATAAATAGATATGCTATTACCAAAAAAAAAAACACAGCAAAAAAAACATGTTTTTAAATTTTTTTAATTAGATTCCGCCAGCAAAGTGTTGCGGATTGAAAATGACGAATTTACTGTTTAAAAGCACTGTTGTCGAATTTACAAACTTCAATTGAATATACTTTTGTCGAATTGCCGCATTTGTACCATTGCAGAAAAGTCGAATTTGTCAAATGTCGAATTTTAAAGTCGAATTTTGAAAGCCTGTAAGAATAGGCCCCGCCCCCTTCTTCACATCAGCCGTCCCCTTCTACCCCTGTACCTTGCTCTCTCCTGTCTGTGCTCTCTCCCGTCTGTAGGACTAGGCCCCGCCCCCTTCTTACCCTCCTGTGACTGCTCTCTCCTGACAAGTGGACCAGGCCTGCCCCCTACACGCTGCTGGTGTCTTCATTGTTACTTGGTCTGGAGCTCCGTTGGGGAGAGAACTCACGTGAGCTCATTAAGAATGAGGAACTGGGATGTTTTAATTTTATTGTGAGTAGTGTAGTGTGGTGATGTAGTATGTTGTATGGGGGGTATAGTGTAATTATGAAGTGCAGCATATGGGAGGGCTGTAGCATAGTGATGTAGTGTGGCATATGGGGGGTGGTAGCGCATAGGCGTGCGTACAGGGGGTGCCTGGTGCGCACAGGCACTCCCTAATGTCCAGCACCGCTGCACGCCACGCTTGCTGTAGCACAGTGATCGCTGAGTGTGTGATCGGTGGAGCCTAGCCTGCAGCTCATTTCCGTACCTCCCACCACCGCTGCACCCGCCCCCCCTCTGCCTGCTGCTAATACTATGCTGAGTGCATTCGTCGGCGGCCTCACTGGGGGGACTGGCGTCACCTTGCAATGTGACGTGGTGATGTCCGCCCATGCTCTCCTCCCGCCCACCTGTGCTTTCCTCCTGCTGCGGTCTCTCAGTCCTAGTGTGCCGCGGCCGCCACACCACTGGCAGTGTTCCTCTAGGAGGGACTGGGAGCTGCTGGCAGACACATTCTGCTGAGACTTACTTGTCAGTGCGGGTTCCGGACGGCAGGCGGCGGGTGGGAGGGCAGACGGGGAGCAGGTGTCACAAGGAGTGTGTGGGTAACTAATTCACAATACTTCCGCTCAACGTGGCACTGCTGGTCCTTCATCTCCCATGTCTCTTCACCAGGTGGCGGGCGGCCCGGAAATTAAGTGATGTGTTGTGCAGCAGTCAGTGTGAAGTGACTGTGAGTAACACTGGTGGTGCTGATGATGATGCTGCAGAATCAGGAAGCAATTAATTCATAAATATAATGTACTCTATCAGTGTATTATACATACATAAACATGTACATACGTGTATTTGTATATGCATGTATATACATGAGTGTGTGTGCATATATATATATATATATATATATGTATAAAAATAAGACTTGGGGTTTGTTTTATTAGATAGAGCATGTCCCAGTGAAGTGCCTTTTGGGGTTGTGGTTTTTCGGAAAGTTACAGGTTTTTTTTAATTAAGAGAAATATGCCCCATTATAGAGATAGGGCATTTCAATTTGTTGCGCCTGCGCAGTGGCCGCCAGCAGGGGGTGTACTAGAGGGCCTTCACTTGAGAGCCGCAATATGGCCGCCTTCTCCCCGGTTATTCTGTAAATAGGAAAATAACCTCACAGGTTCACATAGGGCAGAGTTGCCACTACTAGTGCAGGGCTGTAACGTACAGTACTAAGGAAAAGCCATATACTAAAGCGGCACGGTGACCTCACCCCTCTCAGAGACACCAGGGCGCAGCACACTGTACGGGGTACACTTAGTACACACACCTGTTAGCTCAGGGCAGCACTATAGGACCCTCCTGTAATGCTGTGCTGGCGGCGTGTAGTGATCAGGGCACTGGGAGACTGGCTGGCTGGTCTCCGTCTCTGCTGCCTATAGAACTTCTACCTCTGTTATATATCAGGGCTGCTCTCCTGTGTGTTCTCTTCCTCTCCTACCTCACACTGGAACTGGCCGCCCAGAGAACGAGAGGGCAGCGGCTGACATCAGAGAGGGTGCAGCAATCTGTGTGGGCAGAGCCCCTCACAGCAAGGTGTCCTTATGCTGTGCCCCGTGTAATCACTGTGATCCATACAGACTCTCACCCTGGTATGCTCTCTATTTATTATTTATTTTTTTGCACTGCGGCATGCTCGAGGGAAGGGAGCAGGCACCCCCCACCCCACCGCCACTACTCCTCCGCCAGCATCACTGCCGAGCCGGTCAGTGTTCCGGCGGCAATGAGCAGTAGGCAGCCACCAGCAACAACAGTCAGGAAGCTGTTACTCCCGGCAGCAGTAGCGTCAAGCTGCAATTCAGCCAGCGGCACGATGATCCGGGAGGCAGCACAGGGAAGCAGTACCCCCTCCAATCGCAGCACCAACCAGGAGACTGAGGCAGCAACCCGCCCCCAGCAGCAGCACCACCCTGATGATAGGTAAGATGCATTTTGGTGTCACAAGAAGGTGGCCGGAGTAGTGGCTGGCTGTGGTCACACCCCGGGGAAAAGTGATAGTGATTTCAGTGTTCCCTTGCGCGGGGATTGGATGTGTAGATGTATGTATAGATGTGAGTGGAAGTGGTTGGATGTATGAGAGCGATAGTGTACGGCTGTATGAGAGCGATAGTGTACGGCTGTATGAGAGCGGCAGTGTGCGGATGTATGAGAGCGGCAGTGTGCGGATGTATGAGAGCGGCAGTGTGCGGATGTATGAGAGCGGCAGTGTGCGGATGTATGAGAGCGGCAGTGTGCGGATGTATGAGAGCGGCAGTGTGCGGATGTATGAGAGCGGCAATGTACGGCTGTATAACTGCGTCGGTGTGCGGCTGTATGAGTGCGATGATGTGCGGCTGTATGCGTGTGGTGGTGTGCGGTGGTGTGTGGATGTATGAGAGCGGCAGTGTGCGGCTGTAAGAGTGCGGCAGTGTGCGGATGTATGAAAGCGGCAGTGTACGGCTGTATAACTGCGTCGGTGTGCGGCTGTATGAGAGCAGCAGTGTTCGGATGTATGAGAGCGGCGTTGTACGGCTGTATGAGAGCGGCAGTGTACGGCTGTATGAGAGCGGCAGTGTACGGCTGTATGAGAGCGGCAGTGTACGGCTGTATGAGAGCGGCAGTGTACGGCTGTATGAGAGCGGCAGTGTACGGCTGTATAACTGCGTCGGTGTGTGGATGTATGAGTGCGTCGGTGTGTGGATGTATGAGTGCGGTGGTGTGTGGATGTAAGAGTGCGGCGGTGTGTGGATGTATGAGTGCGGCGGTGTGTGGATGTATGAGTGCGGCGGTGTGTGGATGCATGAGTGCGGCGGTGTGTGGATGCATGAGTGCGGCGGTGTGTGGATGCATGAGTGCGGCGGTGTGTGGATGCATGAGAGCGGCGGTGTGCGGCTGCATGAGAGCGGCGGTGTGCGGCTGCATGAGAGCGGCGGTGTGCGGCTGCATGAGAGCGGCGGTGTGCGGCTGCATGAGAGCGGCGGTGTGCGGCTGCATGAGAGCGGTGGTGTGCGAATGCATGAGAGCGGCAGTGTGCGGATGCATGAGAGCGGCAGTGTGCGGATGCATGAGAGCGGCAGTGTGCGGATGCATGAGAGCGGCAGTGTGCGGATGCATGAGAGCGGCAGTGTGCGGATGCATGAGAGCGGCAGTGTGCGGATGCATGAGAGCGGCAGTGTGCGGATGTATGAGAGCGGGGTTGTACGGATGTATGAGAGCGGCAGTGTATGGATGTATGAGAGCGGCAGTGTGCGGATGTATGAGAGTGGCGGTGTACGGATGTATGAGAGCGACAGTGTATGGATGGCAGCGTCATAGGGAGGGATGTCGGAATGCTGTTATAGGATTCCTAATACAAAATGGAATCCGTATAGTGGGCGGGGCTGGCACCATGGCACCACGTTGGGCTTGATGGGCAGGTAGTGCGGCAAGCACACCCAAATTGGCGTCTGACGTCGCCCGCAGTCCACACTGTTGTGAGGAGTCAGTTAATTTTGCTGTGTAGTGCACTCACAGAGGACCTACCACCCGTCCCCTCCTCGCATCTGAGCAGCAGGTCAGGCTCTTATTTTCTTTTTAATCAGGAGAGGCCGAGTGAACTGTGAGCAGGGGGGCAGAGCTACATGGGACCCAGAGGGGCTGCTGTGCTGTCAGAGAGGGAGAGGAAGAGGAAGAGAGAGATGAAGCTACTGCAGATCCCCAGCTGATTGTGAGGTGCCGGGTTGAAGGGTGATGTGATCACCCTTCTCCCTCGCTGCAGCTGGGGACCGCATCTAGGCTTCCTCCATCGAGGGCATGCCGCGCAGCAGTGGGTAGCGTGTAATGAGTTTGTCTGACTCATTATACTGCTGCCTGTTGTGGACACCTCCGTCCGTACGGACTGGTGTACATGCCCAGCACAGAGGTGACAGTGTTGGTGGAAGTGCTGCCCAGCTCTGACCCTGCAGGCCTCCCTGATCTGGCTGCGGCCGCTGCTGCTGCGGCCCGAAACCCCTGCCGGTCCCCTCCATAGACTTCTGCCTGGCCAGCGCTGAGGTACTAGGGGTAGCCCAGCTGCAGGAAGGGTATGTCTCTGGCTTTCTCTCCGGCAGGGGAAGGTGACAGCGGCGGAGGAAGTGCTGCCCACCTCAGACACTGCAGGCCTCCCCGATCCAGCTGCGGCCACAGCTGATGCTGCCAGGACCCCCTGCTGGTCTCCTTTGTTGACTGCCGCATGGCCAGTGCTGAAGTACTGGGGGTAGGCCAGCTACGGGAAGAGTGTCTCTGCCTCGGGCTCTCTCTCTCTGGCAGGGGAAGGAAGGGCTGATTCTCTGGCACAACAGGGAGGGCTGGGCTGCAGGAACACAGCACTTGAAGAAACAGGAGGCCGAACTCATGACCAAAAAGTGAGCAGTGCAATGATCAGCCCCCTAGTCTTTCCCTCTCTCTGGGTGCAGAGCTGTATTCTACAGAGAGAGCTGGGATGGGAAGAAGGGGAACGGCACCTGACATACACATACACGCGCAACACCTGACACACACACACACATACACGTGCGTCACCTGACACACACACACACACACACACACACGTAGCATCAGACACAATAAAATAAACATGCAGCACCTGACACACACATACACGCGCAACACCTGACGCACACACATATACACATGCGGCACCTGACACACACGTAGCATCAGACACAATAAAATAAACATGCAGCACCTGACACATGCATGTACACGCAGCACCTGACACATACATATACACGCACACCATCAGACACACTAATATACACATGCAGCACCTGACACACACATACACACGCAGCACCTTACTCACACACACAGACACGCGCAGCACCTGACGCACACACATGTGCACGCGTAGCACCTGACGCACACTCATGTACACGCGCAGCACCTAATGCACACTCATGTACACACGCAGAACCTGACGCACACTCATGTACACGCACAGCACCTAATGCACACTCATGTACACGCGCATGAACCTGACGCACACATGTACATGCGCAGCACCTGACACAGACATACGTATTCATGCGCAGCACCAGACATACACTTGTACACACGCGGAGCACCTGATACTCACACACATATACACCCGCAACACCTGACACACACCCACGTGCGGCAGCTGACGCATACACACGCACCATCAGACACACTCATATATACACGCAGCACCTGACACACACACACACACACAGGACCTGACACACATACACAGGCAGCACCTGACACACACACATATACACACGCAGCACCTGACACCACGCACTCACACGTACAAGCAATGCATTTCACGCCTACCTCCAGCCTCAGTTACAGGCTGCTGCCGCCTACCCCCCTCCCTGCATCAGCTGCAAAGGCAGCAAAATATTTTGACCAAAGTCTAAAGGCCCATACACATTAAACGATGTCGCTCTGTGAGCGACATCGTCTAATGTTTCCCCCTCCCGGGCCGGCCGGCCGGCGGCCGACTGTACACACTGAGCGATATGACCGCTCATATCACTCAGTGACATCACGCTCCCGCCAGCCCTGCATGAAGGTCATGGACGACAGTCCACATCCTTCATGCATGCCCTACCGACAGCGACGATTGTTGCCGACCCGCGGGGCAGCGTCGCTGGTGGCATATACACTTAACGATAAAACGAGCGACGTCGCTCAAGGAGGGGGAAAATGAGCGACGTCGCTCATCAAATCGTTAAGTGTGTACGGACCTTAAACAATTCGGTTTGGTAAATAAAATTATTTTGCACAGAACAGTGATGTTATACGAAAATTTTCATTAAACATTTAAAAAATCAAATGTTTATTTTTACAGTGAAATTTTACATTTCTGAATAAAAAAAATAAATGTAAAAAAAGCGATGAAATTCCATAGACAAAAAACCTTACGGTTTCACATGTCCCATTAAGGCTTCTTAGACATGATCGAAATTTCAGAAACCTGTTGTAACTCTTCCACTCAAACTCCAAAAAGCAATGAAATTCCGATCATTAAGGCTGACGCCTTAATGGACGTGTTCCTTGCGCAATAAAGATATGGTATGCCATCACAGCCTGTGGGTAAGTGCAGATTCAGCACTCTCACAGAGTGAGATTGCTGTCACTCACACAATGGTGGAGCTGCTAATTCACAGATTTGTGTGCTCATTGGAATACACACATGCAGTCTATGCAACTGAAGGTCTGAGCGGAAGACAAAGCTGCTCAGATGAGGTATGAGTGTTATTGATTGAAGGGAGGAGAGCGGTGTGGATGGGGGAACAGAAGTGTGTGGATAGAGGGAACACTAAGCAGCACTGATGGGGGGGGGACAAAGAAACACGGGGTAATTCAGACCGCAGCAGCAGCGATCGCAGTCTGAATTAGTTTGTGAGGTGCGCACGTGCAATGGCTGCACTGCGCGTACATACCCCAGGAGCCCAGTGAGATGCTATCAGCATCTCACTGGCTGCGATCACCCTGCCTGATTGATAGGCAGAGTGGGTTGCGGGGAAGGAGGGGGTGTGCAAACAGCGTTAGAATGCCATTGGCAGGGCATGGTCTGCACAACGGAGGCGTTTCCGGACCACTGGGGGGTGGGCTGTGGCGGTTATTTCCCTGCCAAGAGCGCAGGACCTACGAAATTTACCTTCAGGATGTCGGCTACATGAATGGGGTAAGAGTGGTGTGGATAGGGGGTAGATTAAGCACAAAGTATGGGAAGGGAGACAGAGCGGTGCAGATGGGGGAAATGGTGCAGATGGGTTGAAAACACTGGCTTGGATGGGTAGAAAACTGGTGCAGATGGGAGAGAAGACAGTGTGCCCTGTACTGGAGGAGACAGAGTGACGTTGAAGAGGGAAACACTGAGCAGTACAGAGAGAAGGAAACGGTGATACAGACAAGGTACAGGTGCGGAAAGACAGATGGTGCAGATAAGTTAGTACAGACTAGCACAGATGGGAGAACACAGCAGTAGGGATAGGGGAAGACAGCAGCATGGAGGTGTATAGGGGAAGCAAGTGTAGATGCATAGACAGTAGATGTGGTATTATAGTTTTAGCAATTAACCAAGATATTTTGAGGGAGCTAAATGTGTATACTAAGTGAGATGGATGTATGGAGTGAGAAGCTGTTGTAACACGGTGGGATTGTTGTGGTGACCGAATGGGATGGTTGTGGGCACTGTGTGGGATGGGAGCACCACAAAACTGCTCAGACCTTCAATTGCATAGACTGCATGTGTGTATTCCAATGAGCACACAAATCTGTGAATTAGCAGCTCCACCATTGTGTGAGTGACAGCAATCTCACTCTGTGAGAGTGCTGAATCTGCACTTACCCACAGGCTGTGATGGCATACCATATCTTTATTGCGCAAGGAACACGTCCATTAAGGCGTCAGCCTTAATGATCGGAATTTCATTGCTTTTTGGAGTTTGAGTGGAAGAGTTACAACAGGTTTCTGAAATTTCGATCATGTCTAAGAAGCCTTAATGGGACATGTGAAACCGTAAGGTTTTTTGTCTATGGAATATATATATATACTAATAATATCTATGCTTCCTTAATTATAGAACAAACATAACAAAACACAGTTTCACAAACGTAGACAATTATTTAACATAAGGTTTATACTTGCAAGTACATGGTTGCCATCCCAAGGATCATTCCTTCTGTGTGAACATGTCTCCTTCCTCCTCCTGTTCCTGACTTCTTCTGACTACTCTACCACTGACTGAAGTCAAGTATATATGCCTATAAATTAACCATCTGCTGGTATATTCTCATAGTGTTCTCAGTAAGAAAGATAATTATAGGTTTGCCATTTACATTCCATGGTGTCATAAAACAAACATTGAACTGAGCTGGCTTGTCCTGCTCAATAAGGCATAGTGTCATAAAACGTGTGGTGCCCATCCTGCCTAAAGCATTGAGAGTATTGCAAAGTTGGAATGTCTTTTCATCCAAAGTTCTGTTGTATTGACAAGTTTTCCTGGGGTGGGTTACACCATGTTTTATCAATGGATGTGATCTCTTTTCTTAGTAGTTAATTTATGGTCCCTAGCTTGGCCTATACTGGACAATAGACAAACCAGTTTTATAATTGCCAAAGGTATCCTGAAGCTTGATTTCAATCTACTGTAAGCACACCTGTGATTCCAGTGTCCAAGTGACCAAAAGAGCTCTCAGTCACATACCTATTATCATTAATGGCCTAAAACCTGTTCTACACAAGGACTCTTACTATTGAAGTAAAACGCAAATATATCTCTATATTTACACAATGTAGTTTGTAAATTGCCTAAACATTTAACTTATACATATACAAACCTAATTCATCTATTTCTTACTCTCTATATATATATATATATATTGTAAATGCTGATTTACTTACAGGACTAAAAGCAATGCTTTAAAACACTCTTAATACACTTTAAAATCGAGCCGCTGCGGCCGCTGTATTTAATCCTTACCCTACGTACTTTTTACACAGTTAGCGTACAAAGGTCCGTACCCCGTACGCACTTCACGCTGAGATCACAATGCAGTTACACGTGTGATAGATATATACCTTAAACCTTTAGTAGGAATTGGGACATGACACCAATTGTATTTCAATAACTATGTTGGGGTCCAACCCACCAACGGTTATCTTTACTAGCAGTAGGTTACAACAATAATACAATACAATTAGAGAAAAAGGCTACAGTCAATGGTACATACGTTTGTTCACCTGCGCTTCCCGGTCTGGTCCTCAATCATCAAGGTAGATGATCTTCAGAGATTGTGAGAGTGACCTGGACTGCAGCTGGCTTTTTATACATTTATCCAAAACCTAACACAATGGGTACTGTGATCTCTTTGTCCATTGGACACTGGAATGGTCGTTTATAGTACAGGAGAGGTCATAGGTCAGTTTGAATAGGTGGGCGATGTCTGGTCCAGGTGCACTTGCAGATGTTCTCCTCTGGGTTCCCGCCGCATATCAAGAGCACAGTAAATACAGTTAATATTTATATTCTGCTCCTGCGCATAACTATTCGCAGGAGTGTGCGATCTTCTGCAAACCAACACCGGAATATTGCTCTTAAAATACCCTATAGCTGGATACCAAACACCACCTCTTAACCTAATTCTGTCCCCTCCTATCCTGTAAAGGTGAATCCCTTTGTTCTTATACCCTTTAAGCAAGTGTAACTCGCTGGTGTGGTGCAGGGAGACTATGTGTACTTTGTGCACTATGTGGATTAAATATGTAATATGGACTCTAAGGGAGGAGGCTCAAAGGGAGCAGATATATAATTTTAATATCAAAGCCTGGACTTAGCCTGAATGAAATACAGTAGGCAAAGGACTGCGATCTCCCCCTAACATCTTATTCTCTCACCTACAGGTAATCAAAACAACTACTACAACTCTCAACAGCTGCACAGTGAACTAGGATGCTATAGCCTGCAGTGTCTGTTTTGTTTAGGTAATCAAAACAATTACTACAACTCTAAACAGCTGCACAGTGAACTAGGATACTATAGCCTGCAGTGTCTGTTTTGTTTAGGTAATCAAAACAATTACTACAACTCTCAACAGCTGCACAGTGAACTAGGATACTATAGCCTGCAGTGTCTGTTTTGTTTAGGTAATCAAAACAATTACTACAACTCTCAACAGCTGCACAGTGAACTAGGATACTATAGCCTGCAGTGTCTGTTTTGTTTAGGTAATCTGGAGTTATTGTTATATGCAGAATTTAGGCTGTTTAATTGTTAGATATTTGGGGAATTTGGGATGTCCTCCTCCCATATCATTATCTGTTTATTTTAGCTTTTATTGCCCACCGGTGGGTGTTGGGCAATGGGTGGGGTCTTAATCAGTGAACCTATACCTTACACATGTTAATGTTAGTTCATATTAGAGTATACTTGGATGATTAAGCCTGGCTGATTGATCCAGGGTGTAGGACTCTAAGGGAGGAGACTCAAAGGGAGCAGATATATAATTTTAATATCAAAGTCTGGACTTAGCCTGGACTTAAACTGGACGAAAAACTGAAAGAAAACAACTAACAACACAAACAACAACAGATGAACTACTTATCAATATCAACTGTATATGCAAATTTATCACCCTCAAACTTTCACTCTGTGAACACTATGCAACCCATTTGCAGAAAGAAACATATGTAAGATCAAGTTTCCATCCATAATCAGGCTCACAAAGATCTTCCTTGGGACAATTGTGAGTTCATCTTCTCATCTACAAACACTTAAAAAAATCAAACAGAATTACCATTGCTTCTTAACCCTCTCACAATCCTTTCATTTCTTACAGCCCAAATACATTTCTGCACCCACTTTATCTACGCTTTTGACTCATTTCATACTAAATCTACACCCATTGAGCCTACACTGCTTTTCTCACCTGCATTTCTGCAATTCTTCTGCTCTGATTCCCTTACAGTCTCCTCTCCTACTTCTACTTTCCCTCAACCTATTTACCTACTTAACACTATGTCAAGGCTTTCTTATACTCCCCACATCACTCAGTGTCTACCTAATAATGTATCTTTATCCTTCCACCCTAGTCTCCTGCACCTCCTCCTCTGTCTCCCCTCCATCCCTCTGTTTCCTTCCCCCTCCTTTCCTGTTACCCTACTTTCATTCACCTGTGCCCCATGGTCCTGCTACCCCACAACTCAGCCCTGCTCCCTCTCTCCCTTCCCTGTCACCTCCCCACACCCTCATCCACATCACACTGACCTCCCTCCCTGCCCACCTCCTGCAGTTTCCCCTCCTAGCTCAGGCACCCGTACGATCACTACTCTCTCATCATCCCTGCCCTCAAAGTTAATCTCACCTCATCGCTACAGTAACCCTGATAATCTCATTCACATCTCTCCCACAAACTCATACCACCTATCCTGTGCCCTCTGGAATGCCAGATCTGTTTGTAACAAACTGGTCCCCACTCATGACCTTTTCATTTCCAAATCCCTACACCTACTAGCCATTACTGAAACTTGGATTACACCCTCTGACACTACTTCTCCTGCTGCTCTCTCTGCTGGGGTCCTCACATTCACACCCCCCCCCCCCCCCCCCGATCTGTGGGTCACCATGGGGGTGATGTTGGGGTCCTTTTACCTTCTAGTTACTCCTACCAACTCATACCACCAGAACCAGCCCTTACATTCTCTACATTTGAGGTCCATGCCATACGCCTCTTCCAACCAGTCCATCTTAGAGTAGCTGTCATTTACCGCCCCCCCTGGCACTGCTTCCAAATTCATCGACAACTTTGCTTCCTGGCTTCCTCACTTCCTCTCTTCTGACATTCCCTCCATTATCCTAGGCGATTTCAACATCCCTATAGACATCCCCACACAATCCCCTGCCTCTAAACTCCTTAACCTCACCTCTTCACTTGGTCTCTCCCAGTGAACCTCCTCATCCTCCCATGTGAATGGGAGCTCACTGGATCTGTTCTTCACTCACCGCTGTGATATTTCTGATTTTTCCAACTCCCCATTTCCCCTCTCTGACCACCACCTGCTCTCCTTTAACCTATCTCTCTCGACTTCCCCATCTCTACCTCCTAAGACTACCATCACCAAGCGTAACATTGAAGCTATTGACACCACATTCCTTTCCTCCCTGTTTGACTCACTTCTCTCTCCTATTCTCTCTCTCTCATGCCCTGAACAAGCCACTTCCACATACAATGCATCCCTTACTTCTGCTCTTGACTCTGTTGCTCCACCAACCCCTATTCACCCTCACAAATTAACACCTCAACCCTGGAACACCAAAATGCACCAAATATCTGCAAAAATGCTCACGTACTGCTGAGCGACACTGGAGGATATCACGCTCTAAGGCAGACTTCCTCCATTTCAAACTTATGCTTTCATCCTTCAGTGCTGCCCTTTCTCTTGCTAAACAGTCAACCTCATCTCCTCCCAGTCTTCCAACCCCCGGCGCCTCTTTGCCACTCTCAACTCATTCCTCTGTCCACCTCCACCTCGTCTCCCCTCCTCACTCTCTGCTCTTGACTTTGCCACATACTTCACATCCAAAATTGACTCCATACGTGAGGACATCACATCACGCCAGACCATCAGTAACCAGCCTTCTCCCATCCCTTATCAACCCTCCCATCCCTCCCACCTACTCTGACATCTTTCTCCCATGCATCTGGAGAGGAAGTCATGGCCCTCATTCGTTCCTGTCCCCTCACCACCTCCCCACTTGACCCTATCTCCTCCCGCCTCCTCCGCTACCTCTCTCCTTCTGCTTGTTCCCATCTTTCCAACCTTCTCAATCTCTCCTTCTCATCAGGCACTGTCCCCTCTGCCTTCAAACATGCACTCATCTCTCCTATTCTTAAAAAACCTACCCTTGATCCAAACACTCTCTCCAACTACCGATCCATCTCTCTCCTCCCTTTTGCCTCCAAACTCCTTGAGCGTATTGTCTACAACTGCCTTACTTCCTTTCTTTCCTCACACTCATTGCTTGACCCATTCCAGTCTGGCTTCCGTCCTCTCCACTCCACTGAAACTGCCCATACAAAAGTATGCAATGACCTCCATGCTGCTATATCTAAGGGACACTACTCTCTACTTATTCTACTTGATCTCTCTGCTGCTTTTGACACTGTGGACCATCCTCTCCTACTGCAAATCCTTCACTCCATTGGTCTTTCTGACCGTTCATTCTCTGTCTCCTCTCATGACTCCACCTCCCCCTCACTTCCACTAACTGTAGGGGTACCCCAAGGTTCTGTCCTTGGTCCTCTTCTCTTCTCTCTCTATACGTCCTCACTAGGTAAGCTCATTAGTTCTTTTGGTTTCCAATATCATCTCTATGCTGATGACACCCAAATCTATCTTTCCTCTCCAGACCTGTCCCCTGCTCTCCTCACTCGTATCTCCAACTGTCTCTCTGCTACCTCTTCCTGGATGTCCCAGCGCTTTCTTAAACTTAACATGTCTAAGACCGAGCTGATCATCTTCCCTCCCTCCCGCATAACCTCACCTCCTAGAATCTCATTATCTATTGATGGCACTACTATCTCCTCTAGCCCCCAAGTACGCTGTCTTGGAGTAATCCTTGACTCCTCCCTCTTCTTCAAACCACACATTCAGCACCTCTCACAAACCTGCCGTTTTCATCTAAAAAATATTTCCAGGATCAGACCCTTTCTGACCCAGGATGCTACTAAGACTCTTATCCACTCACTGGTCATCTCCAGACTGGACTACTGTAATCTCCTCCTGACTGGCATTCCTGACAAATACCTCTCTCCACTCCAATCAATGCTCAATGCTGCTGCATGGCTCATCTTCCTCACCAAATGCACTACGTCCACCTCTCCTCTCTTACTAGACCTTTACTGGCTCCCCTTCACTTTCAGAATCCATCTGCTCTCCCATCTACATCTCTGACCTTATCTCCCTTTACACTCCCACCCGTCCTCTTCGCTCTGCTAATGCACGCCGACTCTCCTGCCTACGGATTACTTCCTCCCACTCCTACCTCCAAGATTTTTCACGTGCTGCACCACTTCTCTGGAATTCCCTACCTCTCCCCCTCAGACTCTCCACCTCTCTACAAAACTTCAAACGGGCTCTCAAGACCCACTTCTTCACAAAACCCAGCCAAATCTCATCCTAACCCTCTGTTCTACGCTCTCTATGTGCCCCATCTGTGTCACCCCTGTCTGTCTACCCCTCCCCTTTAGAATGTAAGCTCTCACGAGCGGGGCCCTCTTCCCTCATGTGCTTATCCTTTCTTAATTTAATAATCTTCAACTGCACCAAATCCAGCAGTCTTCTGCCACCTGATACTTATTCCAGTGTCATCTGCTGATGTAACTATGTTTATTTACCCTGTACTTGTCCTATACTGTCATCAACTGTAAGTTGCTGTTTTCCTGTTTGATCATTTGTTATGTATTCTGTAATTGGGCGCTGCGGAACCCTTGTGGCGCCATATAAATAAAGGATAATAATAATAATAATAATAATAATAATAATGTGTTTTTATGGCTTTTCCATGCGATTACATATACTACCATAATTACTGATACCACCCGCTAATACGCAGGACTGCGGGAGCGATCATACGCAAATTACAAATATGTGCATGCACGGCAGGACAAGCACGCGCACGGAGGCCATCTGTGTGTAGTTTGTACGTGATGTGTGTACTGAAATATTTTCGACTTCAACAGTCCACCCTTTGGCAGTCATCAATAATTGCCACTCTTTACTACTAAACAAAAAATATTATATACATAATATATACAAGTTTGGATGATTGGGGGAGAGATGTAGGTGGGAAATGTATAACCTAGTGGGATAGTAAAAAGCATGTATGTATGAATCAATGTCTGAGGGGCATGTATCATCGTGCCGTATATGTTCTAAATAAGCTTTGAGGTATTGCGAAGTATACATTGAATCCTTCTCATCCCGTATTAAGGGTCTGTAAATGGGCAAACAAACCCTACCGAGCTCTTTTTGGCTTCTTATTCCAACAAATGGGGTGCACATTTAGTTGATGATACATGGAGAGGGAACATATGTGAGTGCTAGTATATGTGGATAACACCTGTCGACTATGTGTGCCATTAACTGGAGGTTGCAGAGATGAAGAGAAGACACATATATAAAAATACATTCACATAAACATTGGGTAGGGCTGACGTCTTTTCCAGTTGGATGTTTCTGGGTAAGGGGGACACAGAGAAAAATGGTAAAACAGGCCATGAAATTCATTTGCAATCCTTATCATAACACTGTCTATGGATGGATTATAAATCAAATCTGCTACTGTAACAACACCCTCGCTCCTTAGACTCATCAAATTTGTGCTGTGCTTGCGCTGCATCAGAATTCAAACACACCTAAATATCAGACCAATAATTATGATGACTCCCAGGATACAAAAGAGAAACTTCCCCACACTCATAATAACATTCTGTGCCCACTCTCCTAACCCTGAGAACCATTTGCGTGGGTTCAACCATGAGACCCAGCCAGTCAGTTCATTACCCACAGTCGCTAAGGTAAGATTGTGCTTCCTCCTGAACTCCCACTTCAACTGCAAGATCTCGTCCATCTTCTGATCGATGATCTCCGTGGGGTCGTCAGTGCTGTTTGTAATATACGTACAGCACTTCACACCATATTGAGTTGCCAGGGTAACACAGTACCCACCTGTCACGGCTGTGACGTAATTAAGGACCATCCTATGCTGGATCAGTTCCTTCTTGTAGGCTTGTAACTCCCTTCCCATTTACCTGAAGGTGTCATCATACATCTCGGTGATATTGTCTATCAAGTTCACTAGCGCATGGATGTACCTATAATTTATAGTACCTCTGGCAGTACGGGTGATATCTAATGCGAGAAGGAACTGAATCCCGGTGGATTCATGGATCAAATCAGAGGCTGCGTGCTCTGCCCTATCTATGAGGTGTCTATTGATGATGTGTTCATAGTAGGTATGAGTATAAGGAGTCTGAGCGCTGCGGTGAACGTCTTTCATTTTATCGTGGGTTATGGTCATGACCTCTGGTAGTACTTTCCCAATGTAACACAATCCCTCAGAGCTCGGAGTTAAGCACTTGTATGCTTTTCTCCCACATATGAAATAGGCATCATCTGGCAGAACATAGGGGACAAAATGTAACATCACCATATTGCAAACTTTCCATGTAAAGAAACCAATCCCTAGTTCTCTCATTTGCTCAGTACAAGTATCGGGCTGTATGATATGGGCACAATACCCTTGCGATACCTTTCCAACCCACATGGTCTTGCTCCCACGTGTATACCTATACTGAAAATACCGCCCACTATTGGCTATCTTGGGTACAAGTTCAGAGTCAATAGGTATCCTATCAGCTCTGTGTGAAAAGGTTATTGTCTGGTTATTCCATGTCACGTCCCAATTTCCTGCTTTTCGGAAATAGGAAATATTAAAACACAACAGGGACCTATCTACATTGTACTGGTGGAGCTTCAAGCTAGGGCGCCTAGATATATTGAATTTCTTGTCCACCGGTCTCCCACCCCATAATTTTAGTACCTCATCTATTGCTAAAGGGTACGGCACTAATCCTGACTTACTCTGTCCTTGAGGTACTTGTGAGCACACCAAACATTCTGTCTGGTTTAAGACCTTACCCACTAATGAGTGGTAATCACTCAACGGATCTCGGTCCATATCGATATTACTGTTGGACTGACATCTCTGGATGCACCCATCTTCGACTATGTTCTCACAATATTTACAAATACAATATTCATCAGACAATAACCCTTCACATTGCCTCCAAGCTCCATGACTACCAGAGCGCTTACTGATACCAGCCTTTACTCGAGTGATGTGCTGCTGCTGAGATCCTACAAATTCGTACTCGCCATCAGAACCCATTCCAGATCCTTGCTTGACCTCTCTGGGACCTTCACCAAAACAAATTGTCCTGAGCAAAAACAGTATTACTAGCAGAACCCAAAACGCAGTCTCTTGTGATAGATCCATTTCATTGGGGGAAAGAAGGAAATTAAGGAGGAGAAAAGAAAGGAAAATACAGGGGGGGTGAAAAAAAGAAAATGGTGCGACAATCGTCCTTGATCTTGTTGCTCTCTGCGCTCAGGTGCTGTTCAACAGTCCTGCCTCTCAGCTTTCCCAGAATAGACTCTCTAGTGATTAGAGATGAGCGCCTGAAATTTTTCGGGTTTTGTGTTTTGGTTTTGGGTTCGGTTCCGCGGCCGTGTTTTGGGTTCGAACGCGTTTTGGCAAAGCCTCACCGAATTTTTTTTGTCGGATTCGGGTGTGTTTTGGATTCGGGTGTTTTTTTCAAAAAACACTAAAAAACAGCTTAAATCATAGAATTTGGGGGTCATTTTGATCCCAAAGTATTATTAACCTCAAAAACCATAATTTACACTCATTTTCAGTCTATTCTGAATACCTCACACCTCACAATATTATTTTTAGTCCTAAAATTTGCACCGAGGTCGCTGTGTGAGTAAGATAAGCGACCCTAGTGGCCGACACAAACACCGGGCCCATCTAGGAGTGGCACTGCAGTGTCACGCAGGATGTCCCTTCCAAAAAACCCTCCCCAAACAGCACATGACGCAAAGAAAAAAAGAGGCGCAATGAGGTAGCTGTGTGAGTAAGATTAGCGACCCTAGTGGCCGACACAAACACCGGGCCCATCTAGGAGTGGCACTGCAGTGTCACGCAGGATGGCCCTTCCAAAAAACCCTCCCCAAACAGCACATGACGCAAAGAAAAAAAGAGGCGCAATGAGGTAGCTGTGTGAGTAAGATTAGCGACCCTAGTGGCCGACACAAACACCGGGCCCATCTAGGAGTGGCACTGCAGTGTCACGCAGGATGTCCCTTCCAAAAAACCCTCCCCAATCAGCACATGATGCAAAGAAAAAGAAAAGAAAAAAGAGGTGCAAGATGGAATTGTCCTTGGGCCCTCCCACCCACCCTTATGTTGTATAAACAAAACAGGACATGCACACTTTAACCAACCCATCATTTCAGTGACAGGGTCTGCCACACGACTGTGACTGATATGACGGGTTGGTTTGGACCCCCCCCCCAAAAAAGAAGCAATTAATCTCTCCTTGCACAAACTGGCTCTACAGAGGCAAGATGTCCACCTCATCATCACCCTCCGATATATCACCGTGTACATCCCCCTCCTCACAGATTATCAATTCGTCCCCACTGGAATCCACCATCTCAGCTCCCTGTGTACTTTGTGGAGGCAATTGCTGCTGGTCAATGTCTCCGCGGAGGAATTGATTATAATTCATTTTAATGAACATCATCTTCTCCACATTTTCTGGATGTAACCTCATACGCCGATTGCTGACAAGGTGAGCGGCGGCACTAAACACTCTTTCGGAGTACACACTTGTGGGAGGGCAACTTAGGTAGAATAAAGCCAGTTTGTGCAAGGGCCTCCAAATTGCCTCTTTTTCCTGCCAGTATAAGTACGGACTGTGTGACGTGCCTACTTGGATGCGGTCACTCATATAATCCTCCACCATTCTATCAATGTTGAGAGAATCATATGCAGTGACAGTAGACGACATGTCCGTAATCGTTGTCAGGTCCTTCAGTCCGGACCAGATGTCAGCATCAGCAGTCGCTCCAGACTGCCCTGCATCACCGCCAGCGGGTGGGCTCGGAATTCTGAGCCTTTTCCTCGCACCCCCAGTTGCGGGAGAATGTGAAGGAGGAGATGTTGACAGGTCGCGTTCCGCTTGACTTGACAATTTTGTCACCAGCAGGTCTTTCAACCCCAGCAGACTTGTGTCTGCCGGAAAGAGAGATCCAAGGTAGGTTTTAAATCTAGGATCGAGCACGGTGGCCAAAATGTAGTGCTCTGATTTCAACAGATTGACCACCCGTGAATCCTTGTTAAGCGAATTAAGGGCTCCATCCACAAGTCCCACATGCCTAGCGGAATCGCTCCGTGTTAGCTCCTCCTTCAATGTCTCCAGCTTCTTCTGCAAAAGCCTGATGAGGGGAATGACCTGACTCAGGCTGGCAGTGTCTGAACTGACTTCACGTGTGGCAAGTTCAAAGGGCATCAGAACCTTGCACAACGTTGAAATCATTCTCCACTGCGCTTGAGACAGGTGCATTCCACCTACTATATCGTGCTCAATTGTATAGGCTTGAATGGCCTTTTGCTGCTCCTCCAACCTCTGAAGCATATAGAGGGTTGAATTCCACCTCGTTACCACTTCTTGCTTCAGATGATGGCAGGGCAGGTTCAGTAGTTTTTGGTGGTGCTCCAGTCTTCTGTACGTGGTGCCTGTACGCGGAAAGTGTCCCGCAATTCTTCTGGCCACCGACAGCATCTCTTGCACGCCCCTGTCGTTTTTTAAAAAATTCTGCACCACCAAATTCAAGGTATGTGCAAAACATGGGACGTGCTGGAATTTGCCCATATTTAATGCACACACAATATTGCTGGCGTTGTCCGATGCCACAAATCCACAGGAGAGTCCAATTGGGGTAAGCCATTCCGCGATGATCTTCCTCAGTTGCCGTAAGAGGTTTTCAGCTGTGTGCGTATTCTGGAAAGCGGTGATACAAAGCGTAGCCTGCCTAGGAAAGAGTTGGCGTTTGCGAGATGCTGCTACTGGTGCCGCCGCTGCTGTTCTTGCGGCGGGAGTCCATACATCTACCCAGTGGGCTGTCACAGTCATATAGTCCTGACCCTGCCCTGCTCCACTTGTCCACATGTCCGTGGTTAAGTGGACATTGGGTACAACTGCATTTTTTAGGACACTGGTGAGTCTTTTTCTGACGTCCGTGTACATTCTCGGTATCGCCTGCCTAGAGAAGTGGAACCTAGATGGTATTTGGTAACGGGGGCACACTGCCTCAATAAATTGTCTAGTTCCCTGTGAACTAACGGCGGATACCGGACGCACGTCTAACACCAACATAGTTGTCAAGGCCTCAGTTATCCGCTTTGCAGCAGGATGACTGCTGTGATATTTCATCTTCCTCGCAAAGGACTGTTGAACAGTCAATTGCTTACTGGAAGTAGTACAAGTGGGCTTACGACTTCCCCTCTGGGATGACCATCGACTCCCAGCAGCAACAACAGCAGCGCCAGCAGCAGTAGGCGTTACACGCAAGGATGCATCGGAGGAATCCCAGGCAGGAGAGGACTCGTCAGAATTGCCAGTGACATGGCCTGCAGGACTATTGGCATTCCTGGGGAAGGAGGAAATTGACACTGAGGGAGTTGGTGGGGTGGTTTGCATGAGCTTGGTTACAAGAGGAAGGGATTTACTGGTCAGTGGACTGCTTCCGCTGTCACCCAAAGTTTTTGAACTTGTCACTGACTTATTATGAATGCGCTGCAGGTGACGTATAAGGGAGGATGTTCCGAGGTGGTTAACGTCCTTACCCCTACTTATTACAGCTTGACAAAGGGAACACACGGCTTGACACCTGTTGTCCGCATTTCTGGTGAAATACCTCCACACCGAAGAGATGATTTTTTTGGTATTTTCACCTGGCATGTCAACGGCCATATTCCTCCCACGGACAACAGGTGTCTCCCCGGGTGCCTGACTTAAACAAACCACCTCACCATCAGAATCCTCCTGGTCAATTTCCTCCCCAGCGCCAGCAACACCCATATCCTCCTCATCCTGGTGTACTTCAACACTGACATCTTCGATCTGACTATCAGGAACTGGACTGCGGGTGCTCCTTCCAGCACTTGCAGGGGGCGTGCAAATGGTGGAAGGCGCATGCTCTTCACGTCCAGTGTTGGGAAGGTCAGGCATCGCAACCGACACAATTGGACTCTCCTTGTAGATTTGGGATTTCGAAGAATGCACAGTTCTTTGCTGTGCTGCTTTTGCCAGCTTGAGTCTTTTCATTTTTCTAGCGAGAGGCTGAGTGCTTCCATCCTCATGTGAAGCTGAACCACTAGCCATGAACATAGGCCAGGGCCTCAGCCGTTCCTTGCCACTCCGTGTCGTAAATGGCATATTGGCAAGTTTACGCTTCTCCTCCGACAATTTTATTTTAGGGTTTGGAGTCCTTTTTTTTCTGATATTTGGTGTTTTGGATTTGACATGCTCTGTACTATGACATTGGGCATCGGCCTTGGCAGACGACGTTGCTGGCATTTCATCGTCTCGGCCATGACTAGTGGCAGCAGCTTCAGCACGAGGTGGAAGTGGATCTTGATCTTTCCCTAATTTTGGAACCTCAACATTTTTGTTCTCCATATTTTAATAGGCACAACTAAAAGGCACCTCAGGTAAACAATGGAGATGGATACTAGTATACAATTATGGACTGCCTGCCGAGTGCAGACACAGAGGTAGCCACAGCCGTGAACTACCGTACTGTACTGTGTCTGCTGCTAATATAGACTGGTTGATAAAGAGATGTCTATGTAACTATGTATGTATAAAGAAGAAAGAAAAAAAAACCACGGTTAGGTGGTATACAATTATGGACGGACTGCCTGCCGAGTGCAGACACAGAGGTAGCCACAGCCGTGAACTACCGTACTGTACTGTGTCTGCTGCTAATAATATAGACTGGTTGATAAAGAGATGTCGTAGTAGTATGTATGTATAAAGAAGAAAGAAAAAAAAACCACGGTTAGGTGGTATACAATTATGGACGGACTGCCTGCCGAGTGCAGACACAGAGGTAGCCACAGCCGTGAACTACCGTACTGTACTGTGTCTGCTGCTAATATAGACTGGTTGATAAAGAGATGTCTATGTAACTATGTATGTATAAAGAAGAAAGAAAAAAAAACCACGGTTAGGTGGTATACAATTATGGACGGACTGCCTGCCGAGTGCAGACACAGAGGTAGCCACAGCCGTGAACTACCGTACTGTACTGTGTCTGCTGCTAATATAGACTGGTTGATAAAGAGATGTCTATGTAACTATGTATGTATAAAGAAGAAAGAAAAAAAAAACCACGGTTAGGTGGTATACAATTATGGACGGACTGCCTGCCGAGTGCAGACACAGAGGTAGCCACAGCCGTGAACTACCGTACTGTACTGTGTCTGCTGCTAATATAGACTGGTTGATAAAGAGATGTCTATGTAACTATGTATGTATAAAGAAGAAAGAAAAAAAAACCACGGTTAGGTGGTATACAATTATGGACGGACTGCCTGCCGAGTGCAGACACAGAGGTAGCCACAGCCGTGAACTACCGTACTGTACTGTGTCTGCTGCTAATATAGACTGGTTGATAAAGAGATGTCGTAGTAGTATGTATGTATAAAGAAGAAAAAAAACCACAGTTAGGTGGTATACAATTATGGACGGACTGCCTGCCGAGTGCAGACACAGAGGTAGCCACAGCCGTGAACTACCGTACTGTGTCTGCTGCGACTGGATGATAAATGATATAAAAAATATATATATATATCACTACTGCAGCCGGACAGGTATATATTATATATTATATAATGACGGACCTGCTGGACACTGTCTGTCAGCAGAATGAGTTTTATTTTTATAGAATAAAAAAAACAACAACACACAAGTGAAGTCACACGACGAGTGTTTAACTTTTTCAGGCAATCACAATATAAGTATACTACTAACTATACTGGTGGTCAGTGTGGTCAGGTCACTGGTCAGTCACACTGGCAGTGGCACTCCTGCAGCAAAAGTGTGCACTGTTTAATTTTAATATAATATTATGTACTCCTGGCTCCTGCTATAACCTATAACTGGCACTGCAGTGCTCCCCAGTCTCCCCCACAATTATAAGCTGTGTGAGCTGAGCAGTCAGACAGATATATAATATATATAGATGATGCAGCACACTGGGCTGAGCCTGAGCAGTGCACACAGATATGGTATGTGACTGAGTCACTGTGTGTATCGCTTTTTTCAGGCAGAGAACGGATATATTAAATAAACTGCACTGTCTGGTGGTCACTCACTATATAATATTATGTACTCCTGGCTCCTGCTATAACCTATAACTGGCACTGCAGTGCTCCCCAGTCTCCCCCACAATTATAAGCTGTGTGAGCTGAGCAGTCAGACAGATATATAATATATATAGATGATGCAGCACACTGGGCTGAGCCTGAGCAGTGCACACAGATATGGTATGTGACTGAGTCACTGTGTGTATCGCTTTTTTCAGGCAGAGAACGGATATATTAAATAAACTGCACTGTCTGGTGGTCACTCACTATATAATATTATGTACTCCTGGCTCCTGCTATAACCTATAACTGGCACTGCAGTGCTCCCCAGTCTCCCCCACAATTATAAGCTGTGTGAGCTGAGCAGTCAGACAGATATATAATATATATAGATGATGCAGCACACTGGGCTGAGCCTGAGCAGTGCACACAGATATGGTATGTGACTGAGTCACTGTGTGTATCGCTTTTTTCAGGCAGAGAACGGATATATTAAATAAACTGCACTGTCTGGTGGTCACTCACTATATAATATTATGTACTCCTGGCTCCTGCTATAACCTATAACTGGCACTGCAGTGCTCCCCAGTCTCCCCCACAATTATAAGCTGTGTGAGCTGAGCAGTCAGACAGATATATAATATATATAGATGATGCAGCACACTGGGCTGAGCCTGAGCAGTGCACACAGATATGGTATGTGACTGAGTCACTGTGTGTATCGCTTTTTTCAGGCAGAGAACGGATATATTAAATAAACTGCACTGTCTGGTGGTCACTCACTATATAATATTATGTACTCCGGGCTCCTGCTATAACCTATAACTGGCACTGCAGTGCTCCCCAGTCTCCCCCACAATTATAAGCTGTGTGAGCTGAGCAGTCAGACAGATATATAATATATATAGATGATGCAGCACACTGGGCTGAGCCTGAGCAGTGCACACAGATATGGTATGTGACTGAGTCACTGTGTGTATCGCTTTTTTCAGGCAGAGAATGGATATATTAAATAAACTGCACTGTCTGGTGGTCACTCACTATATAATATTATGTACTCCTGGCTCCTGCTATAACCTATAACTGGCACTGCAGTGCTCCCCAGTCTCCCCCACAATTATAAGCTGTGTGAGCTGAGCAGTCAGACAGATATATAATATATATAGATGATGCAGCACACTGGGCTGAGCCTGAGCAGTGCACACAGATATGGTATGTGACTGAGTCACTGTGTGTATCGCTTTTTTCAGGCAGAGAACGGATATATTAAATAAACTGCACTGTCTGGTGGTCACTCACTAGTAAACTCTCTGCACTCTCTACACTTCTACAGTACTCCTCCTAGTCCTAAGCTCCAGTAAATCTCTCTCTCTTATAATCTAAATGGAGAGGACGCCAGCCACGTCCTCTCCCTATCAATCTCAATGCACGTGTGAAAATGGCGGCGACGCGCGGCTCCTTATATAGAATCCGAGTCTCGCGATAGAATCCGAGCCTCGCGAGAATCCGACAGCGTCATGATGACGTTCGGGCGCGCTCGGGTTAACCGAGCAAGGCGGGAAGATCCGAGTCGCTCGGATCCGTGTAAAAAAAGCTGAAGTTCGGGCGGGTTCGGATTCCGAGGAACCGAACCCGCTCATCTCTACTAGTGATATGAGGTTCTCTTCACCTTGCTCTTTGTCACAAGTTTTCTCCGAGTCAGCGACCTTCTTGCAGTGGGACGAGTGGACCCAAGTCTCTCTTTTGGCGACCTTTAATGCTGTAGTGCTGGTTAACAAGACTTGGTACGGTCCTTCCACCTGCCTATGAGGCAACCTGAGCGTAAGAAATTTCAAATCATCACATAATCCCCAGGCTCAATGTCATGACAATTACTGTTTGGTAGGTCAGGAATCACCAGCTTTAGATTTCTTTGTTGATTTCTCAGCTGCTGGCTCATCCTAACCAAATATTTCACAGTTATTTCATTATTGCATTTCAAATCATCCTGGGGTTCTATCATTACATGAGGTTGTCGACCAAAAAGAATTTCAAAAGGTGATAAGTTAAGCGGTGACCTGGGAGTGGTTCTGATGCTGTACAACACTAGTGGCAAAGCTTCTGGCCATAACAATCCAGTTTCAGCCATCACTTTGCTCAGCTTGTTCTTAATAGTGCTGTTCACGTTCTCTACCTTCGCACTCGCCTGTGGTCGGTACGGAGTATGTAGCTTGCTATTAATTCCCATCAGTTTGCAGATGACCTGAAAGACTTCACCTGTAAAATGGGTACCCCTATCACTTTCAATCATTCTAGGGATACCATATCTACACACAAATTCCTGCACAATTTTCTTTGCAGTGAACGTAGCGGTATTTGTGGCAGCAGGGAACACTTCTACCCAGTTGGAAAACACATCGATACATACTAACACATATTTCAAATTCCTACAGGGTGGTAACTGTATGAAGTTGATTTGTATTACCTGAAAAGGTCCGTCTGTAGGAGGGATATGGGATGGCTCTGTTGGTATTTTCTTACCAATATTCTTCCTCAAGCAAGTAAAACATGTCATGGCTCTCTTACCTGCATGAGAAGAGAATCCTGGCGCACACCAGTAGGCTCTTACCAGCTTGCACATACCCTCTTTGCCCAGACGAGTCAGACTGTGTGCCGCCTCAGCTAGGCTTGGAAGATATGCTCTGGGGGCCACTGGCTTACCGTGTCCACCTGTCCAAAGTCCTGAGGACTCCTGACCATACCCCTTCGACTTCCAGATCGCCTTTTCCTGTAGGGAACACAACTTTTGCATTTCAATTTACTGTTGTGTGTTATCAGTTGTGTGAAGTAAACCATCTCTAGATGAGAGAAAAGAGGGGAATAGTAATAAAAAGAAAAAAATGTCAGGTTTGGCATTCACCCACAGGCTGTCACACCATCATACATATCTGTGTCTGTACAAAGTCTCCCTTCACCAGTATTCTCATTCTCCACCCTTTGTGCATGACCAGGCACACTGCAGTAATACTGGTGTCCTTGTGCTGGTGAGATATACTGGATTTGGGCAGAACTCTGAAGGACCGAGTAGGCATGTGGCGTTTGAACTGTAATCGGGTCCATGTATTGTACCCTCCTGTTGGTGAACGTAAGATGAAGAGGAAACTTGTGAAGAAAGAAAAAATCACATAGAAGTTAGTGACAGATAAGTTTGTTGAGATAAAGAGGCTTTTATAAAATTTGACAACTGGATTGGACACTATGGGGAATGACTTCTTACTTGGTCTATTCCCCTTAAAAAAAATTCTATGTGTGTTGTATCTCTACTGGGACTATCCCAGCCATCAATCCAGTGTCCTGTCCATCCTAAGTTCATAGGGAACCCGGTATCTTTGAGATAATTTCCTCTACCTGTGATGGGCATTAATCTAGAACAGTGAAATGTAACATTAGTCTTTGTGGGTGATTGACATACTTTGTACTTCCTGAGCGGGAGCACATTATATGTATTTCCTATCTAACAAAGCTCCTGTTAAGTTAATCAGGGGCCATTTCTGCTAGAAGAAGAAGCAAAAGTTTAGAGGCCCCATCTTAACCCCAGCAAGTTTTGTCAAAGGGTAATGTTGCATTTATTCCGTTCTTCCCATTAACCGAATCTGTGTTTTCTATGTGGCTCATGAATCCTTACTATATGTCCCTTGGTCCCGTCTATGTGTTTAATATTGTGGCTTGTGTTTTCTGTCTAGGGGGTCTATATTGACTACTACTCCTACAATCTCTGGCAAAATGCCCTTCCTTTTTACAAATGTAACATATTCTCTGTCTTTTCCAAACAGCAGGGGTCTGGGGTTTGGGCTGATGGGTCTTTCCTGTATGTGCCTGTATACTTACCATCCTCAACCTCTCCTCCTGTTGTTCTCTGCGCCTAACAATGTTCTTGTGATGCTCAATAGCGCACTCTCTAAGATAAGCTACTGTGACCCCTCTCCAATTAGGCAAAGATGTTTGCTCCCTGTCCCTTAATGTCTTATTGAGCCCGTCCATTAGCACAGAGACAGCCACCTCCCTGTAATTCTCATTGTTCCCTATATCCGACACCCCAGTGTATCTAGCCATTATTTGCAAAACCCGATGGAAATATTCAGATGCCATTTAATTTTCTCTCTGTTTTATGGAGAAAATTTTTCTCCACTTAACAGTAGTGGGGAAATACAACTCTAGTTGCATGTTAATTCGTTCCACGTTCTCCTGATTGTGTTCGTCAGTCATAGGACCATCCGACTCTAATTTACAATCAGTAATACATTTTTGGGTGTCAATATTAGGGGGTAGGCACGCTTTCAAAAGTATCTGCCAATCTTTGTTTGCAGGTTCATATGCATTACACAGATCCTTTACATACTTCTGACATCTGGCTAAATGCTTCCGGGGAACGGGGAATTCTGAAATGATTGACTGAAGTTCTGATCTGGACCACGGGCAATACATTACATTATTCCTGGTGAGGGTTACTCCCTGACTATCGGTTCTCCCATTGGGAGTTACTATTTCCAAGACAGGATATAACCCTACCATTTCATTCCTAATCTGTTTACTGTGAGGTGTTGATGTCTCTGTGTAATGGACAGTCTCACACTTACCGATGTCTGTGATCTCACCAGTCCTTTCAGTGGGGGATACTGTTACTGCTCTTACTGGTTGGATAGGGCCCACCTGAATTTCCTGTAAGGCGACTTCCTGGATGAGGGCTGAGAGTGGGATGGATGCATCATTTTCCTCTGACCTATGACCTTGGAGAGAGTTCAAAACAGGATACAACTTGCAAGGGTCATTTACAGATATACCATTGATTGTAGCCATTTTCTCCCCTTCAACCTGTGTCGGTAATGGTGTGTTCGTGTCCACATTCCTGTTAGGTCTGGAATTTGCTGTGCGAGCCAGTTCCCTTTGCACCTCCCCCTCTTGCTGCCACAAGTTTAAACAATCATTATGTCTGATCCTTTGTTTTCTAGATTTGATCAGGCATATTCTACTACCTACATTCTGCAGTACCTCTGGTTCAAAGCTGCCCATCCTAGGGAATGATGCCCTATCTTTGTCAGTCATACGTACCCATTTGTCACAATAAACTTCAGCGTGTGGACCATATTTCCCACACATAATAAGCCTCGCTGACCCCTTGGGCAGCGGCTTTCCAGCCTGAACCCTGGCTACCATACGTCTCTTACTTGAGCAACTGGCTCCCATAATTGTGGACCTTTTCCCACAAACACCAAAATACTCAATGCAAGCAGATGGTGAAAGTTCTCTGAGTGCTCTTCACCCGCTCTCGCCCATGTTGGCCAGTACTACGATACACTGTTGACAGTGGAAGGCAATGTACCCAACCTAGGGCCCCTTACTGGATTCTATTCACTGGAAGTTTTTAGGAGTGACTTACCTTTTCCAGTGAATATCTACCATTGGAGATTTTCCTGAGAGAGACCAGAGAAAACTCCCTATGCACTTATACACAAATCATGCTTGCGTATGCTCTAAACGGCGCTAATGATACCGCGGTTTTGTGCAAAAAAAAATCCGCACAAGGGTATCAAGTTGCGTCACGTATCACACCCACAAATGCGTGGTCCAATCGCACAGCGTATAGGTACTTGTTACCTATCCGCTCTACGACCACGAGTCGAATATACAAACTGCGACCCTCAGCCGGAGCGTAACAAAAAAAACTATATGGGGTCACAATTCCCAATTCCGTACCATGCTCCTGTGCAAATCTCCTCACGGCTTGCGTACTTTACTATCTATACTAACGTGAGTCTGCCGCCTCACGCCGCCAAGCCTCCACTCACTTGGTGTACCAACGACGGGATCCCGATTTCTGGGGTTCAAATACACTCACTCTTCCTTTCAACTCACACAAATACACAGCGTTTTTCTGTACAGAAAATGTCCACTCTTTCTGATCGGCAGCTTTACCCCAGAGGCAGTACAGTTTAAACAAAAGTCTTATACTAATCTGCTTTTGAAATCGGATAGTTATGTGCTATTGTATTTAAGGTATTCTACCCCACCTTTTAATTGAACGAATTATCATGTAATTTGTACTTAGCGTTCGCAATCTTACGCAACTTTGCGTAAACACGTGACCGTGCATGCCTTTTACGCTGTGTGTGCGGTCCTGTACTTTGTCCGGGCCACGTGTACAAAATGTGCGTCCGCAATAAAACAAATCACACAACCTCTATAAATGTGAGCAATACAAACTATAATCGCTCACAAGCACAACCCACACTTGTTCTGTGTAACCCTTTATGACTGGGACAGAACTGCGTTTTGTGTTTTTATAATTATTCCCTTAACACACTAATTCAAATGTATCTATATAGCAACAAATGTATCCGATTTCACACAGATCTAAACTGGTCTAGCAATCTATACCTTGTGGCAACAATATGTGAGAGGGTGTGCAAAGTATCAGTACCCTTTGTGTACGCTTTTGGCACCAAAACAAATTACACATTTTTTTTAAATAGCTTTTTTCCTGTTAACCTATGGGTTCTATCAGCACCGCTGCAGACCAAGCAGAGCAGACGCAATCTAACAGCACACAAATAGGGTTTTAAAACATCCAGCAACCAGAAAAAGGTTTAACGTAGATATCTTTCCACCCTTTGCTGATAGATTAAAGTCTGCTATGATCTGCTAGCCTTTGAGTGTGTGAAAAACCGGATCGAGCCCCCAATTGTAAATGCTGATTTACTTACAGGACTAAAAGCAATGCTTTAAAACACTCTTAATACACTTTAAAATCGAGCCGCTGCGGCCACTGTATTTAATCCTTACCCTACGTACTTTTTACACAGTTAGCGTACAAAGGTCCGTACCCCATACGCACTTTGCGTACTCATGCCGCGCTGGACGTACAAAGTACACGCAGTGCATACACACACACGCAGAGACACGCTGAGAGCACAATGCAGTTACACATGTGATAGAAATATACCTTAAACCTTTAGTTTAGTATACATATACAAACCTAATTCATCTATTTCTTACTCTATATATATATATATATATATATATATATTGTAAATGCTGATTTACTTACAGGACTAAAAGCAATGCTTTAAAACACTCTTAATACACTTTAAAATTGAGCCGCTGCGGCCGCTGTATTTAATCCTTACCCTACGTACTTTTTACACAGTTAGCGTACAAAGGTCCGTACCCCGTACGCACTTCACGCTGAGATCACAATGCAGTTACACGTGTGATAGATATATACCTTAAACCTTTAGTAGGCAATGGGACACGACACCAATTGTATTTCAAAAACTATGTTGGAGTCCAACCCACCAACGGTTATCTTTACTAGCAGGGGGTTACAACAATAATACAATACAATTAGAGAAAAAGGCTACAGTCAATGGTACTGCGCTTCCCGGTCCGGTCCTCAATCATCAAGGTAGATGATCTTTAGAAATTGTGAGAGTGACCTGGACTACAGCTGGCTTTTTATACATTTGTCCAAAACCTAACACAATGGGAACTGTAATATCTTTGTCCATTGGACACTGGGATGGTCGTTTACAGTACAGGAGAGGTCATAGGTCAGTTTGAATAGGTGGGCGATGTCTGGTCCAGGTGCACTTGCAGATGTTCTCCTCTGGGTTCCCGCCGCATATCAAGAGCACAGTAAATACAGTTAATATTTATATTCTGCTCCTGCGCATAACTATTCGCAGGAGTGTGCGATCTTCTGCAAACCAACACCGGAATATTGCTCTTAAAATACCCTATAGCTGGATATCAAACACCACCTCTTAACCTAATTCTGTCCCCTCCTATCCTGTAAAGGTGAATCCCTTTGTTCTTATACCCTTTAAGCAAGTGTAACTCGCTGGTGTGGTGCAGGGAGACTATGTGTACATTGTGTACTATGTGGATTAAATATGTAATGTGTTTTTATGGCTTTTCCGTGCGATTATAAATACTACTGTAATTACTCATAGCACGCGCTAATACACAGGACCGCGGGAGCGATCATATGCAAATTGCGAATATGTGCATGCACGGCAGAACAAGCACGCGCACGGAGGCCATCTGTGTGTAGTTTGTACGTGATGTGTGTACTGAAATATTTTCGACTTCGACAATAAATATATATATATATATATATATATATATATATACCTATACTATTCACTATGGTTAAATCACCAATTTATAATGAATCATATTTTAATTCAGACAATATCCATTGCCCTAATATTATAGTAAGTGCAGACAATTACCCATATGGCAACAGTAAGGTTCCTGTCTCTTCTTCCTGGCAGCTACTCTCTGGTCTAGTGCACTGATTGAGGGCTCAGATCCACACATATAGCAAATTTGGTAGAAGCTGCTATCACTGGGCATGTGCAGCAGCTCTGCTCTGTCTCTTAAACTGCATGTTATGGTAGCAGCTCTAGTAATCATATGATATACTATTGCTTTAGTTATAATTTGAACCACTGGCCAAGAGGAGGGGGTTTCCAGACAACTGGAACCCTCTCCTGCATTTGAATATGATGTGTTTGAGTGACAACTGAGTGTGATCACACATTCTGTACTGATATCATTTGAAAGAGTATTGATAAGGCTGTAGACTCATAGTGTGGAAACAAAATTCAGCTTTTTATGGTGGCCAATAGTCTTGCTGCGTTCCTTGTACAGGTGTGTCCTCATACACCTAGCATCTATACGCCATGTAGTGCAAAGCGCCCAACACGGCTGGGATGCTCTAAGAGAAGTAGTGTAGTGTACCTTTTTTTATTTTGTACAGTATCTTAAAAGCTTGGCAGATGCAGTGAAAAGCCACTCACAGTGTATTGATTTTACACATATACAAAGTCACAGATCAGTGGCATAATTCATCATGGATCGTAAAACAAAATCTTTCTCTAATGAGCAAAACCATGTGCACTGCAGTTGGTGTAGATAAAACACTGCCTCTCTGTTGGGGAGGGATATACACAGAAGCAAAACCACTTTGCATCTAGTTACTACTAGTCTGCACGCACCACTCCAATAACACTCAATACCACCTGGGGTATTGCAGAAACATATACAAGTGTTGAGATCGCAGAAGACGAGTGTGGAGAGTAACTGTAAGCAGACTTTTCCCAGGAAAAATATTCTGAATACTCATTCCGCAGACCTTAAAAAAAGCCTCACGTCTTGCTTCAGGTATTGCATGATGTATTTGGACTGTAGATGATTAGAAGAAAAAATAACAAATGAATACCTAAACCAAAGAAAATGGTTCTACAATATCTTATGGTGAGCTGGAATTGTCTGTGAGAAACAATGATTACCAGAAAAGTAGTACAAAAGTAGTAGGATGCTGGATGCTTATAACTTTACATGGTGCGCTTCAGTAGATTTCTTTACTTCTCTGCACACATACTGTATGGCTGTGTACGCCTAAGTTGCTGAGGTCTCTCCCGAGAGAGCAGGGAAGAATACACCTTGAGATGTGCTATATTCAGAAGCACCAGTGAAAAATCAAGAAGTTTTGAGGTGCACAAATGTGATGCTTTGTAAATGTCTTCTATGTGTGTTGATCGCGCCCACACTCAGAATTCCATCCAAGTCGTGTGGTCATGATGGTGTTTTGCAAATTATCCTAACAATAAAATGTACTTCTCTGCAACCACCAAGAGATTATTTTAGGAGGGAACTCTCCCACAATAGCCCTTTGGTTCTGCTTACAGTATACACGCTTTAAAAAATCAGCAGCATGTGCCCCACAATGCCTTATGTCTAAGAATACAGAATATCATAACTAGAAATTAAGTTTTCATTTAAGAAAAACGTCAAAATTTATAGTTTAAAAAAAGGAATTACAAAGAGTATAATGTTTATTTAAAAGTACACACAGATTGCAGACAATTTCAAAGAAAATAAACAGGATAAAACAAAGTTCAGATATCACCTTCAGAATGGAACAAAGGGGGTTATTCAGTAAGGATTGCAGATTCTACTAAAAACCAGAATCTGCAATACTTTCTTTCACATGCTGCAGGCTGCCCTTCACAGGGCATGACCGCCCAACATGCTGAATGGCTTGCCCAGTGGCTGTGACCGCAATTTAATTGTGGTTACAGCAACTGTGGATGACCCCTACAGCCACAGCTAGGCTGCAAATGCAGGCAGTCCACCGTCACTTTTCCTATTGTTGAGGCTGTGTGATGTCACACAGCCAACCCAAAAACGCAGCTGACCCACCCCCATTTTCCCCATGCCGCTTCTGCAACAGTCCGTCACTGCCCCCCACCCACCCCACAAATGCCTCTGCATGGCAATCAGGCAGAGGCATTCGCAGCCAATGCGATCCAATCAGATTGGCCGGGTGCACACATGCAGGATGGGACCTGCACATGTGCACTGACGAAGCTAGATGGGAAATTGCAGTCGCATTGCTTAGCAATGCTACCTGAGTAACCCCCAAAGTCTGGAGTAAGGTCTCTCCTGATAGAAGTTGGGCACTCTAGCCATGTGGCTGCAAAAAAGTTGCCTGCCCTCCCGCATCCTGCGGGAGACTCCCGGTCTAATGTGGAGTCTCTCACCACCCCGTATAGTTAAACAAAGCTCACAGATTTCCCATTGCTCAGTCCGTAATCCTTACTGCGCATTGATAAATCTGGATGTGACAGAGGGCATGAACAAGTGGACCTCATTTTGCTCTAGGACCCGCTGTTTCTCCCACCCACCACCTGAGTGGGTAGCAGCTGATAGGAGCTAGCAACCAATACCAGCACTGCCACAGATCCTGAACCCCATGTGAAGAGAAGGTCGGCACTAACCAGCAGTAGCGGTGCAATAGTATCTGCACTGCAGGACTATGATCTGTGGCAGCCGGAGGGCTTCTCTGAGCTGACTGCAAGCAGCATTGTAAAGTTGACCTATAGAACTCACCGGCAGGAGCACAGTTACTCTGCACCACTGATTGAGTCAAGTGGTAGCTGCAGCAATTTTACATCTTATTGCAGGTCAGCAGCCAGCACCAGAGAGTGACTTACCATTTGACCACTCACCAACAGGAGCAGGGGTAATCACTCTGCACTGCTGGATTGAGGCAAGCTTCAGCAAGTTCATCTAACAGCAGCTGGCACCAGAGTGGCTATCCCGAGGGCTAGGGTAAGTACTAGAGATGAGCAGGTTTGGTTCTCAGAGAACCGACCCCCCTGAACATCCCGTTTCCGAGTCTGGCTCTGGAATTCTTACCAGACTCGGAAACCAGAACGAGGCAAATCTTGCAGGTTTTGTATTCCATATAAACAGCTGCGCGTTGCTGCCATTTTCACTCCCTATTTGGAGAGTGAGGGAGACAGACCTCTGTCTCTCTGTGGGTGGTGGCGTCAGGTGGGGTCAGTGTGTGCTCTGTAGGGGTGCTTTTCCTGTCACTGTGGTGTACCTGTGCTGTTAGGGGTGCTGTCCTGGCTGTCACTGGTGCTTCATGTGCTGTTAGGGGTGCTGCAGCTGTACATGGGTGTTGCTGCCCTGGCTGTCATTGGGTTGTACAGGGGACAGGGGCACTGTAATTCTGTATACTGTGAAATCACATGGGTGCTGGCTGTAAAAATTCAGGGGTGCAGTGAAAATAAATGTACACTGGCACAGTCTTGCATTGCTGTAAAAAATCTGGGGTGTAGTGAAAATAAATGTACACTGGCGCTGTCTTATATCGTGTAAAAAAACTGGGGAGCAGTGAAGATAAATGTACATTGGCCCTGTCTTGAATGCTGTAAAAATCTGGGGGTCTATTGTTAAAATAAATGTACACTGGTCCTGTATGCTGTAAAAATACAGGGGTGCTGTTGTTTAAAAAAAGTACACTGGTCCTGTATGCTGTAAAAACACAGGAGTGCTGCTGTTAAAATAAAAGCACCCTGGTCCTGTATGCTGTAAAAATACAGGGGTGCTGCTATTAAAATAAAAGTACACTGGCCCTGTATGCTGTAAAAAAACAGGGGTGCTGATGTTAAAATAAAAGTACACTGGTCCTGTATGCTGTAAAAATATGGGGGTGCTGCTATTAAACTAAAAGTACACAGGTCCTGTATGCTGTAAAAATACAGGGGTTCTGCTGTTAAAATAAAAGTACACTGACCCTGTATGCTGTAAAAATACAGAGGTGCTGCTGTTAAAAAAAAGTACACTGGCCCTGTATGCTGTAAAATTACAGGGGTTCTGCTGTTAAAATAAGAGTATACTGGCCCTGTATGCTGTAAAAATATGGGGTGCTGCTGTTAAAATAAAAGTACACAGGTCCTGTATGCTGTAATAATACAGGGGTGCTATTGTTAAAATAAAAGTACACTGGCCCTTTATGCTGTAAAATTACAGGGGTGCTGCTGTTAAAATAAAAAGTACCCTGTTCCTGTATGCTGTAAAAATTCACGGGTACTGCTGTTAAAATAAAAGTACACTGGCCCTATATTCTGTAAAAATACAAGGGTGCTGCTGTTAAAATAAAAGTACACTGGTCCTATATGCTGTAAAAATATGGGGTAGTTGCTGTTAAAATAAGAGTACACTGGTCCTGTATGCTGTAACATTTTTGGGGGTGCTGCTGTTAAAATAAAAGTACACAGGTCCTGTATGCTGTAAAAATACAGGGGTACCGTTCTAAAAATAAAAGTACACTGGCCCTGTATGCTGTAAATATACAGTGGTTCTGTTAAAATAAAAGTACACTGACCATGTATTCTGTAAAAATACAGAGGTGCTGCTGTTAAAATAAAAGTACACTGGCCCTGTATGCTGTAAAAATACAGGGGTGCTGCTGTTAAAATAAGAGTACACTGGCCCTGTATGCTGTAAAATCTGGGGGTGCTGCTGTTAAAATAAAAGCACATAGGTCCGGTATGCTTTAAAAAATACAGGGGTGCTATTGTTAAAATAAAAGTATACTGGCCCTGTATGCTGTAAAAATACAGGGGTGCTGCTGTTAAAATAAATTTACACTGACCCTGTATGCTGTAAAAATACAGAGGTGCTGCTGATAAAATAAAAGTACACTGGCCCTGTGTTCTGTAAAAATACAGGTGTGCTGCTGTTAAAATAAAAGTACACTGGCCCTGTATGCTGTAAAATACAGGGGTGCAGTGAAAATAAATGTACACTGGCCCTGTCCTGTATGCTGTAAAAAAAATCTGAGGGTCTATTGTTAAAATAAAAGTACACTGGTCTTGTATGCTGTGAAATTACAGGGATGCTGTTGTTAAAAAAGTACACTTGTCCTGTATGCTGTAAAAAATACAGGGGTGCTGCTGTTAAAATAAAAGTACCCTGGTCCTGTATGCTGTAAAAATACAGGGGTGCTGCTGTCAAAATAAAAGTGCACTGGCCCTGTATGCTGTAAAAATACGGGGGTGCTGCTGTTAAAATAAAAGTACCCTGGTACTGTATGCTGTAAAAATACAAGGGTTGCTGCAGTTAAAATAAGAGTACACTGGTCCTGTATGCTGTAAAAATACGGGGGGCTGCTGTTAACATAAAAGTATACTGGCCCTGTATGCTGTAAAAATATAGGGGTGCGGCTGTTAACATAAAAGTACACTGGCCCTGTATGCTGTAAATATACAGTGGTTCTATTAAAATAAAAGTGCACTGACCCTGTATTCTGTAAAAATACAGAGGTGCTGCTGTTAAAATAAAAGTACACTGGCCCTGTATGCTGTAAAAATACAGGGGTGCTGCTGTTAAAATAAGAGTACACTGGCCCTGTATGCTGTAAAATCTGGGGGTGCTGCTGTTAAAATAAAAGCACATAGGTCCGGTATGCTTTAAAAAATACAGGGGTGCTATTGTTAAAATAAAAGTATACTGGCCCTGTATGCTGTAAATATACAGGGGTGCTGCTGTTAAAATAAAAGTACACTGGCCCTGTATGCTGTAAAATACAGGTGTGCTGCTGTTAAAATAAATGTACACTGGCCCTGTCCTGTATGCTGTAAAAAAATCTGAGGGTCTATTGTTAAAATAAAAGTACACTGGTCCTGTATGCTGTGAAATTACAGGGATGCTGTTGTTAAAAAAGTACACTTGTCCTGTATGCTGTAAAAAATACAGGGGTGCTGCTGTTAAAATAAAAGCACCCTGGTCCTGTATGCTGTAAAAATACAGGGGTGCTGCTGTAAAAATAAAAGTACACTGGCCCTGTATGCTGTAAAAATACAGGGGTGCTGCTGTTAAAATAAAAGTACCCTGGTACTGTATGCTGTAAAAATACAAGGGTTGCTGCAGTTAAAATAAGAGTACACTGGTCCTGTATGCTGTAAAAATACGGGGGGGCTGCTGTTAACATAAAAATATACTGGCCCTGTATGCTGTAAAAATATAGGGGTGCGGCTGTTAAAATAAAAGTACACAGGTCCTGTATGCTGTAAAAATACAGGGATGCTGCTGTTAAAATAAAAGTACACTGACTGTGTATGCTGTAAAAATACAGAGATGCTGCTGTTAAAAAAGTACACTGGCCCTGTGTGCTGTAAAAATACAGGGGTGCTGCTGTTAAAATAAAAGTACACTGGTCCTGTATGCTGTAAAAATACAGAGGTGCTGCTTTTAAAATAAAAGTACACTGGTCCTGTGTGCTGTAAACATACAGGGGTGCTGCTGTTAAATTAAAAGTACATTAGCCCTGTATGCTGTAAAATACAGGGGTGCAGTGAAAATAAATGTACACTGGCCCTGTCTTGTATGCTGTAAAATTACAGGGGTGTTGTGAAAATACAGGGGTGCTGGCACTGTCCGCAGTTGCAATGTCTAGGCCTGACCTTCACAACACTGTATGGGAAGAGGAGGCTCTGACCACCATTTGCACACCCTCTGCAAGTGCTGGAACGAGCACCGCCAGTCCAGTTGCTGATATTGAGATTGAGGATGTCACTGTACAAGTACACCAGGATGAGGCGGATATGGGTGTTGCTGGCGCTGAGGAGGATGTTGACGATGAGGTTTCTGTTGGTGATGTGGTTTGTTTGAATAAGGCATCAGTGGTGAAAGTTGTCCATGGGACGAAAAAGCCCATTGTCATGCCTGGGCAAAATATCAAAAAAGACACCTCTTCAGTGTGGAATTATTTCTCCACAAATCCAAGCCATCTGTTGCCTTTGTCAATCCATAATAAGTAGGGGTAAGGACGTTAACCACTTAGGAACATCCACCCTTATACGTCACCTGCAGCGCATTCATCATAAGTCATTGTCAAGTTCAGAAACTTTGGGTAATAGCGTAAGCAGTCCACTGACACCTAAAGGACGTGGTTTGTTTGAATGTTATTTCTCTGTGAGGATGAGGATGTAAACACTGAAGGGAGAGATGGAATCTGTGGATGAGGATGACATCTTGCCTCTGTAGAGCCAGTTTGTGCAAGGAGAGATTGATTGCTTCTTTTTTGGTGGGGGCCCAAACAAACCAATAATTTCAGCCACAGTCATGTGGCAGACCCTGTCGCTGAAATGATTGGTTTGTTAATGTCCATGTCCTGTTTATACAACATAATGGTGGGTGGGAGGGCCCAAGGACAATTCCATCTTGCACATTGTTTCTTTGCCACATCATTCCAGGGGTGCTGGCCCTCTGCCCTATCAGTCATGGGGTGCTGCCCCACTGCCGTTTAAGTCCAGGGGTGCTCTTGCCTGTCTGCTGTGCTGTGTAATTCTCCAGGGGTGCTGCCTATGCTGTATAAGTCCAGGGGTGCTGCCGTATAATTCCAGTAGTGCTGCTGTACTTGATCCTAGGTTTAAATGAAAGCCTAGAGCAGATATGAAATAAGATTCAACATCACAAACAGATTTGTAAAAACATAGCTGCAAAGGTGGACATGGAAATTGTTATTTTGATGAAGTGTTTTTTAATAAAGTGGGGAGAGACCACATTTGTGGCCAAAGTCAGTGTGACTCAGTAGACACTAACTCATAATCCAGTGCAACTGCTGTAGAGGTAAAAGTGAGATTTTTTTGCTGGAGCATTAGAGAGAGGTTCTTCTCAATTATTTCATGTTAGGGACTCACTCAAATGAATGGCTCCAATTAGTCTACCTTGATTTTGATTTATTATTGATGTTCCACATTTTGGGATTATTTATTTAGAAGATGCACATTTGTTGTACAGGGATCTTCTTTTTCTAAGGGCTGTGTAGGGTTATCGCAAGATCTTGTGGTGTTAGAAGAACAGAGTTTCAGTGACCTTGCATTGCATCAGCTTTCCATTGCACTGCAGCACTAGATGGGCCAGGAGCTCCTGTGAGGCAGAAACAGTTACTGAATAAGGCCCAGTATGGAGTCTCATGGTGGCTTACAGCCAGGAAGATGTCTGGCTTGCCAGGCTGAGACATGCTGTGGGCACAGAGGATAGCATTGCTTCCTCCCACAGTCCTACTTATAGTATGAAATGATTTTCGACTGTAGAGTGGTAAGCTCCACTAGGGCAGGGGCTCAATAACAAAAAATTCACTGCACAGTCCTGCTTAGTACTGTACCGAACCAACCCGAACTCAACTTGCCCCATCCGGGGCTGCTGTGGGAACTCAGGAGGGGCTGCTAAAACATCTAAGGGGCTGCTTTATTTAAGAATTAAATATGAAAAAATAAACAAGATGCACAGGTGTGTAACTGGGACACACAGGTATGCTCACATGCGTGTAACTGGGAGCTGTGAAAAACAAAAATAAGGCATCTGCCACAAAATATGTAAATAAAAATGCAATTAAAAAAATGGAAAAAAAGAAATGCACAAGATTTTCACAAAATAAGTCTCCAGTCTCCGTGGAGGGGAAAATATCCAATCTTGATCCTGTGGTATACAGCAGTTTATTTGCAAACCAGCATTAAATCCAAGATTATCTTAATCCCTGAACATGGAGAAGGGGGTACAAATTTGGAGGCTTTGACCCCTAGTTTTTCAGTTTGTCAAGTAATGTGGTAATTATACTGTATATTTGCTTGGTTGAAGTCCTTTCCGTTCCACACCAATATAGGAGTGGAGGTGAAAGCCTGTGTGTTGCTCCTGATTGCGTGTGCCTCTCTAATTTTTTAACACCTTCTTGACACTGTCCTCTTGCCTCTTCTCATAATTTGGAAAGTCATCAAAGAAGGAGGTGGTATGTTTGTAGCTAGCTATGATTCTGAGAACTTGCCAGCTTTTTCCAGTAGGGCCACCTGTCGCTGAAATTATGGGTTTATTAAAATGTGCATGTCCTGTTTAAACAACATAAGGGTGGGTGGGAGAGCCCAAGACAATTCCATTTTGCACCTCTTTTTCTTATTTGCATTATGTGCTCTTTGGGGCCTAGTTTTTAAAACTGCCATCCTGTCTGCCACTGCAGTGCCACTCCTAGATGTGCCTGGTGCATAGGCGAATCTGGGGGGTGGTGCGGGGGTGCACTGGACCACCCATTAGACCTAAACACCTATTTATAAATATATTTGTTTTAATTAGTGTCCTTCAGCTTAGGAATGCATTTTCTGACTGGGAGGACGTTCCATGCGTTGCAGTTCCCTGGCTCCGCCCCCCGTGTGTAGTTGTGTAGTCGGCCAATAGTTTTTCTATTCTGCATGCTGCACTCACCCGCCTGGATATTGAAAATCATTGACTTCATAATTGCCATCTATATTTTGTCAAAGTCAAAAAATATTGCAGTACACACATCACGTACAAACAACACACAGATGGCCTCCTCGCGTGTACTTGTTCTGCTGTGCGTGCACATATTCGCAATTTGCGTATGGTCGCTCCCGCGGTCGTGCGCATCAGCGTGTGGTATGGGTATTTACGGTAGAGTTTGTGAACGCATGGAGAGCTATCAAAACACATTACATATTTAATCCAAATAGTGCACAATGTACACATAGTCCCCCTGCACCACACCAGAAAGTAACAACAGTTTAAATAATTCCAGAACAAAGGGATTCACCTTTACAGGATAAGAGGGGAAAAACTAAGGTTATAAGGTGGTGTTTGGTATCCAGCTGTAGGGTATTTTAAGGGTAACATTCCGGTGTTGGTCTGCGGAAGATCGCATGTTCCTGCGGATAGTTATGTGCAGAAGCAGAATATAGATATAAACTGTATTTACTGTATATTATGTATGCGGCGGGAATCCAGAGGAGACCACCCACAAGAGCAGTTGGGAAAGACATCGCCTACCTTTTCAAATCGACCTATGACCTATCCTGTACTGTAAAAGTGCATTCCTGTGTCCAATGGACAAAGGGATTACAGTATCCATTGTATTGCTTTTGGAAGAATTGTATAAATAAAGCCTGCTGCAGCCTGGCCTGGCACAAGACTCACAAAGTTATCTATCAGATGACCGGGGACCGGCTGGGTTGCGCAAGCTTGTCCACTCACGTATGTACATTGACTGTAGCCATTTACTCTGTTATATTGTAGTGTATTATTTGTATTGTAAACCCCCTTTCAGCAATAATCCACTGTGGTGTCGGAACCCAGCGGTAAAATCACAATTGGTGTCGTGTCCTCATTACCCTGCTAAGGTTTAAAGTGTTTTATCATTGCATTACATTACTGCTAAGGTTTAAAGTGTTTTATCATTGCATTACATTACTGCTAAGGTTTAAAGTGTTTTATCATTGCATTGCATTACTGTAAAGGGTTAAAGTGTATCTCTGGGTGTGCGCGCGCTGTGTGTACTTTGTACCCCCAGCGCGGTGTTTGTACGCAAAGTCCGTACAGTGATACAGTGTATAAAGCACGTAGCGTGTGTACTAAGGTTAGCGGCCGCAGCGGCTCCATGGTAAAGTGTATTCTAAGTGTGTATAAGGTATAGCTTTCTTTTCTGTAAGATAATCGACATTATCAATTTATATATATAATATATATTTATAAAATGTATATATTTATTTATTTATTGACCCCGATCCCCAACGGTTGTGGATCGCTAACTATAGTGTACCAACACCTACAATACGAGGATCCGTCTACCAAAAGGCAGAGCTCTCTGCTTCCCAAGGATGCCTATAAATAAAAATTATGTACAGTAAATAGGGAGGTCTTGTTTATTATGTCTTTCACCTTTCATTTATTACCCCCTGGCCTGAAAAAAAGTTATATGTATATATACTCAATAGCAAACACATTAAAGAAACAAAATATTACTCACAGATTTTACCACTACAATCCTTGGGGAATAAAAGTATATCAGGGAGGCAATGACAGGCTTTTTCACTATATTAGTTACAGTTTTATTTTTATACAAGTATTGTAATGATGAACCTGTGATGATTAATATTTTGATTATTAACATTTTCTACCGAGTGTGCATCTCAAAATATACATTTATTTAATGAATGGAGAAAAAAGTATTTTTTTAATTATTATTCCCAATTCCTGCACGACCAAACATTGGAGATTTTCAGCGACAGGGTCTGCCACACGACTGTGGCTGAAATGACTGGTTGGTTTGGGCCCCCACCAAAAAAAAGAAGCAATCAATCTCTCCTTGCTCAAACTGACTCTACAGAGGCAAGATGTCGACCTCATCATCATCCTGCGATTCCTCACCCCTTTCACTGTGTACATCCCCCTCCTCACAGAGTATTAATTCGTCCCCACTGGAATCCACCATCTCAGGTCCCTGTGTACTTTCTGGAGGCAATTGTTGGTGAATGTCTCCATGGAGGAATTGATTATAATTCATTTTGATAAACATCATCTTCTCCACATTTTGTGGAAGTAACCTCGTACGCCGATCGCTGACAAGGTGACCGGCTGCACTAAACACTCTTTCGGAGTACACACTGGAAGGGGGGCAACTTAGGTAAAATAAAGCCAGTTTGTGCAAGGTCCTCCAAATTGCCTCTTTTTCCTGCCAGTATACGTACGGACTGTCTGACGTTCCTACTTGAACTCATATAATCCTCAACCATTCTTTCAATGGTGACAGAATAATATGCAGTGACAGTAGACGACATGTCAGTAATCGTTGGCAGGTCCTTCAGACCGGACCAGATGTCAGCATTCGCTCCTGACTGCCCTGCATCACTGCCAGCGGGTGGGCTCGGAATTCTGAGCCTTTTCCTCGCAGCCTCAGTTGCGGGAGGATGTGAAGGAGGAGCTGTTGACGGGTCACGTTCCGCTTGAGTTGACAAGTGTCTCACCAGCAGGTCTTTGAACCTCTGCAGACTTGTGTCTGCCGGAAAGAGAGATACAACGTACGCTTTAAATCTAGGATCGAGCACGGTGGCCAAAATGTAGTGCTCTGATTTCAACAGATTGACCACCCGTGAATCTTGGTTAAGCGAATTAAGGGCTCCATCCACAAGTCCCACATGCCTAGCGGAATCGCTCCATTTTAGCTCCTCCTTCAATCTCTCCAGCTGCTTCTGCAAAAGCCTGATGAGGGGAATGACCTGACTCAGGCTGGCAGTGTCTGAACTGACTTCCTGTGTGGCAAGTTCAAAGGGTTGCAGAACCTTGCACAACATTGAAATCATTCTCCACTGAGCTTGAGTCAGGTGCATTCCCCCTCATTTGCCTACATCGTAGGCAGATGTATAGGCTTGAATGGCCTTTTGCTGCTCCTCCATCCTCTGAAGCATATAGAGGGTTGAATTCCGCCTCGTTACCATCTCTTGCTTCAGCTGATGGAGGGGCAGGTTCAGGAGTTTTTGCTGGTGCTCCAGTCTTCGGCACGTGGTGGCTGAATGCCAAAAGTGGCCCGCAATTCTTCGGGCCACCGACAGCATCTCTTGCACGCCCCTGTCATTTTTTTTTTAATTCAATCATTTTTATTGTTTTTTTCATTTTGCATTGTAAACATTAAAACAAAAACCACTAAATGAAAAAAGGAACAAAAACAAAAAACAAAATTCCACACAAGGGAATACGCAGACTCCCAATGCAAAAACAATACAGTCATTATAAATGCGATGTGCAGGCTTATCACTTTAAAACATACATTTGTAAATCAGGACAAAATTACACATATCAAGACAATTATCCAAATATAGTAGTCAAGTACTTCTCAGATATCCAACCAGCTAACTACAAATGTACAACCCCTATCTACAAGTGCGGGCAAATGGGGGCCGGTCGCGGGTCCCAAGGACAATGTATAAGAGGAGAAATCACTGCTGTTAGTATAAACCCTTCTTACATAACTCTACATGTTCCCCTCGAACGTGGCCCATCTCTCCAGCACATCCCCATATTAGTCACACAGTGGTGAGTATTCAGTTATTATGGTTCGTTGAGTTAGGAGAGCTGAGCCATCTGCCCCACAAGTCGTAGTACTTTTTCCTTGCTTTTCTGGCCATATATACATATTTCTCGTGAGCGGCTGTTTCATTAACAAGCGAAACCCAGGACTGGGAGCATCTTTAGCTAGCCATAGTCTAGCGACACATACCTTAGCTATAGCACACAGATTAATCAGATATCGTTTGCTAGGAGCGTCCAGGGCATCGTCCTCCAAGGCCGACAGCACACACACTGCCGGGGCACACACAACCGATGGAATTCCAGTAGACACTATGATATTAATAATACCAGACCAGAATGTTGCTATCCTAGGGCAAAGCCATATAACGTGACAGTAATCAGCATCCAAACTGCCACATTTAGGACATCTGGTAGAATGAGTACCGCCTTTGCGGTACACTCTATGTATAATAAACAATTGGATTTGCTGATATCTAGTGGTGGTGGTAGACAACCGTGGAGAGCATAAAGCTCCCTCCCATATCTCATCTGAAATTGGTCCCAGGTCGGATTCCCATTTATTTCTAAGAGATGACAACGGGTCAGAGAAGTGAGATTAAAGCATACTTGTATATATATTGGAAACCAAATGCCCGTCCCCCAGACTCAGCAAGAGTGATTTAATTGGGGGGTCTAGAATCATCGGAGGGGTTTTAGAAAACTGTACATTAATCGCATGTCTCAGTTGTAAATACCGATAGAAGTAAGAAGAGGGTACATTATAGTCCTGTTGGAGCTGCTGGAAGGACTTCAAGATATCGCCATTGCACAAGTGCCCCAAGGAAGATACCCCCCCACCTCCCCCACACTGCCCTAACGTGGAGCGAGGCTAATTCTGGGAAACCAAGGACATTATCTAATGGAGTGTCTGGGTCTATACCCTGGCCCCGCAAGGCAGCATGTACCTGTTTCCATACAAGAGTGGCCTGTCTTATTATAGGGACCTTAGATAGTTTAACATTCCCACAGAGTAGCATCTGTAATGGCGTGCCATCAGGATACTCCTGCAGAAACATTTGGGAGTGTACAGTGAGACTACCGGAGTCCGTCACCCATTCCCAAATATGTGCTAATTGCGCTGCGTAATAGTAAAATTTAAAAATAGGGAGGGCTAAGCCCCCTACCAATCTTGGTCTAGACAAGGTATCAAGCTTCAACCGCGCTCTCCTGCTAGCCCAAATCAAGGAAGACAGTAAGCTATCAATTCGCCTGAATATTTTTAAGCCAATATATATAGGTGACTGCTGAAGGACATAGAGGAGCTTAGGTAGATACACCATTTTCACCAAGTTGACCCTACCAGTAATAGTCAGAGGCAAAGTCCCCCAAACCTTAACTTTCGAACGGGGATAATCAACCAGCGGCATAATGTTAAGAGAGACATAAGTACAAGGGTCGTTCGATACCCATATACCCAGATATTTGAAAGAGTCTACCCACCTAAGCGGAATATGGATCAAATGGGCTACTGGGATTGGACCCTTAAGTGGAGTGATAGTGGATTTGTCCCAATTTATTCTGAGCCCGGAGAAGTGTCCATAGGTATTTATCATATCCAGAATTATAGGCATAGAGGAGACATAATCATCAACGAATAGCAGGAGATCGTCAGCATATAATGCTATTTTATCTTCCCTTGCGCCCTCCCTAATACCCAGAATATCTTGACTAGCTCTAATCAAACATGCCAATGGTTCAATAGCAACGGCAAACAAGGTGGGGGACAGAGGGCAGCCTTGTCTCATTCCCCTGGACAGGGGGAAGGAACGTGATACATATCCGTTCACTGAGACCCTGGCCATGGGCAGAGAATAAAGCAATTTAACATATTTAATAAAATTGGGACCCATGCCAAATCTACTCATAGTTTCCCATAGGAAGGCCCACTCCACCGAATCAAAGGCCTTTGCGGCATCCAAAGAGGCTACAACAGAAGAGCTGGCCTCCCCACGAGAAACCTGAAAATGAATGAACAAGCGCCTTAAATTAACGGCAGTGGACTTACCAGGCATAAAGCCTGTTTGGTCCGGGTGAATGATTTGGGTTATAACCTGATTGAGTCTGGAAGCCAGGACCTTGGCCAGGATTTTAACATCCGTGGGTAATAGAGAGATAGGACGATATGACTCGACTCTCTCAGGGTCCTTATCCAGCTTTGGAATCACTATGATCAATGCCTCCGCCATAGAAGGGGGAAGCATATTTTGCGCAAATATAGTGTTAAATAAATTAAGCAACTGAGGAGCGAAAAATTTTGCGTGTTTCTTATACAACTCTGATGGAATACCATCAAGGTCAGAGGCCTTACCATCCGGAGACGCGGTGATGGCTGCCTCTACCTCTTCCAACGATACAGGAGCATCTAGAAGATCTCTAGCCTCACTAGAAATACAAGGCAACTGTATTCGATCTAAATATTTACACAATTCTAGTGGGGAACATGTTAGTTTGGAGCTATACAGCGCCTGATAATATAATACGAATTCCGTGACAATTTGGGGGGTGCGATCCAACACTGTTCTGGCCGAATTCACAACCTTTACCACCGTATGAGAGGAACGGTCCCCTCTTGCAAAATTAGCCAAATATGAGCCCGGTCTATCCCCTGTAGCGTATTGAACATGGGAGGAGAATAGAAGCTTATGCTGGGTTTTCTCCCATAGATACTCTTTCCATTCTTTCTGAGCATGGAGCCAGTCTGACTTAGAGGTGTCCAAGCCATCCTGTATGTATACCATCTCAGAATCAATAACCCGAACCTCCAGTTCAGCCTCACATTTCCTAAAAGAGGATTTAAGACTACCCACTCTTTTGATCAGCGTCCCCCTCAGGAAGGCTTTAAAGGTATCCCACAGTAAGGAGATATCGGTAGTATCTGCATGAGAATCAAAGAATTCTAACCAGCTAGCTTCCAATTCGGATCCCTCACCCACATGCGTGAGCCAGAAAGGGTTAAGTTTCCATACTGCCTGGCCCCTCTGACAGCTTAAGTCAATATGTACCGATACAGGGGAGTGATCCGAAATACCCCTAGTCTCATACCTAACACTATGAACCACAGGCAGGAGCTCCCGAGTGAGGAGAGCCAAGTCTATCCTAGAGAAGGAAGAGTGGGAGTGGGAGAAACACGAATACTGCCTCAGGTCAGGATATTTCAATCTCCAGGGATCGACCAAACCCAGCTCAGAGACAGTATCTGCAAATGGAGAACGCCTCGGCTGCGGGTTGGAGGATGCTGTAGACAGCCTATCCAGCTCATGATTTAAAACATTATTAAAGTCACCCATACATATAGCAGCCACCCCCGGGGATGCAGCCAAGAAAGTAGATGCCCTTTTAAGCATGTCAGACGAGTATGGAGGGGGCACATACACAGCTAGCAACAGTAAAGGAACTGAGTTAATTTTACATTTTAGAAACACATACCTCCCCCACTGATCTGTTTGTACACTATCAAGCAAGAAGGGAACAGATTTTCTGATCAAGATCGACACTCCCCGGGACGCTGCGGTGTGCATGGAATGGAAAGCCCACCCATGGCTTTTTGAGGGACATAATTCTAGTACCCACCAAGTGGGTCTCCATTAAACAGATTACATCCGATGCGTATTGTTTGATCTGTCTAAGGACCAGGGAGCGCTTGATCTTGTCATTGATCCCCCTCACGTTCCAGGACAGAAACCTAACCAAAGCCATAGCAAAGCAGCGTGATAATGAAACAGATGACTCGCGACCAGCCACCCCCAGCACCTATCCAGCAAACTATACCCGTGATTAGTTGTAACAGAAGCACATAAGAAACAAACACATTGCACATCAGAAAATAAAAACAAAACAATAAATTCTTAACAAAACCCCCACCCCCACCCCGTATACCACTAAGAACTTGCCGCATACCTGATTCCCTAACAACGCTCCCAAAGAGCAATCCCTAAAAACGAAGGCAAGAAATACCTTTACACATTCTACAAAGTCAAATAGAAACCAAAAAGGGGGGCCAAGAATTCAGTGACCTTAAGGCAGGAGAAGCTTCCAGCTAAATTCAAGTTTCCCCCCCAAGGCCGTCAGAACAACCCCATCTAAATAATTATTCGGGACCATACAACGGGACAGATATATCCAGGTGGCCCCGAAGATAACATATAGAACTGAATAAAGATATTAGCCTGAGGCATCAGGAGACCGATATACGGATAGAAGTGAGCACCGTAACATCATATTATAAGCATAACAACAGGTCTTAAGATTTTCCCATCACTTTCCCCCCACCAACAGTGACTGTACATCCCTCCCAAGAAACATAGCAGGCAGAAGAGAAACAGTATACTTGCAAATAAAGAAACCGAAAGCATGAGCTCAGTCAGGGCCAGCGCCCGCCGTGCCAGAAAGCGTCTGTCCAGCCACACTGATGCCTCACGGGGAGACGTGAAGAATTTAGTTTCTCCATCAGAAACAACCCGCAGTTTAGACAGAAAGAGCATGGCATAGGGGATGTTCAGTTCACACAGCCTGCATTTCAGGGGGACAAACTGAGCTCTATCCTTCTGAACGTCTATAGCAAAATCCGGAAAGACTGAGATCGGAGAACCGTTCCACTTGAGGGGGCCCTTAGTACGGGCCAATTTCAGAATCATATCTCTATCCCGGTAGTGAAGCAGCTTGGCAATGAACGTACGGGGAGGTGCCCCTGGTGGTAATGGACGCATCGGAACCCTGTGAGCGCGCTCCACCGCAAAGTGTGAGGTGAACTCCTTTGCTCCAAACGTATCCAGCAGCCACTTCTCAAGGAATTTTTCGGGGGAGGCACCCTCCTCTTTCTCAGGGAGTCCAACGAAGCGGACATTATTTCGCCTCAATCTTCCCTCCATATCCGTCATCTTTTTATGTACCTCTGACATCTGTAACTCCAGAGCAGAAGTACGTCTACCGAGTGGCGTAACCGTGTCCTCCAGAGTGGATGTGCATGTCTCAACTTCACCGACTCTCTCTCGCACCCGCTGGAGGTCTTGGTGTATTATAGATAAGTCCGCCTGGACCTGACCGATCCTGTCGGCCAAGCGGGCCTCGCTGGCCGTGACCGCATCCAGCACCCTTTGCAAAGTGGCATCTGTAGCCTCCACAGAAGAGGAGCCAGCTGACGGAGAAGGCGGAGACGAGGTTGACTGTACCTCCTCCCCTTGATGAGACCGTGTCGGAGGATTTCTGGCAAATTTCTGTAACTTTGCCGCAGCCGCGGCAGATTGTTGTGGTTTGACCATTATGGCCAAGCTGATGGCAGAGAGCAGGAAATTATAGTATATCAAAACTGTCCAGCTGCTACGTGTGAATTATATAGTATATCAAACTGTCCAGCTGCTGCCCCGACAAATAGTATATCAAAACTGTACAGAGGTTGCCGGTGGGGAAAGCAGTATATCAAATCCGTCCAGCTGCAGCCTGTCTAGACTCTGGCCGCAATAACATCTGCAAAGGGCCACCAGGATAAGGTGAAGGTTGACCTGCACTATGGTGAAGGTTGACCTGCACTGTGGTACAGTCTATATAATGGCAGGGTAACAGGGCAGCCCCACATAGGAGCCACATGCAGCCTGTATATAATATGTGCGTCACCCTTGATACAGGGAAGCTCCCCCAGGGTGCGCTCTGTCCCCCCAGCAATATAGATGTCTCCCCAAGATGCAGGTAGGGAAGCAGGAGCCGTGGCTTTAGAGGAGGGGAGCGGCGGTGGGACCCGCGGCAGTGCCGCAGCAGGAATTTCCCCGGACTCAAGCAGGGTCAGGCTGAGTGCACACAGGGTCCTCGGCGCCCCAGCTCCACACAGCGGCAGCAGTGGGAGCGGACACGGGCAGTGTTTAGGGTGGCAGCGCGGGGAGAGAGGACAGCGGCAGCTCACGTGGTGCAGCTGGCCCCGGCGCCCCGCTTACTCAAACAGTCTAGCTGCAGCGGGAGTGTAACACTTGGCTCCCGAACTGACACAGGGGTCCCACCACGGCTGCACAGAGGTATTGGGGCTATCTTCGGACCCAGGGGGGGACACAGGATATAAAATGCGGATAATATAGCTGGAGAGCCACACAACCTGTGTGCTACTCCATGTCCGCCGTAGCCACCAAATTCAATGTATGTGCAAAACATGGGACGTGCTGGAATTTGTCCACATGTAACGCACACACAATATTGGTGGCGTTGTCCGATGTCACAAATCCCCAGGAGAGTCCAATTGTGGTAAGCCATTCTGCGATGATGTTCCTCAGTTTCTGTAAGAGGTTGTCAGCTGTGTGCCTCTTATGGAAAGCGGTGATACAAAGCGTAGCCTGCCTAGGAACGAGTTGGCATTTGCGAGATGCTGCTACTGGTGCCGCCGCTGCTCTTCTTGCTGCGGGAGGCAATACATTTACCCAGTTGGCTGTCACAGTCATATAGTCCTGAGTCTGCCCTGCTCCACTTGTCCACATGTCTGTGGTTAAGTGGACATTGGGTACAACTGCATTTTTAGGACACTGGTGACTCTTTTTCAGACATCTGTGTACATTATCAGCATCACCTGCCTAGAGAAGTGGAACCTAAATGGTATTTGGTACTGGGGACACACTACCTCAAGAAATTCTCTAATTCCCTGTGAATTAACGGTGGATACCGGACACACGTTTAACACCAACACAGCTGCCAAGGCCTGAGTTATCCGCTTTGCAGCAGGATGACTGCTGTGATATTTCATCTTCCTCGCAAAGGACGGTTGGACAGTCAATTGCTTACTGGAAGTAGTACAAGTGGTCTTCTGACTTCTCCTCTGGGATGACGATCGACTCCCAGCAGCAACAACAGCAGCGCCAGCAGCAGTAGGCGTTACACTCAAGGATCCATCGGAGGAATCCCAGTTAGGAGAGTACTCGTCAGACTTGCCAGTGACATGGCCTGCAGGACTATTGGCGTTCCTGTCTAAGGAGGAAATTGACACTGAGGGAGTTGGTGGTGTGGTTTGCAGGAGCTTGGATACAAGAGGAAGGGATTTAGTTGTCAGTGGACTGCTTCTGCTGTCACCCAAAGTTTTTGAACTTGTCAATGACTTCTGATGTATGCGCTCCAGGTGACGTATAAGGGAGGATGTTCCTAGGTGGTTAACGTCCTTACCCCTACTTATTACAGCTTGACAAAGGCAACACACGGCTTGACACTTGTTGTTCGCATTTCTGTTAAAATAATTCCACACCGAAGAGGTGATTTTTTTTTTGTAATTTGACCAGGCATGTCAATGGCCATATTCATCCCACGGACAACAGGTGTCTCCCCGGGTGCCTGACTTAAACAAACCACCTCACCATCAGAATCCTCCTTGTCAATTTCCTCCTCAGCGCCAGCAACACCCATATCCTCATCCTGGTGTACTTCAACAGTGACATCTTCAATTTGAATATCAGGAACTGGACTGTGGGTGCTCCTTCCAGCACTTGCAGGGGACGTGCAAATGGTGGAAGGCGCCACCGATTCCCGTCCAGTGTTGGGAAGGTCAGGCATCGCAACCGACACAATTGGACTCTCCTTGGGGATTTGTGATTTAGAAGAATGCACAGTTCTTTGCTGTGCTTTTGCCAGCTTAAGTCTTTTCATTTTTCTAGCGGGAGGATGCGTGCTTCCATCCTCATGTGAAGCTGAACCACTAGCCATGAACATAGGCCAGGGCCTCAGCCGTTCCTTGCCACTCCGTGTCATAAATGTCATATTGGCAAGTTTACGCTTCTCCTCAGACACTTTTAATTTAGATTTTGGGTCATTTTACTGAACTTTAGTTTTTGGATTTTACATGCTCTCTACTATGACATTGGGCATCGGCCTTGGCAGATGACGTTGATGGCATTTCATCGTCTCGGCCATGACTAGTGGCAGCAGCTTCAGCACGAGGTGGAAGTGGATCTTGATCTTTCCCTATTTTACCCTCCACATTTTTGTTCTCCATTTTTTAATGTGTGGAATTATATGCCAGTAATATATCAATAGCAATGGCCTACTGTACTGTCTGTACTACTACTGCTGGTCACCAAAATGCTGCACTATCCTACTATATACTGCTCACAACAATGCAGCACAGATATGGATAGTATACTTACACAGAGCTGCAATATACAGCAATGGCCTACTGTACTGTTCTACTGTATATGTATACTGGTGGTCCCCACAATGCTGCACTGTCTTACTATATACTGCTCACAACAACAATGCAGCACAGCTATGGATAGTATACTTGATACAGAGCTGCAAGATACAGCAATGGCCTACTGTACTATACTACTGTATATGTATACTAGTGGTCACCACAATGCTGCACTGTCTTACTATATACTGCTCACAACAACAATGCAGCACAGATATGGATAGTATACTTGACACAGAGCTGCAAGATACAACAATGGCCTACTGTACTGTACTACTGTATATGCATACTGGTGGTCACCACAATGCTGCACTGTCTTACTATATACTGCTCACAACAACAATGCAGCACAGATATGGATAGTATACTTGACACAGAGCTGCAAGATACAGCAATGGACTACTGTACTGTACAACTATATACTGTTGGTCACCAAAATGTTGCACTGTCCTACTGTATATATACTGCTTACAACAATGCAGCACAGATATGGATACTTGAAGTGACATAGAGCTGCAAGATACAGCAATGGCCTACTGTACTGTACTACTATACTGGTGGTCACCAAAATGCTGCACTGTACTATATATATATACTGGTCACACAACAATGCAGCAGATATTGAGCACTGATGATCAGGATACTGTCTAGAACTGAGTCTGACACGGAGTTGCAAGATACAGCAATGGCCTACTGTACTGTACTACTACTATAATTATATACTGGTGGTCCCCACAATGCAGCACACTGAGCACAGATATTTGCAGCACACTGAGCACAGATACAGAGCTTTTCAGGGAGAGAACGTAGCCACGTCCTCTCCGTTCAATCTCCAATGCACAAGTGAAAATGGCGGCGACGCGCGGCTCTTTATATAGAATACGAATCTCGCGAGAATCCGACAGCGGGATGATGACATTCGGCCGCGTTCGGGTTAACCGAGCAAGGCAGGAAGATCCGAGGCTGCCTCGGAACCGTGTAAAATAGGTGAAGTTCGGGGGGGTTCGGATCTTGACGAACCGAACACGCTCATCTCTACTTTACACCCAAATCAAATGGCTTGTAGTTTAGAGCAGACATTGGATAGTTAATTATAGGCTTGTAATTTGTCAAACAGCATGAAAAGGACATCTTTCATACAGAATATACAGTACTAGAAATGATTATACATGGGATATTGACATTTTCATGTTTCCTACATCACGTTAAATTAATAATTGTGCCTAGTGCCAGTAATTATCCAGTCGGTTTCACCAATGCAAAGGGTGACAGCTCTAACTTCAGCCCTGTATCAGATAGAACGTTATCATGAAACAAATCGAATGTAAGGAAAAATTATTTACATGACATTTACAGTAGTTTTCACTGCTGCAGGCTCAAGTCCTCTGACTGACTGAGATGGGAAAGAGAAGACAAAGCAACAGAGGAAATCTATGTGGTTATATACACAAGATCAGACCCTTTCTCACCCAGGATGCCACCAAGACTATTATTCACTCACTGATTATTTCCAGACTGGATTACTGTAATCTCCTCCTAACTGGCCTCCCTGACAATTACCTCTCTCCACTCCAATCTATCCTCAATGCTGCAGCCTGGCTCATCTTCCTCACCAAACGCACTACGTCCACCTCCCCTCTCCTACAAGCCCTTCACTGGCTTTCCTTCCCTTTCACAATCCAATTCAAAATTCTCACACTCACTTACAAAGCACTCACCCACTCTTCTCCCATTTACATCTCTGAGCCTTATCTCCCTTTACTCTCTCACCCGTCCTCTTCGCTCTGCTAATGCACGCCGACTCTCCTGTCTTCTGATTACTTCCTCCCACTCCTATCTCCAAGATTTTTCACGTGCTGCTCCCTTTCTCTGGAATTCTTTACCTCTTCCCCTCAGACTCTCCACCTCCCTACAGAACTTGAAACGGGCTCTTAAGACCCACTTCTTTACCAAACCCAGGCAAATCTCATACTAACCCTCTGTCTCTTGCTTTGTCTACCCCATCTGTGTCACAGCTGTCTGTCTGCCCCTCCCCTTTAGAATGTAAGCTCTCACGAGTAGGGACCTCTTCCCTCATGTGCTTATCCTTTTCTTACTTTAATAATCCTCAACTGCCCAAATCCTGCAGTTTTTTGGCCACCTTGTCGTCTACTGGTGTAGTTATGCTTAGTTACCCTGTTCTTGTCCTATATTGTCTTCAACTGTAAGTCACTGTTTTCCTGTTTTGATTATGTGCATATGTACTCTGTAATTGGGCGCTGCGGAACCCTTGTGGCGCCATATAAATAAAGGATAATAATAATAATCCCCAGTGAAGCATTCAAATAAAAACTGTGATACTCTAATAAAGTGTATTTACAATCTTACAACATTTACATACCTGCCGCAACAATAGAATTGCTGTACCAGACAGAAGGGCATCAGTGTAAATGAGTGGCAGCACGGAAATATTATTTGTTATTGTATGCAGACTCCCAGGTTTTAGTAGTGGAACAGCACCTTTAGTGTGTAGCTTGTTTTAGCAAAAAACTCAGATGCCTTGGAGTAAGCAGATGTGAGTTAAAACAGATGCCTCATAAGCACATTCAAGTTTATGGGTCAACCTATATCTGACCAAGTAAGTACCTGTATGAGAGTAGTCACCAACCTGTGAGTTGGGGAGATGTGCTTGTTTTGCTAATGTACTTGTTTTGGGTTTTTCTTTACTTTTTTGTATTTGGGTCTGACAGCATGTGCTCCCTATAGTACAGAGGAAAACACTAATCTTTAGTTCCAACTTACCTACTCTTCTATAACGGCTGGGAAGATGTCCCATAAATCGGATGGCACTCCCAGCCCCCCAGGAAGGTGGCAAGTATCCCAGATCCAGCCTCTATCTGTCCCAAGCCTTCCCCCATAAGCCGGCATATGACACAATTCCGCACTGAATTTTGTCATCATATCCATGCCTCTCGCTTTACAGTGGCGGTACTCTCTTCATTTTATATCGGGAACGTGGCTACAATGACGTGAACACAACACCACACCACCTTCCTACCCAGCATAGCTTTCTATATCGCGCTATGCCTTCAAACAACCCCTTGTGCCATGCCCCGCCCCCCTTTTGTGTTATCCTGGACATTGCCTGTCACCTCCTCCCACAGAGGGACTAAAGAAAGTCGACAAGTGTGGTTTAGTTACAATGAAAGAGGCAGAGGGTTAATTCTCATTGTCATTTTATTTTCATCTTTATTATAACCTGTAAGATAGAACTAGCTACTGGCTAGTTGCACTTGATCTGTTAGAATGTGTCTCCATTATTGCTCCCTTAACCTGTTACCTGAGCTCATTACAGCATAAATAGCTGAGCCAACCTGCCTCCGCAATCAGCCATCGTCGTATGCAGTACTAAGGGCCTGATTCAGAGGTGGTCACAGGTATTCAATTGTTTGAAAAGTCAGTTGGGTGTCTGGTTTTTCCTATCTAATAGACAGGAAAAAAACACAAGCAACCGACTTTTCAAACAATTGAATATCCCCCAATTTGTGATATTGTGTTGGGTATAATGAAGTAAAAACATATTCTACCTAAAAATGAAGCTTAGTTAGGCACTTTGACATTACATTCATCCATCCATCTTTTTTTTTCTTTCTTTTTTTTAATCTTCCTTGTGTAAAGTTTTAACAAAAATTAATAAATTAAAACTTGTACAAATGTCCCATCTGTGACTGTGGAATTGCTCTTATACATATTGTGCAAAGTCATAATGCACCTAATTCTAAGTTGTACGCTATGCTGATGTATTCGCAATTGAGCGATAATCGGAAGACTGCACATGCGCAGGTGAGGGTTTCTTTGCAGAGTGATTGACAGGAAGTGACCGTTTGAGGGTGGTAACAGGAAGTAGCGGCAAAAACGCAGGTGTATCATGGCCGTATTCGGGGCGTGTATCTGACGTCAGCTGCAATTATGTATGTAGACATGGTGCCTGCGTAGCTACTGCCGTGGCCAGTGTGTGAAGTCATAAACCTACTCGAGCAGTCAATGCTCCCTGTTGTTGCATGTAGGCACCAAATGGGTTTGCGATGGCTCGGATGTGCATCTCTTTTCATTCCTGGGTGCAGCTTCACTTGCTGACATTAGCAACTCCATAGCCTAGAAAATTGCAATTGCACTAGCGTACATCTTGGAAAGGGTTGGGTATGTGTGACAGGTGGTCAGGAGACCGCTGGTCACAATACAGATGGCAGGGTCCCAGTTGTTACATGGCCAGTGAGGGGGCGAGTGCAACAAAGCCCCTTGCAGACTCGCTGCACTCGCCACGCAGCAGGCTCGGTGTGCCCGCCATGCGGCAGGCACAGTGGCTTGCTGTGCTCCACACAGGTTCTATTCCCACTCTATGGGTGTTATGGACACTCCCATGAGTGGGAATAGTCCCTTTTGGTTGGCACGCCAACTGGCGGGATTTTCAGATGCCGGGATCCCGGCGTCGGTATTGTGACTAGCGGTCTCCTGAGGCCGGTCACATAACCGCATCCTCTCTGAATTAGGCCCAAAAAGATGACCCGCAATTCCCCATACTATTAATCATTGCCCCGGACAAAATATAGTAAGATAAAATGTTGTGTTTGTTAACATTTCCAAGATTACTAGAACACCATTAATAATTTCTACATTCAGTCATTATCAGAAGAGTAAACAATTTCTGATGTACTGCTGGAGTTTAATTGCCCACTAAAGCACTATATGCATACATCTGTCAGATAATGACTTCCTAATAGACAAGATAGGCCATATACTTAGCTGCTAGTAGGAAAATGACAGACATATTATATCAGCCAGAGAGTAAAAATGGATTGCCATCGCTGCACAGTTCCACTCCAGTCTGAAGGTCGCAGTTTTTCAATCTCATGTTGTTTTTCTGCTTTAGAAGATGAGACACAGGCGGCTTTTAAATTAAAACTTGGTATGCACAGGTATACTGTCATTTCCTCTAGTCTCTTTTCATACCATAAAGATTAATATGTTTCCATGGAGATTATATGGCAAAGTCATGCTCTGTGATGTCAATCTAAGACTACAAAATTGAAGTCAGATAATGCAGCTTCTGTACACCGCTTTGGAACATTGATATATATATATTTTTTAATAAGTAGGAATATTGCATTGCCGCGTGAGATCAGTTATTTATTAAACGCAGATGGGACTCTTCTGTGGTATTTATTATTCTTTAGTAATTTATAGTCTTCCGCCAACAGTATAGACAATATGTTAGATATTCAAAAATGATACAATGTATACATGTTGCAAAAGGCATGAGATTAAATATAGTCATCGATAGAACTTACATTTTAGGCCAATAAAATCATCGTGTGGAATCAATTACAAGAAAGAGTGATGATTAGGGGAAAACTCCCCCAGGTCCCAAATTCACAGTTTTGGTTAAAAACACGCTATGTAAATATTTGATATATCTAGGGCCTGATTCTGAGTTGCCCCGCAAAGCTGCCGCAAGTGTCAACGGCCAGGACAACCAGATCTACTACCTTATACTAACGTGAACATCCCCACAGCTTCATGCTTATAGTTGCAGCGCCCACTGTTTTATCATCCGCTCTGACAATTGCCCCATGCTTGGGGCAAGAGATCCATCAGAAACAGGCACATAAGTTTGGCTACACGTCCATGACTCACTCACGTCACTCCCAGGGGTGTGGTATAGAAGGTCAACATTGCTAAGGTTGACAGTCAATAGGTCAACCCCAAATGGTCGACATGCATGAGTCAACAGATACAAAAGGCCCACACATCAAAGGTCAACAGTTGTTACGGTCAACAGGTACAATATGTAAACACTTTTTAGGTGGTTCTGTGACCACCATCAGTACAACTGTAGACCCTTGCAGGCTCGTTTCGCTCACCATGCTTCAGGTAAGGTTGAGCGCTATGCTTACAACAGGGTACTATTCCCAATCGATGTCCTTTTGTAACTGTTGACCTTAAGCACTGTTGACCTTTCATCTGTTGACCTTTTGTACTTGTCGACCTTTTGCCTGTCGACTATATCGTGTCAATCTATTGACTGTCAACCAATACACTGTAGATATATCATGCGGATACCCACTCGCAGGAAACGGATCTCTTGTGTGCCTTTGCATGGTAGCCACTAAGTTGGCATCCACAACAACCCATTTCATTGACAGAGAGCGGGAGGTACTAAAGGGACAATAAGGTATAAACCCACTTTCTGGGTTTTTACTGCATTTTCAGATGTAATAAGCTCTGGATGCTTGCTTACTGATGCGGAGGTCAATGCCAGATTTTGCTGGCGTTACCCTATAGATGCCTATGGGCTTCTTTACACATCCCACTGCCTCTTCCCACAGAAACCACACAGCACCGCTCACTCCGGCTCCCCTCACCTCCTGTGCTGGTAGTCTTCTGGCTTGCACCTGGATCCCCCAACCTCCTTCTCCTCGAGCAAAGCAGCCAGTTGTACGTCCTCACCTTCCAGCTGCAGGGTAAAGGAGGAGGAGCTCGGGGTTCGCTGCAGACATCACCAACAGGAGGCTCCCGGGGCTAGGAGGTGGAGGAGACCCACGAACAACCTTTCACCCGGCGACACCAGCTTTGCAAAGGGCAGCTCTTATCGGAAGAGCTGTCTTTTGTTATACTAATCACATATGATAGTACATATGCGATTAGTATCATTACGATGTTTGACGGAATATACTCTGCACCCTTTGTACATCCCGCCTAGAGAGAGAACAAACTGTGCACAGATATGTCAAGGTGCATGTGTGTATTATAGTGCATCTTTCCACTTTTGGCCTTGCATGTGAGTCAGAATCGGACTACAGTTACTCAGAATGTCCATTGCTACAAAGATGCAGAAGCCAGAGAATCTGCATCAGGAGACACAGTCTCTGGTTTCAGTACGCCTCTGTTTCGAGCAGCAGCCCTTCTCCTCCCCCAAATGCCTGCAGCATGTCAATCAAGCTGTGGCATACAGCACACTGCAGCTGGGATCACAGTGCCATTGCGGTATATGCGCACTGTGGCTCCGACGCAAGCACAGTCCCAAAACCAATGGTCAGTTGCGACCAAATTGGGATTTCGTACGGACTCTGTCTATAGGATCCGGCATTATTTTCCTTTATTTGCGCCTCCACAGGCCTTGGCAAATCTTACATTTAAAAAAGACTAGGCACAAAAAGTAAACACTGAATTAAAACAAGATATCAAATACTTGCTTGTCCTAGTTAAGTAGTTGTATAGTATTACTGAAAATAAAATAAACAGATAAATGTGATATGATAAACCATCAACAAACCTAAATTAATCTAAGCTATACTATCACAAGCCAAGCAGAGGCACACAGTTCTTGCACAATAAATCAAAAAGTCATCTGTAAGTCATATATATATATATATATATATATACAGGTTGAGTATCCCTTATCCAAAATGCTTGGGACCAGAGGTATTTTGGATATGGGATTTTTCCGTATTTTGGAATAATTGCATACTATAATGAGATATCATGGTGATGGGAGCTAAATCTAAGCACAGAATGCATTTATGTTTCATATACACCTTATACACACAGCCTGAAGGTCATTGTAGCCAATATTTTTTATAACTTTGTGTATTAAACAAAGTGTGTGTACATTCATACAATTCATTTATGTTTCATATACACCTTATACACACAGCCTGAAGGTCATTTAATACAATATTTTTTATAAATTTGTGTATTAAACAAAGTTTGTGTACATTGAGCCATCAAAAAACAAAGGTTTCATTATTTCACTCTCACTCAAAAAAGTCCGTATTTCGGAATATTCCGTATTTCGGAATATTTGGATATGGGATACTCAACCTGTATATGAAAAAACAATAGATACGAGAGAGCACAGATAAGGCTAGAAAGGGCACACTAAGTGCACGTGGTAAGTGATTTGTGTATTATATAAATATACAAATATGTGAATAAATACATGAATTTTAAAGTAACACTCCTCCATATAATGGGTGGCAGCAACCTTAAACAATGTGATATGTGCTTGGAAGCACATATGCGACGTGAAATTGAACAAGTGGAGAAAAGGGTGCCTTCTAGTTTCTAAAATATATATAAAGTGGACCAAGTGTTAGTATAAGGACACTACTTATCTGATGCAAATAGTTTCTTCGGTCACATGACCAATGTGAGTATGTAAAAAAGATAAGACAAAAATAACATAGCGAGTACAGTTTTCACACCATTGTTTCACCATAAAATTAGTTGTATCTAAAAAACCTTCTAAGGACAAGCATATCTTAATATTTGAAATCCACAAACAGGGATATTTAAAGGTTTTTCACACAATTTTAATACAACATTTAAAAAAAAAAAGGTAAAATTGCAAGCGTACAAGATAAAAGGAAATTCAAGCTTATCAGTCCATATAAGCAATCGGGTGCATCCTGTTTCCCATAAATTTCCAAGATATGGTAAAAATGCAAACGTACAAAAATGTAAATTAAAATGGCTTATGTGTCCATAAAGAGGTTCAGGTGCAGCAGCACCAACGCTTTTCGTCAGTAGTTTGACTTCATCATGGGGATACAGTCAGTAAAACAGAAGAGCCATATTTATATACCTGCAAACAATGTGAAGGTCTAGCACATGGCTGAGCTATTGATGTCATCACTTCCTGTCAGGAACAATTATTGTATTCAAAATACCTGATGTAATATGTTTTTCTATAAAAAAAAATATACCTTTAGTAAGATTTAAAAAGGTTTATAAACCAATTTAAACTGTTTTAAAAGCAAGGATAGGTGATTGATAAGAAGATCGCCGTGAACCGCAGCGGGGAACGCACGCTGGAATGCATCATTACTTCCGGGTGCAGAGTGAGGAACAGTGGAAGGTATGTATGGGCGCAACGTCATTTCGGGTAATCGGGAACGCGCTAAACAAGATACTTATGAGTGCAGCATAACTGTGGGCGCGCTGACATAAGCCACTTTGCCGAGTGGGCGCGCTGACACCAGACACTTTACCGGTGGGGCACGCCGTGAACCGCACCACCATCTAGACTGATGACGTGCGGGTGGGTGACATCGAGCTCATGGGTCATGTGATGCGTCACTAAGCTAGTGGAATGCACAGACGACCACTTGTTGAGACGCATCACCATCTAGTGGGTGTGATTAAATGCTGTATAATTGATCAGCTGGTGGGGCACATTATAGCTATTAAAACAGCTTGTACCATACTATAGTGGATATTAGGTATACGCAAAAATGAATTATAAATATAACATATGGCATATGATACATAGATGCTGATATTATCACACAGTGGATCGCACCATTGAAACACACTTTCAATATTAATGAGTATTTTGTACAATAAAAATGAAAAGCTTATTTAGGCTCCTATCTAAATGCATAGAAAAATAATATACAGCAAATTTAAATGATAATTGATGAATCCAAGAGTCTCAACAATAAAGTTCTGATTTAAGTTCAAACATGTGTTTGGTGGTCATTTTTTCGCATAGATCCTCAAATATCCAAAGCTAGAAATAAATATATTTTTCCTTTTCTGGATAACGGAAAATCAGAAATTGTGAGAAAATTATGAATGAACATCATCTTTGGGATATTCTTATTTGTGCATATTTTCTTTTCCAAAAATACGTGATAGAAAGGGGACTGAGTGTAGCATGCATAGTATTTTCATTATGTCTATAAAAATGATAATCAGGAAAACTAAAGTATAGTGATCTTTATATACACTGCTCAAAAAAATAAAGGGAACACTAAAATAACAGATCCTAGATCTGAATGAATGAAATATTCTTATTAAAAACTTTGTTCTTTACATAGTTGAATGTGCTGACAACAAAATCACACAAAAATGATCAATGGAAATCAAATTTATTAACCCATGGAGGTCTGGATTTGGAGTCACACTCAAAATTAAAGTGGAAAAACACACTACAGGCAGATCCAACTTTGATGTAATGTCCTTAAAACAAGTCAAAATGAGGCTCAGTAGTGTGTGTGGCCTCCACGTGCCTGTATTACCTCCCTACAACGCCTGGGCATGCTCCTGATGAGGTGGCGGATGATCTCCTGAGGGATCTCCTCCCAGACCTGGACTAAAGCATCCGCCAACTCCTGGACAGTCTGTGGTTGGTGGATGGAGCGAGACATGATGTCCCAGATGTGCTCAATTGGATTCAGGTCTGGGAAACGGGCAGGCCAGTCCATAGCATCAATGCCTTTGTCTTGCAGGAACTGCTGACACACTACAGCCACATGAGGTCTAGCATTGTCTTGCATTAGGAGGAACCCAGGGCCAACCGCACCAGCATATGGTCTCACAAGGGGTCTGAGGATCTCATCTCGGTACCTAATGGCAGTCAGGCTACCTCTGGCGAGCACATGGAGGGCTGTGCGGCCCCCCAAAGAAATGCCACCCCACACCATTACTGACCCACTGCCAAACCAGTCATGCTGGAGGATGTTGCAGGCAGCAGAACATTCTCCTTGGCGTCTCCAGACTCTGTCACGTCTGTCAGATGTGCTGAGTGAGAACCTGCTTTCATCTGTGAAGAGCACAGGGGGCCAGTGGCGAATTTGCCAATCTTGGTCTTCTCTGGCAAATGCCAAACGTCCTGCACGGTGTGGGGCTGTAAGCACAACCCCCACCTGTGGACGTCGGGCCCTCATACCACCCTCATGGAGTCTGTTTCTGATCGTTTGAGTAGACACAGGCACATTTGTGGCTTACTGGAGGTCATTTTGCAGGGCTCTGGCAGTGCTCCTCCTGTTCCTCCTTGCACAAAGGCGGAGGTAGCGGTCCTGCTGCTGGGCTGTTGCCCTCCTACGGCCTCCTCCACGTCTCCTGATGTACTGGCCTGTCTCCTGGTAGCGCCTCCATGCTCTGGACACTACGCTGACAGACACAGCAAACCTTCTTGCCACAGCTCGCATTGATGTGCCATCCTGGATGAGCTACACTACCTGAGCCATTTGTGTGGGTTGTAGGGAGGTCATACAGGCACGTGGAGGCCACACACACTACTGAGCCTCATTTTGACTTATTTTAAGGACATTACATCAAAGTTGGATCAGCCTGTAGTGTGTTTTTCCACTTTAATTTTGAGTGTGACTCCAAATCCAGACCTCCATGGGTTAATAAATTTGATTTCCATTGATCATTTTTGTGTGATTTTGTTGTCAGCACATTCAACTATGTAAAGAACAAAGGGGCAGATGTATTAACCTGGAGAAGGCATAAGGAAGTGATAAACCAGTGATATGTGCAAGGTGATAAAGGAACCAGCCAATCAGATCCTAACTGTTAATCTACATATTGGAGTTGATTGGCTGCTGCCTTTATCACCTTGCACATATCACTGGTTTATCACTTCCTTATGCCTTTTCCAGGTTAATACATCTGCCCCAAAGTATTTAATAAGAATATTTCATTCATTCAGATCTAGGATGTGTTATTTTAGTGTTCCCTTTATTTTTTTGAGCAGTGTATATAAGATACAGTGCAAAATTGCCGAGAGATACAAAAAGGGGAGCAGAAAGGCGGGGAGTTAAAGAACCCTCTATAGGAATGGTGCAATTTCAAATGTCTCGTTGAATCCAAGAGGTGACATAGTTTGAAGTTCAAAGATTCAAAACATCTCACTTCTAGATAGTTTATTTAATATGTCACCTCCTCTTTCTCCTGGTTTTACTAATTCAATGGCTTTGAAAGTCAAATCTTCGGGGTTGGAATTGTGTTTTTCCTTGAAGTGTTTCGAGACTGCATGGTTTTCGACTTTGTTCTTTATGTTACGGACATGCTCCTGTAGTTGAATTTTAAGGACTCGTTTCGTTTTGGCCACATATTTCAGGCCACAAGTGCACTCCAAAAGATAAATGACCATAGATGAATTGCAGTTCATGAAATCTTTGATTGTATACTCCTTTGAATTGTTGAAGTTGGAAAAAGATCTTCTGATGGGATGTACATATCTGCACATGTTGCAATTTCCGCACTTGTAATTGCCTTTGCACTTTGGCATTCCAGTTTTAATTTCTGATTGTTTTCTTCTAAGGAGACTGGGTGCTAGAATGTCTTTCAAGCTTTTAGTTTTTCTGAAAACAATTTTCGGTTGAGGTGGGATGATTTCTTTGAGAATGGGATCAAGTAGTAGGAGGTTCCAATGTTTCTTAATAGAATTCCTAATGATTTGTTCTTGGCAGTTGTAAGTGGTGATGAAAGGGACACAATTATTGAACTCATCCGTGCTCTTTTTGTTAGGAGGAATTAATTCGGTTATACCATGTGTTTTGTCCAGTGCTTTTTTTATGGTGCTCTCCGGACATTCTCTGTCCTTAAATCTTCCTGCATAAAGTTCAAGTTGTCTGTCACGTTCTTCTTGGTTGCTGCAATTTTGTTTGATGAGGTGGAATTGTGAATAAGAAATATTGGTCATCATTCCGAGTTGTTCACTCGCTAGCTACTTTTAGCAGCATTGCACACGCTAGGCCGCCGCCCTCTGGGAGTGGATCTTAGCATAGCAGAATTGCGAACGAAAGATTAGCAGATTTGCGAATAGAAAATTCTTAGCAGTTTCTGAGTAGCTCAAGACTTACTCAGCCATTGCGATCAGTTCAGTCAGTTTCGTTCCTGGTTTGACGTCATAAACACACCCAGCGTTCGCCCTGACACTCCCCAGTTTCTTCAGACACTCCCGCGTTTTTCCCAGAAACGCCAGCGTTTTTTCGCACACTCCCATAAAACTGCCAGTTTCCTCCCAGAAACACCCACTTCCTGTCAATCACACTCCGATCACCAGAACGATGAAAAATCCTTGTTATGCCGTGAGTAAAATACCTAACTTTTGAGTAAAATAACTAAGTGCATGCGCTCTGCGAACCTTGCGCATGCGCAGTAAGCGACTAATCGCAATATAGCGAAACTTGGCAACGAGCGAACAACTCGGAATGAGGGCCATTGCGTTTCCAATTCTTTACATGGCAACTTTTATAATATAAGTAGCTATTAGTATCTATAGTCTTTATGAAATTGCAGGTGCTGACTTGATTGATACTTGAAAGAGTCAAATCAAGGAAGTCAATTTTTAATTTGTCTAGATTGTAGGTAAACTTTAAATTGTAGTCATTGTTGGAAATCTGGTTGAAAAACATCATGAAATCTTTCTCTTTTCCTTCCCAAATTATGTATTATATATATATATATATACACACACGTATTACAGGTTGAGTCTCCCTTATCCAAAATGCTTGGGACCAGAGGTACTTTGGATATGGGATTTTTCCGTATTTTGGAATAATTGCATACCATAGTGAGATATCATGGTGATGGGACCTAAATCTAAGCACAGAATACATTTATGTTACATATACACCTTATACACACAACCTGAAGGTCATTTTAGCCAATATTTTTTATAACTTTGTGCATTAAGCAAAGTGTGTCTACATTCACACAATTCATTTATGTTTCATATACACCTTATACACACAGCCTGAAGGTCATTTAATGCAATATTTTTAATAACTTTGTGTATTAAACAAAGTTTGTGTACATTGAGACATCAAAAAACAAAGGTTTCACTATCTCACTCTCACTCAAAAAAGTCCGTATTTCGGAATATTCCGTATTTCGGAATATATGGATATGGGATACTCAACCTGTATGTCATCATTTCATGGAATGGAATCCAAAGAGGTTTTCAGCAGCAGCAGGGTATATGTTATATATTGCTTAGACTAGCACAGAAATGAGAGTTGGAAACAGTTCTGACAATGGGGGTCATTCTGACCCGATCACACGCTGCAGTTTATCGCAGCAGTGCGATCGGGTCAGTACTGCGCATGCGCCGGCGCCGCAGTGACAGGCAGAGGCGGTGCTGGGTGGGAGGGGGCGCAGTCCAGGCAACGCAGGCATGGCCGGACCATTGGGGGGACGGGCCGCGGTGGCAGCGTGACATCACACGCAGCTGCTGCGACCCGGGCAACAAAGAGGTTCTCCCGGTCAGCCGCAGGAGCTGCGCTGGCCAGGAGTTACTCCTCAAATGCAAAAGCATCGACGCTGTGCGATGCTTTTGCATTTCTGCAGGGGGGAGGGGCGGCACTGACATGCGGGGCGGACTAGCCCTGTGCTACGATCAACTCGAAATGACATCCGAAATGCATAATGAACCAATGTCAAACAATGCACAGTCAAGGGCTAGAAATGGACAGAGAAGTGCAAAATATTTTCCAAGGATCAGGACAGTCAGCCGAAAACTGTAGTCAATAGTGAAATTCAAGGTCATAATAGAAATTGTAATATACTGAACCAAATCCAGACGTACAGGTAGTCACCACAGTAGCAAAAAACTATCATTTGCAAGGAGCTAATCCCTCTTTGCTTTTAAATTTATAGGACCCAATATTTAAATTCCTACAGAGAATTATCGTCAAGTGACAGTTGCAGTGTATAAACCAGCATCTCTGTCACCATGCAACATGCATTCTGGGTATAGAAGTAAATTATGGCAGCTCCTAATTCATGTACTGCCATGTTCTAACAAAGCAGCTCTTCTTTCAAATTGCAGCTCTGATATTACACAGTACAATTTATAGGCTATCTCATTACCTTACTATTTTCCTGTAGTGAGTTCATACATCTATGTGGATTTAATAAGTTTCTAGTAATAAAAGGCTTTAATATGACCAGCAGCATCTCCTGTGCAGCTATAATAATCTAAATTTGAGAGCTGTAAAGAAAAGCCTTTTGTTGAGACACCAAAGGAAAAACCCAGTACTTTCAGAATCGTGCCTGCACTGTCTTTCTGTACATTATTACATTCACCATATTCTGTGAAGCATTATTTATAGAATCAATTTATATTAGTCATTGATTAACTGTAGTGCCTAATAGTACTTTTATTTAATTTACTATAATTTAAGCATAATAATGGGCTTACAAGTTATCCTACTACAGGTTGAGTATCCCATATCCAAATATTCCGAAATACGGAATATTCCGAAATACGGGATTTTTTTGTGTGAGAGTGAGATAGTGAAACCTTTGCTTTCTGATGGCTCAATGTACACAAACTTTGTTTAATACACAAAGTTATTAAAAATATTGTATTAAATGACCTTCAGGCTGTGTGTATAAGGTGTATATGAAACATAAATGAATTGTGTGAATGTACACACACTTTGTTAATGCACAAAGTTATTAAAAATATTGGCTAAAATTACCTTCAAACTGTGTCTATAAGGTGTATATGAAACACAAAAGCATTCTGTGCTTAGACTTAGGTCCCATCGCCAGGATATGTCATTATGGTATGCAATTATTCCAAAATACGGAAAAATACGATATCCAAAATACTTCTGGTCCCAAGCATTTTGGATAAGGGATACTCAACCTGAAGCAAAAATAATAAAATATTATTCTGCATTCCCCAAAACATGTATCTACACTTTTTTAAACTTTTAGCAGGGTGCATGTCACAGAATGTATGTGCTCTTTGTACATTATACTACAGGGAATACATTAATTAAGGCACATCAAAGTTGTGAGATTGCACTGAATTCTCTGTGAAATTAAGCACAAACTCTCTACTCTCTTAAATATCATTTCAGTAATGTTGGTTTTCAGTATCCATACTTATGAGCTATTAAAATAAAAAGTAACCTATGTACCTATTTTTTAACTATTACCAGGTTCATTTAAAAAATTAAAAATAAATCAATTACAAATTACCATGGGCGTATCTAGGGGTGTGCGAGCAGTGCAAAACAACAAGACTTACCTGTTTTCTCATGCATTTTATTAATATCCCTTTAGTTTCTAAAACATACTGTCAGTAGCGGATCTTGCCATGGGCAAGCAGGACTTTTGCCCGGGGCGCCGCACCAGGGCAAGATCCGCTGCTGCTGTGCCCCCCGCTGCCCGCTGCCCCCCGCCGCCGCTGGCCGCTGTGAAGGGAAACTAGAGTTTCCCTTCGTGGAGAGGTCCTTTACTGGGCGGTGCGCGATGACGTCATCGCACACCGCACAGCAAAGGTCCTCTCCATGAAGGGAACTAGACGCTATGCGTCTAGTTTCCCTTCGTGGAGAGGACCTTTGCTGTGCGGTGCGCTATGACGTCATCGCGCACCGCCATTAAAGGACCTCTCCACGAAGGGCTTCACAGCGGCCAGCGACAGCGGGGGGGCACATTTCAGTCTGTACAGGGGGCGTAAATGATCACGCCCCCTGCACGAAGCCACGCCCCCCATTGCCGCCCGGGGCGCGCAAAGCCGCAGAACCGGCCCTGCATACTGTATAACCCAAGAAGCCTCTCTTTCCTGTATATTGTGTTTTTTAAATCCAGAAGTAAAGCACTTTGAGTCCTACCGGGAGAAAAGTGTTATATAAATATAATATTATTAACTATTAATAGTAGAAGGACGACTCTTATAAGTGACATACAGTGTTTCTATGATGCCATTGACCAGATTATGGGCCTAATTCAGACCTGATCGCTGTTGTGTGAAATCGCACAGCGGCTGATTATCGAATGACTGTGCATGCGTATGCACAGTAATGCACAGGGGCGAGCCCAAACAGCGACAGAATGGTGCAAAATTTTCGATCGCTAGGCGTATGCAAGGTAATTGACAGAAAGCGGATGTTTGTGGGTGGTAACTGTTCGTTTTCTGGGAGTGTCAGGATAAACGCAGGCGTTCCCAAGGGTTTTCTGGGAGGGTGTGTGACGTCAGCTCCAGCCAGATCAGCCTGTTTAAATTGCACTGTAGGAATATGTCCTGAGCTACACACAGACTGCACAGATTGGAAAAATCATTCCATAGTGAGCACCGGCATTTCTAGAAAGGAGGGGAACTGTGTGCAGTCTCCGTGTGCGGGCTCCCTCCTCTCCATTCCGTAGCCGGCAGCACTGTTAGCGCTCTGAGCATTTTTTCAGAGACCTGCACATGCGCTGTAGACTCTGGCACTGTGCCAGAGTCTCTAGTGCTTAGAGCGCTAACAGCACTGCCAGCTATGGAATGGAGAGGAGGACGCCCACACACGGACACCGATGGATACCAGAAAGGTAAGTGTAACAGGTAGGTACAGTGGTGTTTTGTTGCACGTGTAGGTGTCGGTGGACATACCTGGATTCTTCACCCGGAATCACCTCTTGGACCGGATCTCACTGCTGGAACCCTAGGCAGAAAGGAACCCCAACCCCAGAGGACTCAACACAATAGTCGCCACACGTTAGGACGGTGACATAATATTTATTATTCGGGAACAAAACTAGTCACCGCTGTAAGGTTAAATAGTTAAAGACAGGGTACAAAGTACACTAAAAATAACCCAACTTAGGATTTTCATGATAAAATTGATTAATTCAGCATACATTTGACATGGACAGTACAATGATATTCAATGGGTGTTAGCCAAATTGTACAACAGGTGGCACCCTAACACCACAGACACTCAAAGTCAGTTGTAACTATCTACTGTATCTGCAGTTAGAGATTAAACCTAATAAGCAGGGATAATACACTAATATTCCATAGCAGAGATGGGCTTCAATAGCGATCTAAATGATAGTTTGCGAAACTGGTTGTAAGCGGTCAGTTAAATAAGCTGATTTAAAGTATATACGATACTAACTATATCCACCAGGTGGCAGTCTATAACCTGACGTAGTCTTTTCAGCACCTGAGGACCATTACAGGGGTATCAATATTACACACTGAATAATACGATTGCTTATCGGTCCCTTTATTGGACAATGACTTTATTCATAGTGGTGAAAAGCAAGTCTCCTTCTATAAGCGATTATACTAGAGGTACATCTGCAGAAAGGTAAAGAATGAAGCAGGCCAGTAATCAGCAGGGATAATTGCTCAGTCCAAAGTCACCTTGCCAATGGGAGTTAGTAACAGATAGCTAAAAGTGGTAATTGGCAGAGGCCAGCGTAGCGACAGTTTACGGAAAGACATTAGCTTACAGTGGATATCCTACCACAAAGCAAGGCACTAACTGTCGAGTGTTCCTGTAGCAGGCAGGACAAGCTTTACAAATGAGCCTGTCAGACGTAATATGATATGCAAGCAGTAGGGTTCAGCGGAGTCCATAGAAGTAAACTAGATCATGCAAGCAGGAGAGTAAAAGAAACACTGGCAGGTATAAGTGATGTAGTGTATTTAGAGCATCAGAAACATTTGACTGCCTGGCTCACTGACTTTGGCTGCTATCACTGGGGCCTCTGAGTATAGGTAGGTGTCCTGCCTGTTTGGTAACTGTAGACACCAGTCAGCTGGAGTGAGGTAATATTCTGATTATGTGAGGTGAAATGGGGCAGGGTTTGACGGGCCGGCTAGCGGTGGCAGACTGGTTCCTATTGCTGGTACAGTGAAGGTTCCCATTCAGCTTACCCCACCGATGGCTGCACTGGTGCTCCTGAACCCGGATCACAGCTCTGGTTTTCTGTCGGGACTCCCGCTCTAACTGCTCCAGTCACCGGGCAGACTCTGCAACGTGCATCTCTCCGGATCCTGTCAACAGGTGCAAGGCTCAGAGTCCCTTCAGCAGTGTGTCTCCCCTTCACCGTCTACTATCCCATTCCCAGCACCGCTCACCATGGCTCTCGCAGTTCTTCTCAATGGTGCGCAGTCTAGCAGCAGCGCTGAAGTCTCGGCTCCTGTCACGGCAGTGTCTGGCAGCTCTTCCTGCGGGTCTCGTCAGTTGCATTCTCTTGCTCCCGGCGGTGATCTCGCTCCTCAGGGTGGGACCTCACAAGCACCCCTCACATGGTCACCTCCTGTCAGAGTGCTCCTCTCTGTGGTCACCTCAATGGTGGCTTCTCTCCTTCCAGAGCGCAAACCCCGCCTACTTCTCTCCTGCTCCGTGGCAGCCAATCAGCTTCCTCCTCAGCGTCCCGCTCTCCACATACCCTGCAGGTCCGCCAAGGTCCTAGTGCCTGCCAAGTTCAGGCCGTGGTGCTGCCGACGCCACCAGGTCTGTGCAAAGGAGGGGTTTTAACCCCTTCAGAGTGACTGGGCCAGCTAATGCAAAGGGCTCTATTAGGGGTCTCAGTCAATGAATGGGAGTGCCTGCATTTATATAATCCCCATATGTCCAGATCACAATGGGGATACATTTTCAGAGTGTCACATATTTCTCTGCTAGAAGCATGCATGTCCTCATGCGACATGGCCAAAGGCAAAAATTCTAAGCAAAAGTTCCACAAATTTTCACTCAAGTCTTTGAGGTGTCAGGATAACAGTGAGCGTAAGCAGCATACTCAAAGCAAATACATTACATATACATTATACATTATACACATGTCCATGAGTACATATACAGAAACAGTAGTTAAGGAAGCACACTGTATCACAACTTTCAATAGCGTTACCTTAGAGGTAACGTACCTCTTGTACTGCGTTCTGGCCTTTTAGGGACTGTGGTAATCTCCGCCTAGGCCTGAACAGGTACAATACAAAGTGTGTCATCACATTCAATAAATATTTCTTCCCTGGGTCTTAGGGCAACTGGTTTCATGGAGTTCGGAGTTGTGCTATCCATGAATAGCAAGAGATCTATGGGGTCGTGGAATGGAATGCCAACTGTGGTTCACCGCCCTTCTGCCAGAGGTGAGTCTTTCTCTACTGCCGAGACTTCAACGGTGCAGATCTTCACTTGGTCATGATGAACAGTACTCAGATGTCCATCGGGTCTTTGCATTTGGTAGGTAGATAGTTCATCAGCTGGAACTCGAACAACAACATAGGGCACATCTTCCCACATGGCATCTAGTTTACTGGACCAGTGATTTTTTCCTTTTCAAGACTTTATCTCCGATCTTGAGAGTCGTTGATCGGGCATCAGAGTTATAGTTTTTCTCCTGACGGTGATGCACCATTTCCATCTGTTGTTCAACCAGTTACTAGGCAGTTTCTATCCAGTACTGATGTTCTTGCACCCAGTCAGTCCGCACAGTGTCAGGCTCATCCACCATTGGCATCAGCTCTAAATCCTTTGGGAGTTTGCCCTGTCTCCCGAACATTAAGTATAATGGAGTGAATCCCGTGGAGCAGTGCTCTGTATTGTTATAAAGGTAGGTCAGTTCCTGAAGGAGGTTAGGCCACTGGATACGTTTCTCTGCTGAGAGGCTTTGGAGCATTCCAATTACAATCTGCTAATCTCTCTCTCAAAGGCCATTTCCCTGCGGGTGATTTACGTAGTCCGCAGTTTCTTGCAACCGTAGAGAGAACAGAGTTCTTGGAACAACTGGGACTTGAACGCAGGGCCTTGGTCGGTAAGAACTTTGTTGGGGTAGCCGTAAGGGTGGATGAAATGCATAAGGAATAGTTCAGCCATTGTTTTTGCTGTCAAATCACGTGCTGATACCACCACCAAGAATTTGCTGTAATAATCAGTGATGGTCAGGGCATACTGGAACCCAGCGGAGCTATGCTCAAGTTTCACATGGTCTAAAGCAACAAGTTCAAGTGGACGGGAGCTCAGTATCAGATGTATTGGATCCTTTTGTGATGGAGCTGCTGGTCATTTCAGGTTACATATCCTGCAATCACGACACCACTTATCAATATCAGATCTCATCCCAATACAAAAGTGTCTCTTCCGAAGGATCGCTTCCAACTTCTGAGTCCCAAAATGTCCTGACTGGTTGTGGTAGGCTGTAAGCAACATATCAGCTTGCTGCCTAGGTACAACAATTTGAGAGATGGGCTGGTGGGTACCGGGATCAAGGCTGGTGCGGACGACAAGGCCCTGTCCGAGGCTGATTCAGTCTCGGTGGCGCAACAGTTTGATCAGTTCAGGATCAGCAGCTGCTCTCTGGGACTTGGTAAGATGACTCTCGCTGCGAATGAGGCCCATTAAATCTTGTAATACAGGACTCGCTTCCTGTACTTTCTTCCAGTCGAACTCAAGATTGTCCAATGGAGCATCATCAGGTGTGCGGTCTGCAGTGGCGGTAACAGGATCGGAAGTAACTACCGGCTTTTTCTTCCTGGGAGGCTTGAACACAGGGGTCTCGATATCTTCAGACTAATCCCTTTCTTACTCTGCAACATCGGTGGTTGGGAGGCGAGACAAGGCGTCTGCATTTCCATTGGACTTGCCACTCTGGTAAGACACTGTACAGATAGATCTATGGTCATCTTGGCTTCTTTGCTGCACCTAGGCACACCATGGTTTATTTACATAAACCCTTCATCTATTCTCAGCTGCAATACAATACAGAGAACAATAAAGCAGGGGATTAAGTCATTACAGCAGGTGATTAAGTCTGACTGCGCAGTCTCAGTTAATACTATTAAAGGTTAAGATAAACATGGACCCATCTGTATATCTGAAGTTGGCAAGACATGCCATCAATCACTCTTGTCGTTGACAAATACACCAATGGATTATTGTCCATGACAATCACAAAGGGTGTGGCTGTCAGGTAATTCTTGAACTTTTTGGTGACGGCCCAGATGAGGGTAAGGAGTTCCAGCGTAAATGTACTGTAATTTTCGTTGTTTCTTTCAGTTTTCCTAAGATCTCTGCTGGCGTACACTATGACTTTCTCACGTCCGTCTTGTTTTTGGGAGAGGACAGCTCCCAGTCCCCGATGGCTCGCATCCGTATAGACCTGGAAAGGTTTCTCATAGTCCGGCTATGCAAAAAGTGGGGCTTCCATTAGTGATGACTTCAACCGTTCAAAAGCGTTCTGTTGCTACTCTACCCATGCAACCAGGGCATTACTCCGCCTCTCTTGACCTGACTTGCCTCATAGTAACTCATAAAACAACGCTACCACATTTGCAAAATGTTGGATAAAATGTTGATAATATCCCACGAAGCTGAGAAAGCTGCGGATGTCTTTCACTGTGTAGGGTACATGCCAGTCATGCACCACCCGTATCTTCTCAGGATCAGTCTTCACCCCTTCAGAGCTAACTATGTGGCCCAGATATTGCACACTTTGTTTTAGAAGATGGCACTTGGACGGCTTTAATTTTAGACCACATTTGGTCAATTGGATGAAGATTTCCTCTAGTTTCAAGTGCTTGTCATAGGACTTCGAGAATATGATGACATCATCAAGATACAACAGGACCATCTCAATGTTCCTATCCCCAAACAGTGCTCCATAACTTGTTGGAAGGTGGCAGGAGCATTGCAAAGCCCGAATGGCATGTGGTCAAATTTGAACAGACCCATGGGGGTCATGAACACGGTCTTTTCCCTGTCTTCTGGAGCCATTGGGATCTGCCAGTATCCGCTCATCAGGTCAAGAGTTGAGAAGTACTGAGCTGTCTTTAGCACTGTTAACAATTCCTCTAACCAGGGCAGTGGATAAGCATCTTTGTGCGTCACCGCGTTCAGTTTCCTATAGTCGATGCAGAATCTGAGGCTGCCGTCTTTCTTTTGCACAATCACTAATGGTGCTGCCCACAGACTACGGCTTTTACGTATCACACCAGCTTCTTTCATTTCATGTATCATGTTTCTCACCAGTTGGTACATGGCCGGTGGTAGAGGCCTATGTCTTTCCTTCACTGGCAGGTTAGTTCCAGTAGGAATGTGGTGTTGGACTCCCTCAGCCTTCCCAAACTCCGATGGGTGCTGACTAAAGGCTTCGGCATTCTTGCATACAACCCGAAGTACCCCCTTCACTCCACCATGGAGTCTCACCAGTAGTCATACTTGTCTGGCCAGCCACTGCTCCCTTGGGAATCTTGGGTAGAGCCTCACCAAGGACGTCTTGAAAGTCAAACAGAATAACTCTAGCCACCGGACAGTGTCAAAACAATCGGACTGGATAGGTATGTGGGTTTAATATCCGGACAGATACTCTCCCACATATCACTTTAGCCAGCGTTCGTGCCACCGCAAATGGTTGCTGTCCGACAAAGTCGCAGGGTTCCAGGATTGCCTCATAATCTCACCCCTCAGGGCCGATCCGGGCTTTGTACCACACTACGTGCTCAGAATTTGGTCGCAGGATGACGTGTTGGCGATCGGTGATTCTCGCCTTCCCAACTTCTCCTCTTGTATTGATGAATCTCTTTTGCCCCTTAAGCATCCTGACTGTCTGCTGTAGAGTCTTCCACTCCATCGGGGCCTCAGATCGCATTTCCAGTTTAAGAGCCTCCACCAATGCATCGGACAGTTCTTTAACACATTCATCCCTAAGATGACGAAGGTAAATATTCATTGTATGTAGTGGTGACCAGACACCCATGTTACTCCATATTAGCCTTGCCGATAGTTAGGTCAGCCTCCCAATAGCCACGGAACTTGATTTGCTGTCCATTACTGGCCAATAGGTGTAACCAGGTATTCAGTGGGCTTGCTATTTCAGATTCATCCCAGTGTCTCTGAAACTCTGCAAGTTGGATCATCGTCACCTGTGAGCCTGTGTCCAGAAGAGCAGATACCTCCACTCCGTTAACTTGAATCTTTAGGTGGGGACACTCTACAACATATCGAGGCCTCCACCCTGGCTTCGATGGACCTACTGATGCATCTCCTCCTGAGGGTCGGTCTCTCACCTCGGGGTTGGGTCATTTAAAGATTCATTGGGATACTGCCTCTCGATGTGCCCACTCTGTTTGCACCACCTGCATATAGGTCTTACTTGGGCATCAAATTGATCCATTGGGGCGTCGTCCCGATCCGCGTTGCACATCCCACCACTGTAGTCCTTTTCTGCCTTGATCCCAGCGCTGCCCCATGTGTTTAGCATCAGCCTGTCCCAGCCGTATTTCTTTTAGCTCTTTCATCATCTCGTGGATGACACTGGTGAGCGCCCCCACTTGGTCTTGACCAAATTGTAACTGTTGCATGGTGGTTCATCTTGAGACAAGGTTTCAGCCATCGGACTTAGTTGTGAGTCTCCGTGCACTCCACTCTCAAGAGGCCCCGACACAGTGCCATACTCGACATCTGTATTTTGATTAAGGCCTAAAATGTCCATCACAGCTTCCTTAAAGTCTGAAAAGGTGCAGACAGGGTTTTGATGCCTCCACATTCACAACGGGGCTTTTATTGCTTCCCCTCTGGCTGCTTCTATAAGATTGTTTATCGTGGTCTCATCAGCTTCCTTTGTTTCTTTTGGATCTCTGACCTGTTTTGCTCTCATGGCTTCTTGTAGTCCCAGTGCGAACTTCCATAGACGCTCATGCAGTTGTTGCTTCTGGGCATACAAATGTCCCTTTAACTCTGCAATTGTTTGGAAGTTGGAGATACCGGCCAACTTGTTCAAGATGCCGTCAGCTGTCGTTCGCTCCTAGTCAGAGCAGGATCTTACTTCCCTTAATGCTTTGCCTTTTAGTTGTCCAATGATGACCTCCACTCTTTGTTCCTCATTAAGGGGATACAGCCTGAACATAGTTCTTCATTTTTCCCTAAATTCTTTGAAGGAACTCGTGCCAACAGTTTTGGTATCTTCCGAGTATATGGGGCCCCGAAAAAATAAGGCATCATGATTGGTGCAGCCTGTAATGTTGTAGCTGGTGGTGACATGCCAGGTGAAGTGGGTAGCCTCCTTCTGCCTGTGGTCGATGCGGGCATCTGAGGTTCCTCTGGTTCTGACATCCTGTATCCTGTACGTGGATGACAAGATGTAACAGGTAGGTACGGTGGTGTGTTGTTGCACATGTAGGTGTCGGTAAATGTACCTGTATTCTTCACCCGGAATCACCTCTTGGACCGTATTTCCCTGCTGGAACCCTAGGCAGAAAGACGAGGAACCCATACCCGGAGGACCCAACACAATAGTCACCACACGTTAGGACGGTGACATAATATTTATTATCCGGGAACAAAACTGGTCACCGCTGTAAGCATAAATAGTTAAAGACAGGGTACAAAGTATACTAAAAATAACCAAACATAGGATTTTCATGATACAATTCAGCATACAGTTGACATGGACAGTACAATGATATTCAATGGGTGTTAACCAAATTGTACAACAGGTGGCACCCTAACGCCACAGACATTCAAAATCAGTTGTAACTATCTATCTGCAGTTAGAGATGACACCTCATAAGCAGGGATAATACACCATTATTCCATAGCAGAGTTGGGCTATCAATTGCGATCTAAATGATAGTGTGCGAAACTGGTTGTAAGCGGTCAGTTAAATAAGCTGATTTAAAGTATATATATACGATACAAACTATTTCCACTAGGTGACAGTCTATAACCTGACGTAGTCTTTTCAGCACCTGAGGACCATTACAGGGGTATCAATATTACACACTGAATAATACGATTGCTTATCGGTCCCTATATTGGACAATAACTTTATTCATAGTGGTGAAGAGCAGATATCCTTATATAAGCGATTACACTAGAGGCACATCTGCAGAAAGGTAAAGAATGAAGCAGGCCAGTAATCAGCAGGGATAATTGCTCAGTCCAAAGTCACCTTGCCAATGGGAGCCAGTAACAGATAGCTAAAAGTGGTAATTGGCAGAGGCCAGCGTAGCGACAGTTTACGGAAAGACAAAGCAAGGCACTAACTGTCGAGTGTTCCTGTAGCAGACAGGACAAGCTTTACAAATGAGCCTGTCAGACGTAATATGATATCCAAGCAGTAGGGTTCAGCGGGGTCCATAGAAGTAAACTAGATCATGCAAGCAGGAGAGTAAAAGCAACACTGGCAGGTGTAAGTGATGTAGTGTCTTTAGAGCATCAGAAACATTTGACTGCCTGGATCACTGACTTTGGCTGCTCTTACAGGGGCCTCTGAGTATAAGTACGTGTCCTGCTGGGTGGTCTTCAGTATGCTGTCAGCCGGGTTCCCGGCAACCAGCATACCAGCGCCGGGATCCCGATCGCCGGCATGCCGACACATATTCTCCCTCTTGGACCCCCTGGAGGGAGAATAAATAGCGTGGCACCACCGTGCCCGCAGTGCGGCGAGTGCAGCATGCCCACAAGGGGCTAATTAGTATTCGCCCAGCTGTCGGTATGCCGGCGGTCGGGATCCCGGCGCCGTTATGCTGGCCCTCGGGATCCCGGCCGCCGGCCGCTCATACTACACCCGTCCTGCCTCTGTGGTAACTGTAGACACCAGTCAGCTGGAGTGAGGTAATATCCTCTGTCTATCTGAGGTAAAATGGGGCAGAGTTTGACGGGCCGGCTAGGGGTGGCAGACTGATTCCTAATACCGGTACAGTGAACGCTCCCCTTCAACTTACCCCACCGACGGCTGCACTGGCGCTCCTGAACCCGGGTCACAGCTTCGGTTTTCTGTGGGGACTCCCGCTCTAACTGCTCCAGTCACCGGGCAGACTCTGCAACGCGCTGACAGGCTCAAACCACGGAACTCATCTCTCTGGATCCCCTCGGCAGGTGTAAGGCTCAGAGTCCCTTCAGCAGTGCATCACCCCTTCTCTGTCTACTGTCCCAGCACTGCTCACCATGGCTCTCGCAGTTCTTCTCAACGGGGCACAGTCTAGCGTAGGGGTGGGCAAAATACGGCCCGCGGGCCGGATGCGGCCCGCAAACCGATCCTGTCCGGCCCACTGCCTCCCACCAGCGAGCAATGACAAGCGGCCCGAACGGCTGAGCTGCTTGTCATTGCTCTGAGCTGCAGTACCTCCAAGCTGCGGGCAGCGCCTCCCTCCCCTGCTGCTGCGTTGTAGCAGCCTCCTCCTCCTCCAGAGTCCCCAGTGACAACGGCTGGGTTCAGCCGAAAAGGGGGCGGAGCTACGTGCCGGGGAGGGGCGGGGCTACACGGGACCTCAGGGGGTGGAGCTACACGGGACAAGAGACAGACTTGTACAGAATAGATCCATCCTTCCTGCCACTGCCAGCCAGCCAGATCAGTAAAGTTAATGGGAAAAGTGAGTGAGAGAAAGAAAGGGGGGTGGGGGGTGGGTGGGTGTGTGTATATTTGTGTGTGCGGTGATAAAGTTAAATATTTATCTTATATAAAACCCTTTATGAGGTCTAAGAACACTGTACGCTATTTACGTATGGAGTACCGTAAGGGTACGCACGTTGCGTAACAATCGCTTAGCCGTGGTCGAGACGCTCAAGCGTCACGTTCGCTCACGGCCAAGAGATCACAGGCAGGCACACTATTGGCTGCCGACTAACGTAATGATTCGCTATAGCGTAGCGGACGCTCGGGACCACGAGGAGATCACCAGCGGCGCAGACGCTCACAAAGTTAAACCTTTATATCTAAACCATAAACAATGTATTATGCAGCAAAACCTTAGTGTAATGATAGAGTGTAGATGCAACCTTGTGTAGCCTGGTTAACTTAAAAGCTGTTCGAGCGTCACCGACGCTCTGAGAATACTTAACACTATGAGAAATACACAGATACCTGGGCTTAGGGTCCAACGCCTTATATATATATTATGAATGTTATACTTGCAAAAGAATTAATACAATACAAGTCATACACTACAATATAACATAGACTAACTAACCAGATAACTACACAGGAAATACAATACAATACCATTACGTTTAAGAGAATACGAGAGAAAGAGGAGAGAGAGAGAGAGAGAGAGAGAGAGAGAGATATGGCTCAGAATAACAAGGAAGACAATATGATTGCGGAGAAAAACTTACGCACAAAGGGGAACGATCGCATGCGCCTCTGGACATCCAGCTCCCGATTATCAGCAATGAGAACCGTTGAAGAGTGAGAGCTGGATGTGATCGGCTTGTCTATTTATGCCCCACACACAATACAATTCAATGGTCCCTACAATCTCATTGTTCATTGGACACAGGAATTCCTCCTCGCATTATAACAAAAGGTCATAGGTTGATTCATACAGGTGGGCTGTGACAATTTCCAACTGCTCAGGTGGGTGGGAAACTAGGTTTCCCGCCGCATGGATAAGTAAGTGCAAATAATAGTAAATGGACATAAAATTCTTATGTCCATAACTATTCGCACGAGCGATTAATTCGCTTCAAACCAACACCGGAATATTGCTAATTAAATACTCTTCCGATGGATACTAAACACCACTGTATTACTCCCGTCTGACCCTTCGTATCAAACAAAGAGGGACTTCTCTGTACATGAACATTCTACATTAACCATACTTTCAGATTCTATCAAAGGGACCATAATCTACAAAATACATTATATGGTGAAAATATGTAACGAAAGAGTCGCCCGCTAGACGCATACAATCTCTACCGTAAATGCGCATACCGTGCGCCTGCGGGTGCCCGCAACAGCGAGTATGCGCACTCACGGGAGAGCGCACGCACGCGCAGCAGGGACACATATGAGGTGCAAATATGGCAGTGTGCATAGTGATATTTTTCTGACTTTGACAGTCCACCCTTTGGCAGTCAACAATAACTGCCACTTCCTAAAACATTTCAAAAAGAGAAAAATATATGTCAAGTGTAAATACATATCCATGGTTGGGTAGGGGAGGAGAGGAGATGGTAGGAAAAGGGTATGACCTAGTGAGATAGCAGAAGCATGTGTGCATGAATCCGTGTTTGGGGGTCATGTATCATCGTGCCGTACGTGTTTTAAATCAAGCTTCGAGGTATTGCGAAGTATACATTTGAATTCCTTCTTATCCCGTGGTACGGGTCTGTGGATGGGCTGTCAAACTTTACCGAGCTCTTTTCGGGTTTTGGTTGCAACAAAATGGGGGAGCACATTTTAGTTGATGATACATGAATGGGGGAATATGTGATTGCTGATATCTGTGCCTGTATTCCCTATCGACTATGTGTGTAGTTACCTGAAGGTTGTAGAGATGAAGAAAAGACATAATTACGGTAAATGCAGTGGTATTCTATGTCAGGTTAATGAACATTTGTCGGTTGAAGTCTTGTTCGGTGTCTGTTGAATGCAGTCTTCTTTGTGCTTTTGCCAAAAGGCGTGTGGGCAAAAAGCTTTGTCAATGTCCATAGGCTTACAAAAGTGTTGGGCTAGCGTAATTTTAAAATTTCTAGGGAAACTGGGGGTCTATGGCATTGTTCATCAAATATCTGTGTATAAGGTTGTCAAAACTTCTTCTTTAATCCATCCGTTGTCTGTATACCGGATCATCAAATTCCTCGTCAAAAGTGGGTCTTTTTACCTTGGAAAAACCAGAAAAACAGGTGAAAGAAACGGACCGTAGTAATCGCATTTTCATCACATCATTGTTTCTACATTTGGGTCATAAATCAAATCCATTGGAATTACAGTTTCCTCACTCCTTAGACTCATTACCCTGGTACGACGTTTGCACTTCATTAAAGCCTGACCGCATCTAAATATCAAGCCAATGGCTATGACAACACCTAAGATACATAGAAGAAACTTCCCAACATCCATTATGACTCCTTGAGCCCATTCTCCTAAACCAGAGAACCAATTTCGCGGGTTCAACCATGACACCCAACCAGTCAGCTCATTACCTACAGCAGCAAGAGTGAGATTGTGTCTCCTGCGAAATTCCCACTTCAGTTGGAGAATATCGTCCATCTTTTGGTTTATGACCTCGACCGGGTCCTCGGTACTATTCGTTATATATGTGCAGCATTTCACGCCGTACTGCGTTGCCAGTGTGACGCAATATCCGCCTGTCACTGCTGTGAGGTAATTGAGAACCATTCTATGCTGTACCAGTTCTGTTTTATAAGCTTGAAGTTCTCTTCCAGTATACCTAAACGTGTCATCATACATTTCAGTGATATTATCTAACAAGTTTGCAAGCGCAGATATGTATTTATAATTCAACACTCCTCTGGCGGTGCGAGTGAAATCTAACGCGATTAGAAACTGAATCCCGGTGGATTCATGGATCATGTCAGAGGCCGGATGCTCTGTTCTTTCTATCAGGTGCCGTTTAACTACGTGCTCGTAGTGGGTGTGAGTATAAGGAGCTTGGGCAACACGGTGTATATCTTTCATTTTGGCATGTGATACAGTCATTACCTCAGGCAGTACTTTTCCAATATAACACAATCCTTCAGAGTTTGGGGCAAGCCACTTATACGCCTTCCTCCCGCATATGAAATATGCATCATCGGGGAGAACATATGGGACGGAGTAGGACATAACCATATTACACATCTTCCATGTGAAATCTCCTAACCCTAATGCTCCCATCTGTTTAGTACACGTATCAGTTTGTACGATATGTGCGCAGTATCCTGGTGATACCTCTCCAACTCTCGTAATCCTACTTCCTAGGGTATACCTATATCGGAAAGATTTTTCTCTACTGGCTATGTGGCGTATAAGCTCTGTATCTGTAGGCATTCTATCTGCTCTATATGAAAAGGTCATGGTTTGGTTGCTCCATGACACTTCCCAACTTCCCGGCTTTCGGGGATTGGTAATGTTAAAACATATTAGGGATCTATCCACATGAAATTGGTGGAGCTTCAAACTAGGAGGACTGGAGATATTAAACCTCCTGTCCACCGGTCTCCCACCCTTTAGCTCAAGTACCTCCCCTATCGTTAAAGGAAATGGTACTAGTCCTGATTTGCTATGACCTTGAGGTACTTGAGAGCATACCCAACAATCTGTTTGATTTAACACACTACCCACTAAGGAGTGATAGTCACTCAATGGATGCCGGTCCATGTGGATGTTAAAACTGGATTGGCATTTCTTAATGCACCCATCCTCAACTACGTTGTCACAGAGCCTACAGATACAGTTTTCTTCAGCTAACAATCCTTCACAATTCCTTCTATTGTCAATGCTATCGGATCGTTTTCTGATACTCGCCTTTACTTGTTGGTTAAGTTGTTCTTGGAAAACTACGCCTCCATCTTTGTCATCAGAACCCATTCCAGAACCTTTCTCGACCTCCATGGTACTCTCGCCGGAACAGACTGCTCTGGTCAACATCATGGTCAACAGGAAAATCCGGATCACAGTCTCTTGAGGCAAGTCCATCTTATAGGAGGAAACGAAGAAGAATGAGAAGGGGGAAAAAATAATTTGAGGGAGAGGGGATGGGAAGTGGAGAAAAACAATAAAAGGGAAACGGGGGATCGACAACTGCTTTTGATCTTGTGATTTTCAATGCTCAGGTGCCGCCTCAGTCCTCCTGGAACAGACACTCCAGTGATACAACTTCCTCTACCGTCTGTTCCTTATCACGGGACTTCTCTGGATCAGCAACCTTCTTACAATGGGACGAATGAACCCAAGTCTCTCTCTCGGCAACCTTCAATGCTGTAGTGCTAGTCAATAAGACTTGGTATGGTCCTTCCCATCTGTCAATAAGGCAACCTGAGCGTAGAAAATTCCATATCATTACATAATCCCCAGGTTCAATGTCATGGCAATTACTATCTGGTAAATCAGGAATCACCAACTTCAAATTATCATTTTGATTCCTTAACTGTTTACTCATGTTAATCAGGTATTTTACAGTCACTTCATTGTTACACTTCAAATCATCCTGAGGGTTAATCATAACATGCGGTTGTCGACCAAACAAGATTTCAAAGGGAGACAGATTAAGAGGGGACCTGGGAGTGGTTCTGATGCTGTACAGTACAATGGGTAAAGCTTCTGGCCATGTCAATCCTGTCTCTGCCATAACTTTGCTCAGTTTATTTTTAATAGTGCTGTTCACTCTTTCCACCTTCGCACTCGCCTGTGGACGGTATGGAGTGTGCAGCTTGCTATCAATTCCCATCAACTTACACATTCCTTGAAAGACATCACCTGTAAAATGGGTACCCCTATCACTTTCGATTATTCTAGGGATACCATATCTACATACAAATTCCTGCACAATTTTCTTAGCAGTAAACATAGCGGTATTTGTGGCCGCAGGAAATGCTTCGACCCAATTTGAGAATACATCTATACAAACAAGTACATATTTCAAATTTCGACAAGGGGGTAATTGAATGAAGTCAATCTGTATTACCTGGAAAGGGCCGCCTGCAGGTGGGATATGAGATGGTTCTGTTGGTATTGCCTTTCCGATGTTCTTTCTCAAACAGGTAAGGCATGACATTGCTCTCTTACTCGCATGAGATGAAAATCCTGGGGCGCACCAATATGCTCTTACCAACTTGCACATTCCTTCCTTGCCTAGATGAGTCAGCCCGTGAGCTGCCTCAGCTAAACATGGAAGGTACGCTCTGGGGGCCACCGGTTTACCATGTCCATCCGTCCAGAGTCCTGAGGACTCCTGGCCATATCCCTTTGCCTTCCAGACTGCCTTTTCACACAACTTTTGCATTTCACACAACTTCTGTGTGTTGATGGTATTAAATACCATCAATTGTGTGGTGTCTGTCTGTCTGGGGGTACAAGCTGCTAACTTAGCTGCTTCGTCTGCTCGGCTGTTACCAAGTGATACCGGGTCCTGGCTATATGTGTGTGCTTTACACTTGATAACAGCCACTCTGTCGGGTTCCTGTATCGCTGTTAGAAGCCTTTTTATGTGAGCTGCATGCGCTACCGGTGTACCAGCTGCCGTCATGAAATTTCTGAGGCGCCATAGGGCTCCGAAATCATGGACTACCCCGAATGCGTATCTAGAGACGGTGTAGATATTGGCTGATTTGCCCTTAGCCAATTCACATGCTCTAGTTAGGGCGACCAGTTCAGCAACCTGGGCTGAGTGAGGTGGGCCTAGCGGTTCTGCTTCTATGGTGCCTTGGTCATCTACGACTGCGTATCCAGTACACAAGTCTCCCGAGTCTGACTGTCTGTGACAACTACCATCCGTGTAGAACGTGAGCTCTACATCTTCCAGTGGGTTGTCACTGATGTCAGGCCTTGCGGTAAAATTTTGGGTCAAATATTCCATACAATCATGTGTGTCCTCCTTTGTATTAAATCCTCCTTCCCCACCACTCTCATCCTCCACCCTTTGTGCCTGTTCAGGCACACCTGGGAGATATGTTGCAGGATTTAATGCACTGCATCTCCTTATGGTGATGTTTACGGGGGCCATTAGTGCCAATTCCCATCTTGTAAACCGCGCTGATGAGACGTGCCTGGTTTGGGCAGAATTTAACAAGGCTGACACTGCATGTGGTGTATGAATTGTGAGGTTGTGACCTAGCACTACATCTTCGCTTTTCGTTACTAGCAATGCTATCGCAGCAACGCTTCGCAAACATGTGGGGAGGGATCGCGCTACCGTATCTAGCTGAGCGCTATAGTATGCTACTGGCCTGCTGGCATCACCGTGCTTTTGGGTTAAGACGCCTGCCGCGCAACCAGCACTTTCTGTTCCGTACAGCTCAAAGGGTTTCCCATAGTCTGGCATACCTAATGCTGGTGCCTGCGTTAGGCACTGTTTAAGTCTCTCAAATGCCATCTCGGACTCGTCTGTATGCGAAATCCGATCAGGCTTGTTTGAGGAGACCATCTCCTGCAAAGGTAACGCTAGAATGGAAAATCCTGGGATCCAGTTACGGCAATACCCACACATTCCTAAAAATGTTCTGATCTGTTGCTGGGTTTGTGGCAGAGTCATGTCTCTAATTTCTTGAATTCTATCAGCGGTCAGGTGTCTCAGTCCTTGTGTTAGACAGTGTCCCAAATATTTTACCTTAGTTTGGCATAATTGCAACTTGTCTTTGGAAACCTTGTGTCCTGTGTCTGAAAGATGAAACAGGAGCTGTTTCGTATCTTTCAGGGATGCTTCCACTGAATCAGAACACAGTAGTAGATCATCCACGTACTGTATTAATACTGATCCACTCTCTGGTTGGAAAGACTGTAAACAATCATGCAAAGCCTGAGAAAATATACTTGGACTGTCTATGAAACCTTGTGGTAATCGAGTCCATGTGTATTGGACTCCTCTGTATGTAAATGCAAACAAATATTGGCTGTCAGGGTGTAGGGGTACCGAAAAGAAAGCGGAGCAGAGGTCAATAACAGTGAAAAATTTCGCAGTGGGAGGTATTTGCATAAGGATGACAGCTGGATTTGGCACTACGGGGAACTGACTCTCAACTATTTTGTTAATCCCCCTTAGATCCTGCACTAGCCGGTAACCCCTTCCCCCACTCTTTTTCACAGGGAAGATGGGACTATTGGCAGTGCTGGACGTTCTTACCAGAATGCCCTGTTGTAGCAAGCGCTCTATTACGGGATACACTCCTAACTCCACCTCTGGCTTCAGAGGGTATTGTGGGATTTTTGGAGCTATCCTACCATCTTTTACTTGTACAACTACCGGAGCTACGTTTGCCATTAATCCAGTGTCCTGTCCATCTTTAGTCCAAAGTGACTCTGGTATCTGGGATGTCATTTCTTCTACTTGAGATGGAGTCCTATTTGTCATAATGGTATGTGACATTAATTTTGATGGGGAGTCTAACATGTCTCGCACTTCCTGAGCGTGATTCTCAGGTATGTCCAAGAATACACCTTCAGGAGTACAATAAATGACGCACCCCATTTTACACAATAAATCTCTTCCCAGGAGATTAGTCGGTGCCGATGCAGCCAGCAAAAAGGAATGCTTGGTATGTAAAGGCCCTATTGTAATCTCGGCTGGTTTGCTAACAGGGTAGTGCTGGACTACTCCTGTTACTCCTATGGCTGGAATTGTCTTACCAGTGGTTCTCATGCCCACTGTCGAATTTATCACTGATTTGGCCGCCCCCGTATCTACAAGAAAGTTTAATGATTTACCAGCTACATTTATTGCAATCTCGGGTTCGCTTCCAAGATTTGCAATCAATTTTACTGGCTGGAGATTACAGGTATGGCCACACCCCTATTGGGTATGGTGACCTCCCTGAATCCCGCTGGCAGCAACTACTTGTGAGGGAGTTAGCTGGGAACTACCAGAGGCGTGCCAGTCTCTGTTCGGGGGGTATCTTTTTGTTTCCCCTGTATGTGGCTCATAACTCCGTCTCTGTGGACCCTGATCCCAATGTCGTGTGTCGTGTCGTTGTCTAGGGGGTTGGTATGATCTTTGCGAATTTTTCGCTCTACAGTCTCGTGCTATGTGTCCCTGTTTATGACAAAAATAACATGTTACCACATTTGACTTACCCACAGGGTTTGGTGATATAAACACAGGCTGTTTTGTGGTCAGGGCCTGTATACTTACTGACATTAACTTATCACCTTGTGACTCCCTGTGTCTGGTGATATTCCGGTCGTGATCAATAGCAGCCTCTCTCAAAGTAGCCACCGACAGACCTCGCCAACATGGTTGTGTGGTCTGTACCCTGGTCTTTAATGCCTTTTTTAAACCATCCATTAGCATAGATACTGCTACTTCTTGATGATTTGCATTGGTCCTAATGTCCACTATGCCAGTGTACTTTGCCATTTCTAATAGTGCCCGGTGGAAATAATCAGCAGCTGTTTCTGTCTCTTTTTGTTTAATGGAAAAAATTCTATTCTATTTGGCCACAGCTGGAAAATACTCTTTTAACTGTAAACTTAATCTTTTTACGTTATCTTTATTGTACACATCTGTAAGAGGTACATCCTGATCCAGTCCACAGTCAGCTAAAAGTTGAGCTGCGTCGACATTGGAGGGTAAACAAGCCCTCAGCAATATCTGCCAATCTTTGTTATTGGGCTCTAAAGTGTTTCCTAGGTCTCTGATGTATTTTTGGCTAGCAACTAAGTCTTTTCTGGGGTCAGGGAATTCAGACACTATGGTTCTTAATTCCATTCGGGAAAACGGGCTGTACATGGCAATGTTCCTGATAGGAGTGACTCCTGTAGTGTATGTTTTCCCATTTGGAACTGCTATTACCCTCACGGGAGCAAGTTTAGCAACATCATTCTGTGTAGATTCTACAGTCTGTGGTGAAATAGTTTCAGCATAGTGTATGGTGCCGTACTTACCCGTTGATACGACCTCACCTGTCCCTCCGCTAGGGGGCATTGTTACTAATCTTATGGGTTGGGCCGTGCCTACTGTTGTTTCTGATATGGTGGCTGCTAGAGAGAGCGCCGATATTGTTGCCGATTCATCCTCTTGATCACACTCCTGGGGAAAGTTCAAAACAGGGTACAACTTGCTTGGGTTAATACTTGCATGGGTTAACTTATTAACATTATCCTTAACATTTATACAGTTGCTAAGTGCCTGTTTGTTACCCCCTGATGCATCATTCTCCGCAACCAATTTCTCTCCTGATATGTATGGTGGCGGCGGGGCCGTGGCTATCAGTTTCCTGACAGGGCCAGATCCCGCCGCCTGAGCCAATCCTCTCTGTATTTCACCCTCCTGTTGCCATAGCTGCAAATAATCATAATGTTTGATTCGTCTCTTTGCTGATTTAATGAGACATATCCTTCTCCTTAAATTTTGCAACACTTCTGGGCTGAAGCTGCCTACTCTTGGGAATTTCTCCCCGTCATGTACAGTCATTCTCTCCCATTCATCACATAAAATTTCTGTGTCTCTTCCGTATTTTTCACACATTACATACCTTGCCGACCCGACTGGTCGGTTTACAGAATCAACCCGAACCGAGGTTGATCGCCCCCTTCCTGAACAACTGGCCCCCATAATTTGCAGGTGTTGCTTGCTCTACCTCTGACCTTTATATCAGGGTCTTCAGCGAACCCTTACAAAAAACCAAAATATTCAAAGATAGGTTGACGGTGAAGTTTACCGAGCACCTCACTCACTCGCCCACGCCGACCAATATGCCCACACACTGATATAGTGCTGGCGTACTCGACCCAGGGCCCCTATTAACCTTAGTTTACTGGAACATGTAGGTATGATCCGAAGAGCATTAACCCTTTCCAGTAAAGGTGGGGTTGTCGGATAGTTCTAGAGTGACCAGCGAACTTCCCTTTTTGAAAAAATAAAAAATTACACAAATCACGTTAGAATGTACAAATAGCGTTTGTGACCGGGTTTGTACACAAATGGTACTGGTCAGGTTACTAACTAATGCACACAATTACGTGCGGTACAGTCGTTCAGCACATAAGCAACTAATCTTATGTACGGAGCGACCAGTGGAATCGACATTCGGCAGCTGCGAATTCCTTCAGCCTGAGCTTTTATGGCCTATATGGGTGTTGCACCAACCCTTCTTGGTGTTGTGCCTTGTCTCTATAGCGGACTTCTTTGTACCTAGACCTCCTGGTCTGTTATATGACCTCCTGGTCTGACCTCCTGGTCTGCTATACCTCCTGGTCCGCTACACTCTAATGCTCAAATTTTATGTTTAACCAGAGATGCCTCCCTAGCCACCGTGCATGTCACTTACACGTATGTACCTTCACGAGAACTCGATGATTTCTGTGGTTCAATCCCCAAAATTGTAAAAACAAACACTCACTCACCACATATACACTTTTGTTTCTATTTCTATTTCTGCGCAGAAATTTTCTTTAGACCAGATGTGTTGTAAATTTGGAGAAGGATCTGTTAATTTAAATTTCGAATACTAAAATAAACTTGCGCTATTTATCGCCTGTTGCGCTATTTATCGCCTGTTGCGCTATTTATCGCCTGTTGCGCTATTTATCGCCTTGTTAAAAATCAACACTATCGTGTGACTTGAGTTACGTGGGCGTACCCAGACGCTCCGTTGCGTAATTTACGCTGCGTGCTTCGGCCTTTGCGTACGCGAGTCTCAGCCCTTTGTTAGAGACACGTGTACACAAAACCAATGTCCACCGTAACACAATGTACACGTTTATCAATGTAGATGATCCTCGATCCTCTACTGAACCCCACACCAATCTCTCCTTGTACCTTTAGGTAGAGCTGCGTGTGTGCTTTACACTTTATCCCTTAATGCATTACTTTTACACTTTAACTATGAAATAGCGACAAATATCTCTTAGCACGTTTTATCAATTTATAAAATGGCAAACAGGAGAGTGATATATGAAAATACACGAAAAAGAAATGCAGATATGCGTGTGTGCGTACGCAGGATAGAAATAAACAGTTTTAAAAGACACTAGCGTGTTGTTCTTACCTCCGGTTCCGGATTCCCTCAGCACCCTTTACTAAGCGAAGCAGACGCTTATCCCGTCAGCACTGCGAAGAATATGATCTCCCGCCCTTTGCTGATGGATAATGTCTGCTGAAATAACCTAGCAGAGATATGTGAAGGACAGGACGAGCCGCCAATTGATAAAGCTAAATATTTATCTTATATAAAACCCTTTATGAGGTCTAAGAACACTGTACGCTATTTACGTATGGAGTACCGTAAGGGTACGCACGTTGCGTAACAATCGCTTAGCCGTGGTCGAGACGCTCAAGCGTCACGTTCGCTCACGGCCAAGAGATCACAGGCAGGCACACTATTGGCTGCCGACTAACGTAATGATTCGCTATAGCGTAGCGGACGCTCGGGACCACGAGGAGATCACCAGCGGCGCAGACGCTCACAATGTTAAACCTTTATATCTAAACCATAAACAATGTATTATGCAGCAAAACCTTAGTGTAATGATAGAGTGTAGATGCAACCTTGTGTAGCCTGGTTAACTTAAAAGCTGTTCGAGCGTCACCGACGCTCTGAGAATACTTAACACTATGAGAAATACACAGATACCTGGGCTTAGGGTCCAACGCCTTATATATATATTATGAATGTTATACTTGCAAAAGAATTAATACAATACAAGTCATACACTACAATATAACATAGACTAACTAACCAGATAACTACACAGGAAATACAATACAATACTATTACGTTTAAGAGAATACGAGAGAAAGAGGAGAGAGAGAGAGAGAGAGAGAGATATGGCTCAGAATAACAAGGAAGACAATATGATTGCGGAGAAAAACTTACGCACAAAGGGGAACGATCGCATGCGCCTCTGGACATCCAGCTCCCGATTATCAGCAATGAGAACCGTTGAAGAGTGAGAGCTGGATGTGATCGGCTTGTCTATTTATGCCCCACACACAATACAATTCAATGGTCCCTACAATCTCATTGTTCATTGGACACAGGAATTCCTCCTCGCATTATAACAAAAGGTCATAGGTTGATTCATACAGGTGGGCTGTGACAATTTCCAACTGCTCAGGTGGGTGGGAAACTAGGTTTCCCGCCGCATGGATAAGTAAGTGCAAATAATAGTAAATGGACATAAACTTCTTATGTCCATAACTATTCGCACGAGCGATTAATTCGCTTCAAACCAACACCGGAATATTGCTAATTAAATACTCTTCCGATGGATACTAAACACCACTGTATTACTCCCGTCTGACCCTTCGTATCAAACAAAGAGGGACTTCTCTGTACATGAACATTCTACATTAACCATACTTTCAGATTCTATCAAAGGGACCATAATCTACAAAATACATTATATGGTGAAAATATGTAACGAAAGAGTCGCCCGCTAGACGCATACAATCTCTACCGTAAATGCGCATACCGTGCGCCTGCGGGTGCCCGCAACAGCGAGTATGCGCACTCACGGGAGAGCGCACGCACGCGCAGCAGGGACACATATGAGGTGCAAATATGGCAGTGTGCATAGTGATATTTTTCTGACTTTGACAGCGGGCAGTGGCGTCAGTCTGTTTTTAGGTTTGGGGGAGACATCTTTAGCTCTCACTGTACCAACCCCTCCCGTGTTCTGTCACCATTTCACCCCCGTGTTCTGTCACGTATAACCCCCCCATGTTCTGTCACTGTCCCCCCCCATCGTGTTCTGTCACTGTGTCACACCCCCCGTGTTCTTTCACTGTGTCACACCCCCCGTGTTCTGTCACCGTGTCACCCACTCGTGTTCTGTCACCGTGTCACCCCCACCGTGTTCTGTCACCGGGTCACACACCCCGTGTTCTGTCACCGTGTCACCCCCACCGTGTTCTGTCACTGTGTCACACACACCGTGTTCTGTCACTGTCACCCCCCCTCCCCGTGTTCTGTCACTGTGTCACCCCCCCCGTGTTCTGTCACTGTGTCACACCCCCCGTGTTCTGTCACCGTGTCACCCCCCCCCCCCGTGTTCTGTCACCGTGTCACCCCCACCGTGTTCTGTCACCGTGTCACACACCCCGTGTTCTGTCACTGTCACCCCCCCTCCCCGTGTTCTGTCACCGTGTCACCCCCACCGTGTTCTGTCACCGTGTCACACACCCCGTATTCTGTCACTGTCACCCCCCCTCCCCGTGATCTGTCACTGTGTCACACCTTTCCCCAGGGGCCATAAGACACTGGATAATTTGCTTGCTGCACAATAATTATCCTAAATAAAATGTTAATGTGTAAAAGGGGGCTCTACCTGCTGTAATGTGTAAAAGGGGTTCTACCTTCCATACTGTGTAAAAGGGGCTCTATCTGGTGTAATGTGTGTAAGTGGCGCTGTGTGGCGCAATTTGAATAATGGAGACTATTGTGCAGCCTAATATGAATCTGTATTATTTTTTGCCCACACCCCTTCCACATGAAGCACGTCCCTATATTTTTGGCAAGTGGGGGGAGCTGCTATTTTGTATGTGGCCCTTGGATACTGACCGGAAATGTCAAGTGGCCCCTCAGCTGAAATAATTGCCCACCCCTGGTCTAGCGTCTGCATTGAAGTCCCGGTTCCTGTCACGGCAGCATCTGGCGGCTCTTCCCGTGGGTCTTGTCGGTCGCAGGCTCTCGCTTCCGGCAGTGATCTTGCTCCTCAGGGCGAGACCTCACACGCACCCCTCACATGGTCACCTCCCGTCAGAGTGCTCCTCTCCATGGTCTCCTCAACGGCGGCTCCTCCTTTCCTGCTTCGCGGCAGCCAATCAGCTTCCTCCTTAGCGTCCCGCTCTCCACATACCCTGCAGGTCCGCCAAGGTCCTAGTGCCTGCCAATTTCAGGCCGTGGTGCTGCTGATGCCACCAGGTCTGTGCAAATGAGGGGTTTTAACCCCTTCAGTGTGACTGAGCCAGCTAATGCAAAGGGCTTTTTTAGGGGTCTCAGTCAATGAAAGGGAGTGCCAGCATTTATATAATCCCCATACGTCCAGATCACAAGGGGGATCCGTTTTCAAAGTGTCACATAAGTATAGAAGAAATGGGTGCAGTGAGTGCAGTGTGGGTCCCCTCTGGACCCAGGGGCCTGGGTGCACCGCACACACTGCATACATTATTTACGCCACTCATGGTGAGTTGCGAACATATTTGCGGATGTCCGCTGTCTGGCAAAGTTTTCGCATGACATACGCATGCATCCGCACACTTGCACCGGGGTGGGTTTTTGCTCTATATGGGCTTCAACTGTCTGATCGCATAGAAGCGTTCAGGTCTGAATTAGGCCCTAAAGGTCTTGGTCCATAGTTTTGCAGAAAAATATTGGCGTTATAATTGATTGCTTTGTTTCAGAGTTATGTGGCAAAACATCTGCCTGCCATTCACAATGCATCACCATTGTGTTCTGGAAGATGTGACAGTTGGTGAACTCTCCATGTGCACCTGCTGGGTGACCTGGAACATGGGAACTGCAGGGTGGTCTGGAAACTGTGACAGTTATTTGCAGCTACCCACTAAGCAGGGATATTTAAACCTTTTTAAAGGGTTAAAATGCTCTGCCCATCAAATATTTGCTGAGTTGAAACCAGTCAGATCAGATAGTTGTTATTATTGTTATTATTATTATTATTATTATTAATAATAATAATAATAATAATAATATTAACAAAACAACCTAGAAACACTTCACAAAGAACATAAACCAAAATGAAGCTGACTAATTTGAATGATGAATGAATGAATGACAATTATTCTAAATCATTTTATTGTAAACTAAAAGAAAAAAAGGAATTTGACTAAATACAAAAGCGTTTTTATTTTAATTATATAACATCCTGTTCAAATAGTGTACTAAGGGAGACGTTGACTGATATTGGATTTGATCAAGAAGACCAGCTATGAAGGGAATCACTCATACAGTACCTACAGCATATTTGGAAAAATCCACTATCCAATAAATAAAATTTTAAAAAAGTTTGCGTCCCGCAAAGGTTATCAGTGAAATATGTGATTTGCAATTTCCTTCCTGGGTGTTTGCTTACAGTAAATTTGACATTCTATAATATAAGATGCTCTGACGTCTACACTGTAATAAATCACACAAGGATTTCATGGTGCTGATGAAAGAGCCAGCAGACCTAATCCCTGTGCAATGCTGCAGATTTGCCTTTTATACATCACTTGTATAAAACAAAAGCGTATTTCAGCAATGAAATCTCGACAAAATATCTAATAACATGCCCACTACATAAAATGAAAACAAATTTGACACGTTTAATGCAACATTATGTGTAAAAATATTAACTAAAAAGTATTTAATTTACCTTCTCCTTAGTTTCCATCTCACTGCTGTATAATTGTGTTAGCAGGTGCCACGGTGATGCCCATTATTTAAAATATTTAAAATATTATTCTCTTTGCAGTAAATTCCAGAGTATGCCAATCACAGCCATTTATAGGCAGACCTATACAAACAAGATGGCAAAAGGTATATATCAAGATATATAACAAAAACAGGCGCTGCTATGGTTGTTTAATCCAAGCAGCTATTAACTGATAAATAGTCAATCTCCACAAACAATATAAGCACAATAGGTAAAAAAAAAAACAGCTTCAGCATTCAGCATCCAAATAATAATAGGTGTTGATAAAACATGTAATACATATAATTATTATTAATAATAACACAAAAATATTTTATTTAGACAACCAATTAAAAGGCCTTTAAATAACAGTGTCACGATCCGGGTATCTGGACGCCATTTCTTACCCATCAGATGCCTCCTAAGGCTGGCTCAGCGCTCCAGGACCGGATCCCATCTGTTATCCTGATGTGTACATTCCTGTATCCTCTCCTGTCGCTCTGGGACGCTGTCACAGTAAACGCCATATTACACCTGGCATGGCGTCTCCCGCGGCCTCCGCCGCCGTCCCTGAACTTCTGCATGCAGAGTGTCTGAGTGGCGATTACGTCAGCCGCGGCCTCCGCTGTGTCCGCGTGGTTGGATGTGCATCTGTCAGCCTGGCGCCTCCTGTCTCCGGTGGCCGGCGCCGCCATTACTGTTTTCATTACCACATGGATTACAAACCAAACTTCCCTCCAAGTGTCTGCATGGGCGCAGCCATCTTGGATTCTGTCAGCTGATCATTTCCACCAATCTGTTCTCAGTATTGATAATCTGCATAATTGCCTAGCCAATCCCTTCCTTGCTGCAGGTATAAATACACTGTGCCTGAGCAAGGAAGGCGTCAGTGCTTTGGTTGTCAAACCTAGTTCCTGTTTGTCTCTCTCCTGTGATTGTCTTCCAGGTTCCAGCTCCTGTCTCAAGACTTCCACCATAAAGACCCGCACCAGCATTCCACCTGCGGTGTAGCCTGACTCTCCAATCCATTGTGGATTCATCTGTTTCCAGCTACAACATTACCTGCTTCCAGCTCAGCTTCCAGCAGAGTACAGCTTCCCTTAAAGGGCCGGTGTCCTTTCTACACTTTACCACTCTCCACCGGTATTATTATTTCTCCGCTCTCAAGTTCTACATTTCAGTTCATATTTAATCGCTCCCAAGTTCATTTATTATTTAACTGGTTCCAGCTAGTATCCACTCCGTGCTAACAACAGTCTGGTTCCAGCCAGTATCCACAGCAGCTGTTTTATCTTCAGCAACCCAGCTTTTCCTGGAACACCAGCTGGCACAATCCTGGGTTATCTCCATTGCTACAGTCGGGCCTGGTAAGGACTTTCCATCTAGAAGATCATAAGAACTATCTCACACTACCAGTGCCCTGTGGCTCCTGCCATCCTGTAGTACCCAGGAACTGTATTTATTCTTTGCTGACTTTTACGTTTTCTTTTACTGCTGCTGTGTTGCGGAGTTGTCATAATAAACATCATTGACTTTTATCCAAGTTGTCGTGGTCACGCCTTCGGGCAGTTATTATTCATGTTACTTACATGTCCAGGGGTCTGATACAACCTCCCAGGTTCCGGTACATCTCAGCCCCTACAACTGAGGCTGCCTCCCGTCAGCTCAGGCCCTCAGTTGTGACAGTAAGCACTGACCTAATGAATCCAGCCGGAGACCAGGATCAAGCGGCCAGGCCGATGCAAGAACTGGCAGCCCGACTAGAACATCAGGAGGCTGCACAGGGCCACATCATCCGCTGTCTCCAGGATCTCTCTACTCGGCTGGATGGGATTCAGACAACTCTCCGTGGATCAGGCGCGTCTGGTGCGTCAACCACAGTGACTCCAGCTATAACCCCACCCACCTTACCCATTTCTGCTCCACGTCTTCATCTTCCAACGCCAGCAAAATTTGACGGATCTCCAAGATTCTGCAGGGGATTTCTCAACCAGTGTGAGATTCAGTTTGAGCTACAATCTGGCGATTTTCCCAGTGACCGTACAAAAATTGCCTACATTATTTCTCTTCTCAGTGGCTCAGCCCTTGATTGGGCATCACCGTTATGGGAGAGGTCTGACACCCTGCTATCTTCCTACACTGCCTTCGTGTCAACATTCAGGCGCATCTTCGACGAGCCAGGCCGGGTAACCTCAGCTTCATCCGAGATTCTCCGTTTACGCCAGGGGTCACGTACTGTAGGACAATATCTGATACAGTTCCAGATCCTGGCATCCGAACTGGCATGGAACGACGAGGCCCTGTATGCTGCATTCTGGCATGGCTTATCTGAGCGTATTAAAGATGAGTTAGCTACCAGAGACTTACCTTCTAAGTTAGATGAGCTAATCTCACTCTGCACGAAAGTTGATTTACGTTTCAGAGAGAGAGCAACTGAGCGTGGAAGATCATCTGCTCCAAAATCTTCTGCTCCTCCTCCTCGTCAACTGTCACCATCTAAAGATGAGCCCATGCAACTTGGCCGTTCCCGTTTAACTCCTGCTGAGCGCCGAAGACGTCTCTCTGAGTCTCTTTGCCTTTACTGTGCAGCTCCGTCTCACACCATCAATGCCTGTCCCAAACGTCCGGGAAAACTCCAAACCCTAGCTCGCCCAGGAGAGGGCCGGCTAGGAATAATGATCTCCTCTCCATCTCCTCATGATTGTAATCTCCCAGTGTCGCTCCAAATTGCTCAACGTTATCGGAACGTCATTGCCCTCCTTGATTCCGGAGCAGCTGGGAACTTTATTACCGAAGCCTATGTTAAACGGTGGTCCCTACCCACCGAGAGACTTCCTTCGTCCATCTCCTTAACTGCCGTGGATGGCAGTAAAATTTTTGATACAGTTATTGCTCTAAGGACTCTACCAGTTCGTCTGAGAGTGGGAGTTCTTCATTCCGAACTTATTTCACTTTTAGTGATTCCAAGAGCCACACATCCTGTGGTCCTGGGCCTTCCATGGCTCCGTCTTCACAATCCTACAATTGATTGGACGACTACGCAAATCCTGTTTAAAGTATTGCCTGTCTGTTCTTCCTCCCCCAGGTCGTCTGATGTTCCACCTCCTCCATATCAAGATTTCACGGATGTGTTCAGTAAAGCTTCTGCTGATATCCTTCCTCCTCATAGAGAATGGGACTGTCCGATTGATCTCGTTCCAGGGAAGGTTCCACCTCGAGGCCGAACTTATCCGTTGTCTCTGCCTGAGACGCATTCTATGGAGGAATATATTAAAGAGAACCTAGCAAAGGGGTTCATTCGACCTTCTTCTTCTCCAGCCGGCGCAGGCTTCTTTTTTGTAAAAAAGAAAGATGGTGGTCTGCGGCCGTGCATCGACTACAGAGGTTTGAACGACATTACCATCAAGAACCGTTATCCTTTACCCCTGATTACTGAGCTCTTTGACAGAGTTAGCGGAGCTACCATCTTTACAAAGCTGGACTTGCGAGGTGCATACAATCTCATCCGGATCCGTGAGGGTGACGAGTGGAAGACCGCCTTTAACACCCGTGACGGACATTATGAGTACCTCGTCATGCCCTTCGGATTGAGCAATGCTCCAGCTGTCTTCCAGCATTTTGTCAATGAGATCTTCAGAGACATTCTATACCGTCATGTCGTGGTCTATCTAGACGATATCCTCATTTTTGCCAACGATTTAGAGGAACATCGTTTTTGGGTTAAAGAGGTTCTGTCCCGTCTCCGTGTCAATCATCTCTATTGCAAATTAGAAAAATGCGTCTTTGAAGTCAAGTCCATTCCGTTTCTAGGGTACATTGTGTCCGGTTCCGGACTAGAGATGGATCCTGAGAAACTACAAGCAATCCAAAATTGGCCGGTACCCTTAACCCTCAAAGGGGTCCAGAGGTTCTTAGGGTTCGCCAACTATTACCGAAAGTTTATACGAGACTTTTCCACCATTGTGGCGCCTATTACTGCTTTCACTAAGAAGGGTGCTAACCCGTCCAAGTGGTCTGAAGAAGCCATGCAAGCATTTCATCTTTTAAAACAAAGGTTCATCTCTGCGCCTGTTCTGAAACAGCCTGACATCGACTCTCCTTTCATCTTAGAGGTGGATGCCTCCTCCGTTGGAGTAGGAGCGGTGTTATCTCAGAGGGCTAAAGATGGCCATTTACACCCTTGCAGTTTCTTCTCCCGGAAGTTCTCCCCAGCTGAGCGCAACTATGCCATTGGCGACCAGGAGTTGCTAGCCATCAAGCTCGCTCTAGAAGAGTGGAGGTATCTGTTGGAGGGAGCTTCTCATTCAATCACCATACTTACAGACCACAAGAACCTTTTATACCTGAAGGGCGCACAATGTCTCAACCCTCGTCAGGCCAGATGGGCACTTTTCTTTTCCAGGTTCGACTTTAAACTCCAGTTCTGTCCGGGCTCTCAGAATCGCAAGGCCGATGCCCTTTCCCGCTCATGGGAGCAAGAAAATGAGTCAGAGTCTTCAGACAAGCATCCTATTATAAATCCGTTGGTATTCTCCACGGTAGGGATGGACTCTACGCCCCCATCAGGGAAAAGTTTTGTGAAGCCGATGCTAAGGAAGAAGCTCATGCATTGGGCCCATGCTTCCCGTTTTGCCGGACATACAGGTATCCAAAAAACCCTGGAGTTTATCTCTAGGTCCTATTGGTGGCCAACTCTGAAAAAGGACGTCTTGGAGTTTATTGCATCTTGCCCAAAGTGTGCCCAACATAAAGTATCCCGCCAGTCGCCTGCGGGGCAACTGGTTCCACTATCCGTTCCCCGTCGACCATGGACCCACTTGTCGATGGATTTCATTACAGACTTACCCATGTGCAACAAGTTCAATACCATCTGGGTGGTAGTTGACCGGTTCACCAAGATGGCACACTTCATTCCTCTCACCGGTCTTCCGTCAGCTTCCAAGTTGGCTCAAGTATTCATACAAGAGATCTTCCGACTCCACGGTCTTCCTGAAGAAATTATCTCAGATCGAGGAGTTCAATTCACAGCCAAATTCTGGCGAAGTTTATGTCAAGTCCTCCAAGTCAAGCTAAAGTTTTCCACGGCTTACCATCCTCAGACCAATGGTCAAACCGAGAGGGTGAATCAGGACTTGGAGGCCTTCCTCCGCATCTATGTGTCCTCCTCTCAAGATGACTGGGTTCAATTACTTCCCTGGGCCGAGTTCTGTCATAACAACCAGTATCATTCTTCATCTGCTTCAACACCATTCTTCACTAACTTTGGATTCCACCCTAAAGTCCCTGAGTTCCAACCGCTTCCAGCAACTTCTGTTCCCGCAGTGGATATCACCTTGCATCAGTTTGCCAATATCTGGAAGAGCGTACGATCAGCTCTGCTCAAGGCATCGTTCAGGTACAAGAAGTTTGCGGATAAGAAGCGTCGAGCAGTTCCTGCTCTCAAGGTGTGTGATCGGGTATGGTTATCCACGAAGAATTTGAGGTTAAGAGTTCCCAGTATGAAGTTTGCACCTCGCTATATCGGTCCTTTCAAGATTGAACAAGTCATCAATCCTGTTGCTTACAGACTCCAGTTGCCTCCTTTCTTAAAAATACCCAGGACATTCCATGTTTCCCTGTTGAAACCGCTGATCTTGAATCGGTTTCATTCCTCACTTCCTCCAACTCCGAAAGTCCAAACTCAACGAGGCGTTGAGTATGAAGTGGACAAGATCCTGGACTCACGTCACCGTTACGGTCAACTACAATATCTTATTGACTGGAAGGGTTATGGTCCTGAGGAACGTTCATGGACCAATGCTTCTGATGTCCATGCTCCTGCCTTGGTCCGGAGATTCCATTCCAAGTTTCCTCAAAAGCCAAAGAAGTGTCCTGGGGCCACTCCTAAAGGGGGGGGTGCTGTCACGATCCGGGTATCTGGACGCCATTTCTTACCCATCAGATGCCTCCTAAGGCTGGCTCAGCGCTCCAGGACCGGATCCCATCTGTTATCCTGATGTGTACATTCCTGTATCCTCTCCTGTCGCTCTGGGACGCTGTCACAGTAAACGCCATATTACACCTGGCATGGCGTCTCCCACGGCCTCCGCCGCCGTCCCTGAACTTCTGCATGCAGAGTGTCTGAGTGGCGATTACGTCAGCCGCGGCCTCCGCTGTGTCCGCGTGGTTGGATGTGCATCTGTCAGCCTGGCGCCTCCTGTCTCCGGTGGCCGGCGCCGCCATTACTGTTTTCATTACCACATGGATTACAAACCAAACTTCCCTCCAAGTGTCTGCATGGGCGCAGCCATCTTGGATTCTGTCAGCTGATCATTTCCACCAATCTGTTCTCAGTATTGATAATCTGCATAATTGCCTAGCAATCCCTTCCTTGCTGCAGGTATAAATACACTGTGCCTGAGCAAGGAAGGCGTCAGTGCTTTGGTTGTCAAACCTAGTTCCTGTTTGTCTCTCTCCTGTGATTGTCTTCCAGGTTCCAGCTCCTGTCTCAAGACTTCCACCATAGAGACCCGCACCAGCATTCCACCTGCAGTGTAGCCTGACTCTCCAATCCATTGTGGATTCATCTGTTTCCAGCTACAACATTACCTGCTTCCAGCTCAGCTTCCAGCAGAGTACAGCTTCCCTTAAAGGGCCGGTGTCCTTTCTACACTTTACCACTCTCCACCGGTATTATTATTTCTCCGCTCTCAAGTTCTACATTTCAGTTCATATTTCATCGCTCCCAAGTTCATTTATTATTTAACTGGTTCCAGCCAGTATCCACTCCGTGCTAACAACAGTCTGGTTCCAGCCAGTATCCACAGCAGCTGTTTTATCTTCAGCAACCCAGCTTTTCCTGGAACACCAGCTGGCACAATCCTGGGTTATCTCCATTGCTACAGTCGGGCCTGGTAAAGACTTTCCATCTAGAAGATCATAAGAACTATCTCACACTACCAGTGCCCTGTGGCTCCTGCCATCCTGTAGTACCCAGGAACTGTATTTATTATTTGCTGACTTTTACGTTTTCTTTTACTGCTGCTGTGTTGCGGAGTTGTCATAATAAACATCATTGACTTTTATCCAAGTTGTCGTGGTCACGCCTTCGGGCTAGAGATGAGCGGGTTCGGTTTCTCTGAATCCGAACCCGCACGAACTTCATGTTTTTTTTCACGGGTCCGAGCGACTCGGATCTTCCCGCCTTGCTCGGTTAACCCGAGCGCGCCCGAACGTCATCATGACGCTGTCGGATTCTCGCGAGACTCGGATTCTATATAAGGAGCCGCGCGTCGCCGCCATTTTCACACGTGCATTGAGATTGATAGGGAGAGGACGTGGCTGGCGTCCTCTCCATTTAGATTAGGAGAGAGAGAGAGAGATTGACCTGAGGCTGATACTGTAGAAGAGAGTGCAGAGTTTAGTGACTGACCACAGTGACCACCAGCAGTGCAGTTGTTTTATTTAATATATCCGTTCTCTGCCTGAAAAAAACGGTACACACAGTGACTCAGTCACATACCATATCTGTGTGCACTGCTCAGCCCAGTGTGCTGCATGCCTGCATCATCTATGTATATATTATATATCTGACTGTGCTCAGCTCACACAGCTTATAATTGTGGGGGAGACTGGGGAGCACTGCAGTGCCAGTTATAGGTTATAGCAGGAGCCAGGAGTACAAGACAGTCACATACCATATCTGTGTGCACTGCTCAGCCCAGTGTGCTGCATCATCTATGTATATATTATATATCTGACTGTGCTCAGCTCACACAGCTTATAATTGTGGGGGAGACTGGGGAGCACTGCAGTGCCAGTTATAGGTTATAGCAGGAGCCAGGAGTACATATTATATTAAAATTAAACAGTGCACACTTTTGCTGCAGGAGTGCCACTGCCAGTGTGACTGACCAGTGACCTGACCACACTGACCACCAGTATAGTTAGTAGTATACTATATTGTGATTGCCTGAAAAAGTTAAACACTCGTCGTGTGACTTCACTTGTGTGGTGTTTTTTTTTTTATTCTATAAAAAACTCATTCTGCTGACAGACAGTGTCCAGCAGGTCCGTCATTATATAATATATATACCTGTCCGGCTGCAGTAGTGATATATATATATTTTTTATATCATTATTTATCATCCAGTCGCAGCAGACACAGTACGGTAGTTCACGGCTGTAGCTACCTCTGTGTCGGCACTCGGCAGTCCATCCATAATTGTATACCACCTACCCGTGGTTTTTTTTCTTTCTTCTTTATACATACATACTACTACATCTCTTTATCAACCAGTCTATATTAGCAGCAGACACAGTACAGTACGGTAGTTCACGGCTGTGGCTACCTCTGTGTCGGCACTCGGCAGTCCGTCCATAATTGTATACCACCTAACCGTGGTTTTTTTTTCTTTCTTCTTTATACATACATACTACGACATCTCTTTATCAACCAGTCTATATTAGCAGCAGACACAGTACAGTACGGTAGTTCACGGCTGTGGCTACCTCTGTGTCGGCACTCGGCAGTCCGTCCATAATTGTATACCACCTAACCGTGGGTTTTTTTTCTTTCTTCTTCATACATACATACTACGACATCTCTTTATCAACCAGTCTATATTAGCAGCAGACACAGTACAGTACGGTAGTTCACGGCTGTGGCTACCTCTGTGTCGGCACTCGGCAGTCCGTCCATAATTGTATACCACCTAACCGTGGTTTTTTTTTCTTTCTTCTTTATACATACATACTACGACATCTCTTTATCAACCAGTCTATATTAGCAGCAGACACAGTACAGTACGGTAGTTCACGGCTGTGGCTACCTCTGTGTCGGCACTCGGCAGTCCGTCCATAATTGTATACCACCTAACCGTGGTTTTTTTTTCTTTCTTCTTCATACATACATACTACGACATCTCTTTATCAACCAGTCTATATTAGCAGCAGACACAGTACAGTACGGTAGTTCACGGCTGTGGCTACCTCTGTGTCGGCACTCGGCAGTCCGTCCATAATTGTATACCACCTACCCGTGGTTTTTTTTTCTTTCTTCTTTATACATACATACTACTACATCTCTTTATCAACCAGTCTATATCAGCAGCAGACACAGTACAGTACGGTAGTTCACGGCTGTGGCTACCTCTGTGTCGGCACTCGGCAGTCCGTCCATAATTGTATACCACCTACCCGTGGTTTTTTTTTCTTTCTTCTTCATACATACATACTACGACATCTCTTTATCAACCAGTCTACATTAGCAGCAGACACAGTACAGTACGGTAGTTCACGGCTGTGGCTACCTCTGTGTCGGCACTCGGCAGTCCGTCCATAATTGTATACCACCTAACCGTGGTTTTTTTTTCTTTCTTCTTCATACATACATACTACGACATCTCTTTATCAACCAGTCTATATTAGCAGCAGACACAGTACGGTAGTTCACGGCTGTAGCTACCTCTGTGTCGGCACTCGGCAGTCCGTCCATAATTGTATACTAGTATCCATCCATCTCCATTGTTTACCTGAGGTGCCTTTTAGTTGTGCCTATTAAAATATGGAGAACAAAAATGTTGAGGTTCCAAAATTAGGGAAAGATCAAGATCCACTTCCACCTCATGCTGAAGCTGCTGCCACTAGTCATGGCCGAGACGATGAAATGCCAGCAACGTCGTCTGCCAAGGCCGATGCCCAATGTCATAGTACAGAGCATGTCAAATCCAAAACACCAAATATCAGTAAAAAAAGGACTCCAAAACCTAAAATAAAATTGTCGGAGGAGAAGCGTAAACTTGCCAATATGCCATTTACCACACGGAGTGGCAAGGAACGGCTGAGGCCCTGGCCTATGTTCATGGCTAGTGGTTCAGCTTCACATGAGGATGGAGGCACTCAGCCTCTCGCTAGAAAAATGAAAAGACTCAAGCTGGCAAAAGCAGTAGCACCGCAAAGAACTGTGCGTTCTTCAAATCCCAAATCCACAAGGAGAGTCCAATTGTGTCGGTTGCGATGCCTGACCTTCCCAACACTGGACGTGAAGAGCATGCGCCTTCCACCATTTGCACGCCCCCTGCAAGTGCTGGAAGGAGCACCCGCAGTCCAGTTCCTGATAGTCAGATTGAAGATGTCAGTGTTGAAGTACACCAGGATGAGGAGGATATGGGTGTTGCTGGCGCTGGGGAGGAAATTGACCAGGAGGATTCTGATGGTGAGGTGGTTTGTTTAAGTCAGGCACCCGGGGAGACACCTGTTGTCCGTGGGAGGAATATGGCCGTTGACATGCCTGGTGAAAATACCAAAAAAATCAGCTCTTCGGTGTGGAACTATTTCAACAGAAATGCGGACAACAGGTGTCAAGCCGTGTGTTCCCTTTGTCAAGCTGTAATAAGTAGGGGTAAGGACGTTAACCACCTCGGAACATCCTCCCTTATACGTCACCTGCAGCGCATTCATAATAAGTCAGTGACAAGTTCAAAAACTTTGGGTGACAGCGGAAGCAGTCCACTGACCAGTAAATCCCTTCCTCTTGTAACCAAGCTCACGCAAACCACCCCACCAACTCCCTCAGTGTCAATTTCCTCCTTCCCCAGGAATGCCAATAGTCCTGCAGGCAATGTCACTGGCAATTCTGACGAGTCCTCTCCTGCCTGGGATTCCTCCGATGCATCCTTGCGTGTAACGCCTACTGCTGCTGGCGCTGCTGTTGTTGCTGCTGGGAGTCGATGGTCATCCCAGAGGGGAAGTCGTAAGCCCACTTGTACTACTTCCAGTAAGCAATTGACTGTTCAACAGTCCTTTGCGAGGAAGATGAAATATCACAGCAGTCATCCTGCTGCAAAGCGGATAACTGAGGCCTTGACAACTATGTTGGTGTTAGACGTGCGTCCGGTATCCGCCGTTAGTTCACAGGGAACTAGACAATTTATTGAGGCAGTGTGCCCCCGTTACCAAATACCATCTAGGTTCCACTTCTCTAGGCAGGCGATACCGAGAATGTACACGGACGTCAGAAAAAGACTCACCAGTGTCCTAAAAAATGCAGTTGTACCCAATGTCCACTTAACCACGGACATGTGGACAAGTGGAGCAGGGCAGGGTCAGGACTATATGACTATGACAGCCCACTGGGTAGATGTATGGACTCCCGCCGCAAGAACAGCAGCGGCGGCACCAGTAGCAGCATCTCGCAAACGCCAACTCTTTCCTAGGCAGGCTACGCTTTGTATCACCGGTTTCCAGAATACGCACACAGCTGAAAACCTCTTACGGCAACTGAGGAAGATCATCGCGGAATGGCTTACCCCAATTGGACTCTCCTGTGGATTTGTGGCATCGGACAACGCCAGCAATATTGTGTGTGCATTAAATATGGGCAAATTCCAGCACGTCCCATGTTTTGCACATACCTTGAATTTGGTGGTGCAGAATTATTTAAAAAACGACAGGGGCGTGCAAGAGATGCTGTCGGTGGCCAGAAAAATTGCGGGACACTTTCGGCGTACAGGCACCACGTACAGAAGACTGGAGCACCACCAAAAACTACTGAACCTGCCCTGCCATCATCTGAAGCAAGAAGTGGTAACGAGGTGGAATTCAACCCTCTATATGCTTCAGAGGTTGGAGGAGCAGCAAAAGGCCATTCAAGCCTATACAATTGAGCACGATATAGGAGGTGGAATGCACCTGTCTCAAGCGCAGTGGAGAATGATTTCAACGTTGTGCAAGGTTCTGATGCCCTTTGAACTTGCCACACGTGAAGTCAGTTCAGACACTGCCAGCCTGAGTCAGGTCATTCCCCTCATCAGGCTTTTGCAGAAGAAGCTGGAGACATTGAAGGAGGAGCTAACACGGAGCGATTCCGCTAGGCATGTGGGACTTGTGGATGGAGCCCTTAATTCGCTTAACAAGGATTCACGGGTGGTCAATCTGTTGAAATCAGAGCACTACATTTTGGCCACCGTGCTCGATCCTAGATTTAAAGCCTACCTTGGATCTCTCTTTCCGGCAGACACAAGTCTGCTGGGGTTGAAAGACCTGCTGGTGAGAAAATTGTCAAGTCAAGCGGAACGCGACCTGTCAACATCTCCTCCTTCACATTCTCCCGCAACTGGGGGTGCGAGGAAAAGGCTCAGAATTCCGAGCCCACCCGCTGGCGGTGATGCAGGGCAGTCTGGAGCGACTGCTGATGCTGACATCTGGTCCGGACTGAAGGACCTGACAACGATTATGGACATGTCGTCTACTGTCACTGCATATGATTCTCTCACCATTGAAAGAATGGTGGAGGATTATATGAGTGACCGCATCCAAGTAGGCACGTCACACAGTCCATACTTATACTGGCAGGAAAAAGAGGCAATTTGGAGGCCATTGCACAAACTGGCTTTATTCTACCTAAGTTGCCCTCCCACAAGTGTGTACTCCGAAAGAGTGTTTAGTGCCGCCGCTCACCTTGTCAGCAATCGGCGTACGAGGTTACATCCAGAAAATGTGGAGAAGATGATGTTCATTAAAATGAATTATAATCAATTCCTCCGCGGAGACATTGACCAGCAGCAATTGCCTCCACAAAGTACACAGGGAGCTGAGATGGTGGATTCCAGTGGGGACGAATTGATAATCTGTGAGGAGGGGGATGTACACGGTGATATATCGGAGGGTGATGATGAGGTGGACATCTTGCCTCTGTAGAGCCAGTTTGTGCAAGGAGAGATTAATTGCTTCTTTTTTGGGGGGGTCCAAACCAACCCGTCATATCAGTCACAGTCGTGTGGCAGACCCTGTCACTGAAATGATGGGTTGGTTAAAGTGTGCATGTCCTGTTTTGTTTATACAACATAAGGGTGGGTGGGAGGGCCCAAGGACAATTCCATCTTGCACCTCTTTTTTCTTTTATTTTTCTTTGCGTCATGTGCTGTTTGGGGAGGGTTTTTTGGAAGGGACATCCTGCGTGACACTGCAGTGCCACTCCTAAATGGGCACGGTGTTTGTGTCGGCCACTAGGGTCGCTAATCTTACTCACACAGTCAGCTACCTCATTGCGCCTCTTTTTTTCTTTGCGTCATGTGCTGATTGGGGAGGGTTTTTTGGAAGGGACATCCTGCGTGACACTGCAGTGCCACTCCTAAATGGGCCCGGTGTTTGTGTCGGCCACTAGGGTCGCTAATCTTACTCACACAGTCAGCTACCTCATTGCGCCTCTTTTTTTCTTTGCGTCATGTGCTGATTGGGGAGGGTTTTTTGGAAGGGACATCCTGCGTGACACTGCAGTGCCACTCCTAAATGGGCCCGGTGTTTGTGTCGGCCACTAGGGTCGCTAATCTTACTCACACAGTCAGCTACCTCATTGCGCCTCTTTTTTTCTTTGCGTCATGTGCTGATTGGGGAGGGTTTTTTGGAAGGGACATCCTGCGTGACACTGCAGTGCCACTCCTAAATGGGCCCGGTGTTTGTGTCGGCCACTAGGGTCGCTAATCTTACTCACACAGTCAGCTACCTCATTGCGCCTCTTTTTTTCTTTGCGTCATGTGCTGATTGGGGAGGGTTTTTTGGAAGGGACATCCTGCGTGACACTGCAGTGCCACTCCTAAATGGGCCCGGTGTTTGTGTCGGCCACTAGGGTCGCTAATCTTACTCACACAGTCAGCTACCTCATTGCGCCTCTTTTTTTCTTTGCGTCATGTGCTGATTGGGGAGGGTTTTTTGGAAGGGACATCCTGCGTGACACTGCAGTGCCACTCCTAAATGGGCACGGTGTTTGTGTCGGCCACTAGGGTCGCTAATCTTACTCACACAGTCAGCTACCTCATTGCGCCTCTTTTTTTCTTTGCGTCATGTGCTGATTGGGGAGGGTTTTTTGGAAGGGACATCCTGCGTGACACTGCAGTGCCACTCCTAAATGGGCCCGGTGTTTGTGTCGGCCACTAGGGTCGCTAATCTTACTCACACAGTCAGCTACCTCATTGCGCCTCTTTTTTTCTTTGCGTCATGTGCTGATTGGGGAGGGTTTTTTGGAAGGGACATCCTGCGTGACACTGCAGTGCCACTCCTAAATGGGCCCGGTGTTTGTGTCGGCCACTAGGGTCGCTAATCTTACTCACACAGTCAGCTACCTCATTGCGCCTCTTTTTTTCTTTGCGTCATGTGCTGATTGGGGAGGGTTTTTTGGAAGGGACATCCTGCGTGACACTGCAGTGCCACTCCTAAATGGGCCCGGTGTTTGTGTCGGCCACTAGGGTCGCTAATCTTACTCACACAGTCAGCTACCTCATTGCGCCTCTTTTTTTCTTTGCGTCATGTGCTGATTGGGGAGGGTTTTTTGGAAGGGACATCCTGCGTGACACTGCAGTGCCACTCCTAAATGGGCCCGGTGTTTGTGTCGGCCACTAGGGTCGCTAATCTTACTCACACAGTCAGCTACCTCATTGCGCCTCTTTTTTTCTTTGCGTCATGTGCTGATTGGGGAGGGTTTTTTGGAAGGGACATCCTGCGTGACACTGCAGTGCCACTCCTAAATGGGCCCGGTGTTTGTGTCGGCCACTAGGGTCGCTAATCTTACTCACACAGTCAGCTACCTCATTGCGCCTCTTTTTTTCTTTGCGTCATGTGCTGATTGGGGAGGGTTTTTTGGAAGGGACATCCTGCGTGACACTGCAGTGCCACTCCTAAATGGGCCCGGTGTTTGTGTCGGCCACTAGGGTCGCTAATCTTACTCACACAGTCAGCTACCTCATTGCGCCTCTTTTTTTCTTTGCGTCATGTGCTGATTGGGGAGGGTTTTTTGGAAGGGACATCCTGCGTGACACTGCAGTGCCACTCCTAAATGGGCACGGTGTTTGTGTCGGCCACTAGGGTCGCTAATCTTACTCACACAGTCAGCTACCTCATTGCGCCTCTTTTTTTCTTTGCGTCATGTGCTGATTGGGGAGGGTTTTTTGGAAGGGACATCCTGCGTGACACTGCAGTGCCACTCCTAAATGGGCCCGGTGTTTGTGTCGGCCACTAGGGTCGCTAATCTTACTCACACAGTCAGCTACCTCATTGCGCCTCTTTTTTTCTTTGCGTCATGTGCTGATTGGGGAGGGTTTTTTGGAAGGGACATCCTGCGTGACACTGCAGTGCCACTCCTAAATGGGCCCGGTGTTTGTGTCGGCCACTAGGGTCGCTAATCTTACTCACACAGTCAGCTACCTCATTGCGCCTCTTTTTTTCTTTGCGTCATGTGCTGATTGGGGAGGGTTTTTTGGAAGGGACATCCTGCGTGACACTGCAGTGCCACTCCTAAATGGGCCCGGTGTTTGTGTCGGCCACTAGGGTCGCTAATCTTACTCACACAGTCAGCTACCTCATTGCGCCTCTTTTTTTCTTTGCGTCATGTGCTGATTGGGGAGGGTTTTTTGGAAGGGACATCCTGCGTGACACTGCAGTGCCACTCCTAAATGGGCCCGGTGTTTGTGTCGGCCACTAGGGTCGCTAATCTTACTCACACAGTCAGCTACCTCATTGCGCCTCTTTTTTTCTTTGCGTCATGTGCTGATTGGGGAGGGTTTTTTGGAAGGGACATCCTGCGTGACACTGCAGTGCCACTCCTAAATGGGCCCGGTGTTTGTGTCGGCCACTAGGGTCGCTAATCTTACTCACACAGTCAGCTACCTCATTGCGCCTCTTTTTTTCTTTGCGTCATGTGCTGATTGGGGAGGGTTTTTTGGAAGGGACATCCTGCGTGACACTGCAGTGCCACTCCTAAATGGGCCCGGTGTTTGTGTCGGCCACTAGGGTCGCTAATCTTACTCACACAGTCAGCTACCTCATTGCGCCTCTTTTTTTCTTTGCGTCATGTGCTGATTGGGGAGGGTTTTTTGGAAGGGACATCCTGCGTGACACTGCAGTGCCACTCCTAAATGGGCACGGTGTTTGTGTCGGCCACTAGGGTCGCTAATCTTACTCACACAGTCAGCTACCTCATTGCGCCTCTTTTTTTCTTTGCGTCATGTGCTGATTGGGGAGGGTTTTTTGGAAGGGACATCCTGCGTGACACTGCAGTGCCACTCCTAAATGGGCCCGGTGTTTGTGTCGGCCACTAGGGTCGCTAATCTTACTCACACAGTCAGCTACCTCATTGCGCCTCTTTTTTTCTTTGCGTCATGTGCTGATTGGGGAGGGTTTTTTGGAAGGGACATCCTGCGTGACACTGCAGTGCCACTCCTAAATGGGCCCGGTGTTTGTGTCGGCCACTAGGGTCGCTAATCTTACTCACACAGTCAGCTACCTCATTGCGCCTCTTTTTTTCTTTGCGTCATGTGCTGATTGGGGAGGGTTTTTTGGAAGGGACATCCTGCGTGACACTGCAGTGCCACTCCTAAATGGGCCCGGTGTTTGTGTCGGCCACTAGGGTCGCTAATCTTACTCACACAGTCAGCTACCTCATTGCGCCTCTTTTTTTCTTTGCGTCATGTGCTGATTGGGGAGGGTTTTTTGGAAGGGACATCCTGCGTGACACTGCAGTGCCACTCCTAAATGGGCACGGTGTTTGTGTCGGCCACTAGGGTCGCTAATCTTACTCACACAGTCAGCTACCTCATTGCGCCTCTTTTTTTCTTTGCGTCATGTGCTGATTGGGGAGGGTTTTTTGGAAGGGACATCCTGCGTGACACTGCAGTGCCACTCCTAAATGGGCCCGGTGTTTGTGTCGGCCACTAGGGTCGCTAATCTTACTCACACAGTCAGCTACCTCATTGCGCCTCTTTTTTTCTTTGCGTCATGTGCTGATTGGGGAGGGTTTTTTGGAAGGGACATCCTGCGTGACACTGCAGTGCCACTCCTAAATGGGCCCGGTGTTTGTGTCGGCCACTAGGGTCGCTAATCTTACTCACACAGTCAGCTACCTCATTGCGCCTCTTTTTTTCTTTGCGTCATGTGCTGATTGGGGAGGGTTTTTTGGAAGGGACATCCTGCGTGACACTGCAGTGCCACTCCTAAATGGGCCCGGTGTTTGTGTCGGCCACTAGGGTCGCTAATCTTACTCACACAGTCAGCTACCTCATTGCGCCTCTTTTTTTCTTTGCGTCATGTGCTGATTGGGGAGGGTTTTTTGGAAGGGACATCCTGCGTGACACTGCAGTGCCACTCCTAAATGGGCCCGGTGTTTGTGTCGGCCACTAGGGTCGCTAATCTTACTCACACAGTCAGCTACCTCATTGCGCCTCTTTTTTTCTTTGCGTCATGTGCTGATTGGGGAGGGTTTTTTGGAAGGGACATCCTGCGTGACACTGCAGTGCCACTCCTAAATGGGCCCGGTGTTTGTGTCGGCCACTAGGGTCGCTAATCTTACTCACACAGTCAGCTACCTCATTGCGCCTCTTTTTTTCTTTGCGTCATGTGCTGATTGGGGAGGGTTTTTTGGAAGGGACATCCTGCGTGACACTGCAGTGCCACTCCTAAATGGGCCCGGTGTTTGTGTCGGCCACTAGGGTCGCTAATCTTACTCACACAGTCAGCTACCTCATTGCGCCTCTTTTTTTCTTTGCGTCATGTGCTGATTGGGGAGGGTTTTTTGGAAGGGACATCCTGCGTGACACTGCAGTGCCACTCCTAAATGGGCACGGTGTTTGTGTCGGCCACTAGGGTCGCTAATCTTACTCACACAGTCAGCTACCTCATTGCGCCTCTTTTTTTCTTTGCGTCATGTGCTGATTGGGGAGGGTTTTTTGGAAGGGACATCCTGCGTGACACTGCAGTGCCACTCCTAAATGGGCCCGGTGTTTGTGTCGGCCACTAGGGTCGCTAATCTTACTCACACAGTCAGCTACCTCATTGCGCCTCTTTTTTTCTTTGCGTCATGTGCTGATTGGGGAGGGTTTTTTGGAAGGGACATCCTGCGTGACACTGCAGTGCCACTCCTAAATGGGCCCGGTGTTTGTGTCGGCCACTAGGGTCGCTAATCTTACTCACACAGTCAGCTACCTCATTGCGCCTCTTTTTTTCTTTGCGTCATGTGCTGATTGGGGAGGGTTTTTTGGAAGGGACATCCTGCGTGACACTGCAGTGCCACTCCTAAATGGGCCCGGTGTTTGTGTCGGCCACTAGGGTCGCTTATCTTACTCACACAGTCAGCTACCTCATTGCGCCTCTTTTTTTCTTTGCGTCATGTGCTGATTGGGGAGGGTTTTTTGGAAGGGACATCCTGCGTGACACTGCAGTGCCACTCCTAAATGGGCCCGGTGTTTGTGTCGGCCACTAGGGTCGCTTATCTTACTCACACAGTCAGCTACCTCATTGCGCCTCTTTTTTTCTTTGCGTCATGTGCTGATTGGGGAGGGTTTTTTGGAAGGGACATCCTGCGTGACACTGCAGTGCCACTCCTAGATGGGCCAGGTGTTTGTGTCGGCCACTAGTGTCGCTTAGCTTAGTCATCCAGCGACCTTGGTGCAAATTTTAGGACTAAAAATAATATTGTGAGGTGTGAGGTATTCAGAATAGACTGAAAATGAGTGGAAATTATGGTTTTTGAGGTTAATAATAATATGGGATCAAAATGACCCCCAAATTCTATGATTTAAGCTGTTTTTTAGTGTTTTTTTAAAAAAACACCCGAATCCAAAACACACCCGAATCCGACAAAAAAAATTCGGTGAGGTTTTGCCAAAACGCGGTCGAACCCAAAACACGGCCGCGGAACCGAACCCAAAACCAAAACACAAAACCCGAAAAATTTCAGGCGCTCATCTCTACTTCGGGCAGTTATTATTCATGTTACTTACATGTCCATGGGTCTGATACAACCTCCCAGGTTCCGGTACATCTCAGCCCCTACAACTGAGGCTGCCTCCCGTCAGCTCAGGCCCTCAGTTGTGACAAACAGCAATACTGATCAGTATGTAGTTTGGGTCTCTGGGCATGTTTTTATATAATCCCATTAGGAAATGATAGACAGTTCAAATAAGGGGGCACTTGGCCGTGGAGGGACAAATATTCAAGCTTTAAGTAAGTAATTACCAGATCAGCAGTAGTCCTATGGGGTCCAAAGTAGCAATGGTCCAAACAGCAGTTGATAGTTACCCTTGTACCACGACACATACTGTACAATCAACATCCAAGGTAGTGATCTTTGATAAAGCTGCAATTCCAGAAGCAAAATGATTCAGGTGATTGACTCTGATCAGTAGGCATTTTTGCAAGAAGCTACTTAATCAGTACCTTGGACATTCATAGATTTTAAAAAACATAACGTACTAAATATTGTAGTATAATAATTTAATTTTGAAAGAGTTTTTTTATTATTATTAAATATGTGAGTAGCAAGGAAGCCTTTTTAGGGGTATTACTGTCCCAAACAAATGCCACATGTAACCATAACATAAGTGATGATAAACTGAGGCATATTTTAGAAGAGAATCCAAAAAGCTTAATGTAATGAAAGAGTGTTTATAATGTGCTAATAAGTTTTACTTTGATGTTACATTTTCTACCTCATTGAAACCTTATGTGTAGAGCAGAGTGTAGGGGGAAGATGTAACGAACCTTGAAGAGAAATAAAGTAGAGAAGTTGCCCATAGCAACCAATCAGCTCATAGCTATCATTTATCTAGCACAGTTTATAAAATTACAGTTACAAGCTGATTGGTTGCTATGGGCAAACATTTGAAGTAGAGATGAGCGGGTTCGGGTTTTACTCGGATTAACTCGGTTCTCAAAACGGCATCTTATTGGCTATCCAAAACAAGAGAGATCAGTGAGCCAATAAGATGGCATTTTGAGAACCGAGTAAATCAGAGTAAATCAGAGTAAAACCGAACCCGCTCATCTCTAATTTGAAGTGGACTGCGCCTTGAAGTGGACTATGTATACCATAAGGTTCACTCCGACATAACCAAAGTGATTTTACCTGTACATCCAGTAAGTGTTCAAAATTATGTCCGATGTGATCTCTTACAGAGGAACAGTTTTAAGTTCTACTCATGGAACATCAGAGACATCAGTTCCCCTATTGAGAGATGGAAACTTCTCACCAATATCACTGCAGATATGTGGGCAGTGTATGTATATTGCTCAAGCTGATCGAAAAACCACTATCGCCTCAGTTTCCTATTCTTGATGGTAGGTCAACCTTCCATGCTATGTGGAGATCACATTAATAAAACTTCCTAATGGCAAATGTCATTATGTGATAAATGGAGCACTGTAAATCATGTTATAGGTCATGTACAGGTGACAACTGTAAAACAAGTCATGGGTCATAGAGTAAATATTGTCATAAAAAGACTACTAGAGTATGAGCAATAAATCAAGGTTCCCTGTCTGCCTAATACGCCTGTATACTGCAGTTATTTGTTTTATTGTGTGCTTTGATCGTCATGTAGATGGGTGGTTTAAATATAAACATGTCACAAATTAAGAAACAGAGAAATGAAGATCTTGGTGGTTACGCTGAACAACATAAATGTCAGGCTTATTTGTTAATGAGATCATTTTCCAAGCTTTGGTTTTATGGTGGATAGTTACAGGTCTAACATATCTGAATGACTTACTTCAAGTATGTCTTGAGAACTAGGCTGCTTAATCAATAGCACATGGAAATCACTTCACCTTGAGAGAAATGAATGGTTCAGAGGATGTATGCAGCTTTCATCAATTTAATGCACTGCATATTATTGATCGGCTAGGGGTTTTCTCATCAGGACTTAGAAGACATTAAATTGTCCTTGAAGTGCCCATCTTTAATTGCTCCCAAATGCTAACAAGTACTCCGAAATATTTATACATTTGACTTATATGGTTTACTATCAAATGTCCTTTTAATAGTATTACATATAAGTAGTGATGAGCGGGTTCGGTTTCCGAGAAACCGAACCCCCCCGAACTTCACCCTTTTTAGACGGGTCCGAGCCATACTCGGATTCTCCCGTATGGCTCGGTTAACCCGAGCGCGCCCGAACGTCATCATCCCGCTGTCGGATTCTCGCGAGATTCGGATTCTATATAAGCAGCCGCGCGTCGCCGCCATTTTCACACATGCATTGAGATTGATAGGGAGAGGACGTGGCTGGCGTCCTCTCCGTTTATATAGTTATATACTACACAGTTGATCTGATTGCTTAGCTTATTGTGGGGAGGATTGGGGAGCAGCTGTTAGGAGGAGTACAGTGCAGAGTTTTGCTAATAGTGACCACCAGTTTTTTATCCGTTCTCTGCCTGAAAAAAACGCTCCATACCATATCTGTGCTCAGTGTGCTGCATGATATATCTGTGCTGAGTGCTCACACTGCTTAATTGTGGGGACTGGGGAGCAGCTATAGCAGGAGTACAGTGCACAGTTTTGCTGACAGTGACCACCAGTATACGTTTGTCTGCCTGAAAAATACTCCTGTGGTGTCTTTTTTTTTTACACTATAAACGCAGTCTGCTGACAGTGTCCACCAGGTCCATTATACTGTATATAGCAGTACGGTAGGCCACTGCTGTACCTACCTCTGTGTCGTCACTCGTCGTCCATAAGTATACTATCCATCCATCTACATTGTATACCTGTGGTGTCTTTTTTTCTTTATACTATAAACGCAGTCTGCTGACAGTGTCCACCAGGTCCATTATACTGTATATAGCAGTACGGTAGGCCACTGCTGTACCTACCTCTGTGTCATCACTCGTCGTCCATAAGTATACTATCCATCCATCTACATTGCATACCTGTGGTGTCTTTTTTTTTATACTATAAACGCAGTCTGCTGACAGTGTCCACCAGGTCCATTATACTGTATATAGCAGTACGGTAGGCCACTGCTGTACCTACCTCTGTGTCGTCACTTGTCGTCCATAAGTATACTATCCATCCATCTACATTGTATACCTGTGGTGTCTTTTTTTATACTATAAACGCAGTCTGCTGACAGTGTCCACCAGGTCCATTATACTGTATATAGCAGTACGGTAGGCCACTGCTGTACCTACCTCTGTATCGTCACTCGTCGTCCATAAGTATACTATCCATCCATCTACATTGTATACCTGTGGTGTCTTTTTTTTTTATACTATAAACGCAGTCTGCTGACAGTGTCCACCAGGTCCATTATACTGTATATAGCAGTACGGTAGGCCACTGCTGTACCTACCTCTGTGTCGTCACTCGTCATCCATAAGTATACTATCCATCCATCTACATTGTATACCTGTGGTGTCTTTTTTTCTTTATACTATAAATGCAGTCTTCTGACAGTGTCCACCAGGTCCATTATACTGTATATAGCAGTACGGTAGGCCACTGCTGTACCTACCTCTGTGTCGTCACTCGTCGTCCATAAGTATACTATCCATCCATCTACATTGTATACCTGTGGTGTCCTTTTTTTATACTATAAACGCAGTCTGCTGACAGTGTCCACCAGGTCCATTATACTGTATATAGCAGTACGATAGGCCACTGCTGTACCTACCTCTGTGTCATCACTCGTCGTCCATAAGTATACTATCCATCCATCTACATTGTATACCTGTGGTGTCTTTTTTTCTTTATACTATAAACGCAGTCTGCTGAGAGTGTCCACCGGGTCCATTATACTGTATATAGCAGTACGGTAGGCCACTGCTGTACCTACCTCTGTGTCGTCACTCGTCGTCCATAAGTATACTATCCATCCATCTACATTGTATACCTGTGGTGTCTTTTTTTTTTATACTATAAACGCAGTCTGCTGACAGTGTCCACCAGGTCCATTATACTGTATATAGCAGTACGGTAGGCCACTGCTGTACCTACCTCTGTGTCGTCACTCGTCGTCCATAAGTATACTATCCATCCATCTACATTGTATACCTGTGGTGTCTTTTTTTTATACTATAAACGCAGTCTGCTGACAGTGTCCACCAGGTCCATTATACTGTATATAGCAGTACGGTAGGCCACTGCTGTACCTACCTCTGTGTCGTCACTCGTCATCCATAAAGTATACTATCCATCCGTCTACATTGTATACCTGTGGTGCCTTTTAGTTGTGCGCATTAAAATATGGAGAACAAAAATGTGGAGGTTAAAAAAATAGGGAAAGATCAAGATCCACTTCCACCTCGTGCTGAAGCTGCTGCCACTAGTCATGGCCGAGACGATGAAATGCCATTGATAAAGCTAAATATTTATCTTATAACATTCACTATATATTGGTAAGAGACTCAGTACGCAATGGGCGTACGGGGTACCGTAAGGGTACGCACTTAGCGTAGCAGACGATAGGCCGTGGTCGAGATGCACGAGCGACACGTTCGCTCACGGCTTACGCTGGGTATCGAGCACGCTATAGGCGGTCTGAGTACCGTAATGCTACGCTACTAGCGTAGCAGACACTGTGCCCACAAGAGGAACACGAGCGGCGCAGACGCTCACAGGATGACACACAGTAAACCTTGTATGCAACACAATGAGGCTGAGCCTATACTTTAAACCTTGGTTTTGTAATGTGAGCACAATGCAATGCTAATTAACCTCTATTATATAAAAGCCTCTTGAGCGATTGAGACGCTCTGAATACTCTCAGCAATGTAATAAACACACAATACCTTGCTAAGGTTCCAAAACCTTTACTAACGAGATTTAGTTATGTAAAAAGGGAAAATACAGTTAACATTTTATACACTACAGACTAACATCAATATCTAAACATAATAACTACACATATACAATATACAACAGCGTAACAATAACAGAGAGAGAGAGAGAGAGAGAGAGTATGGCAAATACAAACAGAGAACAAGTTGGTTACAGAGAAAAACTTACACACTGGGGAATGATCGCTGCGCAGCCCTGGTCACCAGCTCTCAAGTTAGTCAGTGATGAAAACCTTTTGTGGAGAGTAGCCTGAGCTGGCCCAAACTGGCTGCCTTATATACACTGCATACAGTACACTACAAGGGGCCTACAATCTCATTGTTCATTGGACACAGGAATCTGTCTTCACCTTATAACAAAAGGTCATAGGTTGATTCAAACAGGTGGGTTGTGACTATTTCATACTGCTCAGGTGGGAGGGAATCTCAGGATTCCCGCCGCATGGATAATGAACTGCAAATATAGTAAATGTCCATAAACTTCATATAGACATAACTATTCGCAGGAGCGATTAATTTCTCTCAAACCAATACCGGAATGTTTCTAATAATATACTCTACCGTTGCATACCAAACACCACTGCTCAAAACCTGTCTGACCCTTCGTATCATGTAAAGAGGGATTTCTCTGTCCATAAACCAGTTACACTAAACAAACTTACTGATATTATTAAGGAGACCATAACCTACAAAATGCACTATTTGGATTAACTATGTGACAATTGAGTCGCCCGCCAGACGCACACAAACTCTACCGTAAATGCACATACCACGCGCTTGAGCGCATGTCCGTGGAGGCGCCGTCACGCAACTGCGAATATGCGCACGGACGGGAGAGAATGTGCACGTGCAGCGGGCAAGCGCATGGGGTTAGTACAAGGCATGAGAATAACTATATTTTTCGACTTTGACAGTCCACCCTTTGGCAGTCACCAATAACTGCCACTTCCTAAACAAAACAGAAAAATATATGTCATCATGTAAACACCTTTTCATGATTGGGTAAGGGGAGGAGAGGAGAAGGTAGGAAAAGTATGACCTAGTGAGATAGTAAAAGCATGTGTGTATGAAATCCATGTTTGAGGGGTCATGTATCATCGTGCCGTACGTGTTTTAAATCAAGCTTCGAGGTATTGCGAAGTATACATTTGAATCCTTCTTATCCCGTATCAAGGGTCTGTGGATGGGCTGTCAAACTCTACCGAGCTCTTTTCGGCTTTTGGTTGCAACAAATGGGGAGCACATTTAGTTGATGATACATGAAGGGGGGAACATGTGAATGCTGATATATGTGTCTATATTCCCTGTCGACTATATGTGTCATTACCTGGAGGTTGTAGAGATGAAGATAAGAAACAATCATTATAAATGCAGTCGTAAACTATGTGAGTTTAAATAAACAGTCGCCGATTGAGGTCTTGTCTGATGTCTTGTCTTGATGTACATGTTGTCTGATGTCTCTCGGTGCTTTTGCTATAAATAGCGAGCAAAAGCTTTTCCATTGTCCATAAAATTACAGTCTCTAAAGTATTGGGCTATCGTAAAAGTTAAAGTCACTAGGGATATTGGGGGCTTGTAGCATAGTTCATCAATGGTCTGTATAAAAGAGGTTGTCAAATTCTTCTTCCAAGCGGATGTCTTTGTACCATGGAGGAAAACAAAGGAGAAACGGGTGAAAGAAACGGACCGTGGAATCACATTTTCATCACAACATTGTCTCTATCGTTGGGTCATAAATCAAATTAGTTGTTGTTATTACAGTGTCCTCGCTCCTCAGACTCATTACTCTGGTACTACCTTTACACTTCGTTAAAGTCCGAACGCATCTAAATATCAGGCCAACCAATATGACGACTCCCAGAATACACAAGAGAAATTTTCCTACGTCCATTATAATACCTTGGGTCCATTCTCCTAAACCAGAGTACCAATTTCGTGGGTTCAACCATGACACCCAACTGGTCAGCTCATTACCCACAGCAGCGAGTGTGAGATTGTGTTTCCTTCGAAACTCCCACTTTAATTGCAAAATGTCATCCATCTTTTGGTCTATGACCTCGGCCGGGTCCTCAGTGCTGTTTGTAATATACGTGCAGCACTTTACACCATACTGAGTTGCTAGGGTAACACAATACCCGCCTGTCACTGCTGTGAGATAATTGAGAATCATCCTATGCTGAACCAGCTCTGTTTTGTAGGCTTGTAACTCTTTCCCAGTGTACCTGAACGTGTCCTCATACATTTCGGTGATATTGTCTAACAAGTTCGCTAGCGCAGATATATATTTATAATTTATCACTCCTCTGGCGGTACGAGTGATATCTAACGCGAGTAGGAATTGAATCCCGTGGATTCATGGATCAGATCAGAGGCCGAGTGCTCTGTCCTCTCTATCAGGTGCCTTTTAACGACGTGCTCGTAATGAGTGTGAGTATAAGGAGCTTGGGCACCGCGGTGAATGTCTTTCATTTTGTTATGGGATACAGTCATTACTTCAGGCAGTACTTTTCCAATGTAACACAATCCCTCTGAGTTTGGGGCAAGCCACTTATACGCCTTTCTCCCGCATATGAAATATGCATCATCGGGGAGAACATATGGGACAGAGTATGACATTACCATGTTACAAATTTTCCATGTGAAATCTCCTAACCCTAACTCTCCCATCTGTCTAGTACACGTATCAGGTTGTACGATATGTGCACAGTATCCTGGTGATACTTCTCCAACTCGCATGGTCCTACTTCCTAGAGTATACCTATACCGGAAATATTTTCCACTGTTGGCGATCTGGCGTATAAGCTCTGTGTCTATGGGCATTCTATCGGCTCTATATGAAAATGTCATGGTTTGATTACTCCATGACACTTCCCAATTTCCCGGCTTTTGGGGATTGGAAATGTTAAAGCATACTAAGGACTTATCCACGTGATACTAGTGGAGCTTCAAACTAGGAGGACTAGAGATATTAAACCTCTTGTCCACCGACCTCCCACCACTTAACTCAAGTACCTCTCCTACAGTTAAAGGGAATGGTACTAGTCCTGATTTGCTATGACCTTGAGGTACTTGAGAGCATACCCAACAGTCTGTCTGATTTAACACTTTACCCACTAAGGAGTGATAGTCACTCAATGGATGCCGGTCCATGTGGACATTAAAACAGGACTGACATTTCTTGATGCACCCATCCTCAACTATATTGTCACAATGCCTACAGATGCAGTTCTCTTCAGCTAACAATCCTTCACAATTCCTTCTATTGTCAATGCTAACAGATCGTTTTCTGATACTCGCCTTTACTCGGTGATTATGTTGCTCTTGGAAAACTACGCCTCCATCCTGGTCATCAGAACCAATTCCAGATCCTTTCTCGACCTCCATGGTACTCTCACCGAAACAGACTGCTCTGGTCAACATCATGGTCAACAGGAAAATCCGGATCACAGTCTCTTGGGGCAAGTCCATCTTATAGGAGGAAAAGGAGAAAAATAAGAAGGGGGAAGGAGAATAGGAGGGAGATGGGAACTGGAGAAAATAACAAAAGGGAAAAAGAAATCTGGCTCGACAAATGCCTCCGGTCTTATTATTCTCAGCGCTCAGGTGTCGTCTCAACCTTCCCGGAACAGACACTCTAGTGATACTACCTCTACCGTCTGTTCTTTATCACGGGACCTCTCTGGGTCAGCAACCTTTTTACAATGAGACGAATGGACCCCAAGTCTCTCTCTCGGCAACCTTCAATGCTGTCGTGCTGGTCAATAAGACTTGATATGGTCCTTCCCATCTGTCAATAAGGCAACCTGAGCGTAGAAAATTCCGTATCATTACATAATCCCCAGGTTCAATGTCATGACAATTACTGTCTAGCAAATGTCACAACTGAGGGCTGGTGCTGACCAGGGGGAAGCCTCAGTTGTAGGGGCTGAGGTATATGTGTACCTGGGAGGCAGTACAGGGTTCTTAGACATGCAGGGAACCTTTAGAACAAATGCCCGAAGGCATGACCAAGACAACGAAGGAAAGTTCAAAGGTTTATTAAACACAGTTCAGAGGAATACTGATGACTTGGTACAGGTAACAGGAATCACAGTTCAGATAAATACTTGGGATCGATGACGGAACACCGATGGTGACTTGGGATCGATGACGGAACACCGATGGTGACTTGGGATCGATGGCGGAACACCGATGGTGACTTGGGATCGATGGCGGAACACCGATGAAGACTTGGGATCGATGGCAGAACACCGATGGAGACTTGGGATCGATGGTGGAACACCGATGGTTACTGGGGATCGATGGTGGAACACCGATGGTTACTGGGGATCGATGGCGGAACACCGATGGTTACTGGGGATCGATGGCGGAACACCGATGGAGACTTGGGATCGATGGTGGAACACCGATGGAGACTTGGGATCGATGGCGGAACACCGATGGTTACTGGCAGGGCAGAGCACCACTGGAAGCTAGAAGCTGGAAGCCGGTCTCAGATAACTGCCAGTCACAGGGAGCAATGTAGACACTGCAGAGTCAGGCTGTACAGCAGAGAAAGTCCATGGAAGAACTGCACACTGGAATCACTGAAGACAATTGAAGCACTGACAACTCTTTCCAGCCCAGGAACAAGATATTTATACCAGCTGGGAAACAGGGATTGGCTGGCTGATTAAGCAGAGTCCAGAGTGCAGCTGCTGGGTAATCAGGCCGAGAGCAGAGTACAGCTGATAGGCTGAAAAGTAACATGTGATGAAAACAAACATGGCTGCGCCCATGTTTGAACTTGGAGGGAAAGACTGTTTGTAACTTGCATGTGAAACTTAACCCTGATGCTGCCAGAATCACAGTAAAGAGATTAGAAACAATGAGATGCAGCGTGCTGCACACAGACAGTGCAGATGGAATCCAGGCTTGGAACACTGGGACAGTCTCAGGAGACATTTGGAAGGTAAATACTGATAAGGAATTACCTGGATCGTGACAGCAAATCAGGAATCACCAACTTTAGATTATCATTCTGATTCCTCAATTGCTTACTCATTTTAACCAAATACTTTACAGTGACTTCATTGTTAAATTTCAAATCATCCTGGGGGCGGTACGGAGTGTGCAGCTTGCTATTAATTCCCATCAACTTACACATTGCTTGAACACTTCACCTGTGAAATGGGTACCCCTATCACTCTCAATGATTCTAGGGATACCGTACCTACACACAAATTCCTGCACAATTTTATTTGCAGTAAACACAGCGGTATTTGTGGCCGCGGGAAATGCTTCAACCCAATTTGAGAACACGTCAATACAAACCAATACATATTTTAAATTTCTACAAGGTGGCAATTGTATGAAATCAATTTGTATTACCTGGAAAGGACCATCTGTAGGAGGGATATGGGATGGCTCTGTTGGTATTGCCTTTCCAATATTCTTCCTCAAGCAGGTGAGACATGTCATCGCTCTTTTACCCGCATGGGAAGAAAATCCTGGGGCGCACCAATAAGCTCTTACCAACTTACACATTCCTTCTTTGCCTAGATGAGTCAGTCCATGTGCCGCTTCCGCTAGACTTGGAAGGTATGCTCTGGGTGCCACTGGCTTACCTAGTACATCTGTCCAGAGTCCTGAGGACTCCTGGCCATATCCTTTTGACCTCCAAACTGCCCTTTCTTGTGGTGAACACAAATTTTGCATTTCATATAATTTCTGTGTGTTTACAGTATTAAATACCATCAGTTGTGTGCTTTCTGTCTGTATGGGGTTACTGGCTGCTGATTTAGCAGCTTCGTCTACTCGGCTGTTACCAAGTGATACCGGGTCTTGGCTATACGTGTGAGCTTTACACTTGATAACAGCCACTCTGTCGGGTTCCTGTATCGCTGTTAGAAGTCTTTTGATGTGGGCTGCATGTGCTATGGGTGTGCCAGCTGCCGTCATGAAATTTCTGAGGCGCCATAGGGCCCCGAAATCATGGACTAATCCGAAGGCGTACCTAGAATCTGTGTAGATATTGGCTGACTTGCCTTTAGCCAGTTCGCATGCTCTGGTTAGGGCAACCAGTTCAGCAACTTGTGCTGAGTGTGGTGGGCCTAGGGGTTCCGCTTCTATGGTACCTTGGTCATCTACGACTGCGTATCCAGTACACAAGTCTCCCGAGTCCGTCTGTCTGTGACAACTGCCGTCAGTGTAGAAAGTAAAATCTACATCTTCCAGTGGGTTGTCACTGATGTCAGGCCTTGCCGTGAAATTTTGGGCCAAATATTCCATACAATCATGTGTGTCATTTTCCTTACTAAATCCTCCTTCACCATCACTCTCATCCTCCACCCTTTGTGCCTGTCCAGGCACACCTGGGAGATATGTTGCAGGATTTAGTGCGCTGCATCTCCTTATGGTGATGTTTACGGGGGCCATCAACGCCAATTCCCATCTTGTAAACCGTGCTGATGAGACGTGTCTGGTTTGGGCCGAATTTAGTAAGGCTGACACTGCATGTGGTGTATAAATTGTGAGGTTGTGTCCTAGCACTACATCTTCGCTTTTACTTACTAGCAATGCTATTGCTGCAACACTTCGCAAGCATGTGGGGAGGGATCGCGCTACCGTGTCTAGCTGAGCGCTATAGTAGGCTACCGGCCTGCTGGCATCACCATGCTTCTGGGTTAAGACACCTGCCGCGCACCCAGCACTCTCTGTTCCGTACAGCTCAAAGGGTTTTCCATAATCTGGCATGCCTAATGCTGGTGCCTGCGTTAGGCACTGTTTAAGTCTCTCAAATGCCATCTCAGACTCGTCTGTGTGCGAAATCCGATCAGGTTTGTTTGAGGAGACCATCTCCTGTAAAGGCAAGGCCAGTATGGAAAAACCTGGGATCCAGATACGGCAATACCCACACATTCCTAAAAACGTTCTAATCTGTTGCTGGGTTTGTGGCAGGGTCATGTCACGAATTGCTTGAATTCTATCAGCGGTGAGGTGTCTCAGTCCTTGTGTCAGACAGTGTCCCAAGTATTTTACCCTGGTCTGGCATAATTGTAACTTGTCTTTGGAAACTTTGTGTCCGGTGTTTGAAAGATGAAACAGGAGTTGTTTCGTATCTCTCAGAGATGATTCCAGTGAATCTGAACACAGCAGTAGGTCATCCACATACTGTATTAATATTGATCCACTCTCAGGTTGAAAAGACTGTAAACAATCATGCAAGGCCTGTGAGAAAATACTTGGACTGTCAATGAAACCTTGTGGTAATCGAGTCCAGGTGTACTGAACTCCTCTGTATGTAAATGCGAATAAGTATTGACTGTCAGGGTGCAGAGGTACCGAGAAGAAGGCGGAGCAGAGGTCAATCACAGTGAAAAATTTGGCAGTGGGAGGGATTTGCATAAGGATGACAGCTGGATTTGGCACTACGGGGAATTGACTCTCAACTATTTTGTTGATCCCTCTTAGATCCTGCACTAATCTGTAACCCCTCCCCCCACTCTTTTTAACAGGGAAGATGGGACTGTTGGCAGTGCTGGACGTCCTTACCAGAATGCCCTGTTGTAGCAAGCGCTCTATTACAGGGTAAACTCCTAACTCCACCTCTGGCTTCAGAGGGTATTGTGGGATTTTTGGAGCTATCCTACCATCTTTTACTTGTACAACTACTGGGGCTACGTTTGCCATTAATCCAGTGTCTTGTCCATCCTTGGTCCAAAGTGATTCCGGTATCTGGGAAATCATTTCCTCTACCTTGGACGGACACCTATTTACAATAACAGTGTGTGACATTAATCTTGTTGGGGAGTCTAGCATATCCTGCACTTCCTGAGCGTGGTTTTCGGGTATGTCCAAGAACACACCTTCAGGAGTATAATATATGACACATCCCATTTTGCACAGTAAATCTCTCCATAGGAGATTAGTCGGAGCAGATGCAGCCAGCAGAAAAGAATGCTTGGTATGCAAAGGCCCTGTTGTAATCTCTGCAGGTTTGCTTAAAGGGTAGTGTTGTATAGTGATGAGCGGGTTCGGTTCCTCGGAATCCGAACCCGCCCGAACTTCAGCTTTTTTTACACGGATCCGAGCGACTCGGATCTTCCCGCCTTGCTCGGTTAACCCGAGCGCGCCCGAACGTCATCATGACGCTGTCGGATTCTCGCGAGGCTCGGATTCTATCGCGAGACTCGGATTCTATATAAGGAGCCGCGCGTCGCCGCCATTTTACACGTGCATTGAGATTGATAGTGAGAGGACGTGGCTGGCGTCCTCTCCGTTTAGAGAAGAAATAGATAGGAGAGTGAGAGTGAGACAGTGACACTTCATTTACTGGAGCTTAGGAGGAGTACTCAGACAGAGAGTGCAGAATTTTGCTGATAGTATTAGTTAGTAATACTAGTGACAGAGTGAGACAGTGACACTTCATTTACTGGAGCTTAGGAGGAGTACTCAGACAGAGAGTGCAGAATTTTGCTGATAGTATTAGTTAGTTATACTAGTGACTGACCAGTGACCACCAGTGCAGTTTTATATTATTTAATATAATCCGTTCTCTGCTAGAGATGAGCGGGTTCGGTTCCTCGGAATCCGAACCCGCCCGAACTTCATGTTTTTTTTCACGGGTCCGAGCGACTCGGATCTTCCCGCCTTGCTCAGTTAACCCGAGCGCGCCCGAATGTCATCATGACGCTGTCGGATTCTCGCGAGACTCGGATTCTATATAAGGAGCCGCGCGTCGCCGCCATTTTCACACGTGCATTGAGATTGATAGGGAGAGGACATGGCTGGCGTCCTCTCCATTTAGATTAGAAGAGAGAGAGTGAGATTGATTTGAGACAGAGACACTTGATTTACTGGAGCTTAGGAGTACTGTAGAGAGTGCAGAGTTTAGTAGTGACTGACCACAGTGACCACCAGACAGTGCAGTTTTATTTAATATAATCCGTTCTCTGCCTGAAAAAAACGATACACAGTGACTCAGTCACATACCATATCTGTGTGCACTGCTCAGCCCAGTGTGCTGCATCATCTATGTATATATCTGACTGTGCTCACACAGCTTATAATTGTGGGGGAGACTGGGGAGCAGTGCCAGTTATAGGTTATAGCAGGAGCCAGGAGTACATATTATTAAAATTAAACAGTGCACACTTTTGCTGCAGGAGTGCCACTGCCAGTGTGACTGACCAGTGACCTGACCACACTGACCACCAGTATAGTTAGTAGTATACTATATTGTGATTGCCTGAAAAAGTTAAACACTCGTCGTGTGACTTGTGTGGTGTTTTTTTTTTTATTCTATAAAAAACTCATTCTGCTGACAGACAGTGTCCAGCAGGTCCGTCATTATATAATATATACCTGTCCGGCTGCAGTAGTGATATATATATATTTTTTATATCATTATTTATCATCCAGTCGCAGCAGACACAGTACGGTAGTTCACGGCTGTAGCTACCTCTGTGTCGGCACTCGGCAGTCCATCCATAATTGTATACCACCTACCCGTGGTTTTTTTTTCTTTCTTCTTTATACATACATACTACATCTCTTTATCAACCAGTCTATATTAGCAGCAGACACAGTACAGTAGTCCACGGCTGTAGCTACCTCTGTGTCGGCACTCGGCAGTCCATCCATAATTGTATACCACCTACCCGTGGTTTTTTTTTCTTTCTTCTTTAAACATACATACTACATCTCTTTATCAACCAGTCTATATTAGCAGCAGACACAGTACAGTATGGTAGTCCACGGCTGTAGCTACCTCTTTGTCGGCACTCGGCAGTCCGTCCATAATTGTATACCACCTACCCGTGGTTTTTTTTTCTTTCTTCTTTATACATACATACTACATCTCTTTATCAACCAGTCTATATTAGCAGCAGACACAGTACAGTAGTCCACGGCTGTAGCTACCTCTGTGTCGGCACTCGGCAGTCCATCCATAATTGTATACCACCTACCCGTGGTTTTTTTTTCTTTCTTCTTTATACATACATACTACATCTCTTTATCAACCAGTCTATATTAGCAGCAGACACAGTACAGTACGGTAGTCCACGGCTGTAGCTACCTCTGTGTCAGCACTCGGCAGTCCGTCCATAATTGTATACCACCTACCCGTGGTTTTTTTTTCTTTCTTCTTTATACATACATACTACATCTCTTTATCAACCAGTCTATATTAGCAGCAGACACAGTACAGTAGTCCACGGCTGTAGCTACCTCTGTGTCGGCACTCGGCAGTCCATCCATAATTGTATACCACCTACCCGTGGTTTTTTTTTCTTTCTTCTTTATACATACATACTACATCTCTTTATCAACCAGTCTATATTAGCAGCAGACACAGTACAGTACAGTAGTCCACGGCTGTAGCTACCTCTGTGTCGGCACTCGGCAGTCCGTCCATAATTGTATACCACCTACCCGTGGTTTTTTTTTCTTTCTTCTTTATACATACTACATCTCATTATCATCCAGTCTATATTAGCAGCAGACACAGTACAGTATGGTAGTCCACGGCTGTAGCTACCTCTGTGTCGGCACTCGGCAGTCCGTCCATAATTGTATACCACCTACCCGTGGTTTTTTTTTTCTTTCTTCTTTATACATACTACATCTCATTATCAACCAGTCTATATTAGCAGCAGACACAGTACGGTAGTCCACGGCTGTAGCTACCTCTGTGTCGGCACTCGGCAGTCCGTCCATAATTGTATACCACCTACCCGTGGTTTTTTTTTTTCTTTCTTCTTTATACATACTACATCTCATTATCAACCAGTCTATATTAGCAGCAGACACAGTACGGTAGTCCACGGCTGTAGCTACCTCTGTGTCGGCACTCGGCAGTCCATCCATAATTGTATACCACCTACCCGTGGTTTTTTTTTCTTTCTTCTTTATACATACATACTACATCTCATTATCATCCAGTCTATATTAGCAGCAGACACAGTACAGTACAATAGTCCACGGCTGTGGCTACCTCTGTGTCGGCACTCGGCAGTCCATCCATAATTGTATACTAGTATCCATCCATCTCCATTGTTTACCTGAGGTGCCTTTTAGTTGTGCCTATTAAAATATGGAGAACAAAAATGTTGAGGTTCCAAAATTAGGGAAAGATCAAGATCCACTTCCACCTCGTGCTGAAGCTGCTGCCACTAGTCATGGCCGAGACGATGAAATGCCAGCAACGTCGTCTGCCAAGGCCGATGCCCAATGTCATAGTACAGAGCATGTCAAATCCAAAACACCAAATATCAGTAAAAAAAGGACTCCAAAACCTAAAATAAAATTGTCGGAGGAGAAGCGTAAACTTGCCAATATGCCATTTACCACACGGAGTGGCAAGGAACGGCTGAGGCCCTGGCCTATGATCATGGCTAGTGGTTCAGCTTCACATGAGGATGGAAGCACTCAGCCTCTCGCTAGAAAACTGAAAAGACTCAAGCTGGCAAAAGCACCGCAAAGAACTGTGCGTTCTTCGAAATCCCAAATCCACAAGGAGAGTCCAATTGTGTCGGTTGCGATGCCTGACCTTCCCAACACTGGACGTGAAGAGCATGCGCCTTCCACCATTTGCACGCCCCCTGCAAGTGCTGGAAGGAGCACCCGCAGTCCAGTTCCTGATAGTCAGATTGAAGATGTCAGTGTTGAAGTACACCAGGATGAGGAGGATATGGGTGTTGCTGGCGCTGGGGAGGAAATTGACCAGGAGGATTCTGATGGTGAGGTGGTTTGTTTAAGTCAGGCACCCGGGGAGACACCTGTTGTCCGTGGGAGGAATATGGCCGTTGACATGCCTGGTGAAAATACCAAAAAAATCAGCTCTTCGGTGTGGAAGTATTTCACCAGAAATGCGGACAACATTTGTCAAGCCGTGTGTTCTCTTTGTCAAGCTGTAATAAGTAGGGGTAAGGACGTTAACCACCTCGGAACATCCTCCCTTATACGTCACCTGCAGCGCATTCATAATAAGTCAGTGACAAGTTCAAAAACTTTGGGCGACAGCGGAAGCAGTCCACTGACCAGTAAATCCCTTCCTCTTGTAACCAAGCTCACGCAAACCACCCCACCAACTCCCTCAGTGTCAATTTCCTCCTTCCCCAGGAATGCCAATAGTCCTGCAGGCCATGTCACTGGCAATTCTGACGAGTCCTCTCCTGCCTGGGATTCCTCCGATGCATCCTTGCGTGTAACGCCTACTGCTGCTGGCGCTGCTGTTGTTGCTGCTGGGAGTCGATGGTCATCCCAGAGGGGAAGTCGTAAGCCCACTTGTACTACTTCCAGTAAGCAATTGATTGTCCAACAGTCCTTTGCGAGGAAGATGAAATATCACAGCAGTCATCCTGCTGGAAAGCGGATAACTGAGGCCTTGACAACTATGTTGGTGTTAGACGTGCGTCCGGTATCCGCCGTTAGTTCACAGGGAACTAGACAATTTATTGAGGCAGTGTGCCCCCGTTACCAAATACCATCTAGGTTCCACTTCTCTAGGCAGGCGATACCGAGAATGTACACGGACGTCAGAAAAAGACTCACCAGTGTCCTAAAAAATGCAGTTGTACCCAATGTCCACTTAACCACGGACATGTGGACAAGTGGAGCAGGGCAGGGTCAGGACTATATGACTGTGACAGCCCACTGGGTAGATGTATGGACTCCCGCCGCAAGAACAGCAGCGGCGGCACCAGTAGCAGCATCTCGCAAACGCCAACTCTTTCCTAGGCAGGCTACGCTTTGTATCACCGCTTTCCAGAATACGCACACAGCTAAAAACCTCTTACGGCAACTGAGGAAGATCATCGCGGAATGGCTTACCCCAATTGGACTCTCCTGTGGATTTGTGGCATCGGACAACGCCAGCAATATTGTGTGTGCATTAAATATGGGCAAATTCCAGCACGTCCCATGTTTTGCACATACCTTGAATTTGGTGGTGCAGAATTTTTAAAAAAACGACAGGGGCGTGCAAGAGATGCTGTCGGTGGCCAGAAGAATTGCGGGACACTTTCGGCGTACAGGCACCACGTACAGAAGACTGGAGCACCACCAAAAACTACTGAACCTGCCCTGCCATCATCTGAAGCAAGAAGTGGTAACGAGGTGGAATTCAACCCTCTATATGCTTCAGAGGTTGGAGGAGCAGCAAAAGGCCATTCAAGCCTATACAATTGAGCACGATATAGGAGGTGGAATGCACCTGTCTCAAGTGCAGTGGAGAATGATTTCAACGTTGTGCAAGGTTCTGATGCCCTTTGAACTTGCCACACGTGAAGTCAGTTCAGACACTGCCAGCCTGAGTCAGGTCATTCCCCTCATCAGGCTTTTGCAGAAGAAGCTGGAGACATTGAAGGAGGAGCTAACACGGAGCGATTCCGCTAGGCATGTGGGACTTGTGGATGGAGCCCTTAATTCGCTTAACAAGGATTCACGGGTGGTCAATCTGTTGAAATCAGAGCACTACATTTTGGCCACCGTGCTCGATCCTAGATTTAAAACCTACCTTGGATCTCTCTTTCCGGCAGACACAAGTCTGCTGGGGTTGAAAGACCTGCTGGTGAGAAAATTGTCAAGTCAAGCGGAACGCGACCTGTCAACATCTCCTCCTTCACATTCTCCCGCAACTGGGGGTGCGAGGAAAAGGCTCAGAATTCCGAGCCCACCCGCTGGCGGTGATGCAGGGCAGTCTGGAGCGACTGCTGATGCTGACATCTGGTCCGGACTGAAGGACCTGACAACGATTACGGACATGTCGTCTACTGTCACTGCATATGATTCTCTCAACATTGAAAGAATGGTGGAGGATTATATGAGTGACCGCATCCAAGTAGGCACGTCACACAGTCCGTACTTATACTGGCAGGAAAAAGAGGCAATTTGGAGGCCCTTGCACAAACTGGCTTTATTCTACCTAAGTTGCCCTCCCACAAGTGTGTACTCCGAAAGAGTGTTTAGTGCCGCCGCTCACCTTGTCAGCAATCGGCGTACGAGGTTACATCCAGAAAATGTGGAGAAGATGATGTTCATTAAAATGAATTATAATCAATTCCTCCGCGGAGACATTGACCAGCAGCAATTGCCTCCACAAAGTACACAGGGAGCTGAGATGGTGGATTCCAGTGGGGACGAATTGATAATCTGTGAGGAGGGGGATGTACACGGTGATATATCGGAGGATGATGATGAGGTGGACATCTTGCCTCTGTAGAGCCAGTTTGTGCAAGGAGAGATTAATTGCTTCTTTTTTTGGGGGGGTCCAAACCAACCCGTCATATCAGTCACAGTCGTGTGGCAGACCCTGTCACTGAAATGATGGGTTGGTTAAAGTGTGCATGTCCTGTTTATACAACATAAGGGTGGGTGGGAGGGCCCAAGGACAATTCCATCTTGCACTTCTTTTTTCTTTTATTTTTCTTTGCGTCATGTGCTGTTTGGGGAGGGTTTTTTGGAAGGGCCATCCTGCGTGACACTGCAGTGCCACTCCTAGATGGGCCCGGTGTTTGTGTCGGCCACTAGGGTCGCTTATCTTACTCACACAGTCAGCTACCTCATTGCGCCTCTTTTTTTCTTTGCGTCATGTGCTGTTTGGGGAGGGTTTTTTGGAAGGGACATCCTGCGTGACACTGCAGTGCCACTCCTAGATGGGCCCGGTGTTTGTGTCGGCCACTAGGGTCGCTTATCTTACTCACACAGTCAGCTACCTCATTGCGCCTCTTTTTTTCTTTGCGTCATGTGCTGTTTGGGGAGGGTTTTTTGGAAGGGACATCCTGCGTGACACTGCAGTGCCACTCCTAGATGGGCCCGGTGTTTGTGTCGGCCACTAGGGTCGCTTATCTTACTCACACAGTCAGCTACCTCATTGCGCCTCTTTTTTTCTTTGCGTCATGTGCTGTTTGGGGAGGGTTTTTTGGAAGGGACATCCTGCGTGACACTGCAGTGCCACTCCTAGATGGGCCCGGTGTTTGTGTCGGCCACTAGGGTCGCTTATCTTACTCACACAGTCAGCTACCTCATTGCGCCTCTTTTTTCTTTGCGTCATGTGCTGTTTGGGGAGGGTTTTTTGGAAGGGACATCCTGCGTGACACTGCAGTGCCACTCCTAGATGGGCCCGGTGTTTGTGTCGGCCACTAGGGTCGCTTATCTTACTCACACAGTCAGCTACCTCATTGCGCCTCTTTTTTTCTTTGCGTCATGTGCTGTTTGGGGAGGGTTTTTTGGAAGGGCCATCCTGCGTGACACTGCAGTGCCACTCCTAGATGGGCCCGGTGTTTGTGTCGGCCACTAGGGTCGCTTATCTTACTCACACAGTCAGCTACCTCATTGCGCCTCTTTTTTTCTTTGCGTCATGTGCTGTTTGGGGAGGGTTTTTTGGAAGGGACATCCTGCGTGACACTGCAGTGCCACTCCTAGATGGGCCCGGTGTTTGTGTCGGCCACTAGGGTCGCTTATCTTACTCACACAGCGACCTCGGTGCAAATTTTAGGACTAAAAATAATATTGTGAGGTGTGAGGTATTCAGAATAGACTGAAAATGAGTGTCAATTATGGTTTTTGAGGTTAATAATACTTTGGGATCAAAATGACCCCCAAATTCTATGATTTAAGCTGTTTTTTAGGGTTTTTTGAAAAAAACACCCGAATCCAAAACACACCCGAATCCGACAAAAAAAATTCGGTGAGGTTTTGCCAAAACGCGGTCGAACCCAAAACACGGCCGCGGAACCGAACCCAAAACCAAAACACAAAACCTGAAAAATTTCCGGCGCTCATCTCTAGTGTTGTACTACTCCTGTTACTCCCATGGTCGGAATTGTTTTACCAGTGGTTCTCATGCCCACGGTCGAATTTATCACTGACTTGGCCGCCCCCCTATCTACAAGGAAATTTAGAGATTTACCAGCTACATCAATTGCGACCTCGGGTTCACTTCAAAGGCTCGCAATTAATTTCACTGGCTGCAGATTACAGGTGTGGCCCCACCCCTATTGTATGTGGTGACCTCCCTGCATTGCGCTGGCAGCTATTACCTGTGAAGGGGGTAAATGGGAACTATCAGAGACTTGCCAGTCTCTTCTTGGGGGATACCTTTTTGTTTCCCCTGCGTGTGGCTCATAACTCCGTCTCTGCGGTCCTTGATCCCAATTTTGTGTGTCATGTCGTTGTCTAGGGGGTTGATATGAGTTTTGTGCACTTTTAAATCTACAGTCTCGTGCAAAATGTCCCTCTTTATGACAGTAATAACAAGTTACCACATTTGACTTACCCACAGGGGTCTGAGACTTATGCTGAGTTGGCCTTGTGGTAAGGGCCTGTATACTTACAGCCATCAGCTTATCACTCTGCGACTCCCTATGTCTGGTGATGTTCCGATCATGATCAATAGCGGCCTCTCTCAAAGTAGCCACCGACAAACCTCGCCAACATGGTTGGGTGGTCTGTGCCCTCGTCCTCAATACTTCCTTTAAACCATCCATTAACACTGATACTGCTACTTCTCTATGATTCACATTTGTCTTAATGTCTTCTATCCCTGTATACTTAGCAATTTCCTGTAGTGCCCGATGAAAATAATCAGCAGCTGTTTCTCCCTCCTTTTGCTTGATGGAGAAAATTTTGTTCCATTTAGCAACAGCTGGGAAATATACTCCCAGCTGCAAGTTAATTCTTTTCACATTATCTTGATTGTACTCCTCAGTAAGGGGTACTTCTTCGTCTAGTCTACAGTCAGTTATAAAACTCGCTGAGTCGACATTGGAGGGTAAACATGCCCTCACCAATGTCCGCCAATCTTTGTTATTGGGCTCTACAGTATGTCCTAGCTCTCTAATGTACTTCTGGCTTGCAACTAGATCTTTCCTAGGATCAGGGAATTCAGACACCATTGATCTTAATTCCGTTCGGGAAAAGGGGCAGTGCATGGCGATGTTTCTGACAGGAGTGACTCCTGAAGTGTCAGTTTTCCCGTTTGGTACTGCAATTACCCTAACGGGATTAAGTTCAATAGCATCATTCTGAGTAGATTCTACAACATGTGGTGTAATGGTTTCAGCATAGTGTACAGTGCCGTACTTACCAGTTGATACGACCTCACCTGTCCCTCCACTAGGGGCCTTTGATACTGCTCTTACTGGTTGGGACGTGCCCACTGTTGTTTCTGCTATGGTGGCTGCTAGAGAGAGTGCCGATATTGTTGTGGGTTCATCCTCTTGGTCACAATCCTGGGGAAAGTTTAAAACAGGGTACAGCTTGCTCGAGTTAGTATTAGCATCAACAATCTTAGTTACATTATTCTTAACATCTATACAGTTACTAAGTGCATGTTTATCATACACCAGTGTGCCATTCTCTGTAACCACTTTCTCTCCCGTTATGTATGGTGGTGGTGGAGCGGTGGCTATTAGTTTTCTGATAGGGTTAGATCCAGCCGCTTGAGCCAATCCTCTCTGTATTTCACCTTCCTGTTGCCATAATTGTAAATAATCATAATATTTGATCCGTCTCTTTGCAGATTTAATGAGACATATCCTTCTCCTTAGATTTTGTAACACCTCGGGGCTAAAACTGCCTACCCGTGGGAACTTTTCCCCGTCATGCACAGTCATTCTTTCCCATTCATCGCACAAAACCTATGTGTGTGAACCGTATTTCTCACACATGATATACCTTGCCGACCCGATTGGTCGGTTTACTGAATCAACTTGGACCAGGGTTGATCGCCCCCTACCTGAACAACTGGCCCCCATCTTTGCAGGTGTTGCTTTCGCTACCTCTGACCTTCAAATCAGGGTCTTCAGCGAACCCTTACAAAAACCAAGATGTCCGGGGTAGACTGACGGTGAAAGTTTACCGAGTACCTCCACTCACTCGCCCACGTCGACCAATACGCCCACACACTGCCTTAGCGCTGTCGTACTCAACCTAGGGCCCCTGCGACCTGAACCTCTATTTACTGGAACATGTGGGTGTGATCCAAAGAGCACTTAACCCTTCCCAGTAAACATCAGTTGCTGGAGAATTCCTGAGTGACCAGCGAACCTCCCTTAAAATAAAAAAAATTACACAAATCACGTTAGAATGTACAAATAGCGTTTATGACCCCTCTAGCGTACGCAAATGGTACTGGGTCAAGTTACTAACTAATGCACACAATTACAAGCGGTACAATCGTTCTGCACATAAGCAACTAATCTTATGTGTGGAACGACCAGTGGAATCGAAAATTGTGGCTGCGAATTCCTTCAGCCAGAGCTTAATGGCCTATATGGCAGTGGCGTAACTACTGCCCCCGCAGTCCTCGCGGTGGCTTGGGGGCAAGGGGCTGCGGGGGCGCCACTGATTTAGAACAGATTGACATGCGGACGAGCGTCCGCATGTCAATCTGCGATCTCCTCTCCGGCTCTCCGGCTCTCCATCCCTGCGGTGCCTGCTCCCCCGGCCCCCCCCTATGTGTTGGAGGGACACGAGTGCATCATGCGTCTCTCCTGTTTCCCTCCTGGCTCTCCCCCGGCCTGTCTAAGGAAGCAAGTGCCGTTCGTGAGCTCTGATTGGCTCACGAACGGCACTTCCTTTATTAGACCAGCCGGGGGAGAGCCAGGAGGGACACAGGAGAGACGCGCGATGCGCTCGTGTCCCTCCAACACATAGGGGGGGGCCGGGGGAGCAGGCACTGGGGCATATACCCGGCACTGGGGACATATACCTGGCACTGGGGTGGCAGATCTGGCACTGGGGACATATACCCGGCACTGAGGGCATGTACCTGGCACTGGGGGCATATACCTGGCACTGGGGGGGGCATATACCCGGCACTGGGGGCATGTACCTGGCACTGGGGGCATATACCTGGCACTGGGGGGGGGCATATACCCGGCACTGGAGGCATATACCTGGCACTGGGGGAAGAGCAGGCACTGGGGGGAATATATGGCACTGGGGGCATGTACCTGGCACTGGGGGCATGTACCCGGCACTGGGGGGGCATATACCTGGCACTGGGGGCATATACCTGGCACTGGGGGGGCATAAACCCGGCACTGGGGGCATATACCTGGCACTGGGGGGAAGCAGGCACTGGGGGGGAATATCTGGCACTGGGGGCATATACCTGGCACTGGGGGCATATAACTGGCACTGGGGGGGCATGTACCTGGCACTGGGGGCATATACCTGGCACTGGGGGGGAATATCTGGCACTGTGGGAGAATATCTGGCACTGGGGGCATATACCTGGCACTGGGGGGGCATATACCTGGCACTGGGGGAATATACCTGGCACTGGGGGGGCATATACCCGGCACTGGGGGCATATACCTGGCACTGGGGGGGGGAAGCAGGCACTGTGGGGGAATATCTGGCACTGGGTGCATATTACCTGGCACTGTGGGGATAATTCTATATTGTGCTTGCAGGATTCTCTTTTTCTTTTTCCAACTAGATGTGTCTTCTCCAGAGATCAATTCAAGATTTTCTTTGTGTACGGGTATTTCTCATGGAGAGAAAGAAAGGCACATATAGTGTAGTAATTTGAATAAAGATGGATTTATTAAAGTACATATAAGTATTTATATTCAATAAAAGTGACAAATTCACTATATATTAAAATTGGAACCGTACCGTGTCGTGCTCCCAGCATGGAGCAATGAAAAGATTCTGCCCTGAGGAAGAGTTATATACAACTCGAAACGCGTTGGCTGCATTGAATAATCCATCTACCTGCATTCAAGAAATAGGGGAACCTTGCCAGGTCCTGCAGCCAGTGTATTGCATGAAGGGAGGAGGGAGGAATTCCGGAACCTTCCAAATTATACTCTTTTCATTGCTCCATGCTGGGAGCACGACACGGTACGGTTCCAATTTTAATATATAGTGAATTTGTCACTTTTATTGAATATAAATACTTAGATGTACTTTAATAAATCCATCTTTATTCAAATTACTACACTATATGTGCCTTTCTTTCTCTCCATGAGAAATACCCGTACACAAAGAAAATCTTGAATTGATCTCTGGAGAAGACACATCTAGTTGGAAAAAGAAAAAGAGAATCCTGCAAGCACAATATAGAATTATTCCTTTTCTTTGGACTATAAAGATTACTACGTGACTTTGTTGTTTACAGGGTGGGAGCGCCAACGGTGTATTCAACAATTATTTGTTTATACACTAGCCATTTAGGTGATTGGGAGTCATCAGAATACACCCAGGCTGCTTTTGTCTCCACCAAGCGCTATTCTCTGTTCCACATATATTTGCTGGCACTGTGGGGGAATATCTGGCACTGGGTGCATATACCTGGCACTGTGGGGGAATATCTGGCACTGGGAGCATATGTGGCACTGGGAGCACGGCCCTAGCAACAAGCACTACCCCCTAGCAACGAGCATGACACCCAGTGCATGAAACCCCTGGCAACGAGCATGACATCCTGGCACCGTGCATGGAACCAAGAGCATGAAACCCCTGGCAACGAGCAGGTAATTTAAAAGTAATTGGAAGCCTTACTGTAGAACTTAATGTGTAATGGGCATTACGGTGTGTGGCATAATGTATCACGGACATTGCAGTGTGTGTCATAATGTATCTGGCATTACGGTGTGTTGTAGACTATGTCACGGGCATTGTGGTATGTGGTATAATGTCTCAGGATCATTGTGGTGTGTGTCATACTGTGTCACAGACATTGTATGTGCTATAATGTATCAGGGGCATTGCAGTGTGTAGCATAATGTATAACGGGCATTGCGATTCCTGTCATAATGTGTCGGGGGCATTACGGTGTGTGGCATAATGTGTCGGGGGCATTACGGTGTGTGGCATAATGTGTCGGGGGCATTACGGTGTGTGGCATAATGTGTAGGGGGCATTACGGTGTGTGCATATTGTGTCATGTGCATTATTGTCAGTGATCGCAAAAACGCGATATGGCGCGTATTTTACCCAGAAACAGCCGCCCGGGACTCACATTTAGAAGATGAGCGGGTCCCACAGGACGCGCTCATCTGAATATGTGTTTGCATGTGTTAAGCCTGTCAGCGGAATGCAGGAGGTGACTGGCTGTTTCCTCGGCCAATCACCTCCTGTAGTCTCCATCCAATCACAGCCTGCAGCATCTCCCGCTTTGAATCCTGCTCCCCGCCAGCACATGAATCTGTGCTGCAGGGCTGACAGACTGGCCCCGCTCATCCGGCTCCACTGCCGCCCTGCCGCCAGCACCCTCCTCTGCGACTGGGAGTACAGCTCCGGATCTGCCCGCCGCCACCCCCCTACCCGGGACCCGCTCAACGCCCCACCGAGACCCGACAACTACCTTCCAGCAGGAGCCGACCGGGCTGCGCAGCTCCCGCTGTAGGTAAGCAGTAGACAGTGCTGCATCGCCCCACTTCACCTGGAGTAGCTGGTGCAGATGCGGGATGTCCGGGGGCTGCAAGCTCCGTGTGTGCAATGTGAGGCCGCTCAGAGTGTCAGGGCCTCACTGACACCATTTTTCTGACAGCACAGGGCAGTGAGTGCACTGGCACAAGTAGCCAGCCGGCGCCGCAGCATGAAGGAGCTATCTGTGAAATCGCAAGCAGAGGCTGGCAAGAAGGAGCTCCTCCGATCGCTTCCCCTGACGGGCTGGCCACTGCTAAATATACCAGTAATCAGTACAACTGTGCAGTGACACTGACTTTCCCATTGCACCTGGGGCTCCACTACTTTGACACAGTTGGAACTGATTATCGGTATATTTCGCAGTGGCCAGCCCGTCAGGGGAAGCGATTGGACGAGCTCCTTCTTGCCAGAGAACAGCCTCTGCTTGCGATTTCACATAGAGCTCCTCCAGGCTGCGGCTACTACAGGCGCAGGCTGGCTACTTGTGCCAGTGCACTCACTGCACTGTGCTGTCAGAAAAAATGGTGAGTGTCAGTGAGTTGCTGCTGGGGGCGGTACCACTTGTGTCAAACGGCCCCTTCGTGCAACTGGAGGTGATAAGTGAGTGGTTACTGCAATGTGCCTCAGTGCTCTACCAGGCGCATTGTGTATAATAACGTGCTCTACCAGGCGCATTGTGTATGATAACGTGTTCTACCTGGCGCAATGTGTATAATAACGTGTTCTACCTGGCGCAATGTGTATGATAACGTGCTCTACCTGGCGCAATGTGTATGATAACGTGTTCTACCTGGCGCAATGTGTATGATAACGTGTTCTACCTGGCGCAATGTGTATGATAACGTGTTCTACCAGGCGCAATGTGTATGATAACGTGCTCTACCTGGTGCAATGTGTATAATAACGTGCTCTACCAGGCGCAATGTGTATGATAACGTGCTCTACCTGGCGCAGTGTGTATGATAACGTGTTCTACCTGGCGCAATGTGTATGATAACGTGTTCTACCTGGCGCAATGTGTATGATAACGTGTTCTACCTGGCGCAATGTGTATGATAACGTGCTCTACCTAGTGCAATGTGTATAATAACGTGCTCTACCAGGCGCATTGTGTATAATAACGTGTTCTACCTAGTGCAATGTGTATTATAACGTGCTCTACCAGGCGCATTGTGTATAATAACGTGTTCTACCTGGCGCAATGTGTATGATAATGTGCTCTACCAGGCGCATTGTGTATAATAACGTGTTCTACCTGGCGCAATGTGGCTGATAACGTGCGCTACCAGGCGCATTGTGTATAATAACGTGCTCTACCAGGCGCATTGTGTATAATAACGTGTTCTACCTGACGCAATGTGTATGATAACTTGCTCTACCTAGCGGCAATGTGTATGATAACTTGCTCTACCTAGCGGCAATGTGTATGATAACATGCTCTACCTGATGCAATGTGTATGATAACTTGCTCTACCTAGCGGCAATGTGTATGATAACATGCTCTACCTGGCGCAATGTGTATGATAACGTGCTCTACCTGGCGCAGTGTGTATAACGTGTTCTACCTGGCGCACTGTGTATGATAACGTGCTCTACCTAGCGGCAATGTGTATGATAACGTGCTCTACCTGGTGCAAAGTGTATGACGTGCTGTACCTGGTGCAAAGTGTATGACGTGCTGTACCTGGAGCAAAGTGTATGACGTGATCTACCTGGATCAGTGTGCATAGGAGGTTCTACCTGGTGCAATGTGTATAAGCGCCACTACTGTGTGGTGTAATGTGAATTGACACTATTATGTGGTCACGGCCCTTCCCTATTAAGCCACGCCCCTAAAATTTTGCGGCGCGCCTACGGCGCGCACTACCTGTTCTTTATGGTCTAAGTGGTCTAACACCAATTCACTTTCTGCCTAAGGGCACCAAAATGTCTAGTTACAGCTCTGGTGCAGGGTGTCCTGCATGCTACAGAGCCCAGCAGCATTGTCACCCCATCCCTCCCATCTTGCAGCAACACTTTTGTAGTGTCCAAACAAGATTAAAATTAATAAGAACCTTCATTCCGATGGGACGCAGAAAACGACCGGTAGGACCCCAATTTTTAAAAGTGAAGGGTCCCTGGGACCCACTTTTTTTTTGGCTCAGCGCGATCACTGATTGTGTGTGGAATAATGTCTAAGGACCATTGCAGTATGTGGCATAATGTATACTGGGCATTACTATAAGGAGGAAAAATGACAAATAATGTAAGGGGCATGAATCAGGATTATTTTTCTTTCCTGTGGTGGCCAACGTCTGGGCGTGCAGGTTGCAAAACTGGGGTATAAGGTAGTCTTTTCCTGCAATGCCACGCCATCCACGCCCATTTCGACAAAGCCACACACCCTTTTTGCCAGCGCGCGCCTGCGGCGCGCGCATTTTTCTACCTTTGCTAGTGCCAATTACGGGGTGTATGGGGGGGGGGGGGCGCCGAAGGATTTTTTGGCTTGGGGGAGAAAAATTTCTAGTTACGCCACTGCTATATGGGTATTGCACCAACCCTCCTGGTGTTGTGCTTCTTGACTCTATCTGTAGCGGACTTCCTAGTCCGCTGTACCTAGACCTCCTGGTCTGTCTCTGGACCTCCTGGTCCGTTATCTCTAATGCTCTTATTTTAATATGTTAACAAGGGATGCCTCCCAAGCCACCGTGCTGTCACTTGCACGTATGTACCTCACGAGAACTCGATTTCCTGTGATTCCACCCAAAAATGAGAAACTTATATATATGTATACACACTCTTTCACCTCATATACTCTTTACTTTCGTTTCTGCGCAGAAATCCCTTTCATTCAGTATCACAGTCTTGTCCCGAAAGGAGTTACAACTAGAGAAGGATTATTTACGCTAAAATTTAGGACATTGAGATTGACTTGCGCTATTATCGCGTTGCCTTCGTATCGCCTACTAAAACAATACTATCGTGTGATTTGTATTACGTGGGCATACCCATACGCTCCGTTGCGTAATATACGCTACGTGCGTCAGCCCTTGCGTCGCGTACGCTTGTCCCGCCCTTTGTTAGGGACACGTGTACACAGGCCAGACACGTCCACAGTAACACAAGTAACATGTTTATATCAATGTAAATGATCTTTAACTGTAATCATTTACTGAACACCACACAGAACTTCCTTGTATCTTAGGCAAGCCGTGTGCGTGTTTTACAAATTACTCCCTTACGTATTAATTTTACTTTTAACTACCAATAGCAACAAATCTTTCTCAGCACGTTATCAATGATAAATGGCAAAACAGGAAGGCGAGATGTGAAAATTACACAAATGACAAATGAAGGTGTGTGCGTGTGTTGCGTACGCAATGCGTATCAAGCAGAAATAAAACAGTTTTAAAAGACAATAGCGTACTGTTCTTACCTTCCGGTTCCGGATTCCACCAGCACTCCTACAGCATAGCGATGCAGACGCTTATCTAGTCAGCACTACCGTATCCCTCACCACCAACACGGATACAAAGGGATACGCCTTCCCGCCCTTTGCTGACAGATAAAGTCTGCTTGTGTTCGCTAGAGCGGATATGTGGAGGACGGACGAGCCGCCAATTGATAAAGCTAAATATTTATCTTATAACATTCACTATATATTGGTAAGAGACTCAGTACGCAATGGGCGTACGGGGTACCGTAAGGGTACGCACTTAGCGTAGCAGACGCTAGGCCGTGGTCGAGACGCACGAGCGACACGTTCGCTCACGGCTTACGCTGGGTATCGAGCACGCTATAGGCGGTCCGAGTACCGTAATGCTACGCTACTAGCGTAGCAGACACTGTGCACACAAGAGGAACACGAGCGGCGCAGACGCTCACAGGATGACACACAGTAAACCTTGTATGCAACACAATGAAAGGCTGAGCCTATACTGTAAACCTTGGTTTTGTAATGTGAGCACAATGCAATGCTAATTAACCTCTATTATATAAAAGCCTCTTGAGCGATTGAGACGCTCTGAATACTCTCAGCAATGTAATAAACACACGATACCTTGCTAAGGTTCCAAAACCTTTACTAACGAGATTTAGTTATGTAAAAAGGGAAAATACAGTTAACATTTTATACACTACAGACTAACATCAATATCTAAACATAATAACTACACATATACAATATACAACAGCGTAACAATAACAGAGAGAGAGAGAGAGTATGGCAAATACAAACAGGGAACAAGTTGGTTACAGAGAAAAACTTACACACTGGGGAATGATCGCTGCGCAGCCCTGGTCACCAGCTCTCAAGTTAGTCAGTGATGAAAACCTTTTGTGGAGAGTAGCCTGAGCTGGCCCAAACTGGCTGCCTTATATACACTGCATACAGTACACTACAAAGGGGCCTACAATCTCATTGTTCATTGGACACAGGAATCTATCTTCACCTTATAACAAAAGGTCATAGATTGATTCAAACAGGTGGGTTGTGACTATTTCATTCTGCTCAGGTGGGAGGGAATCTCAGGATTCCCGCCGCATGGATAATGAACTGCAAATATAGTAAATGTCCATAAACTTCATATAAACATAACTATTCGCAGGAGCGATTCATTTCTCTCAAACCAATACCGGAATGTTTCTAATAATATACTCTACCGTTGCATACCAAACACCACTGCTCAAAACCTGTCTGACCCTTCGTATCATGTAAAGAGGGATTTCTCTGTCCATAAACCAGTTACACTAAACAAACTTACTGATATTATTAAGGAGACCATAACCTACAAAATGCACTATTTGGATTAACTATGTGACAATTGAGTCGCCCGCCAGACGCACACAAACTCTACCGTAAATGCACATACCACGCGCTTGAGCGCATGTCCATGGAGGCGCCGTTACGCAACTGCGAATATGCGCACGCACGGGAGAGAATGTGCACGTGCAGCGGGCAAGCGCATGGGGTTAGTACAAGGCATGAGAATAACGTTATTTTTCGACTTTGACACCATCAACGTCGTCTGCCAAGGCCGATGCCCAATGTCATAGTACAGAGCATGTAAAATCCAAAACACAAAAGATCAGTAAAATGACCCAAAAATCAAAATTAAAAGCATCTGAGGAGAAGCGTAAACTTGCCAATATGCCATTTACGACACGGAGTGGCAAGGAACGGCTGAGGCCCTGGCCTATGTTAATGGCTAGTGGTTCAGCTTCACATGAGGATGGAAGCACTCATCCTCTCGCTAGAAAAAAGAAAAGACTTAAGCTGGCAAAAGCACAGCAAAGAACTGTGCGTTCTTCGAAATCACAAATCCCCAAGGAGAGTCCAATTGTGTCGGTTGCGATGCCTGACCTTCCCAACACTGGATGAGAAGAGCTGGCGCCTTCCACCATTTGCACGCCCCCTGCAAGTGCTGGAAGGAGCACCCGCAGTCCAGTTCCTGATAGTCAAATTGAAGATGTCAGTGTTGAAGTACACCAGGATGAGGATATGGGTGTTGCTGGCGCTGGGGAGGAAATTGACAAGGAGGATTCTGATGGTGAGGTGGTTTGTTTAAGTCAGGCACCCGGGGAGACACCTGTTGTCCGTGGGACGAATATGGCCATTGACATGCCTGGTCAAAATACAAAAAAAATCAGCTCTTCGGTGTGGAATTATTTCAACACAAATGCGGACAACAGGTGTCAAGCCGTGTGTTGCCTTTGTCAAGCTGTAATAAGTAGGGGTAAGGACGTTAACCACCTCGGAACATCCTCACTTATACGTCACCTGCAGCGCATTCAGTGACAAGTTCAAAAACTTTGGGCGACAGCGGAAGCAGTCCACTGACCACTAAATCCCTTCCTCTTGTAACCAAGCTCCCGCAAACCACACCACCAACTCCCTCAGTGTCAATTTCCTCCTTACCCAGGAAAGCCAATAGTCCTGCAGGCCATGTCATTGGCAAGTCTGACGAGTCCTCTCCTGCCTGGGATTCCTCCGATGCATCCTTGAGTGTAACGCCTACTGCTGCTGGCGCTGCTGTTGTTGCTGCTGGGAGTCGATCGGCATCCCAGAGGGGAAGTCGGAAGACCACTTGTACTACTTCCAGTAAGCAATTGACTGTCCAACAGTCCTTTGCGAGGAAGATGAAATATCACAGCAGTCATCCTGCTGCAAAGCAGATAACTCAGGCCTTGGCAGCCTGGGCGGTGAGAAACGTGGTTCCGGTATCCATCGTTACTTCAGAGCCAACTATAGACTTGATTGAGGTACTGTGTCCCCGGTACCAAATACCATCTAGGTTCCATTTCTCTAGGCAGGCGATACCGAAAATGTACACAGACCTCAGAAAAAGAGTCACCAGTGTCCTAAAAAATGCAGTTGTACCCTATGTCCACTTAACCACGGACATGTGGACAAGTGGAGCAGGGCAGACTCAGGACTATATGACTGTGACAGCCCACTGGGTAGATGTATTGCCTCCCGCTGCAAGAGCAGCAGCGGCGGCACCAGTAGCAGCATCTCGCAAACGCCAACTCGTTCCTAGGCAGGCTACGCTTTGTATCACCGCTTTCCAGAATACGCACACAGCTGAAAACCTCTTACGGCAACTGAGGAAGATCATCGCAGAATGGCTTACCCCAATTGGACTCTCCTGGGGATTTGTGACATCGGACAACGCCAGCAATATTGTGCGTGCATTACATCTGGGCAAATTCCAGCACGTCCCATGTTTTGCACATACCTTGAATTTGGTGGTGCAGAATTATTTAAAAAACGACAGGGGCGTGCAAGAGATGCTGTCGGTGGCCCGAATAATTACGGGCCACTTTCGGCGTTCAGGCACCGCGTACAGAAGACTGGAGCACCACCAAACACACCTGAACCTGCCCTGCCATCATCTGAAGCAGGAGGTGGTAACGAGGTGGAATTCAACCCTCTATATGCTTCAGAGGATGGAGGAGCAGCAAAAGGCCATTCAAGCCTATACATCTGGCCACGATATAGGCAAAGGAGGTGGAATGCACCTGTCTCAAGTGCAGTGGAGAATGATTTCAACATTGTGCAAGGTTCTGCAACCCTTTGAACTTGCCACACGTGAAGTCAGTTCAGACACTGCCAGCCTGAGTCAGGTCATTCCCCTCATCAGGCTTTTGCAGAAGAAGCTGGAGACATTAAAGGAGGAGCTAAAACAGAGCGATTCCGCTAGGCATGTGGGACTTGTGGATGGAGCCCTTCATTCGCTTAACCAGGATTCACGGGTGGTCAATCTGTTGAAATCAGAGCACTACATTTTGGCCACCGTGCTCGATCCTAGATTTAAAACCTACGTTGTATCTCTCTCCGGCAGACACAAGTCTGCAGGGGTTCAAAGACCTGCTGGTGAGAAAATTGTCAAGTCAAGCGGAACGTGACCTGTCAACAGCTCCTCCTTCACATTCTCCCGCAACTGGGGGTGCGAGGAAAAGGCTAAGAATTCCGAGCCCACCCGCTGGCGGTGATGCATGGCAGTCTGGAGCGAGTGCTGACATCTGGTCCGGACTGAAGGACCTGCCAACGATTACTGACATGTCGTCTATAGTGATGAGCAGGTTCGGTTTCTCGGAAACCGAACCCCCCCGAACTTCACACTTTTTACACGGGTCCGAGGCAGACTCGGATCTTCCCGCCTTGCTCGGTTAACCCGAGCGCGCCCGAACGTCATCATCCCGCTGTCGGATTCTCGCGAGGCTCGGATTCTATTGCGAGACTCTGATTCTATATAAGGAGCCGCGCGTCGCCGCCATTTTCACACGTGCATTGAGATTGATAGGGAGAGGACGTGGCTGGCGTCCTCTCCGTTTAGAATAGAAATAGATAGTGAGAGTGAGACACTTGATTTACTGGAGCTTAGGAGTACTCAGAGAGTGCAGAGTTTACTAGTGACTGACCAGTGACCACCAGTGCAGTTTTATTATTATTTAATATAATCCGTTCTCTGCCTGAAAAAAAACGATACACAGTGACACAGTATACCATATCTGTGCTCAGCCTCAGTGTGCTGCATCATCTATGTATATCTGACTGTGCTGAGTGCTCACTGCTCACACAGCTTAATTGTGGGGGAGACTGGGGAGCAGTTATAGCAGGAGTACATATATTTAACAGTGCACACTTTTGCTGCCAGAGTGCCACTGCCAGTGTGACTGACCAGTGACCAGTGACCACCAGTATATTGTGATTGTCTGCCTGAAAAAGTTAAACACTCGTCGTGTGGTGTTTTTATTCTATAAACGCATTCTGCTGACAGTGTCCAGCAGGTCCGTCATTATATAATATATACCTGTCCTGCAGTAGTGATATATATATATTTTTTATATCATTTTCATCCAGTCTATACTAGCAGCAGACGCAGTACGGTAGTCCACGGCTGTAGCTACCTCTGTGTCGGCAGTCGCTCGTCCATAATTGTATACCTACCTGTGGTGGTTTTTTTTTTTTTCTATCTTCTTCATACTAGTAGTTAACTTTAGGAGTCTGCAGTGCTGACAGTGTCCAGCAGGTCCGTCATTATATAATATATACCTGTCCGGCTGCAGTAGTGATATATATATATTTTTTAAATCATTATCATCCAGTCTATATTAGCAGCAGACGCAGTACGGTAGTCCACGGCTGTAGCTACCTCTGTGTCGGCAGTCGCTCGTCCATCCATAATTGTATACCACCTACCTGTGGTGTTTTTTTTTTTCTATCTTCTTGATACTAGTAGCTTACTTTAGGAGTCTGCAGTGCTGACAATGTCCAGCAGGTCCGTCATTATATAGTATATACCTGTCCGGCTGCAGTAGTGATATATATATATTTTTTATATCATTATCATCCAGTCTATATTAGCAGCAGACGCAGTACGGTAGTCCACGGCTGTAGCTACCTCTGTGTCGGCAGTCGCTCGTCCATCCATAATTGTATACCACCTACCTGTTGTGTTGTTTTTTTTTCTATCTTCTTGATACTAGTAGCTTACTTTAGGAGTGTGCAGTGCTGACAGTGTCCAGCAGGTCCGTCATTATATAATATATACCTGTCCGGCTGCAGTAGTGATATATATATATATTTTATATCATTATCATCCAGTCTATATTAGCAGCAGACGCAGTACGGTAGTCCACGGCTGTAGCTACCTCTGTGTCGGCAGTCGCTCGTCCATCCATAATTGTATACCACCTACCTGTTGTGTTTTTTTTTCTATCTTCTTGATACTAGTAGCTTACTTTAGGAGTCTGCAGTGCTGACAGTGTCCAGCAGGTCCGTCATTATATAATATATACCTGTCCTGCAGTAGTGATATATATATATTTTTTATATCATTTTCATCCAGTCTATACTAGCAGCAGACGCAGTACGGTAGTCCACGGCTGTAGCTACCTCTGTGTCGGCAGTCGCTCGTCCATAATTGTATACCTACCTGTGGTGGGTTTTTTTTTTCTATCTTCTTCATACTAGTAGTTAACTTTAGGAGTCTGCAGTGCTGACAGTGTCCAGCAGGTCCGTCATTATATAATATATACCTGTCCGGCTGCAGTAGTGATATATATATTTTTTTTATATCATTATCATCCAGTCTATATTAGCAGCAGACGCAGTACGGTAGTCCACGGCTGTAGCTACCTCTGTGTCGGCAGTCGCTCGTCCATCCATAATTGTATACCACCTACCTTTTGTGTTTTGTTTTTTTCTATCTTCTTGATTCTAGTAGCTTACTTTAGGAGTCTGCAGTGCTGACAGTGTCCAGCAGGTCCGTCATTATATAATATATACCTGTCCGGCTGCAGTAGTGATATATATATATATTTTTATATCATTATCATCCAGTCTATATTAGCAGCAGACGCAGTACGGTAGTCCACGGCTGTAGCTACCTCAGTGTCGGCAGTCGCTCGTCCATCCATAATTGTATACCACCTACCTGTGGTGTTTTTTTTTTTCTATCTTCTTGATACTAGTAGCTTACTTTAGGAGTCTGCAGTGCTGACAGTGTCCAGCAGGTCCGTCATTATATAATATATACCTGTCCGGCTGCAGTAGTGATATATATATATTTTTTATATCATTATCATCCAGTCTATATTAGCAGCAGACGCAGTACGGTAGTCCACGGCTGTAGCTACCTCTGTGTCGGCAGTCGCTCGTCCATCCATAAGTGTACTAGTATCCATCCATCTCCATTGTTTACCTGAGGTGCCTTTTAGTTGTGCCTATTAAAATATGGAGAACAAAAATGTTGAGGTTCCAAAAATAGGGAAAGATCAAGATCGACTTCCACCTCGTGCTGAAGCTGCTGCCACTAGTCATGGCCGAGACGATGAAATGCCAGCAACGTCGTCTGCCAAGGCCGATGCCCAATGTCATAGTACAGAGCATGTAAAATCCAAAACACCAAATATCAGTAAAAAAAGGACTCAAAAATCTAAAATAAAATTGTCGTCGGGGAAGCGTAAACTTGCCAATATGCCATTTACCACACGGAGTGGCAAGGAACGGCTGAGGCCCTGGCCTATGTTCATGGCTAGTGGTTCAGCTTCACATGAGGATGGAAGCACTCAGCTTCTCGCTAGAAAAATGAAAAGACTCAAGCTGGCAAAAGCACAGCAAAGAACTGTGCATTCTTCGAAATCACAAATCCACAAGGAGAGTCCAATTGTGTCGTTTGCGATGCCTGACCTTCCCAACACTGGACGTGAAGAGCATGCGCCTTCCACCATTTGCACGCCCCCTGCAAGTGCTGGAAGGAGCACCCGCAGTCTAGTTCCTGATAGTCAGATTGAAGATGTCAGTGTTGAAGTACACCAGGATGAGGAGGATAATGGGTGTTGCTGGCGCTGGGGAGGAAATTGACCAGGAGGATTCTGATGGTGAGGTGGTTTGTTTAAGTCAGGCACCCGGGGAGACACCTGTTGTCCGTGGGAGGAATAGGGCCATTGACATGCCTGGTGAAAATACCAAAAAAATCAGCTCTTCGGTGTGGAAGTATTTCAACAGAAATGCAGACAACATTTGTCAAGCCGTGTGTTGCCTTTGTCAAGCTGTAATAAGTAGGGGTAAGGACGTTAACCACCTCGGAACATCCTCCCTTATACGTCACCTGCAGCGCATTCATCATAAGTCAGTGACAAGTTCAAAAACTTTGGGCGACAGCGGAAGCAGTCCACTGACCAGTAAATCCCTTCCTCTTGTAACCAAGCTCACGCAAACCACCCCACCAACTCCCTCAGTGTCAATTTCCTCCTTACCCAGGAATGCCAATAGTCCTGCAGGCCATGTCACTGGCAATTCTGACGAGTCCTCTCCTGCCTGGGATTCCTCCGATGCATCCTTGCGTGTAACGCCTACTGCTGCTGGCGCTGCTGTTGTTGCTGCTGGGAGTCGATCGGCATCCCAGAGGGGAAGTCGTACTCGTAAGACCACTTTTACTACTTCCACCAAGCAATTGACTGTCCAACAGTCCTTTGCGAGGAAGATGAAATATCACAGCAGTCATCCTGCTGCAAAGCGGATAACTGAGGCCTTGGCATCCTGGGCGGTGAGAAACGTGGTTAGGGGTATCCATCATTACTGCAGAGCCAACTAGAGACTTGTTGGAGGTACTGTGTTCCCGGTACCAAATACCATCTAGGTTCCATTTCTCTAGGCAGGCGATACCGAAAATGTACACAGACCTCAGAAAAAGACTCACCAGTGTCCTAAAAAATGCAGTTGTACCCAATGTCCACTTAACCACGGACATGTGGACAAGTGGAGCAGGGCAGGCTCAGGACTATATGACTGTGACAGCCCACTGGGTAGATGTATGGACTCCCGCTGCAAGAACAGCAGCGGCGGCACCAGTAGCAGCATCTCGCAAACGCCAACTCTTTCCTAGGCAGGCTACGCTTTGTATCACCGCTTTCCAGAATACGCACACAGCTAAAAACCTCTTACGGCAACTGAGGAAGATCATCGCAGAATGGCTTACCCCAATTGGACTCTCCTGTGGATTTGTGGCATCGGACAACGCCAGCAATATTGTGTGTGCATTAAATCTGGGCAAATTCCAGCACGTCCCATGTTTTGCACATACCTTGAATTTGGTGGTGCAGAATTATTTAAAAAACGAGAGGGGCGTGCAAAAGATGCTGTCGGTGGCCAGAAGAATTGCGGGACACTTTCGGCGTACAGGCACCACGTACAGAAGACTGGAGCACCACCAAAAACGCCTGAACCTGCCCTGCCATCATCTGAAGCAAGAAGTGGTAACGAGGTGGAATTCAACCCTCTATATGCTTCAGAGGTTGGAGGAGCAGCAAAAGGCCATTCAAGCCTATACAACTGAGCACGATATAGGAGGTGGAATGCACCTGTCTCAAGCACAGTGGAGAATGAATTTAACGTTGTGCAAGGTTCTGCAACCTTTTGAACTTGCCACACGTGAAGTCAGTTCAGACACTGCCAGCCTGAGTCAGGTCATTCCCCTCATCAGGCTTTTGCAGAAGAAGCTGGAGACATTGAAGGGGGAGCTAACACAGAGCGATTCCGCTAGGCATGTGGGACTTGTGGATGGAGCCCTTAATTCGCTTAACAAGGATTCACAGGTGGTCAATCTGTTGAAATCAGAGCACTACATTTTGGCCACCGTGCTCGATCCTAGATTTAAAACCTACCTTGGATCTCTCTTTCCGGCAGACACAAGTCTGCTGGGGTTCAAAGAACTGCTGGTGACAAAATTGTCAAGTCAAGCGGAACGCGACCTGTCAACATCTCCTCCTTCACATTCTCCCGCAACTGGGGGTGCGAGGAAAAGGCTCAGAATTCCGAGCCCACCCGCTGGCGGTGATGCAGGGCAGTCTGGAGCGACTGCTGATGCTGACATCTGGTCCGGACTGAAGGACCTGACAACGATTACGGACATGTCGTCTACTGTCACTGCATATGATTCTCTCCCCATTGAAAGAATGGTGGAGGATTATATGAGTGACCGCATCCAAGTAGGCACGTCAGATAGTCCGTACTTATACTGGCTGGAAAAAGAGGCAATTTGGAGGCCCTTGCACAAACTGGCTTTATTCTACCTAAGTTGCCCTCCCACAAGTGTGTACTCCGAAAGAGTGTTTAGTGCCGCCGCTCACCTTGTCAGCAATCGGCGTACGAGGTTACATCCAGAAAATGTGGAGAAGATGATGTTCATTAAAATGAATTATAATCAATTCCTCCGTGGAGACATTGACCAGCAGCAATTGCCTCCACAAAGTACACAGGGAGCTGAGATGGTGGATTCCAGTGGGGACGAATTGATAATCTGTGAGGAGGGGGATGTACACGGTGATATATCAGAGGATGATGATGAGGTGGACATCTTACCTCTGTAGAGCCAGTTTGTGCAAGGAGAGATTAATTGCTTCTTTTTTGGTGGGGGTCCAAACCAACCCGTCATTTCAGTCACAGTCGTGTGGCAGACCCTGTCACTGAAATGATGGGTTGGATAAAGTGTGCATGTCCTGTTTATACAACATAAGGGTGGGTGGGAGGGCCCAAGGACAATTCCATCTTGCACCTCTTTTTTCTTTCATTTTTCTTTGCGTCATGTGCTGTTTGGGGAGTAGTTTTTGGAAGGGCCATCCTGCGTGACACTGCAGTGCCACTCCTAGATGAGCCAGGTGTTTGTGTCGGCCACTTGGGTCGCTTATCTTAGTCACACAGCTATCTCATTGCGCCTCTTTTTTTCTTTGCGTCATGTGCTGTTTGGGGGGTGTTTTTTGGAAGGGCCATCCTGCGTGACACTGCAGTGCCACTCCTAGATGGGCCAGGTGTTTGTGTCGGCCACTTGGGTCGCTTATCTTAGTCACACAGCTACCTCATTGCGCCTCTTTTTTTCTTTGCGTCATGTGCTGTTTGGGAGGTGTTTTTTGGAAGGGCCATCCTGCGTGACACTGCAGTGCCACTCCTAGATGGGCCAGGTGTTTGTGTCGGCCACTTGGGTCGCTTATCTTAGTCACACAGCTACCTCATTGCGCCTCTTTTTTTCTTTGCGTCATGTGCTGTTTGGGGGGTGTTTTTTGGAAGGGCCATCCTGCGTGACACTGCAGTGCCACTCCTAGATGGGCCCGGTGTTTGTGTCGGCCACTTGGGTCGCTTATCTTAGTCACACAGCTACCTCATTGCGCCTCTTTTTTTCTTTGCGTCATGTGCTGTTTGGGGGTGTTTTTTGGAAGGGCCATCCTGCGTGACACTGCAGTGCCACTCCTAGATGGGCCAGGTGTTTGTGTCGGCCACTTGGGTCGCTTATCTTAGTCACACAGCTACCTCATTGCGCCTCTTTTTTTCTTTGCGTCATGTGCTGTTTGGGGGGTGTTTTTTGGAAGGGCCATCCTGCGTGACACTGCAGTGCCACTCCTAGATGGGCCAGGTGATTGGGTCGGCCACTTGGGTCGCTTATCTTAGTCACACAGCTACCTCATTGCGCCTCTTTTTTTTCTTCTTTGCGTCATGTGCTGTTTGGGGAGTAGTTTTTTGAAGGGCCATCCTGCGTGACACTGCAGTGCCACTCCTAGATGGGCCAGGTGTTTGTGTCGGCCACTTGGGTCGCTGAGCTTAGTCATCCAGCGACCTCGGTGCAAATTTTAGGACTAAAAATAATATTGTGAGGTGTGAGGTGTTCAGAATAGACTGAAAATGAGTGGAAATTATGCTTATTGAGGTTAATAATACTTTGGGATCAAAATGACCCCCAAATTCTATGATTTAAGCTGTTTTTTAGGGTTTTTTTAAAAAACACCCGAATCCAAAACACACCCGAATCCGACAAAAAAAATTCGGTGAGGTTTTGCCAAAACGCGTTCGAACCCAAAACACGGCCGCGGAACCGAACCCAAAACCAAAACACAAAACCCGAAAAATTTCCGGTGCTCATCACTAGTCGTCTACTGTCACTGCATATGATTCTCTCACCATTGAAAGAATGGTGGAGGATTATATGAGTGACCGCATCCAAGTAGGCACGTCAGACAGTCCGTACGTATACTGGCAGGAAAAAGAGGCAATTTGGAGGCCCTTGCACAAACTGGCTTTATTCTACCTAAGTTGCCCTCCCTCTAGTGTGTACTCCGAAAGAGTGTTTAGTGCCGCCGCTCACCTTGTCAGCAATCGGTGTACGAGGTTACTTCCAGAAAATGTGGAGAAGATGATGTTCATTAAAATGAATTATAATCAATTCCTCCGTGGAGACATTCACCAGCAGCAATTGCCTCCAGAAAGTGCACGGAGACCTGAGATGGTGGATTTCAGTGGGGATGAATTAATAATCTGTGAGGAGGTTGATGTACACAGTGAAAGGGGTGATGAATCGGACGATGATGATGAGGTGGACATCTTGCCTCTGTAGAGCCAGTTTGTGCAAGGAGAGATTGATTGCTTCTTTTTTGGTGGGGGCCCAAACCAACCAGTCATTTCAGTCACAGTCATGTGGCAGACCCTGTCGCTGAAATGATGGGTTCGTTAAAGTGTGCATGTCCTGTTTATACAACATAAGGGTGGGTGGGAGGGCCCAAGGACAATTCCATCTTGCACCTCTTTTTTCTTTCATTTTTCTTTGCATCATGTGCTGTTTGGGGACAATTTTTTTGAAGTGCCATCCTGTCTGACACTGCAGTGCCACTCCTAGATGGGCCAGGTGTTTGTGTCGGCCACTTGGGTCGCTTATCTTAGTCACACAGCTACCTCATTGCGCCTCTTTTTTTCTTTGCGTCATGTGCTGTTTGGGGGGTATTTTTTTGAAGGGCCATCCTGCGTGACACTGCAGTGCCACTCCTAGATGGGCCAGGTGTTTGTGTTGGCCACTAGGGTCGCTTAGCTTAGTCACACAGCTACCTCATTGCGCCTCTTTTTTTCTTTGCATCATGTGCTGTTTGGGGAGTATTTTTTTGAAGGGCCATCCTGCGTGACACTGCAGTGCCACTCCTAGATGGGCCAGGTGTTTGTGTCGGCCACTTGTGTCACTTAGCTTAGTCACACAGCGACCTCGGTGCAAATTTTAGGACTAAAAATAATATTGTGAGGTGTGAGGTGTTCAGAATAGACTGGAAATGAGTGGAAATTATGGTTATTGAGGTTAATAATACTATGGGATCAAAATGACCCCCAAATTCTATGATTTAAGCTGTTTTTTAGGGTTTTTTGAAAAAAACACCCGAATCCGACAAAAAAAATCGGTGAGGTTTTGCCAAAACGCGTCCGAATCCAAAACACGGCCGCGGAACCGAACCCAAAACCAAAACACAAAACCCGAAAAAATTTTGGTGCACATCACTACATATAAGACAGCTATATTAAACCTATATGTATATGTATAATGAAGTGTATTATTATCACACATTATTCCTATAAGGAACAATAGAGTATTGCCATTACTTCAACTAACCTTGCACTTCATTTATAGTGGCCAGTCCCAGGTAAAAACACAGTGGTGTATCTCCCAGAGGCAATTAAAGCAGATGTTGAGGATGGGAGCCTGCAGGGGCACCGAGAGGGGAAGAGGGCACATATGGACAGAGCCGGCCCTAGGCATAGGCAAACTAGGCAATTGCCTAGGGCATTTGATATGCCTAGGTGCATCAGCAGCTTCTGCTGATTAAAATGATATGCGGCATGCCTATATTCTGTGTGTAGCATTTCGTATGCAGATACAGCCACAGTCGCACACAGTATATAGGCATGCCGCATATCATTTTAATCAGCAGAAGCTGCTTGTGCATCCTAGCCACATAGCAATGCAAATAAGATGCATTTTCATAAAAAATAGGCACCCGACATTAGCAGAGCTGCCAGCTGACTCACGCCAGGAACTATATGTGTCATTGTGTGTATAAGGACATTAATAATGTGTAACATATGTGTAAGGGGCACTATGTGTGTCATTATATGTGTAAGGGCATTAATAATGTGCGGCATATGTGTAAAGGACATTATGTGTGTTATTATGTGTATAAGGGCATTAACAATGTGCGGCATATGTGTAAGGGAAATTATGTGTATAAGGGCATTAATAAGGGTTGGCATAATGTGTACGGCGCATTATGTTTATAAAGACATTAATAATGTGTGTTATATGTATAAATGCATTACCAGTGTGTGGCATTGTGTGTATAAGGTGCTCTACTCTGTGGGGTAACGTATAGAAAGGGCACTACTGTGTGGTCTAATGTGAATAAGGAGCAATATGGTGTGGTGTAATGAGAATAAATAGCAATATGGTGTGGTGTAATGTGAATAAGGAGCATATCAGTATGATGTTATGTGAATGAGGGGCACTACTGTGAGGAGTAACGTATATAAGGTAAAGTGGTACCACTGTGTGATGTAATGTGAATAAGGGACACTATCGCATGATAAATTGTGAATAAAGTTGCACTACTGTGAGACATAATTTGAATTGGGGGTACTATTGTGTGGCCATGCCCCTTGCCAGCAAAAACTCATATCTTTTTGGCCTGTGCGCAGAATGTGCACACTGTTCTTATTTAAATTACAGGGGGTAGTAAAACAAAAAAAAGGACTGCTATGGGTGAGGGATGATGGTGCTGGGAAAGGGGTGCAGGGTCAGAGGCGGAACTAGCGGTGGTGCTAGGGGGCACCAGCTAAAATCTTGCCTAGGGCATCATATTGGTTAGGGCCGGCTCTGCATATAGAATACCAGGGTGCAGGTTCCGCCTCTGACCCTGCACCCCTTTCCCAGCACCATCATCCCTCACCCATAGCAGTCCTTTTTTTTGTTTTCCTACCCCCTGTAATTTAAATAAGAACAGTGTGCACATTCAAGGTAGCACATTTGCCAGGGCACAATACAGAGGCTGGGCCTCTTATCCCGAATGCAGGTACTGGGAGGGACTAGGATGCTTACCCCCCAAAAAGATGACAGCTGCTTGATTAACTAGTTGCAATGCATCTGCGGTGCACTTATTCCTATGACCCCAGCACAGATCCCTGCATTTGCCCCTCAGGAATAATGTCATACATGGGAATAATACTGTGAACTGAAAGGGTAATGACCAAGGCTGCCTAAAGGGGCGCAGGCGATTATCCTGATTAATTTACAAGAGAATCCCCTTCACTGCATACATATGCTATATTTCAGCACAATAGGGGGAGCTCCGCTGCAGTACTAGACCCTTATTGAGAGAGACTTGCCAAAGTCTAAGGACTGATTATTCCCCTGACTTGGAGGTTGTACAAATTGATTTAAAGTGATGAACTTGTAATACCCCTTATTGCTAAGGACTCTGTAGCCCGTCTCACTGATATATTGAAGCGTTATTGTCATTGCAACAATAGGGAATTCAAACCTTTGAGTACCAGATGATATTTTATTGGTACCCTTTGTGAAGTTCGATTAACTTATAGGGAAAAGCAGTACCTTATTACACTAGGGTTACACGCACAATGTAGCGAAACGTGTGGCTGAATACACCTTGGTGGTCATTCCGAGCTGATCGCTAGCTGCATTTGTTCGCAGCGCAGTGAACAGGCTAAAAAATAGCAGTTCTGCGCATGCGTATGCAGCGCAATGCACATGCGCTATGTACGGGCACAACGAACGATGCAGTTTTGCACAGGGTCTAGCGATGCATTTCAGTCGCACTGGTTGCCGCAGAGTGATTGACATGCAGTGGGCTTTTCTGGGTGGCATCTGACCGTTTTCAGGGAGTGTTTGGAAAAATGCAGATGTGCCAGGGAAAATGCAGGCGTAGCTGGGCGAACGCTGGGTGGGTGGGTGTGTGACGTCAAATCTGGAACTTAATAGTCTGAAGTGATCGCAAGCGCTGAGTAGGTTTTGAGCTACTCTAAAACTACACAAAAATTTTTTGCAGGTGCTCTGCGATAAAAACGTTCGCACTTCTCCTAAGCTAAAATACACTCCCAGTGGGCGGCGGCATAGTGTTTGCATGGCTGCTAAAACCTGCTAGCGAGCGATCAACTCGGAATGACCCCCCTTATCCCAAACAAGAATGGAATGCGACATCAGTAGTTAAATGTAATGTTGTGGTCCAACGCATCAACAGTATTTACTCAAAAGATACAGATAAAAGATACAACAATATTACAGAGAAGAGCTACAAACAATAGTACATACGTTTGTTCGCCAGCGCTCCTGGATCCAGGACTCAGTCAGTCTTAGCAAGATAACCTTCAGAGAATAGGGACTGAAGCCTGGATCAGGAGACCTCTCTTTTACACAATGAGTCCAAATACAATACAATGGGAAATGTAAGCTCTTCTTCCATAGGTCAAGGGGCAGGTCATTTACAGTACATGAGGGGTCATAGGTTGGTTTGAATGAATGGGCGATGCTTGGTCAAGGTGTGCTTGCAGGTGTTCGCCACTGGGTTCCCGCCGAATATCCTGAGTATAGTATCATACCAGTTTGCTAATATTATATTTCTGCATATATCTACATGCAGAAATATGCGATCAACTGCAAATAGCAACCAGAATGTAGATCCCAAAATACTGCACATCTGGATACCACAAGTCCTAACCTTGCTCTGTCCCCTCACATCCTGTAAAGCTGAATAACTCTATTGTTCTAACTGTTAAGCGTATGTAATTTGCTGGCAATGTGTATGGAGACTATGTGTAAATTATGCACTATATGAATAGAATATTGAATATGTCTTTGTGGCTTTTCTGTGCGAATGCATGTGCTACCGTATATACTCATACCACGCGCCAATACGCAAGGCTCGTGAACCAGTGTACGTAGCGTGCGTATATGCGCACACACGGCGACTACGCGCATGCACAGAGGCCACATGGTGTGTATGTAATATTTTTGACTTTGACAGTCCAACCTTTGACAGTAAACAATAACTGTCATAAATTTCTAACAAAATATTTAAAAAAAAACATTACAGGTGACCTAGACACACATATGTACTTATTTCGCAAATCAGACATTGACTATGATTGGGGAAGACAGGGAAGAGGACGAGACATCCTCTATATGCACTCGGCAGTCATGGGACCACTGGTTGGGTGTGGGATGACATTCAACCTATAGAGTATGCTGGGACAGTGCTATAGCCTAAGAGCAAACAACAGACAGAGAGGAGGGGGGTGCAAATCCCCACCCCTAAATTCCCTTCCGCACACTGAAAATTACCTGTAACCATCCCTGAACCTATCTGGTAATAAAATTCAGAGAATTAGTCACAAATGTTTGCAAACACATGTTTAGCTGCTGGCCACGTCACGGCTTCTCCGATACAGCAGTCCTAACCTACATAATAGCAGTGCCCACATAGGGCCATGTAATTTGTCACAGTAGGCCTCATGATAAAGGCTATTACTAAAACACTTCCAGACAGAGAGCTAACTTACCCAGGAGCCACCCCCAGGATCTCCCATTGGCACTACAAGGAACAGCATGCCTTCCAAATGCTGCTCCCATTCAATGCCTCTTGCACACAAGCAGACAAACAATTTGGCAGTTGCTCAATCATACCTGGAGATAATTATATATCAGGTGCTGGAAGGGGGAGGGGTCACAGACAAACAACGGACAGAGAGGAGGGGGGTGCAAATCCCCACCCCTAAATTCCCTTCCGCACACTGAAAATTACCTGTAACCATCCCTGAACCTATCTGGTAATAAAATTCAGAGAATTAGTCACAAATGTTTGCAAACACATGTTTAGCTGCTGGCCACGTCACGGCTTCTCCGATACAGCAGTCCTAACCTACATAATAGCAGTGCCCACATAGGGCCATGTAATTTGTCACAGTAGGCCTCATGATAAAGGCTATTACTAAAACACTTCCAGACAGAGAGCTAACTTACCCAGGAGCCACCCCCAGGATCTCCCATTGGCACTACAAGGAACAGCATGCCTTCCAAATGCTGCTCCCATTCAATGCCTCTTGCACACAAGCAGACAAACAATTTGGCAGTTGCTCAATTATACCTGGAGATAATTATATATCAGGTGCAGGAAGGGGGAGGGGTCACAGACAAACAACAGACAGGAGGGGGGTGCAAATCCCCACCCCTAAATTCCCTTCCGCACACTGAAAATTACCTGTAACCATCCCTGAACCTATCTGGTAATAAAATTCAGAGAATTAGTCACAAATGTTTGCAAACACATGTTTAGCTGCTGGCCACATCACGGCTTCTCCGATACAGCAGTCCTAACCTACATAATAGCAGTGCCCACATAGGGCCATGTAATTTGTCACAGTAGGCCTCATGATAAAGGCTATTACTAAAACACTTCCAGACAGAGAGCTAACTTACCCAGGAGCCACCCCCAGGATCTCCCATTGGCACTACAAGGAACAGCATGCCTTCCAAATGCTGCTCCCATTCAATGCCTCTTGCACACAAGCAGACAAACAATTTGGCAGTTGCTCAATCATACCTGGAGATAATTATATATCAGGTGCTGGAAGGGGGAGGGGTCACAGACAAACAACAGACAGAGAGGAGGGGGGTGCAAATCCCCACCCCTAAATTCCCTTCCGCACACTGAAAATTACCTGTAACCATCCCTGAACCTATCTGGTAATAAAATTCAGAGAATTAGTCACAAATGTTTGCAAACACATGTTTAGCTGCTGGCCACGTCACGGCTTCTCCGATACAGCCGTCCTAACCTACACAATAGCAGTGCCCACATAGGGCCATGTCATTTGTCACAGTAGGCCTCATGATAAAGGCTATTACTAAAACACTTCCAGACAGAGAGCTAACTTACCCAGGAGCCACCCCCAGGATCTCCCATTGGCACTACAAGTAACAGCATGCCTTCTAAATGCTGCTCCCATTCAATGCCTCTTGCACACAAGCAGACAAACAATTTGGCAGTTGCTCAAACATACCTGGAGATAATTATATATCAGGTGCTGGAAGGGGGAGGGGTCACAGACAAACAACAGACAGAGAGGAGGGGGGTGCAAATCCCCACCCCTAAATTCCCTTCTGCACACTGAAAATTACCTGTAACCATCCCTGAACCTATCTGGTAATAAAATTCAGAGAATTAGTCACAAATGTTTGCAAACACATGTTTAGCTGCTGGCCACGTCACGGCTTCTCCGATACAGCAGTCCTAACCTCAGTGGCGGATCCAGAGGGGGGGCACTTGGGCCCGTGCCCCCCCTGTCGTTTGTGCCTCTGTCCCCAGTCCCTCCGTCCCCCGTCCATCCATCCGTGTGTCCCCCCACCCCCCGGCGCCGCACAGGGAGATGACGGGCGCCAGCTGAGATTGTGTTACCAGCGGGCGCCCGTCTCCCTGCACAGCGGCAGCCGGAGGCAGGAGCTAAGTACTGAGCTCCTGCTTCCGAAGCTGTCACTGTGCGGCGTGCGCTATGGGAGAGACGTCAGTCATGACGTCTCTGTCATAGTGCTGAGGAGAGGATGCCAGGAGGAGGAGTACTGCAGCGGTCTGGAAGCGGGAACGTGGCTTGGTAAGTATGTTCTCTTTTCTCTACCTCAGTGCAGCGGGGGCATCTACTGGGGGCAAACTAGGGGGGGACATTACTACTGGGGGCATCAACAAGGGACATTACTACTGGGTGGGGGGCATTACTACTGGGGGCATTATTACTGGGGGAGCATCTACTGGGGGCAGTACTACTGGGGGGCATCAACAAGGGGTATTACTACTGGGGGGCATTACTACTGGGGGCATTACTATTGTGGGCATTACTACTGGAGGCAGCTACTGGGGACATTTTTACTGGGGGCCATCTACTGGGGGCATTATTACTGGGGGGCATCTACTGGGGACATTACTACTGGGGGGTCATCTATTGGGGGCAAACTCCTAGGGGGAATTACTACTGGGGGCAAACTACTGGAGGACATTATTACTGGGGGGCAAACTACTGGGGGACATTATTACTGGGGGGCATCTACTGGGGGCAAACTACTGGGGGATATTATTTCTGGGGGCCAACTACAAAGAGGCTAACTACTGGGGGCATACTACAGGAGGGCATTACTACTGGCGGCGTAACTACAGGGGCATTACTACTTGGGGGCTGAACTACGGGGGGCTAAACTACAAGGGAGGCTTAACTACAGGGGCTAAACTACAAGCAGGCAAACTACTGGGGGCATTACCACTGGGAGGCTAAACTAAAGGGGGGATAAACTACTGGGGTCATAACTGCAGGGGCATTACCACTGGGGGCATAACTACTAGGGCGCTAAATGACTGGGGGCATTACTACAGGCAACATTACTACTGGGGGCAATACAGGCATTGCATAAGGGGCACCACTACTATGGGGTCTAAATAAGGGGCACTACCAGTACAGTGGACATTGCATAATGAGCGCTACAACTGTGGGCATTGTATAAGAAGCGCCACCTCACATGCACCGAAGCCGAACGCAAATGTACTTGCCCCTTCCATGGTGCCCCCCCTATTATTTTCTTCTGGATCCGCCCCTGCCTAACCTACATATAGCAGTGCCCACATAGGGCCAAGTAATTTGTCACAGTAGGCCTCATGATAAAGGCTATTACTAAAACACTTCCAGACAGAGACCTAACTTACCCAGGAGCCACCCCCAGGATCTCCCATTGGCACTACAAGGAACAGCATGCCTTCCAAATGCTGCTCCCATTCAATGCCTCTTGCACACAAGCAGACAAACAATTTGGCAGTTGCTCAATCATACCTGGAGATAATTATATATCAGGTGCTGGAAGGGGGAGGGGTCACAGACAAACAACAGACAGAGAGGAGGGGGGTGCAAATCCCCACCCCTAAATTCCCTTCCGCACACTGAAAATTACCTGTAACCATCCCTGAACCTATCTGGTAATATAATTCAGAGAATTAGTCACAAATGTTTGCAAACACATGTTTAGCTGCTGGCCACGTCACGGCTTCTCCGATACAGCAGTCCTAACCTACATAATAGCAGTGCCCACATAGGGCCATGTAATTTGTCACAGTAGGCCTCATGATAAAGGCTATCACTAAAACACTTCCAGACAGAGAGCTAACTTACCCAGGAGCCACCCCCAGGATCTCCCATTGGCACTACAAGAAACAGCATGCCTTCCAAATGCTGCTCCCATTCAATGCCTCTTGCACACAAGCAGACAAACAATTTGGCAGTTGCTCAAACATACCTGGAGATAATTATATATCTGGTGCTGGAAGGGGGAGGGGTCACAGACAAACAACAGACAGAGAGGAGGGGGGTGCAAATCCCCACCCCTAAATTCCCTTCTGCACACTGAAAATTACCTGTAACCATCCCTGAACCTATCTGGTAATAAAATTCAGAGAATTAGTCACAAATGTTTGCAAACACATGTTTAGCTGCTGGCCACGTCACGGCTTCTCCGATACAGCAGTCCTAACCTCAGTGGCGGATCCAGAGGGGGGGCACTTGGGCCCGTGCCCCCCCTGTCGTTTGTGCCTCTGTCCCCAGTCCCTCCGTCCCCCGTCCATCCATCCGTGTCCCCCCCCCACCCCCCGGCGCCGCACAGGGAGATGACGGGCGCCAGCTGAGATTGTGTTACCAGCGGGCGCCCGTCTCCCTGCACAGCGGCAGCCGGAGGCAGGAGCTAAGTACTGAGCTCCTGCTTCCGAAGCTGTCACTGTGCGGCGTGCGCTATGGGAGAGACGTCAGTCATGACGTCTCTGTCATAGTGCTGAGGAGAGGATGCCAGGAGGAGGAGTACTGCAGCGGTCTGGAAGCGGGAACGTGGCTTGGTAAGTATGTTCTCTTTTCTCTACCTCAGTGCAGCGGGGGCATCTACTGGGGGCAAACTAGGGGGGGACATTACTACTGGGGGCATCAACAAGGGACATTACTACTGGGTGGGGGGCATTACTACTGGGGGCATTATTACTGGGGGAGCATCTACTGGGGGCAGTACTACTGGGGGGCATCAACAAGGGGTATTACTACTGGGGGGCATTACTACTGGGGGCATTACTATTGTGGGCATTACTACTGGAGGCAGCTACTGGGGACATTTTTACTGGGGGCCATCTACTGGGGGCATTATTACTGGGGGGCATCTACTGGGGACATTACTACTGGGGGGTCATCTATTGGGGGCAAACTCCTAGGGGGAATTACTACTGGGGGCAAACTACTGGAGGACATTATTACTGGGGGGCAAACTACTGGGGGACATTATTACTGGGGGGCATCTACTGGGGGCAAACTACTGGGGGATATTATTTCTGGGGGCCAACTACAAAGAGGCTAACTACTGGGGGCATACTACAGGAGGGCATTACTACTGGCGGCGTAACTACAGGGGCATTACTACTTGGGGGCTGAACTACAGGGGGCTAAACTACAAGGGAGGCTTAACTACAGGGGCTAAACTACAAGCAGGCAAACTACTGGGGGCATTACCACTGGGAGGCTAAACTAAAGGGGGGATAAACTACTGGGGTCATAACTGCAGGGGCATTACCACTGGGGGCATAACTACTAGGGCGCTAAATGACTGGGGGCATTACTACAGGCAACATTACTACTGGGGGCAATACAGGCATTGCATAAGGGGCACCACTACTATGGGGTCTAAATAAGGGGCACTACCAGTACAGTGGACATTGCATAATGAGCGCTACAACTGTGGGCATTGTATAAGAAGCGCCACCTCACATGCACCGAAGCCGAACGCAAATGTACTTGCCCCCCCCTATCATTTTCTTCTGGATCCGCCCCTGCCTAACCTACATATAGCAGTGCCCACATAGGGCCAAGTAATTTGTCACAGTAGGCCTCATGATAAAGGCTATTACTAAAACACTTCCAGACAGAGACCTAACTTACCCAGGAGCCACCCCCAGGATCTCCCATTGGCACTACAAGGAACAGCATGCCTTCCAAATGCTGCTCCCATTCAATGCCTCTTGCACACAAGCAGACAAACAATTTGGCAGTTGCTCAATCATACCTGGAGATAATTATATATCAGGTGCTGGAAGGGGGAGGGGTCACAGACAAACAACAGACAGAGAGGAGGGGGGTGCAAATCCCCACCCCTAAATTCCCTTCCGCACACTGAAAATTACCTGTAACCATCCCTGAACCTATCTGGTAATATAATTCAGAGAATTAGTCACAAATGTTTGCAAACACATGTTTAGCTGCTGGCCACGTCACGGCTTCTCCGATACAGCAGTCCTAACCTACATAATAGCAGTGCCCACATAGGGCCATGTAATTTGTCACAGTAGGCCTCATGATAAAGGCTATCACTAAAACACTTCCAGACAGAGAGCTAACTTACCCAGGAGCCACCCCCAGGATCTCCCATTGGCACTACAAGAAACAGCATGCCTTCCAAATGCTGCTCCCATTCAATGCCTCTTGCACACAAGCAGACAAACAATTTGGCAGTTGCTCAATCATACCTGGAGATAATTATATATCAGGGGCTGGAAGGGCTAGGGGTCACAGACAAACAACAGACAGAGAGGAGGGGGGTGCAAATCCCCACCCCTAAATTCCCTTCCGCACACTGAAAATTACCTGTAACCATCCCTGAACCTATCTGGTAATAAAATTCAGAGAATTAGTCACAAATGTTTGCAAACACATGTTTAGCTGCTGGCCACGTCACGGCTTCTCCGATACAGCAGTCCTAACCTACATAATAGCAGTGCCCTCATAGGGCCATGTAATTTGTCACAGTAGGCCTCATGATAAAGGCTATTACTAAAACACTTCCAGACAGAGAGCTAACTTACCCAGGAGCCCCCCCAGGATCTCCCATTGGCACTACAAGGAACAGCATGCCTTCCAAATGCTGCTCCCATTCAATGCCTCTTGCACACAAGCAGACAAACAATTTGGCAGTTGCTCAAACATACCTGGAGTTAATTATATATCAGGTGCTGGAAGGGGGAGGGGTCACAGACAAACAACAGACAGAGAGGAGGGGGGTGCAAATCCCCACCCCTAAATTCCCTTCCGCACACTGAATATTACCTGTAACCATCCCTGAACCTATCTGGTAATAAAATTCAGAGAATTAGTCACAAATGTTTGCAAACACATGTTTAGCTGCTGGCCACGTCACGGCTTCTCCGATACAGCAGTCCTAACCTACATAATAGCAGTGCCCACATAGGGCCATGTAATTTGTCACAGTAGGCCTCATGATAAAGGCTATTACTAAAACACTTCCAGACAGAGAGCTAACTTACCCAGGAGCCACCCCCAGGATCTCCCATTAGCACTAAAAGGAACAGCATGCCTTCCAAATGCTGCTCCCATTCAATGCCTCTTGCACACAAGCAGACAAACAATTTGGCAGTTGCTCAATCATACCTGGAGATAATTATATATCAGGTGCTGGAAGGGGGAGGGGTCACAGACAAACAACGGACAGAGAGGAGGGGGGTGCAAATCCCCACCCATAAATTCCCTTCCGCACACTGAAAATTAACTGTAACCATCCCTGAACCTATCTGGTAATAAAATTCAGAGAATTAGTCACAAATGTTTGCAAACACATGTTTAGCTGCTGGCCACGTCACGGCTTCTCCGATACAGCAGTCCTAACCTACATAATAGCAGTGCCCACATAGGGCCATGTAATTTGTCACAGTAGGCCTCATGATAAAGGCTATTACTAAAACACTTCCAGACAGAGAGCTAACTTACCCAGGAGCCACCCCCAGGGTCTCCCATTGGCACTACAAGTAACAGCATGCTTTCCAAATGCTGCTCCCATTCAATGCCTCTTGCACACAAGCAGACAAACAATTTGGCAGTTGCTCAATCATACCTGGAGATAATTATATATCAGGTGCTGGAAGGGGGAGGGATCACAGTCAAACAACAGACAGAGAGGAGGGGGGTGCAAATCCCCACCCCTAAATTCCCTTCCGCACACTGAAAATTACCTGTAACCATCCCTGAACCTATCTGGTAATAAAATTCAGAGAATTAGTCACAAATGTTTGCAAACACATGTTTAGCTGCTGGCCACGTCACGGCTTCTCCGATACAGCAGTCCTAACCTACATAATAGCAGTGCCCACATAGGGCCATGTAATTTGTCACAGTAGGCCTCATGATAAAGGCTATTACTAAAACACTTCCAGACAGAGAGCTAACTTACCCAGGAGCCACCCCCAGGATCTCCCATTGGCACTACAAGGAACAGCATGCCTTCCAAATGCTGCTCCCATTCAATGCCTCTTGCACACAAGCAGACAAACAATTTGGCAGTTGCTCAATTATACCTGGAGATAATTATATATCAGGTGCAGGAAGGGGGAGGGGTCACAGACAAACAACAGACAGAGAGGAGGGGGGTGCAAATCCCCACCCCTAAATTCCCTTCCGCACACTGAAAATTACCTGTAACCATCCCTGAACCTATCTGGTAATAAAATTCAGAGAATTAGTCACAAATGTTTGCAAACACATGTTTAGCTGCTGGCCACATCACGGCTTCTCCGATACAGCAGTCCTAACCTACATAATAGCAGTGCCCACATAGGGCCATGTAATTTGTCACAGTAGGCCTCATGATAAAGGCTATTACTAAAACACTTCCAGACAGAGAGCTAACTTACCCAGGAGCCACCCCCAGGATCTCCCATTGGCACTACAAGGAACAGCATGCCTTCCAAATGCTGCTCCCATTCAATGCCTCTTGCACACAAGCAGACAAACAATTTGGCAGTTGCTCAATCATACCTGGAGATAATTATATATCAGGTGCTGGAAGGGGGAGGGGTCACAGACAAACAACAGACAGAGAGGAGGGGGGTGCAAATCCCCACCCCTAAATTCCCTTCCGCACACTGAAAATTACCTGTAACCATCCCTGAACCTATCTGGTAATATAATTCAGAGAATTAGTCACAAATGTTTGCAAACACATGTTTAGCTGCTGGCCACGTCACGGCTTCTCCGATACAGCAGTCCTAACCTACATAATAGCAGTGCCCACATAGGGCCATGTAATTTGTCACAGTAGGCCTCATGATAAAGGCTATCACTAAAACACTTCCAGACAGAGAGCTAACTTACCCAGGAGCCACCCCCAGGATCTCCCATTGGCACTACAAGAAACAGCATGCCTTCCAAATGCTGCTCCCATTCAATGCCTCTTGCACACAAGCAGACAAACAATTTGGCAGTTGCTCAATCATACCTGGAGATAATTATATATCAGGGGCTGGAAGGGCTAGGGGTCACAGACAAACAACAGACAGAGAGGAGGGGGGTGCAAATCCCCACCCCTAAATTCCCTTCCGCACACTGAAAATTACCTGTAACCATCCCTGAACCTATCTGGTAATAAAATTCAGAGAATTAGTCACAAATGTTTGCAAACACATGTTTAGCTGCTGGCCACGTCACGGCTTCTCCGATACAGCAGTCCTAACCTACATAATAGCAGTGCCCTCATAGGGCCATGTAATTTGTCACAGTAGGCCTCATGATAAAGGCTATTACTAAAACACTTCCAGACAGAGAGCTAACTTACCCAGGAGCCCCCCCAGGATCTCCCATTGGCACTACAAGGAACAGCATGCCTTCCAAATGCTGCTCCCATTCAATGCCTCTTGCACACAAGCAGACAAACAATTTGGCAGTTGCTCAAACATACCTGGAGTTAATTATATATCAGGTGCTGGAAGGGGGAGGGGTCACAGACAAACAACAGACAGAGAGGAGGGGGGTGCAAATCCCCACCCCTAAATTCCCTTCCGCACACTGAATATTACCTGTAACCATCCCTGAACCTATCTGGTAATAAAATTCAGAGAATTAGTCACAAATGTTTGCAAACACATGTTTAGCTGCTGGCCACGTCACGGCTTCTCCGATACAGCAGTCCTAACCTACATAATAGCAGTGCCCACATAGGGCCATGTAATTTGTCACAGTAGGCCTCATGATAAAGGCTATTACTAAAACACTTCCAGACAGAGAGCTAACTTACCCAGGAGCCACCCCCAGGATCTCCCATTGGCACTAAAAGGAACAGCATGCCTTCCAAATGCTGCTCCCATTCAATGCCTCTTGCACACAAGCAGACAAACAATTTGGCAGTTGCTCAATCATACCTGGAGATAATTATATATCAGGTGCTGGAAGGGGGAGGGGTCACAGACAAACAACGGACAGAGAGGAGGGGGGTGCAAATCCCCACCCATAAATTCCCTTCCGCACACTGAAAATTAACTGTAACCATCCCTGAACCTATCTGGTAATAAAATTCAGAGAATTAGTCACAAATGTTTGCAAACACATGTTTAGCTGCTGGCCACGTCACGGCTTCTCCGATACAGCAGTCCTAACCTACATAATAGCAGTGCCCACATAGGGCCATGTAATTTGTCACAGTAGGCCTCATGATAAAGGCTATTACTAAAACACTTCCAGACAGAGAGCTAACTTACCCAGGAGCCACCCCCAGGGTCTCCCATTGGCACTACAAGTAACAGCATGCTTTCCAAATGCTGCTCCCATTCAATGCCTCTTGCACACAAGCAGACAAACAATTTGGCAGTTGCTCAATCATACCTGGAGATAATTATATATCAGGTGCTGGAAGGGGGAGGGATCACAGTCAAACAACAGACAGAGAGGAGGGGGGTGCAAATCCCCACCCCTAAATTCCCTTCCGCACACTGAAAATTACCTGTAACCATCCCTGAACCTATCTGGTAATAAAATTCAGAGAATTAGTCACAAATGTTTGCAAACACATGTTTAGCTGCTGGCCACGTCACGGCTTCTCCGATACAGCAGTCCTAACCTACATAATAGCAGTGCCCACATAGGGCCATGTAATTTGTCACAGTAGGCCTCATGATAAAGGCTATTACTAAAACACTTCCAGACAGAGAGCTAACTTACCCAGGAGCCACCCCCAGGATCTCCCATTGGCACTACAAGGAACAGCATGCCTTCCAAATGCTGCTCCCATTCAATGCCTCTTGCACACAAGCAGACAAACAATTTGGCAGTTGCTCAATTATACCTGGAGATAATTATATATCAGGTGCAGGAAGGGGGAGGGGTCACAGACAAACAACAGACAGAGAGGAGGGGGGTGCAAATCCCCACCCCTAAATTCCCTTCCGCACACTGAAAATTACCTGTAACCATCCCTGAACCTATCTGGTAATAAAATTCAGAGAATTAGTCACAAATGTTTGCAAACACATGTTTAGCTGCTGGCCACATCACGGCTTCTCCGATACAGCAGTCCTAACCTACATAATAGCAGTGCCCACATAGGGCCATGTAATTTGTCACAGTAGGCCTCATGATAAAGGCTATTACTAAAACACTTCCAGACAGAGAGCTAACTTACCCAGGAGCCACCCCCAGGATCTCCCATTGGCACTACAAGGAACAGCATGCCTTCCAAATGCTGCTCCCATTCAATGCCTCTTGCACACAAGCAGACAAACAATTTGGCAGTTGCTCAATCATACCTGGAGATAATTATATATCAGGTGCTGGAAGGGGGAGGGGTCACAGACAAACAACAGACAGAGAGGAGGGGGGTGCAAATCCCCACCCCTAAATTCCCTTCCGCACACTGAAAATTACCTGTAACCATCCCTGAACCTATCTGGTAATAAAATTCAGAGAATTAGTCACAAATGTTTGCAAACACATGTTTAGCTGCTGGCCACGTCACGGCTTCTCCGATACAGCCGTCCTAACCTACACAATAGCAGTGCCCACATAGGGCCATGTCATTTGTCACAGTAGGCCTCATGATAAAGGCTATTACTAAAACACTTCCAGACAGAGAGCTAACTTACCCAGGAGCCACCCTCAGGATCTCCCATTGGCACTACAAGTAACAGCATGCCTTCTAAATGCTGCTCCCATTCAATGCCTCTTGCACACAAGCAGACAAACAATTTGGCAGTTGCTCAAACATACCTGGAGATAATTATATATCAGGTGCTGGAAGGGGGAGGGGTCACAGACAAACAACAGACAGAGAGGAGGGGGGTGCAAATCCCCACCCCTAAATTCCCTTCTGCACACTGAAAATTACCTGTAACCATCCCTGAACCTATCTGGTAATAAAATTCAGAGAATTAGTCACAAATGTTTGCAAACACATGTTTAGCTGCTGGCCACGTCACGGCTTCTCCGATACAGCAGTCCTAACCTCAGTGGCGGATCCAGAGGGGGGGCACTTGGGCCCGTGCCCCCCCTGTCGTTTGTGCCTCTGTCCCCAGTCCCTCCGTCCCCCGTCCATCCATCCGTGTCCCCCCCCACCCCCCGGCGCCGCACAGGGAGATGACGGGCGCCAGCTGAGATTGTGTTACCAGCGGGCGCCCGTCTCCCTGCACAGCGGCAGCCGGAGGCAGGAGCTAAGTACTGAGCTCCTGCTTCCGAAGCTGTCACTGTGCGGCGTGCGCTATGGGAGAGACGTCAGTCATGACGTCTCTGTCATAGTGCTGAGGAGAGGATGCCAGGAGGAGGAGTACTGCAGCGGTCTGGAAGCGGGAACGTGGCTTGGTAAGTATGTTCTCTTTTCTCTACCTCAGTGCAGCGGGGGCATCTACTGGGGGCAAACTAGGGGGGGACATTACTACTGGGGGCATCAACAAGGGACATTACTACTGGGTGGGGGGCATTACTACTGGGGGCATTATTACTGGGGGAGCATCTACTGGGGGCAGTACTACTGGGGGGCATCAACAAGGGGTATTACTACTGGGGGGCATTACTACTGGGGGCATTACTATTGTGGGCATTACTACTGGAGGCAGCTACTGGGGACATTTTTACTGGGGGCCATCTACTGGGGGCATTATTACTGGGGGGCATCTACTGGGGACATTACTACTGGGGGGTCATCTATTGGGGGCAAACTCCTAGGGGGAATTACTACTGGGGGCAAACTACTGGAGGACATTATTACTGGGGGGCAAACTACTGGGGGACATTATTACTGGGGGGCATCTACTGGGGGCAAACTACTGGGGGATATTATTTCTGGGGGCCAACTACAAAGAGGCTAACTACTGGGGGCATACTACAGGAGGGCATTACTACTGGCGGCGTAACTACAGGGGCATTACTACTTGGGGGCTGAACTACAGGGGGCTAAACTACAAGGGAGGCTTAACTACAGGGGCTAAACTACAAGCAGGCAAACTACTGGGGGCATTACCACTGGGAGGCTAAACTAAAGGGGGGATAAACTACTGGGGTCATAACTGCAGGGGCATTACCACTGGGGGCATAACTACTAGGGCGCTAAATGACTGGGGGCATTACTACAGGCAACATTACTACTGGGGGCAATACAGGCATTGCATAAGGGGCACCACTACTATGGGGTCTAAATAAGGGGCACTACCAGTACAGTGGACATTGCATAATGAGCGCTACAACTGTGGGCATTGTATAAGAAGCGCCACCTCACATGCCCCGAAGCCGAACGCAAATGTACTTGCCCCTTCCATGGTGCCCCCCCTATCATTTTCTTCTGGATCCGCCCCTGCCTAACCTACATATAGCAGTGCCCACATAGGGCCAAGTAATTTGTCACAGTAGGCCTCATGATAAAGGCTATTACTAAAACACTTCCAGACAGAGACCTAACTTACCCAGGAGCCACCCCCAGGATCTCCCATTGGCACTACAAGGAACAGCATGCCTTCCAAATGTTGCTCCCATTCAATGCCTCTTGCACACAAGCAGACAAACAATTTGGCAGTTGCTCAATCATACCTGGAGATAATTATATATCAGGTGCTGGAAGGGGGAGGGGTCACAGACAAACAACAGACAGAGAGGAGGGGGGTGCAAATCCCCACCCCTAAATTCCCTTCCGCACACTGAAAATTACCTGTAACCATCCCTGAACCTATCTGGTAATATAATTCAGAGAATTAGTCACAAATGTTTGCAAACACATGTTTAGCTGCTGGCCACGTCACGGCTTCTCCGATACAGCAGTCCTAACCTACATAATAGCAGTGCCCACATAGGGCCATGTAATTTGTCACAGTAGGCCTCATGATAAAGGCTATCACTAAAACACTTCCAGACAGAGAGCTAACTTACCCAGGAGCCACCCCCAGGATCTCCCATTGGCACTACAAGAAACAGCATGCCTTCCAAATGCTGCTCCCATTCAATGCCTCTTGCACACAAGCAGACAAACAATTTGGCAGTTGCTCAATCATACCTGGAGATAATTATATATCAGGGGCTGGAAGGGCTAGGGGTCACAGACAAACAACAGACAGAGAGGAGGGGGGTGCAAATCCCCACCCCTAAATTCCCTTCCGCACACTGAAAATTACCTGTAACCATCCCTGAACCTATCTGGTAATAAAATTCAGAGAATTAGTCACAAATGTTTGCAAACACATGTTTAGCTGCTGGCCACGTCACGGCTTCTCCGATACAGCAGTCCTAACCTACATAATAGCTGTGCCCTCATAGGGCCATGTAATTTGTCACAGTAGGCCTCATGATAAAGGCTATTACTAAAACACTTCCAGACAGAGAGCTAACTTACCCAGGAGCCCCCCCAGGATCTCCCATTGGCACTACAAGGAACAGCATGCCTTCCAAATGCTGCTCCCATTCAATGCCTCTTGCACACAAGCAGACAAACAATTTGGCAGTTGCTCAAACATACCTGGAGTTAATTATATATCAGGTGCTGGAAGGGGGAGGGGTCACAGACAAACAACAGACAGAGAGGAGGGGGGTGCAAATCCCCACCCATAAATTCCCTTCCGCACACTGAAAATTAACTGTAACCATCCCTGAACCTATCTGGTAATAAAATTCAGAGAATTAGTCACAAATGTTTGCAAACACATGTTTAGCTGCTGGCCACGTCACGGCTTCTCCGATACAGCAGTCCTAACCTACATAATAGCAGTGCCCACATAGGGCCATGTAATTTGTCACAGTAGGCCTCATGATAAAGGCTATTACTAAAACACTTCCAGACAGAGAGCTAACTTACCCAGGAGCCACCCCCAGGGTCTCCCATTGGCACTACAAGTAACAGCATGCTTTCCAAATGCTGCTCCCATTCAATGCCTCTTGCACACAAGCAGACAAACAATTTGGCAGTTGCTCAATCATACCTGGAGATAATTATATATCAGGTGCTGGAAGGGGGAGGGATCACAGTCAAACAACAGACAGAGAGGAGGGGGGTGCAAATCCCCACCCCTAAATTCCCTTCCGCACACTGAAAATTACCTGTAACCATCCCTGAACCTATCTGGTAATAAAATTCAGAGAATTAGTCACAAATGTTTGCAAACACATGTTTAGCTGCTGGCCACGTCACGGCTTCTCCGATACAGCAGTCCTAACCTACATAATAGCAGTGCCCACATAGGGCCATGTAATTTGTCACAGTAGGCCTCATGATAAAGGCTATTACTAAAACACTTCCAGACAGAGAGCTAACTTACCCAGGAGCCACCCCAGGATCTCCCATTGGCACTACAAGGAACAGCATGCCTTCCAAATGCTGCTCCCATTCAATGCCTCTTGCACACAAGCAGACAAACAATTTGGCAGTTGCTCAATCATACCTGGAGATAATTATATATCAGGTGCTGGAAAGGGGAGGGGTCACAGACAAACAACAGACAGAGAGGAGGGGGGTGCAAATCCCCACCCCTAAATTCCCTTCCGCACACTGAAAATTACCTTTAACCATCCCTGAACCTATCTGGTAATAAAATTCAGAGAATTAGTCACAAATGTTAGCAAACACATGTTTAGCTGCTGGCCACGTCACGGCTTCTCCGATACAGCAGTCCTAACCTACATAATAGCAGTGCCCACATAGGGCCATGTAATTTGTCACAGTAGGCCTCATGATAAAGGCTATTACTAAAACATTTCCAGACAGAGAGCTAACTTACCCAGGAGCCACCCCCAGGATCTCCCATTGGCACTACAAGTAACAGCTTGCCTTCCAAATGCTGCTCCCATTCAATGCCTCTTGCACACAAGCAGACAAACAATTTGGCAGTTGCTCAATCATACCTGGAGATAATTATATATCAGGTGCTGGAAAGGGGAGGGGTCACAGACAAACAACAGACAGAGAGGAGGGGGGTGCAAATCCCCACCCCTAAATTCCCTTCCGCACACTGAAAATTACCTGTAACCATCCCTGAACCTATCTGGTAATAAAATTCAGAGAATTAGTCACAAATGTTTGCAAACACATGTTTAGCTGCTGGCCACGTCACGGCTTCTCCGATACAGCAGTCCTAACCTACATAATAGCAGTGCCCACATAGGGCCATGTAATTTGTCACAGTAGGCCTCATGATAAAGGCTATTACTAAAACACTTCCAGACAGAGAGCTAACTTACCCAGGAGCCCCCCCAGGATCTCCCATTGGCACTACAAGGAACAGCATGCCTTCCAAATGCTGCTCCCATTCAATGCCTCTTGCACACAAGCAGACAAACAATTTGGCAGTTGCTCAAACATACCTGGAGTTAATTATATATCAGGTGCTGGAAGGGGGAGGGGTCACAGACAAACAACAGACAGAGAGGAGGGGGGTGCAAATCCCCACCCCTAAATTCCCTTCCGCACACTGAATATTACCTGTAACCTTCCCTGAACCTATCTGGTAATAAAATTCAGAGAATTAGTCACAAATGTTTGCAAACACATGTTTAGCTGCTGGCCACGTCACGGCTTCTCCGATACAGCAGTCCTAACCTACATAATAGCAGTGCCCACATAGGGCCATGTAATTTGTCACAGTAGGCCTCATGATAAAGGCTATTACTAAAACACTTCCAGACAGAGAGCTAACTTACCCAGGAGCCACCCCCAGGATCTCCCATTGGCACTACAAGGAACAGCATGCCTTCCAAATGCTGCTCCCATTCAATGCCTCTTGCACACAAGCAGACAAACAATTTGGCAGTTGCTCAATCATACCTGGAGATAATTATATATCAGGTGCTGGAAGGGGGAGGGGTCACAGACAAACAACAGACAGAGAGGAGGGGGGTGCAAATCCCCACCCCTAAATTCCCTTCCGCACACTGAAAATTACCTGTAACCATCCCTGAACCTATCTGGTAATAAAATTCAGAGAATTAGTCACAAATGTTTGCAAACACATGTTTAGCTGCTGGCCACGTCACGGCTTCTCCGATACAGCAGTCCTAACCTACATAATAGCAGTGCCCACATAGGGCCATGTAATTTGTCACAGTAGGCCTCATGATAAAGGCTATTACTAAAACACTTCCAGACAGAGAGCTAACTTACCCAGGAGCCACCCCCAGGATCTCCCATTGGCACTACAAGGAACAGCATGCCTTCCAAATGCTGCTCCCATTCAATGCCTCTTGCACACAAGCAGACAAACAATTTGGCAGTTGCTCAATCATACCTGGAGATAATTATATATCAGGTGCTGGAAGGGGGAGGGGTCACAGACAAACAACGGACAGAGAGGAGGGGGGTGCAAATCCCCACCCCTAAATTCCCTTCCGCACACTGAAAATTACCTGTAACCATCCCTGAACCTATCTGGTAATAAAATTCAGAGAATTAGTCACAAATGTTTGCAAACACATGTTTAGCTGCTGGCCACGTCACGGCTTCTCCGATACAGCAGTCCTAACCTACATAATAGCAGTGCCCACATAGGGCCATGTAATTTGTCACAGTAGGCCTCATGATAAAGGCTATTACTAAAACACTTCCAGACAGAGAGCTAACTTACCCAGGAGCCACCCCCAGGATCTCCCATTGGCACTACAAGGAACAGCATGCCTTCCAAATGCTGCTCCCATTCAATGCCTCTTGCACACAAGCAGACAAACAATTTGGCAGTTGCTCAATTATACCTGGAGATAATTATATATCAGGTGCAGGAAGGGGGAGGGGTCACAGACAAACAACAGACAGAGAGGAGGGGGGTGCAAATCCCCACCCCTAAATTCCCTTCCGCACACTGAAAATTACCTGTAACCATCCCTGAACCTATCTGGTAATAAAATTCAGAGAATTAGTCACAAATGTTTGCAAACACATGTTTAGCTGCTGGCCACATCACGGCTTCTCCGATACAGCAGTCCTAACCTACATAATAGCAGTGCCCACATAGGGCCATGTAATTTGTCACAGTAGGCCTCATGATAAAGGCTATTACTAAAACACTTCCAGACAGAGAGCTAACTTACCCAGGAGCCACCCCCAGGATCTCCCATTGGCACTACAAGGAACAGCATGCCTTCCAAATGCTGCTCCCATTCAATGCCTCTTGCACACAAGCAGACAAACAATTTGGCAGTTGCTCAATCATACCTGGAGATAATTATATATCAGGTGCTGGAAGGGGGAGGGGTCACAGACAAACAACAGACAGAGAGGAGGGGGGTGCAAATCCCCACCCCTAAATTCCCTTCCGCACACTGAAAATTACCTGTAACCATCCCTGAACCTATCTGGTAATAAAATTCAGAGAATTAGTCACAAATGTTTGCAAACACATGTTTAGCTGCTGGCCACGTCACGGCTTCTCCGATACAGCCGTCCTAACCTACACAATAGCAGTGCCCACATAGGGCCATGTCATTTGTCACAGTAGGCCTCATGATAAAGGCTATTACTAAAACACTTCCAGACAGAGAGCTAACTTACCCAGGAGCCACCCCCAGGATCTCCCATTGGCACTACAAGTAACAGCATGCCTTCTAAATGCTGCTCCCATTCAATGCCTCTTGCACACAAGCAGACAAACAATTTGGCAGTTGCTCAAACATACCTGGAGATAATTATATATCAGGTGCTGGAAGGGGGAGGGGTCACAGACAAACAACAGACAGAGAGGAGGGGGGTGCAAATCCCCACCCCTAAATTCCCTTCTGCACACTGAAAATTACCTGTAACCATCCCTGAACCTATCTGGTAATAAAATTCAGAGAATTAGTCACAAATGTTTGCAAACACATGTTTAGCTGCTGGCCACGTCACGGCTTCTCCGATACAGCAGTCCTAACCTCAGTGGCGGATCCAGAGGGGGGGCACTTGGGCCCGTGCCCCCCCTGTCGTTTGTGCCTCTGTCCCCAGTCCTTCCGTCCCCCGTCCATCCATCCGTGTCCCCCCCCACCCCCCGGCGCCGCACAGGGAGATGACGGGCGCCAGCTGAGATTGTGTTACCAGCGGGCGCCCGTCTCCCTGCACAGCGGCAGCCGGAGGCAGGAGCTAAGTACTGAGCTCCTGCTTCCGAAGCTGTCACTGTGCGGCGTGCGCTATGGGAGAGACGTCAGTCATGACGTCTCTGTCATAGTGCTGAGGAGAGGATGCCAGGAGGAGGAGTACTGCAGCGGTCTGGAAGCGGGAACGTGGCTTGGTAAGTATGTTCTCTTTTCTCTACCTCAGTGCAGCGGGGGCATCTACTGGGGGCAAACTAGGGGGGGACATTACTACTGGGGGCATCAACAAGGGACATTACTACTGGGTGGGGGGCATTACTACTGGGGGCATTATTACTGGGGGAGCATCTACTGGGGGCAGTACTACTGGGGGGCATCAACAAGGGGTATTACTACTGGGGGGCATTACTACTGGGGGCATTACTATTGTGGGCATTACTACTGGAGGCAGCTACTGGGGACATTTTTACTGGGGGCCATCTACTGGGGGCATTATTACTGGGGGGCATCTACTGGGGACATTACTACTGGGGGGTCATCTATTGGGGGCAAACTCCTAGGGGGAATTACTACTGGGGGCAAACTACTGGAGGACATTATTACTGGGGGGCAAACTACTGGGGGACATTATTACTGGGGGGCATCTACTGGGGGCAAACTACTGGGGGATATTATTTCTGGGGGCCAACTACAAAGAGGCTAACTACTGGGGGCATACTACAGGAGGGCATTACTACTGGCGGCGTAACTACAGGGGCATTACTACTTGGGGGCTGAACTACAGGGGGCTAAACTACAAGGGAGGCTTAACTACAGGGGCTAAACTACAAGCAGGCAAACTACTGGGGGCATTACCACTGGGAGGCTAAACTAAAGGGGGGATAAACTACTGGGGTCATAACTGCAGGGGCATTACCACTGGGGGCATAACTACTAGGGCGCTAAATGACTGGGGGCATTACTACAGGCAACATTACTACTGGGGGCAATACAGGCATTGCATAAGGGGCACCACTACTATGGGGTCTAAATAAGGGGCACTACCAGTACAGTGGACATTGCATAATGAGCGCTACAACTGTGGGCATTGTATAAGAAGCGCCACCTCACATGCACCGAAGCCGAACGCAAATGTACTTGCCCCTTCCATGGTGCCCCCCCTATCATTTTCTTCTGGATCCGCCCCTGCCTAACCTACATATAGCAGTGCCCACATAGGGCCAAGTAATTTGTCACAGTAGGCCTCATGATAAAGGCTATTACTAAAACACTTCCAGACAGAGACCTAACTTACCCAGGAGCCACCCCCAGGATCTCCCATTGGCACTACAAGGAACAGCATGCCTTCCAAATGCTGCTCCCATTCAATGCCTCTTGCACACAAGCAGACAAACAATTTGGCAGTTGCTCAATCATACCTGGAGATAATTATATATCAGGTGCTGGAAGGGGGAGGGGTCACAGACAAACAACAGACAGAGAGGAGGGGGGTGCAAATCCCCACCCCTAAATTCCCTTCCGCACACTGAAAATTACCTGTAACCATCCCTGAACCTATCTGGTAATATAATTCAGAGAATTAGTCACAAATGTTTGCAAACACATGTTTAGCTGCTGGCCACGTCACGGCTTCTCCGATACAGCAGTCCTAACCTACATAATAGCAGTGCCCACATAGGGCCATGTAATTTGTCACAGTAGGCCTCATGATAAAGGCTATCACTAAAACACTTCCAGACAGAGAGCTAACTTACCCAGGAGCCACCCCCAGGATCTCCCATTGGCACTACAAGAAACAGCATGCCTTCCAAATGCTGCTCCCATTCAATGCCTCTTGCACACAAGCAGACAAACAATTTGGCAGTTGCTCAATCATACCTGGAGATAATTATATATCAGGGGCTGGAAGGGCTAGGGGTCACAGACAAACAACAGACAGAGAGGAGGGGGGTGCAAATCCCCACCCCTAAATTCCCTTCCGCACACTGAAAATTACCTGTAACCATCCCTGAACCTATCTGGTAATAAAATTCAGAGAATTAGTCACAAATGTTTGCAAACACATGTTTAGCTGCTGGCCACGTCACGGCTTCTCCGATACAGCAGTCCTAACCTACATAATAGCAGTGCCCTCATAGGGCCATGTAATTTGTCACAGTAGGCCTCATGATAAAGGCTATTACTAAAACACTTCCAGACAGAGAGCTAACTTACCCAGGAGCCCCCCCAGGATCTCCCATTGGCACTACAAGGAACAGCATGCCTTCCAAATGCTGCTCCCATTCAATGCCTCTTGCACACAAGCAGACAAACAATTTGGCAGTTGCTCAAACATACCTGGAGTTAATTATATATCAGGTGCTGGAAGGGGGAGGGGTCACAGACAAACAACAGACAGAGAGGAGGGGGGTGCAAATCCCCACCCCTAAATTCCCTTCCGCACACTGAATATTACCTGTAACCATCCCTGAACCTATCTGGTAATAAAATTCAGAGAATTAGTCACAAATGTTTGCAAACACATGTTTAGCTGCTGGCCACGTCACGGCTTCTCCGATACAGCAGTCCTAACCTACATAATAGCAGTGCCCACATAGGGCCATGTAATTTGTCACAGTAGGCCTCATGATAAAGGCTATTACTAATACACTTCCAGACAGAGAGCTAACTTACCCAGGAGCCACCCCCAGGATCTCCCATTGGCACTAAAAGGAACAGCATGCCTTCCAAATGCTGCTCCCATTCAATGCCTCTTGCACACAAGCAGACAAACAATTTGGCAGTTGCTCAATCATACCTGGAGATAATTATATATCAGGTGCTGGAAGGGGGAGGGGTCACAGACAAACAACGGACAGAGAGGAGGGGGGTGCAAATCCCCACCCATAAATTCCCTTCCGCACACTGAAAATTAACTGTAACCATCCCTGAACCTATCTGGTAATAAAATTCAGAGAATTAGTCACAAATGTTTGCAAACACATGTTTAGCTGCTGGCCACGTCACGGCTTCTCCGATACAGCAGTCCTAACCTACATAATAGCAGTGCCCACATAGGGCCATGTAATTTGTCACAGTAGGCCTCATGATAAAGGCTATTACTAAAACACTTCCAGACAGAGAGCTAACTTACCCAGGAGCCACCCCCAGGGTCTCCCATTGGCACTACAAGTAACAGCATGCTTTCCAAATGCTGCTCCCATTCAATGCCTCTTGCACACAAGCAGACAAACAATTTGGCAGTTGCTCAATCATACCTGGAGATAATTATATATCAGGTGCTGGAAGGGGGAGGGATCACAGTCAAACAACAGACAGAGAGGAGGGGGGTGCAAATCCCCACCCCTAAATTCCCTTCCGCACACTGAAAATTACCTGTAACCATCCCTGAACCTATCTGGTAATAAAATTCAGAGAATTAGTCACAAATGTTTGCAAACACATGTTTAGCTGCTGGCCACGTCACGGCTTCTCCGATACAGCAGTCCTAACCTACATAATAGCAGTGCCCACATAGGGCCATGTAATTTGTCACAGTAGGCCTCATGATAAAGGCTATTACTAAAACACTTCCAGACAGAGAGCTAACTTACCCAGGAGCCACCCCAGGATCTCCCATTGGCACTACAAGGAACAGCATGCCTTCCAAATGCTGCTCCCATTCAATGCCTCTTGCACACAAGCAGACAAACAATTTGGCAGTTGCTCAATCATACCTGGAGATAATTATATATCAGGTGCTGGAAGGGGGAGGGGTCACAGACAAACAACAGACAGAGAGGAGGGGGGTGCAAATCCCCACCCCTAAATTCCCTTCCGCACACTGAAAATTACCTGTAACCATCCCTGAACCTATCTGGTAATAAAATTCAGAGAATTAGTCACAAATGTTAGCAAACACATGTTTAGCTGCTGGCCACGTCACGGCTTCTCCGATACAGCAGTCCTAACCTACATAATAGCAGTGCCCACATAGGGCCATGTAATTTGTCACAGTAAGCCTCATGATAAAGGCTATTACTAAAACATTTCCAGACAGAGAGCTAACTTACCCAGGAGCCACCCCCAGGATCTCCCATTGGCACTACAAGTAACAGCTTGCCTTCCAAATGCTGCTCCCATTCAATGCCTCTTGCACACAAGCAGACAAACAATTTGGCAGTTGCTCAATCATACCTGGAGATAATTATATATCAGGTGCTGGAAAGGGGAGGGGTCACAGACAAACAACAGACAGAGAGGAGGGGGGTGCAAATCCCCACCCCTAAATTCCCTTCCGCACACTGAAAATTACCTGTAACCATCCCTGAACCTATCTGGTAATAAAATTCAGAGAATTAGTCACAAATGTTTGCAAACACATGTTTAGCTGCTGGCCACGTCACGGCTTCTCCGATACAGCAGTCCTAACCTACATAATAGCAGTGCCCACATAGGGCCATGTAATTTGTCACAGTAGGCCTCATGATAAAGGCTATTACTAAAACACTTCCAGACAGAGAGCTAACTTACCCAGGAGCCCCCCCAGGATCTCCCATTGGCACTACAAGGAACAGCATGCCTTCCAAATGCTGCTCCCATTCAATGCCTCTTGCACACAAGCAGACAAACAATTTGGCAGTTGCTCAAACATACCTGGAGTTAATTATATATCAGGTGCTGGAAGGGGGAGGGGTCACAGACAAACAACAGACAGAGAGGAGGGGGGTGCAAATCCCCACCCCTAAATTCCCTTCCGCACACTGAATATTACCTGTAACCATCCCTGAACCTATCTGGTAATAAAATTCAGAGAATTAGTCACAAATGTTTGCAAACACATGTTTAGCTGCTGGCCACGTCACGGCTTCTCCGATACAGCAGTCCTAACCTACATAATAGCAGTGCCCACATAGGGCCATGTAATTTGTCACAGTAGGCCTCATGATAAAGGCTATTACTAAAACACTTCCAGACAGAGAGCTAACTTACCCAGGAGCCACCCCCAGGATCTCCCATTGGCACTACAAGGAACAGCATGCCTTCCAAATGCTGCTCCCATTCAATGCCTCTTGCACACAAGCAGACAAACAATTTGGCAGTTGCTCAATCATACCTGGAGATAATTATATATCAGGTGCTGGAAGGGGGAGGGGTCACAGACAAACAACAGACAGAGAGGAGGGGGGTGCAAATCCCCACCCCTAAATTCCCTTCCGCACACTGAAAATTACCTGTAACCATCCCTGAACCTATCTGGTAATAAAATTCAGAGAATTAGTCACAAATGTTTGCAAACACATGTTTAGCTGCTGGCCACGTCACGGCTTCTCCGATACAGCAGTCCTAACCTACATAATAGCAGTGCCCACATAGGGCCATGTAATTTGTCACAGTAGGCCTCATGATAAAGGCTATTACTAAAACACTTCCAGACAGAGAGCTAACTTACCCAGGAGCCACCCCCAGGATCTCCCATTGGCACTACAAGGAACAGCATGCCTTCCAAATGCTGCTCCCATTCAATGCCTCTTGCACACAAGCAGACAAACAATTTGGCAGTTGCTCAATCATACCTGGAGATAATTATATATCAGGTGCTGGAAGGGGGAGGGGTCACAGACAAACAACAGACAGAGAGGAGGGGGGTGCAAATCCCCACCCCTAAATTCCCTTCCGCACACTGAAAATTACCTGTAACCATCCCTGAACCTATCTGGTAATAAAATTCAGAGAATTAGTCACAAATGTTTGCAAACACATGTTTAGCTGCTGGCCACGTCACGGCTTCTCCGATACAGCAGTCCTAACCTACATAATAGCAGTGCCCACATAGGGCCATGTAATTTGTCACAGTAGGCCTCATGATAAAGGCTATTACTAAAACACTTCCAGACAGAGAGCTAACTTACCCAGGAGCCACCCCAGGATCTCCCATTGGCACTACAAGGAACAGCATGCCTACCAAATGCTGCTCCCATTCAATGCCTCTTGCACACCAGCAGACAAACAATTTGGCAGTTGCTCAATCATACCTGGAGATAATTATATATCAGGTGCTGGAAGGGGGAGGGGTCACAGACAAACAACAGACAGAGAGGAGGGGGGTGCAAATCCCCAACCCTAAATTCCCTTCCGCACACTGAAAATTACCTGTAACCATCCCTGAACCTATCTGGTAATAAAATTCAGAGAATTAGTCACAAATGTTAGCAAACACATGTTTAGCTGCTGGCCACGTCACGGCTTCTCCGATACAGCAGTCCTAACCTACATAATAGCAGTGCCCACATAGGGCCATGTAATTTGTCACAGTAGGCCTCATGATAAAGGCTATTACTAAAACATTTCCAGACAGAGAGCTAACTTACCCAGGAGCCACCCCCAGGATCTCCCATTGGCACTACAAGGAACAGCTTGCCTTCCAAATGCTGCTCCCATTCAATGCCTCTTGCACACAAGCAGACAAACAATTTGGCAGTTGCTCAATCATACCTGGAGATAATTATATATCAGGTGCTGGAAGGGGGAGGGGTCAAAGAAAAACCTCTGACAGAGAGGAGGGGGGTGCAAATCCCCACCCCTAAATTCCCTTCCGCACACTGAAATTTACCTGTAACCATCCCTGAACCTATCTGGTAATAAAATTCAGAGAATTAGTCACAAATGTTTGCAAACACATGTTTAGCTGCTGGCCACGTCACGGCTTCTCCGATACAGCAGTCCTAACCTACATAATAGCAGTGCCCACATAGGGCCATGTAATTTGTCACAGTAGGCCTCATGATAAAGGCTATTACTAAAACACTTCCAGACAGAGAGCTAACTTACCCAGAAGCCGTGACGTGGCCAGCAGCTAAACATGTGTCAGCGTACCCTCAGGTGTGAGGGCTATACACCACTTACTGACCTTCCAGATCACTATTATTAAGGTGAGGTAATCCGGATCTATCTCATCTTTTTTGATTGTGTTTAACATCTTCTGGACGGTCTATTAGGATTTGACACTATTGTTGTGTTTATTTTAGAAAAAAAAAAAATTGTGTTCAATAAATTCCTTTTTAATACCTCTATCCCTGATACAAATTTTATTATACCAAGATCTGGTGTATTCAAGGGTGGAATTCCACCTTCTGAGAAGGAGGTGGAGAAAGAAACCGCTATGGGATAGACAACACCTGGAAGACTGTAAGTTGGGTACGCTGACCCACTGTTATTTTAAACACCTAGTGTTATTTTAAACACCAAGTGACGTACTTGACAATGAATCATGGTTAAAGATACCTCTTTGTGCTTTTTATACACTTGTTTAGTGTAAGTACGGTAAGCTGGTTTATCCCTCCGGCTATGATTTTAACTGATGGAATAGACTTCATTGTGGTCTATTAATTCGGCTGTTCTCTCCATTATTTCTCGCACTGGGATACCACCTGGGAAAAACTGAAAGAAGTCCGAACCACCCATATACTCAGCTAGGAGAAGTTTGGACCCATAAAGAAACCTTTATACGTGGAAACCCTTCTCTCTAGACGTGAGTACGGTACGAAACATCTCGTCGAATTATGAAATCCTAGAACAACCCGCCATCACTTAACCTAGGACCTACTACACAATATCGCTCTCCTTTTTCTTCTTCTTTTTGAGGGACATTGGACCAAGTCAGAGAGAAGACTCCCTTTCATTTTACTAAGAGAAGGAAGTTGTAAGAAGACCATCATTCCATTCTCTTACCCACTTCTGAATGTTTTGAGACATTTGATAGACTCTGTAGACTGTGCGCAGTGGAGGTAGTCCTCATTTTTCTTCTTAGGTCTATTTTGTATGGTGTTGAGTGACACCTGGGTACTACGCAACTGCAGCCGGTCGAGCGCAGTGGTTTACTATTTCTGCTTTCTCTGTAATGGCACCTGGAAATGCTGGAGACACTGGAGTACAACTTCAGAGATTCTTGCTGGGAACAAGAGCGCTGGCATCCACGTCAGGGAAAGACGATACTCAGGCGCTGAGGCTCTGTCCGACGTCTGACTTTGAATTCCCCGCCACCGCAGGATTGGCGGAGCAGTCTGATGACGTCACCTGCCCCCCGTCCACGTGATGCCGGGTGTCATGGCGGCGCCCATGCCCTGGAGAACCGCCGGGAGCCGCGCCAGCCAGACGCCGGAGCCCGTTGCCCACCGAAGGCAGAGGCCGCAACACAGACCAGCAGACACGCAGGGGTAAGCGCGGCGAACGCCGCCTCTGGCGTATGACATATTCCTCTTAAATCCTGCACTAGCCTGTAATCTCTCCTGGGATCGGGGAATTCTGACATGATTGACCGCAGTTCAGACCTGGTCCACGGGCAATACATTGCGATATTCCTCATGGGGGTTACCCCGTCCCTGTCAGTTCTCCCATTGGGGACAGCAATTATGCGGATGGGGTGTAGCCCTGCTATATCACTGCTTTCTGACTCAACCTGGGGATACACTGTCTCTTCATAATGGACGGACCCATACTTACCGGTAGCTCTGATCCCAGCCGTCTCACCTGAAGAGGACGCAGTTGTTACTCTTACCGGTTGGGCTTGCCCCACCTGGGTTTCCTGTATGGTTACTGCCTGAGAGAGAGCCAAGATCAGGCAAGGTTCGTCATCCTCTTCTGAACTATAACCCTTAAGAGAACTTAAAACAGGGTACAATTTGCATGGGTTAGGGTTATTACAATTTGTAAGTGCATTCCTATCATTTCCTGGTATGCTATTGGTTGTAGCAGCCTTCTCTCCATCGACATATGGCGGTGGTGGTGCACTCGCATTCACATTCCTGTCTGGTTTGGAATTTGCTGCACGAGCAAGTTCCCTTTTTGCCATATGTTTAAACAGTCATTATGTCTGATTCTTTGTTTCTCGGATTTCATCAGACATATCCTATTTCAAACATTCTGCAGCACCTCTGGTTCAAAACTACCAACCCTAGGAAATTATGCCCTATCATCAACAGTCATTCGTACCCATTCATCACAAAAAGCCTCTGTGTATGGATCATATTATCTACACATTATATAACCAGCAGACCCTTTCGGCCCCTGTCCTTCAGCCTGAACCCTGGCTGGCGAACATTTCTCGCTTGTGCATTTGGCTCCCATTGTGGACTTTTTAAACACAAACACCAAATGGACAATGCAAGCACATGATGAAAGTTATCTGAGTTCTTTCACCAACTCTTTCTCCGCTGGAAAGTACCATGGTCCACTCCAGTAGTGACTGCCCGTGTACCCAGTGAGGACCCTACCAGACCCCTCAGCACTGGAAGTATAAATCAATACCCCACGTTTTTCAGTGGAGGTTGAAAGCCTGATCTTTTTTGGTTTCTATCCACTGGAATTTTCTTGGGTGAGAAACAACTTATCAATCACCCTATCCAATGAATGTCCACCTAGGAATATTTCCTGAGAGAGTCAGCGAAAACTCCTTCTCTTTACACAAATCACATCTGCGTATGCTAACACAGCGCGTATGATGATGCAATTGCGCAAAATGACGCAAAAGGTATCACGTTGTGCCGCGTATTACATACACACACGTGTGGTCCAATCGCACGGCTTATAGATACTTGTTATCTATACGCCCTACGATCACGGAAGTTGAATTCACAAGCTGCGCTCCACAGCCGGAGCGTAACACCAAAATCACGCTCCTCCGCACGTTTTACTTTTAAAACACACACACTACGTGCCTCAATACAATACGTAAGGTCGCTAACCTTCATGCCACCAAGCCTCTGCTTACTCAGTGTCTCCTCGACGAAATCCCATTTTTGTCCTGGGGTTCAATGCACTCACACTTACTTTTCAACAACCCACACTTTTAGCTTTTCTGTACAGAAAAAAAAAATCACTCCCTATGATTGATAGCTTGCCCCAGAGGTATTACACTTATAATAAGATTTTTAGTAATCTGTATAAAATCTGATAGTTACTTGTTAATGTATAACTATATGTCTTTTATCCCACCTTTAAATTAACTTCTATTGTGTGGCAAACTTGCGCTCGCTACTTTACGCAACTTTTGCGTAAGTCCGCAACCGTGCATGTAATCGTGCACACGTGCGCATTCCCATACGCACTCTTCGTGTACTATTGTACCGTGCCACATGTGTACCGTGCGTTCACAAATAAATATTCCACACTTATATTGATCAATGTAAGCAATGGAGCAAATTTGTGTTTCTACTGCTTTTGCTTAATACACAATACACCTTTGTTCCTCACACACGCTGGAAGTCACCCACGAGGATAACTTCCGTTGCGTGCTGCCTAAAGTTTTAGGCCGGAACTGAGTTTTGCATGTGTTTTACAAGTACCCACTTAAACAAATACACCAAATGTATAACAAATAACTTATCCGATTCTATGCAGATCTGTAATGACTATTACAACCTATGGCAGCAATATATGAGAATATACACAAAACATCAGTATGCTTGTGCGCGTTTTCGCGCCAAGAGTAACACACACAAAAATAGAATAGCTTTTCCTTGTTGTCCCTCGGTTCGCACCAGCACCTCTGAGACTATATCGGACAGACGTGGTTTAACAACATTAGGTAGTTTTAACACAACACAAAATTACTTTAGAAGCGTCTCCACCCTTTGTTGTTAGACCAAAGTCTGTAGGCCCTGCAAGTCCGCGAGTATGAGGTGAACCGGAAGAGCCCCCAACTGTGAAGTTCGATTAACTTATAGGGAAAAATAGGATTTTGGTTACCTACCGGAAAATCCTTTTCTCGTAGTCCATAGAGGATGCTGGGGTCCACATTAGTTCCATGGGGTATAGACGGGTCCACCAGGAGCCATTGGCACTTTAAGAGTTTGAGATTGTGGGCTGGCTCCTCCCTCTATGCCCCTCCCACCAGACTCAGTCTAGAAACTGTGCCCGAAGAGATGACATACTTCGAGAGAAGGATTATACACAGATAGTGGTGAGATTCATACCAGCTCACACATACAAGGCACGTCAAGTCAACTAGCTTGAACTACTCAGCAACTGCTGAAACATTACTTACCAAGTAATGTTTCAGCAACTAAACTAAAACGAAGTTGTACTGAACCAAATAACATTTGCAGGAGAACGAAGCGCTGGGCGGACGCCCAGCATTCTCTATGGACTACGAGAAAAGGATTTACCGTTAGGTAACCAAAATCCTATTTTCTCTTACGTCCTAGAGGATGCTGGGGTCCACATTAGTACCATAGGGATGTACCAAAGCTCCCAGAACGGGAGGGAGATGCTGAGGCTCCTGCAGAACTGATTGACTGAACTTCAGATCATCAGAGGCCAAAGTATCGAACTTGCAAAACTTTGCAAACGTGTTCGACCCAGACCAAGTTGCAGCTCGGCAAAGTTGCACTGCCGACACACCCCAGGCAGCCGTCCAGGAAGACCCCACCTTACGAATAGAGTGGGCCTTAACCGATTTTGGACACGGCAGCCCTGCCGTAGAATAAGCGTGCTGGATGGTGAACCTAATCCAGCGAGAAATAGTCTGCTTAGAAGCAGGACACCCAATTTTCTTGGGGTCACAGAGGACAAAAAAAGAGAGTCCGACTTTCTGTGACGAGAAGTTCTCTTCACATATATCTTGAGAGCCCTTACGTCATCCAAGGACTTTAATGTAATTGAGGAGTCAGTAGCCACTGGCACCACAATAGTTTGGTTGATATGAAATGCCGTCACAACCTTAGGAAGAAACTGCTGATGAGTCCGGTGCTCAGCTCTATCTTCGTGGAAGATCAAGTAAGGGATTTTACAGGATAAAGCCCCCAGCTCGGACAGACGTCTAGCAGAAGCCAAGGCCATCAAAATGACCGCCTTCCATGTAAGAAATTTGACCTGTGCCTCCTGTAGAGGTTCAAACCAATCCGACTGGAGGAACTGCAACACCACGTTATGGTCTAAAAGGCGCCGTAGGCGGTACAAAGGGAGGTTGGATATGCAGAACTTCCTTCAAAAAAGTCTGAATCTCAGGGAGGGCAGCCAATTGTTTCTGAAAAAAATGGATAGGGCTGCAATCTGGACCTTCACAGAATGTAAGCTCAGGCCCATATCCACTCCTGCTTACAGGAAGAGGAGGAAACGTCCCAGTTGAAACTCCACCGTAGGAAACTTCTTGGACTCACACCAAGAGACATAATTCTTCCAAATACATTGCCCCTTTCCTAGCCTGTATGAGGGTAGGAATAACCTTCTTCGGAATGCCCTTCCGAACAAGAATCAGGCGCTCAACTTCCATGCCGTCAAACATAGCCGCGGTACAGTAAGTCTTGATAGGCGAACGGCCCCTGCTGCAGCAGGTCCTCCCGAAGAGGAAGAGGCCTCATCTTTTCTTGCAGTAGATTCAGAAGGTCCGCATACCAAGCCCTTCTTCGACAGTCTGGGGCAATGAGGATCGATTGAACCCTTGTTCTCCTTATGAGCTTTAGGATTCTTGGGATAAGTGGGAGTGGTGGAAACACGTACACTGACTGGAACACCCACAGAGACACCAGGGCGTCCACTGCCACTGCCTATGGGTCCCTCGACCAGGAACAATAACGTTGAAGCTTCTTGTTGAGATGAGAGGCCATCATGTCTATTTGGGGTAAACCCCAAAGATCTGTTATTTCCTTGAACACCTCCGGATGGAGTCCCCACTCTCCTGGATTGAGATCGTGTCTGCTGAGGAAGTCTGCTTCCCAGTTGTCTACTCACGGAATGAAGATGGCTGACAGCGCTAACACGTGCTTTTCTGTCCAGAGGAGTATTCTTGTCACCTCTGACATTGCTGCTCTGCTCTTCATTCCGCCTTGTCTGTTTATTTAAGCCACTGTTGTTAAGTTGTCCGACTGCACTTGAATGGCCCGATTTCTCAGAAGAGGGGCCGCCTGAAGAAGACCGTTGTAGACGGCTCTAAGTTCCAGGATGTTGATGGGCAGGCCGGCTTCCAGGCTTGACCACCGTCCTTGGAAGGTTACTCCTTGAGTAACTGTTTCCCAGCCCCGAAGGCTCACATCCATGGTTAGAAGGACCCAGCCCTGAATCCCAAACCTGCGTTCTTCCAGTAGGTGAGGCAATTGGAGCCACCAGAGGAGTGAAATCCTGGCCTTTGGCGACAGACGAATTCTCTGGTGCATGTGGAGGTGAGATCCCGACCACTTGTCCAGGAGATCCAGTTGGAAGGTCCGAGCATGGAACCTCCCTCGTAAGAAGCCACCATTTTTCCTAATAGGCGAATGCATTGACGAAACGACACCCGAGGTGGCTTCAGGACATCCCGGACCATGGCTTTTATCACCAACGCCTTTTCCTGCGGAAGAAACACCTGCTGCACTGCCGTATCCAGGATTATTCCCAGAAATGACAACCTCTGGGTTGGTTCCAAATTTGACTTTCGAAGGTTCAGAATCCAACCGTGACTCTGGAGAAGTCGCAATGTGAGGACAATGGACTGCTGCAGCCTCTCCTTGGACGATGCCTTTATGAGCAGGTCGTCCAGATATGGAATGCTGTTCACACCCTGCTTGCGGAGGAGAATCATAATTTCCACCATCACCTTGGTAAACACCCTCGGTGTTGTGGAGAGGCCGAATGGCAGTGCCTGGAACTGGAAATGACAGTCCAGCAATGCGAAGCGGAGATCAGCCTGATGCGGCAGCCAGATCGGAATGTGGAGGTACGCATCCTTGAAATCCAGGGATACCAGGAATTCCCCTTCTTCCAGACCTGATATCACCGCCCTGAGAGACTCTATCTTGAACTTGAACTCCTTTAGAAAGGGGTTCAATGATTTTAGGTTCAGAATGGGCCTGACCGAACCATCCGGTTTTGGTACCACAAAGAGGTTCGAATAGTAACCTTTGTTCAGCATGTGAGGTGGTACTGGCACAATGACCTGTGCCTCTACCAGCTTTTGGACAGCGTCTTGTAGTACAGTGCTGTCCTCCAACAGAGTTGGCAAGCCTGACTTGAAAAAGCGATGAGGAGGGAGACTTTGAAATTCCAGCCTGTATACCTGAGACACAACATCTACCACCCAGGGATCCAGGCAGGACGATACCCAGACATGACTGAAGTGTCTGAGTCTCGTTCCCACTGGCCCCACCACCGGGGCGTGCAGTCCACCGTCATGCGGAGGACTTTGGCGTACCCGAAGCAGGCTTTTGTTACTGGGAACCTGCAGCGGCAGGTTTCTTGGACTTAACCCAACCTCCCCTAAAGAAGGTATTGGAAGTTCTGGCCTTTCTAGGCTTGTTAGGCCGAAAGGACTGCGTTGCAGATGAAGAGAAAGATTTCTTCGGAGCAGGTGCTGCTGAGGGAAGAAACCGAGACTTATCCACTGTAGCGGTGGATATCCACGCATCTAGAGCTTCCCCAAAGAGAGCCTGACCTGTATAGGGTAGGGACTCCACACTTCTTCTGGATTCCGCGTCGGCCGACCACTGGCGCAGCCACAGTCCCCGACGAGCTGAAACAGACATGGAAGATATTCCCGCAGCCATGGAACCCAGGCCTTTCATGGATTCTACCATAAAACCTGCAGAATCATGTATGTTGCGTAAATACAATGCAACGTTATCCCTATCCATCGTATCCAAATCCTCAAGTAAGGTAGCCGACCACTTTACTATTGCCCCTGAAGCAGCATACATTGATTTAAACGTGTTATCAATTTTCCTATCAGCCGGCTCCTTTAAGGCGGTAGATCCTGGAACAGGTAAAACCACCTTCTTTGAGAGTCTGGACACAGAGGCGTCAACAATTGGCGGGTTTTCCCTTTTTTTCCTATCCTCCTCAGGGAAAGGAAATGCCACCTGGACCCTTTTAGAGATCTGGAATTTTTTCTCAGGGATTACCCATGCTTTTTCAAATATAGCATTCAATTCCTTTGATGCAGGGAAGGTTAGCGAGGTTTTTTATTTTCAGTGAAAAAAGCTTCCTCAACCTGCTCAGGTGTGGTATCATTAACATTTAACACATCCCTGATAGCCTCTATCAACAATTGCACCCCCTATGCAAGAGATGTGGGCCCCCGCAACACATCCCCATCACCATCTGTAGTGTCAGAATCGGTATCCGTGTCGTCTTGCGTGACATGCATGTCGTCTTGTGTGACATGCATAAGCGCACGTTTGTGGGGGTATATAATGGGGCGTCCTGAGGTACCAGAAGCAGGCCATACTGCCATAGAGCTCTGTAATACCTGGGTTGCAGATTCATTACTTGCAAACCCTGTCAGAATTCTGAGAAATCCAAGATTTTATAGAGGAAAACACTCTGGTTCCCTTGCTGGTATCTGTGCTAAACCAGTGCTATCCTGATTACATGGAATGGGATCATCCTGGGAGGATAAATCCTCTGCAGCATATGACACAGTGTCCCTGGACATAGCTAAAGGAGACCATCAAACATTCCACACACAAACACAGGTGGGGGTAGACAGAGTTTCCCCCCCAAGAATGGCAAGAGAGACACAGAGATCATAGCCAACCCACACACAGCGCTTTCAGCAAAGGGAGACCCCTTGTCAGCACAGACTGTGGGGTAGATGTATTAAGCCTGGAGAAGTGATTTAGCAGTGATATAAGTGCAAGGTGATAACGCACCAGCCAATCAGCTCCAATATGTAAATTGACTTTTAGGAGCTGATTGGCTGGTGCGTTATCACCTTGCACTTATCACTGCTTTATCACTTCTTTATGCCTTCTCCAGGTTTAATACATCTGCCCCTCTGTCCCTTAATAGGAGACACAGTCGGTTTACAGCCTCCCCTCCCCCTTCTACAGCCCCCTGGTACCGTGTACTGACTAGTGATGAGCGGGTTCGGTTTCTTGGAAACCGAACCCCCCCGAACTTCACCCTTTTTACACGGGTCCGAGCCATACTCGGATTCTCCTGTATGGCTCGGGTAACCCGAGCGCGCCCGAACGTCATCATCCCGCTGTCGGATTCTCGCGAGATTCGGATTCTATATAAGCAGCCGCGCGTCGCCGCCATTTTCACACGTGCATTGAGATTGATAGGGAGAGGACGTGGCTGGTGTCCTCTCCATTTATAATTGTAGAAGAGACAGTTGATTGCTTGTTTTATTACTAATTGTGGGGAGGATTGGGGAGCAGCTGTTAGGACTCGGAGTAGAGTGCAGAGTTTTGCTGATAGTGACCACCAGTTTTTTTTTATCCGTTCTCTGCCTGAAAAATACGCTCCATACCATATCTGTGCTCAGTGTGCTGCATGATATATCTGTGCTGAGTGCTCACACTGCTTAATTGTGGGGACTGGGGAGCAGCTATAGCAGGAGTACAGTGCACAGTTTTGCTGACAGTGACCACCAGTATACGTTTGTCTGCCTGAAAAACATTCCTGTGGTGGCTTTTTTTAATACTAGTTTAGCAGTCTGCTGACAGTGTCCACCAGGTCCATTATACTGTATATAGCAGTACGGTAGGCCACTGCTGTACCTACCTCTGTGTCGTCAGTCACTCGTCATCCATTAATAATAATAAGTATACTATCCATCCATCTACATTGTATACCTGTGGTGGCTTTTTTTCTTTATACTAGTTTAGCAGTTTGCTGACAGTGTCCACCAGGTCCATTTATTATACTGTATATAGCAGTACGGTAGGCCACTGCTGTACCTACCTCTGTGTCGTCACTCGTCGTCCATAAGTATACTATCCATCCATCTACATTGTATACCTGTGGTGGCTTTTTTTCTTTATACTAGTAGTACTAGTTTAGCAGTCTGCTGACAGTGTCCACCAGGTCCATTATACTGTATATAGCAGTACGGTAGGCCACTGCTGTACCTACCTCTGTGTCATCAGTCACTCGTCCATAAGTATACTATCCATTCATCTACATTGTATACTTGTGGTGGCTTTTTTTCTTTATACTAGTTTAGCAGTTTGCTGACAGTGTCCACCAGGTCCATTTATTATACTGTATATAGCAGTACGGTAGGCCACTGCTGTACCTACCTCTGTGTCGTCACTCGTCGTCCATAAGTATACTATCCATCCATCTACATTGTATACCTGTGGTGCCTTTTAGTTGTGCGCATTAAAATATGGAGAACAAAAATGTGGAGGTTAAAAAAATAGGGAAAGATCAAGATCCACTTCCACCTCGTGCTGAAGCTGCTGCCACTAGTCATGGCCGAGACGATGAAATGCCATCAACGTCGTCTGCCAAGGCCGATGCCCAATGTCATAGTACAGAGCATGTAAAATCCAAAACACAAAAGATCAGTAAAATGACCCAAAAATCAAAATTAAAAGCGTCTGAGGAGAAGCGTAAACTTGCCAATATGCCATTTACGACACGGAGTGGCAAGGAACGGCTGAGGCCCTGGCCTATGTTCATGGCTAGTGGTTCAGCTTCACATGAGGATGGAAGCACTCATCCTCTCGCTAGAAAAAAGAAAAGACTTAAGCTGGCAAAAGCACAGCAAAGAACTGTGCGTTCTTCGAAATCACAAATCCCCAAGGAGAGTCCAATTGTGTCGGTTGCGATGCCTGACCTTCCTCTTTTTCTTTCATTTTTCTTTGCATCATGTGCTGTTTGGGGAGTATTTTTTTTAAAGGGCCATCCTGCGTGACACTGCAGTGACACTCCTAGATGGGCCAGGTGTTTGTGTCGGCCACTAGGGTCGCTTAGCTTAGTCACACAGCTACCTCATTGCGCCTCTTTTTTTCTTTGCGTCATGTGCTGTTTGGGGAGTATTTTATTGAAGGGCCATCCTGCGTGACACTGCAGTGCCACTCCTAGATGGGCCAGATGTTTGTGTCGGCCACTTGGGTCGCTTATCTTAGTCACACAGCTACCTCATTGCGCCTCTTTTTTTCTTTGCATCATGTGCTGTTTGGGGAGTATTTTTTTGAAGGGCCAACCTGCGTGACACTGCAGTGCCACTCCTAGATGGGCCAGGTGTTTGTGTTGGCCAATAGGGTCGCTTAGCTTAGTCACACAGCTACCTCATTGCGCCTCTTTTTTTCTTTGCGTCATGTGCTGTTTGGGGAGTATTTTTTTGAAGGGCCATCCTGCATGACACTGCAGTGCCACTCCTAGATGGGCCAGATGTTTGTGTCGGCCACTTGGGTCGCTTATCTTAGTCACACAGCTACCTCATTGCGCCTCTTTTTTTCTTTGCATCATGTGCTGTTTGGGGACAATTTTTTTGAAGGGCCATCCTGCCTGACACTGCAGTGCCACTCCTAGATGGGCCAGGTGTTTGTGTCGGCCACTAGGGTCGCTTAGCTTAGCCATCCAGCGACCCCGGTGCAAATTTTAGGACTAAAAATAATATTGTGAGATGTGAGGTGTTCAGAATAGACTGAAAATGAGTGGAAATTATGGTTATTGAGGTTAATAATACTATGGGATGATTTAAGCTGTTTTTTAGGGTTTTTTGAAAAAAACACTGAATCCAAAACACAGCCGAATCCGACAAAAAAATTTCGGTGAGGTTTTGCCAAAACGCGTCCGAACCCAAAACACGGCCGCGGAACTGAACCCAAAACCAAAACACAAAACCCAAAAAAATTCCGGTGCACATCACTAGTACTGACAGTTGGAGCTGACAGTTGGAGCTGCTGTGTAGGGACCTGTTCTTCCATCCAGCACTGTGCAAGCAGGAAAATGGTGCTGGAACGATGCTGGGAGAAGATGAGGAGAAGCTCCGTCCCCTTATTGGTGCTGTCTTCCCGCTCTTCATAGATTATACTGGCCTGAGGTAAAACTTGCTGGCTGAGATCCGTGGACCCCGACAGACTTGTGGACCAGTATGGGGGTAAGCGCTGGCTCAGGGCACCCCTCACAGCACCGCACCATGTGCCTCTGAACCTTCACAGGAGCGCAGTTAATACTGCTCTCCCTCCCCGTTGCCGCCATCTTCACACCAGCTCCCCGCTTGCTAGGGGGGTCGGTGACTCACCCCTCTGGAGCTCAGTGTCCAGTCAGCGGAGATAGTGGCTCAGACCCCGCAGGGCGGACACTGCTCCACCCCTTAGTCCCTCGCTGCAGGCAGGCTGTTGCCAATAGCCTCCTGTAAAATAAAAAAACTCTAAAAATAACTTTTACTAGAAAAGCTCTGTAGAGCTCCCCTAGCTGTGACCGGCTCCTCCGAGCACATTTTCTAAACTGAGTCTGGTGGGACATAGAGGGAGGAGCCAGCCCACACTCTCAAACTCTTAAAGTGCCAATGGCTCCTGGTGGACCCGTCTATACCCCATGGTACTAATGTGGACCCCAGCATCCTCTAGGACGTAATAGAAAGCAGTAACTTATTTTACTAGGCTTATAGCCGCTGCGGCCTCTAAACATATGCGTACACCCAAAAATAAATCAACCACCTGCGCACCCTGCTTATAGGCAGGCTGCTGGAACTTAAAAGTGACTAACACCAATCACTAAAACAACAATACAAACAAGGAATTAGTTCCTGCGCACTGAACAGAAAGGGTATCTGACACTCTAAATTAGGTGTCTCCGGATATTTAGAACCCAAATACTGATATATCTCAATCAGAAAGATAAAACGATCCCAATGGAGTCAATTAGGGTAGCAGTCAAATAAAATGTCACTGATTTCATGAAAGTCTCTTATCTGGTCTCCTCGTGAATCTTCCAAACAATGCAAGTGGCCAATGACGATAAACTTGTAACCAGTCGTCTCACTTTTTATTAGTTCTCCGTCAGTGTCCTCAATTCATTCACATGGAAGACAAACGGTGGAGAATCATAGTGCAGACGTACACAAATTTTATTTTTATTTTCCGTACACCCGCTAAAGTATGTATATAAGTTGCGTATACACGCCGACACGTTACACGCACAATGTAGCGACACATGTGGCTGAATACACCTTATCCCAAACAAGAATGGAATGCGACATCAGTAGTTAAATGTAATGTTGTGGTCCAACGCATCAACAGTATTTACTCAAAAGATACAGATAAAAGATACAACAATATTACAGAGAAGAGCTACAAACAATAGTACATACGTTTGTTCGCCAGCGCTCCCGGATCCAGGACTCAGTCAGTCTTAGCAAGATAACCTTCAGAGAATAGGGACTGAAGCCTGGATCAGGAGACCTCTCTTTTACACAATGAGTCCAAATACAATACAATGGGAAATGTAAGCTCTTCTTCCATAGGTCAAGGGGCAGGTCATTTACAGTACATGAGGGGTCATAGGTTGGTTTGAATGAATGGGCGATGCTTGGTCCAGGTGTGCTTGCAGGTGTTCGCCACTGTGTTCCCACCGAATATCCTGAGTATAGTATCATAACAGTTTGCTAATATTATATTTCTGCATATATCTACATGCAGAAACATGCGATCAACTGCAAATAGCAACCGGAATGTAGATCCCAAAATACTGCACATCTGGATACCACAATTCCTAACCTTGCTCTGTCCCCTCACATCCTGTAAAGCTGAATAACTCTATTGTTCTGCCTGTTAAGTGTATGTAAGTTGCTGGTAATGTGTATGGAGACTAGAGATGTGCACCGGAAATTTTTCGGGTTTTGTGTTTTGGTTTTGGATTCGGTTCCGCGGCCGTGTTTTGGATTCAGAAGCGTTTTGGCAAAACCTCCCTGAAAATTTTTTGTCGGATTCAGGTGTGTTTTGGATTCGGGTGTTTTTTATTTCAAAAACCCCTCAAAAACAGCTTAAATCATAGAATTTGGGGGTAATTTTGATCCTATAGTATTAGTAACCTCAATAACCATAATTTCCACTCATTTCCAGTCTATTCTGAACACCTCACACCTCACAATACTATTTTTGTCCTAAAATTTGCACCAAGGTCGCTGGATGACTAAGCTAAGCGACCCAAGAGGGCGGCACAAACACCTGGCCCATCTAGGAGTGGCACTGCAGTGTCAGACAGGATGGCACTTAAAAAAATTGGCCCCAAACAGCACATGATGCAAAGAAAAGAAAAAAAGAGGTTCACTGTGGTCGCTGGACAGCTAAGCTAAGCGACACAAACACCTCAATATCACAGGAATTATTCTTTCTAATCAATGGTATTATTGGTCCAAATCACTGGAAGAAAATGACAAAATCACTGGAATTATTCGTTCTAATCAATGGTGTTATTGGTCCAAATCACTGGAAGAAAATGACAAAATCACTGGAATTATTCGTTCTAATCAATGGTATTATTGGTCCAAATCACTGGAAGAAAATGACAAAACCACTGTAATTATTTGGCAAGATCACTGTAATTAATAATTATAAATCACTGATATTAATTGGTAAAATCTCGCTATCGCCTGCCTAGTGAAGTGGAATCTAGATGGGATTTTGTACCGGGGACACAACAACTTCATCAATTATCTAAATCCCACTGCACTAATGGCGGAAACGGGCACACCTCTAACAGCGCACTGATTATACTGAGAACTGATTATACTGATCACTGATGATACTACGGAGAACTAACACTGAGCAGCAAGAACATCACTGGACTATTGTACTGTAGTATACTGGTCACCACAATGCAGCACTGACACTGAGCACAGATATTAAGCACTGATCAGCATACTAGAAGTGACACAGAGCTGCAAGATAAAGCAATGGCCTACTGTACTATACTACTATATACTGGTGGTCACCACAATGCTGCACTGTACTACTATATACTGGTTACAACAATGCAGCAGATATTGAGCACTGATCAGGATACTAGAACTGAGTCTGACACGGAGCTGCAAGATACAGCAATGGCCTACTGTACTGTACTATATGTATAATGCTGGTCACCAAAATGCTGCACTGTCCTACTATATACTGCTCACAACAATGCAGCACAGATATGGAATGGATACTTGCAGTGACACAGAGCTGCAAGATACAGCAATGGCCTACTGTACTGTACTACTATAATTATATACTGGTGGTTCCCACAATGCAGCACACTGAGCACAGATATTACCAGGTGTATCTCACACATCGCTCAGTACAGATTACAGGATGTATAATCACCAGGTGTATAAGACACGTCGCACAGTACAGTATGCAGCTCTGGAGGGATCAGTATTTGGCAGGAAGGCGAGGCCTGGTCCTGGCAGCAGAGTGCCAGGCGGCCGTATAGTAGCAGCCAGCTCCAAATCTGGCAGTGTGTGTGGAGAAGGAGGGGGTGAGGGAAGGGAACGAGCGCTGGAGTGTCTGAGCGGAGGGCTTGGAAGTTCAGGGGGAGTGAGGCGGGAGCTGCTCTTCCATAGCAGCGCACAGTGGTGGTGACGGAGTCTGACAAAGGAGGGAGGAGGAGGATTGGGGCAACTGGCCGCAGGGGAGCACTGTGCCACAGCCATTACCTGCAGGGGGAGTGGAGGGAAACACATCCTATCTGCCCCAGATAAGTGACTTCTGATCAGAGCAATTGAGGGTCTGAGTTTTTCTGAAAGGTGGAAAGGAAGGGGTTCTTTTTCATGTAGACTGGAAGGACTACAACAAACTTGGAGTGACTACACTTTTCACCCTAGTTCGGCAGCCCTGCTGCCCTTTAATACACAGATGAATGAAGACTCCATTTGGAAAGGCGGCCGCTCAGCGATCAAGAGCTGATGCAGCACATGCAGGTGTTTCTCAAATATGATGAAGAAAAGAACATCTCATAAGAAACATCGAAACAATATGGAACCAAGTAAACCAATCTCCCAGCCAAGGCGAAATATTGTAGGCTGTAGAATACAGCATGGGTGGAAAGAGGGCAGTGGGCCAATAACCCAGTGGAAAGGAACAGTTCTGGATCAAGTACCTGTGAATCCCTCCCTCTATCTTATAAAGTATGATGGATTTGATTGTGTCTATGGACTTGAGCTTCACAAGAATGAAAGGGTGTCTGCTCTAGAAGTTCTACCAGACAGAGTTGCCTCATCCCGAATCAGCTATGCCCATTTGGCTGACACAATGATTGGTAAAGCAGTGGAGCATATGTTTGAAACAGAGGATGGTTCCAAGGATGAGTGGCGAGGGATGGAATTAGCATGAGCACCTATTATGAACACATGGTTTTATTATTATATAACCTATGAAAAGGACCCAGTCTTATATATGTATCAACTTTTAGATGACTATAAAGAAGGAGTTCTTCGGATCATGCCAGACTCAAATGATTCCCCTCCAGCTGAAAGAGAACCAGGGGAGGTTGTGGACAGCCTGGTGGGCAAGCAAGTGGAATATGCCAAAGAAGATGGCTCAAAAAGGACTGGCATGGTTATTCATCAAGTTGAAGCTAAACCATCTCTGTACTTCATTAAGTTTGATGACGATTTCCATATTTATTTCTACGATTTGGTGAAGACATCCTAAATGGATTCAGTACTTTTTTTTTTCCAAACGTAATCTAATGTAAACATTTGTAGAAAGTCGCTGCTTTCTGATTACAGAAATGCTCAGATATTCCTGCGAATCCACAATCCCTTCCCAGAGGAAAAAGAAATTGAGAAACCGTTGTTTGAGAACGTTTGTTCTCTTTCCCTTACAAAGGAACAAACCACTTTCCAAGAAGACTGACGTTTTTGGGATTATGGAGACATAATGTTTTTGAATATAAATCCTAAAGCAGGTGGTGTATTAGAGCAAAAGAGTGCAAGAGACCAGCCATGCAGTTTCTGAAATATTATGACAAAATGTTACTGTATTTCATAAGCACTCATTCCTAACTCTGCTAAGTACTGTTTGGTATACTGTATCTGGCTTCCATGAGGTAGTTGTCCATTATTTCATCTTCCATTGACCTTATTGAAAGCGGTAGAAGTTATTGGTTCTTTTTTTTTTTTTTCCCCTATTTTTAATTTTCTCCTGCATAGCCCAGTAAAATGTTGCAATGTTAAGTATTGACTTGTGCCTTCTGGGGGTCCACTTCTTCACCAAACCTAGCAAAACTCATCCTAACCCTCTGTTCCACGTTCTCTATGTACCCCATCTGTGTCACCCCTGTCTGTCTACCCCTCCCCTTTAGATTGTAAACTCTCACGAGCAGGGCCCTCTTCCCTCATGTGCTTATCCTTTGTCTTACTTTAATAATCTTCAACTGTACCACATCCAGCAGTCTTCTGCCACCTGATACTTATTCCAGTGTCATCTCCTGATGTAACTATGTTTATTTACCCTGTACTTGTCCTATACTGTCATCAACTGTAAGATGCTGTTTTCCTGTTTGATTATTTATGTACTCTATAATTGGGCGCTGCGGAGCCCTTGTGGCGCCATATAAATAAAGGATAATAATAATAATAATAATAATAATATAGGGTGTATAATCCCCAGGTGTATCTCACACATCGCTCAGTATAGTATATAGGGTGTATAATCCCCAGGTGTATCTCACACATCACACAGTACAGTATATAGGGTGTATAATCCCCAGGTGTATCTCACACATCGCTCAGTACCAATTACAGGATGTTTAAAATCACCAGGTGTATAACACACGTCGCACAGTACAGTATACATACTGGTCACAACAATGCAGTAGATATTGAGCACTGATCCGGATACTAGAAGTGACACAGAGCTGCAAGATACAGCAATGGCCTACTGTACTGTACTATATGTATACTGCTGGTCACCAAAATGTTGCACTGTCCTACTATATACTGCTCACAATAATGCAGCACAGATATGGATAGTATACTTGACACAGAGCTGCAAGATACAGCAATGGCCTACTGTACTGTACTATATGTATACTACTGGTCACCAAAATGCTGCACTGTCCTACTATATATTGCTCACAATAATGCAGCACATAGATAGTATACTTGACACAGAGCTGCAAGATACAGCAATGGCCTACTGTACTGTACTATATGTATACTGCTGGTCACCAAAATTCTGCACTGTCCTACTATATACTGCTCACAATAATGCAGCACAGAGATAGTATACTTGACACAGAGCTGCAAGATACAGCAATGGCCTACTGTACTGTACTATATGTATACTGCTGGTCACCAAAATGCTGCACTGTCCTACTATATACTGCTCACAATAATGCAGCACAGATATGGATAGTATACTTGACACAGAGCTGCAAGATACAGCAATGGCCTACTGTACTGTACTACTATAATTATATACTGGTGGTCCCCAGTCCCCACAATGCAGCACACTGAACACAGATATTTGCAGCATACTGAGCACAGATATGGAGCGTTTTCAGGCAGAAAACGTAGATATTTTCAGCACACTGAGCACAGATATTTGCAGCACACTGAGCACAGATATTTGCAGCACACTGAGCACAGATTATGGAGCTTTTCAGGGAGAGAACGCAGCCACGTGCTCTCCGTTTAATCTCCAATGCACGAGTGAAAATGGCGGCGACGCCCGGCTCTTTATATAGAATACGAATCTCGCGAGAATCCGACAGCGGGATGATGACGTTCGGGCGAGTTCGGGTTAACCGAGCAAGGTGGGAAGATACGAGACTGCCTCGGAACCGTGTAAAATAGGTGAAGTTCGGGGGGGTTCGGATCTCGGAGCACCAAACCCACTCATCTCTAATGGAGACTATGGGGTATATGCAATTCCGGACGAATTGCGCCTTTTTTTCGTCCGTTTTAAGATTCGACTGTACTCGACAGCCAGAACCCTCCACCCGGGACCATGAATTCGACATATGCAATGTAAAACGCATTCGCCACTCCCCTTGTCGAATAACGGACCAATCGTCGAGTACTGGGCGTCCTGGATTCGACTTCCCGCCGTTTTCAGCCCTTTATATGGGCTTGTTTGCTGCGTGCTCAGCAGCCATTTTGTGAACCTGCAGAGTGTAGTGGAGGTGCAGAGCTAGCAAATTGGTTGTTTGCTGTGGTATCGTTTGGACACCCAGCAGGTTTTAATCCAGGACGGACAGGAGGATACCTGTTACCCCGGAGGAGAGTCATTTTTGGAGAGATTTGTACATTTGTAGGTAAGTACCACATGTGGTCTGGCGTTGCATGTATGTGTTTGTGTAGTGGAGGGGGGGTCATGAGGTGTACATGTGGCATTGCTTTGGGGTGTTTGGGGTATGTATATGTGTGCAGGTATGTCTGTGTATATAGCTCCTGCTTGTATTGCTGCATGTTTGTTTGTTTTTTTAGTTTTGTGTTTGGGGTTAGTTTTTCACGTTTTTTTTCCCCTTAAAATGTTTTTTTGGGTCATGCTTTTGCATTGGTGTACCTCCGGCATGTGCAGGGATGCTTTTTGGCTTGTTTGGGGTGATTTTAGACTGTGTCGGTTTCCACCATGTGGTCGACAGGTGATGTTGTTTGTTTCCAAAACATGTTTTTGCTCCTACTTTAGCACTGGTTGACCTCCAGCATGTGCAGGGATGCTTTTGGGCTTGTTTGGTGTGATTTTATACTGTGTCGGTATCCACCATGTGGTCGACAGGTGATGTCGTTTGTTTCCAAAACATGTTTTTTGCTCCTACTTTAGCACTGGTTGACCTCCAGTATGTGCAGGGATGCTTTTTGGCTTGTTTGGGGTGTGTCTGTATCTGACATGTGGCCGACATGTTGTGCAGTTTGTTTCCGAAACATGTTTTTTACTCATACTTTAGCACTGGTTGACCTCCAGCATGTGCAGGGATGCTTGTACTGAGGTTTTGGCTTGTTTGGCTGTGGTTTTTCTCAAATTTTCAATTTTTTTTGTTGTGTTTGGTCCTGCTTGAGCACTGGGGTCCCAGCAGCATCACGTGTAGTTGCATGTAATTATGTAGAACTTTCCCTGCACAGCAATGAGGAGTGGGAGCCGACCCAGGAGGAGTATACGACCGAACAGGCATCCAGTGACCAGCCGCGGTCGTCAAGGGACCAAAGGGAGAAACAAAAGAAAAAGAAAAGGCCTAGAAAGGTAAATACTGACAACACCTGCAGACACAATAGCATCCAACTTGACACACCCTAGTTTGCGCACTGCCATGCACACCTACAGGTATCTGCGCACTGCCAGGGATACTGACACTCACAGGTACATAACGATCTTATTAAATGCATGTTGTTGTTTTTTTTATCCCTAAAGGCAAGAAGCCAGCCAGAGGATTAGTCAGAGGAGGAAGCCTCTGGTGAAGACGCAGGACAGAAGAAGCCGCGTGGACCCAGATACACTGAGGCGGAAAACTGTGCCCTAGTGGATGGCGTCGACAGGTCCTACGACGTTCTGTATGGACAAAGGGCACAGACCACAGCAGCTAAGACCAAGCGAAACATCTGGGATGCCATCGCGACACAAGTCACTGCAGTATCTGGAAACCGCCGGAGCACCAGAAACTGCATGAAGCGGTACAGTGATTGCCGCAGACAGACCAAGAAGAAGATGGGGATTCAGCGCCGACATGAGACAGTTACGGGAGGTGGTCCGGCTCTCAATCTGAAGTGGTTACCCTGGGAGGAAGTTATTAAAAGGCGCATGAACCCTGCCATGGTCCAAGGAGTTCGCGGAGGTGTGGACTCTAGCTGTCCTGCTGGCTTTCCCGAGGAGGAAGAACCGCCCAGAAGACGGAAGACGGCGGGAGACAAGCAGTCCAAAAGGAGGCCTGATGGTAAGAATACATTCAGATGAGCTGCACTAATCTTTTTTTTTTCTTTTTTTTTTATTTGCTAATGTGTTTGTTCTTTTTCCCCAGACACGCCTGCCCAGAGGACATCACCTGCGCGCAGGACATCGCCAGCGCGCGGACCATCACCTGCGCAGCAGGCATCGGCGGCAGCGCGCGGACCATCACCTGCGCAGCAAGCATCAGCAGCGCGCAGATCATCACCTGCGCGCCACACATCGTCAGCGCGCAGACCATCACCTGCGCGCCAGACATCAGCGCACGGAACATCACCTGTGCGCCAGACACCATCAGCGACCACACCACTAGCTGGGCACCAAAGTACATCTCCTGCGCGCAGGCCATCACCAGCTCGTCATCTCTCCAGGAGCTCTGGGACTGTGACCGAAGAGCCTCAACAAGACACTACCCTTGTGGACCCATCACCCGAACTGTTTGAGTCTACAGGGTTAATGGATGAGACTTTTCTTGGGTTTGAAGACAGCCGTGCAGAAGTATCCAGCCAGACCCTTGAAAAGTCTCCAGAATTGAGGACAAGTGAAGCTCCTGGAGCAGCGGCACCACCGGATGGAGAAGGTTTTTATGTATTTTTTTTGGGGGGGGGGGCCGAGGGGGGTCGCCATTTTTGTATAGTTTATTAACTTTATTTTTTTTTTCTTTTGCAAACAGAGGTGCCACGGACCAGCAGCGGACTTGCGTCGGGGATTGGTTCCTTCTTCAGGCCGGATCTCCTACAGGATTCGTCGGACGACGAGGTGGAAGTGCAGCAGCCTGATGTTTCTACATCCCTGTGTGAGTAAATATCGAATTGTGAGCCTTCAAACAAATGTATGAATGTATCTACTAATTTCTAATTTTCTTTTCAGCTGCACAAATGCAATTGGTGGCAGACGTACAGAAAGGGCAGGATCCCTCAAATGTTCAGAGGGTACACACCCTGGCAGCCGAGATGACTTCCCGCCAGGATACTTACACGAATGTCATTGGAACCAGACTGGACTCCATTGAGAAGATAATGGAGAAGATGGCAAACGGTCTGGTTGAAATGCAAAAGGCTCATGCCGACAGCACAGCCGAAACGCAAAAGACCAGACGAGAAGATCACAGGGAGACTATGGACATCCTTCACGTTCTGGCCACATCCATCCACCGGTTGGTGGATAACACATCATGCCTGGCACACAGCATTGACAACATGTCGGAGAGCCAACGATATTCGGCATCCAGCCAACAGATCATCGCAACCACACTGCAGATGATGTACGATAAGCTCCCAGAGCCAGCTCATCAACACGCTGGTGAACCACCACTTCCGCCATCACAAGCCACACGGACGCCTCCTTCCCTTCCTCCACCACCATCCTGGTATAGACGGTCACAGCTGTACCAAGGATATACAGGGATGTACCCCACCCACCAGATGCCTCCACCACCAACACCGGCCGCATCATCTACACCCGCACGGCCACCGAGGCCAAGTCAACACCCTCCCCAGCCGCCCAGGGCATCGACGCCCCATCAGGAGGAAGAAGAGGATCCGGACGGACAACCACCATAAGCCCGGTCGTATTGTTTTATTATTTACTCTTATGTTTTTCATGTTTCCCTTTCTCCCCCTCCCATTAGTTTGTGTTTTTTCTTAATAATGTTATGTTTGTGTTGGGCTCCCCCACTCTCGACCGGATACTACCAAGGAGCTTTATGTCTAGGCATACATGCGCGGGCATGTATGCGGGCGCGTGTGGTAACGGATGAAAGCTCCTTGTGGCTACATGTATGATGAGCCAAAGAGCTATTCTGATACCACTTTTTTTTTTTTATCAAAAAACTCCTTTTTGTATTGGTGTACAATAGGCTTTCACTATTGTGTGAATTTACTATTCACGAGTGTTTATTTTTGGCTTATTCATAGGATTGGGTGGAAAATTGAAGTGGACGGCGTAGTTCGTGTTGTGCGTACCAAGGTGAGTAAAGCCATGTTTCAATGTATATATTCAAGAAACTTTGGACCGCCTGCCCTTGTGGAACCACACAGCCCAGCAATGGGTCATGCTGGGCTGTGTGGTTCCACAAGTGCAGGCGTGTCAAAGTGCTGACCACTGACACCACTATTCCACTTTGGACCGCCTGCCCTTGTGGAACCACACAGCACAGCAATGGGTCATGCTGGGCTGTGTGGTTCCACAAGTGCAGGCGTGTCAAAGTGCTGACCACTGAAACCACTCTGACACTTTGGAATGCCTGCCCCTGTGGAACCACACAGCCCAGCAATGGGTCATGCTGGATTGTGTGGTTCCACAAATGTTCTTGGGAAAGGAATGAACATGACATCATTACTGTCTTTACTTAATATGGATTTTTTTTTCACAGATATCTACACAAGAAAAAAATGTAAAGAAGAACAAACACTACTTTTTTTGTTTTATTACATTTTATTTTTTATTCCAAAATAAAATACAATTATATTTTTTCAATAAATTTTTAAAATGAGAAGTTTTGTGTGTTTTTCTTTAAATTATTAGTAAATAAAATGTAATATATGAGATGCAGTGGTATTGTGTTAGGTCGCCCATGGTACAGCAGGGGAACTGTCGTGTCCCTTTTCATCCATGATGATTCAAGCAACTTGGGAAGGATACTCCGCAAGACCTGTGGAAGAGAATAGTATGAGGTTCCAGCTATTGGTAATAGTGTCACCCTTCTATGGAAAAGAAAAGGTACAAGCAACACTTTGACACAAGCAGGTTACAGCGGCCCTTGTCCCAAATGCAACCCTCCAGCACTTGAGAAACTACACATCCAAACATTCCCTGACACAGTGTAAGCATTGCTGTCAGGGCATGATTGGATGTGCAGTTTTGCAAATGCCAGAGGGCTGCACTTTAGACATGACAGGGTGACTTGGACAGGAGGGAGTTTTGGGCAATACATCTCACCTGAGGGGGGTTGTCTGCTATATGGCGGAGGTTCAGGTCCACATCACAAGTAGGTCGCCCATGGTACATCAGGGGAACTGTCGTGTCTCTTCACATCCATGCCACTTGGGAAGGATACTCAGCAAGACCTGTGGAAGAGAATAGTATGAGGTTCCAGCTATTGCTAATAGTGTCACCCTTCTATGGAAAAGACAAGGTACAAGCAACACTTTGACACAAGCAGGTTACAGCGGCCTTTGTGCCCAAATGCAACCCTCCGGCACTTGAGTAACTACACATCCAAACATTCCCTGACGCAGTGTAGAGCATTGCTGTCAGGGCATGATTGGATGTGCAGTTTTGCAAATGCCAGAGGGCTGCACTTTGGACATACCGGGGTGAGTTGGACAGGAGGGAGTTTTGGGCAATACATCTCACCTGAGGGGGGTTGTCTGCTACATGGCGGAGGTTCAGGTCCACATCACAAGTAGGTCGCCCATGGTACATCAGGGGAACTGTCGTGTCTCTTCACAGCCACACAACTTTGGAAGGATACTCCGCAAGACCTGTGGAAGAGAATAGTATGAGGTTCCAGCTATTGGTAATAGTGTCACTCTTCTATGGAAAAGACAAGGTACAAGCAACACTTTGACACAAGCAGGTTACAGCGGCCTTGTGCCCAAATGCAACCCTCCGGCACTTGAGTAACTACACATCCAAACATTCCCTGACCCAGTGTAAGCATTGGTGTATCAGGGCATGATTGGATGTGCAGTTTTGCAAATGCCGGAGGGCTGCACTTTGGACATGATGGGGTGACTTGGACAGGAGGGAATTTTGGGAAATACATCTCACCTGAGGGGGGTTGTCCGCTACATGGCGGAGGTTCAGGTCCACATCACAAGTAGGTTGCCCATGGTAGAGTTGGATAAACGGGTCCAATATTTGCGGCAACCCAACAACAGGAAAAAACAGGGGGTAACAGGTCGTCAACAGGACGAAACTTGGAAAACAGGCCTGGGAAGGTGCGTCAACAGGACGTAAACCTCTGAAATACATAAATAAAGATTTTTTATTAGAATATTACAATCTCAGCTTACACAATAATACAAATCTTACAAGTATACTCACAGGCAGTGGAAAAAAAGCTTTGGGTTAATGTCCATCGGGAATCATCTCCTTCGTCCATACCCACCGGTAGAGCAGAAGAACGGTTCCCGCGTCGGAAAGCACTGCGACGAAGAGTCACCGGCAAACGGTTTGCGACACATATGTTGTGTAAAATGCAACATGCATTTGCGATGCCGCAAACCTTTGCCGGTGAGTACAAAAGAGCACCACCGGAAGTGTCTAAACATCTAAACCGGCTTTTAAGTACACCGAAGGCACGCTCAATAACTTGCCTCGATGCTTTGTGTGTCTCTTGGTAACGTTTTTCTGCTCTACCAACAGGATTAGACAATGGGTCAAGAGCCAAGATTTGTTGGGATAACCCGCATCGCCTATGGAAATGAAAATAATGGTGGGTAATATACAAAATAAAAATAAAATAAAATAAAAACAATTAAAATAAATACCTAACAGCCAGCCACCCGGCATGTTTCCTGTTTCGAAATTGTCAAACAGCGATGACTGACTTAGGATGAAGGAGTCGTGAGACGATCCAGGAAATCCCACAAAAATATTCAAAAATTTTATGTTGACATCACAGACCGCCTGTATATTCATGGAATGGAAATGTTTTCGGTTCCGAAAACATTCTTCCGAATTCCGTGGCGGTCTGATCGGCACGTGGGTACAGTCAATCGCTCCCAGAACATTGGGAAAAATGTATTTTTGTAAAAAAGCCTAATTTGATCTCACGACATCCACTGTCCGTATCTGGAAATGTGATGAACTGGATCGTCAATTTGCGGAAAGCCCTAATGACCTGGCTTATACAGCGCGACGGTGTCGACTGTGAAAAACCGCGTCTTTGAGACAAAGTAGGCTGGAATGTGCCTGACGCCCAAAAATGTAACGTATCCAGCAGTTTCTGGAAACCGCTGACTGCGCGATTGATCCATGCCCGAGGTTCCAGGTCGGCCTCCAACAGAGCGTACAGCGAATATATGTCACGAGTCGATAAGCGATAATTTTGAATCACCTCGAACTCGCTGAGATCCTCCTGTTCACGCCTAGTGCGATACTGGCGTGGACGTGGAAATGAAACACGCAATACTGACTCACCCAATGCAGACATTTGCTGACTTTGATCCTGATGTTCAGCATCCCTGTCTTCCTCCATGCTTGCAGCCAGTATGAACATCACAATCTGGTCAGAAAAAGGCTCCATTATTGTAGTCAGTACAAAAATAGGATACAAATTTGTTAAAACGCAGGGATTGTCCTAAAAAAAACGATTCCACAATAGAGCTGACTGTAATGGCTCATTCTCCCTGAAGTGTCAAACCCGGGAGTGAGGATAGAGGAGTGGCTTTGCAGAAGTGTATCCTGGGTAAAACTGTGGAATCATGTGTACATTTCCCTCAGCAGAGTGAACAAAAAAATATTCTTTTAAAAAATCAATTAAATAATACTTGTGAGTCAAAAAAAGACAAACCAAGTAGATAATCCCTTCAAATATAAATAGATATGCTATTAGCAATCCAAAAAGCAAAAAAAAAGACATTATTAAAAAAAATTTTATTAGATCCCGCCAGCAAAGTGAGGCGGGATGAAATTGACGAAATTGCTGTCGAAAAGCACTGTTGTCGAATCGACATTCTTCAATTGAATATACTTTTGTCGAAAAGCCGCATTTTGACCATTGCAGAAATGTCGAATTTTGAAAATGTCGATTTGCAAAAAGTCGAATCTGAAACGGAAGGTATTTTGACAAAAGTACTGTATTGCATTGACGAATCCAATTCGACATCTTTTTTTTTGTCGAAAATGTCCAGTTTTTCGACTTTCGCGGCAATTCGACAGCAATTGCATATACCCCTATGTGTAAATTATGCACTATATGAATAGAATATTGAATATGTCTTTGTGGCTTTTCTGTGCGAATGCGTGTGCTACCGTATATACTCATACCATGCGCCAAGTGAACCAGTGTACGTAGCGTGCGTGTATGCGCATGCACGGCAACTACGCGCACGCACATGCCACTCTGTTTGGTGTTGCATGTGGTGTGTATGTAATATTTTCGACTTTGGCACCTTAATAAACACTGTACTTACTCCTTTTCTGGTCTAACCCAGCCCCCGATGTGACTCGCAGATAGGAGACTAGGATCACACACCGCCATATTGAGCTAGATATGACCAAAGGTGCCACTTGAATTCAGTGCGCTTGGGATGTAAATATGGCACGGAAGACTTGAGTAAGGACATTATTAGCTTAGTCTACATGCAGGAGTATGCTACCGAACTATGACCACGCTCCTCACCAATTATTCACTATTGGAAAGTGACAAGTGACTACTAATTGAATGAGTATTACACACTAGAAAGCCACAGTGAGTTACTACTGAGTCGCGATCTCCTATACTCTGCACGTTAAACCGACAAAGGACACTTTTAGTTAATCAGAAAGGGCCTCAATGAACATAAAAAGTATTGAAGCTGCAAAATAACTATGAAACCCTGGGTATTTAGATATACAATCTGATACGCATTTTTTTATATTACCAAGGCTAATTCTTTTTTGTATTGCATGCAAAAGAAACCTGTCTAGAGGTAACATACAGTATATGTAATAGTGTTATATACAAATGTATATATATATATATATATATATATATATATACACTGCTCAAAAAAATAAAGGGAACACTAAAATAACACATCCTACATCTGAATGAATGAAATATTCTTATTAAATACTTTGTTCTTTTCATAGCTGAATGTGCTGACAACAAAATCACACAAAAATGATCAGTGGAAATCAAATTTATTAACCCATGGAGGTCTGGATTTGGAGTTGCACTCAAAATTAAAGTGGAAAAACACACTACAGGCTGATCCAACCTTGATGTAATGTCCTTAAAACAAGTCAAAATGAGGCGCAGTAGTGTGTGTGGCCTCCACATGCCTGTATGACCTCCCTACAACCCACACAAGTGGCGCAGGTAGTGCAGCTCATCCAGGATGGCACATCAATGCGAGCTGTGGCAAGAAGGTTTGCTGTGTCTGTCAGCGTAGTGTCCAGAGCATGGAGGCGCTACCAGGGGACAGGCCAGTACATCAGAAGACGTGGAGGAGGCTGTAGGAGGGCAACAACCCAGCAGCAGGGCCACTACCTCCGCCTTTGTGCAAGGAGGAACAGGAGGAGCACTGCCAGAGCCCTTAAAATGACCTCCAGCAAGCCACAAATGTGCATGTGTCTACTCAAACGATCAGAAACAGACTCCATGAGGGTGGTATGAGGGCCCGACGTCCACAGGTGGGGGTTGTGCTTACAGCCCAACACCGTGCAGGACGTTTGGCATTTGCCAGAGAACACCAAGATTGGCAAATTCGCCACTGGCACCCTGTGCTCTTCACAGATGAAAGCAGGTTCTCACTGAGCACATGTGACAGACGTGACAGAGTCTGGAGATGCCAAGGAGAACGTTCTGCTGCCTGCAACATCCTCCAGCATGACCGGTTTGGTAGTGGGTCAGTAATGGTGTGGGGTGGCATTTCTTTGGGGGGCCGTACAGCCCTCCATGTGCTCGCAAGCGGTAGCCTGACTGCCATTAGGTACCAAGATGAGATCCTCAGACCCCTTGTGAGACCATATGCTGGTGCGGTTGGCCCTGGGTTCCTCCTAATGCAAGACAATGCTAGACCTCATGTGGCTGGAGTGTATCAGCAGTTCCTGCAAGACGAAGGCATTGGTGCTATGGACTGGCCCGCCCGTTCCCCAGACCTGAATCCAATTGAGCACATCTGGGACATCATGTCTCGCTCCATCCATTAATGCCAAATTGAACCACAGACTGTCCAGGAGTTGGCGGATGCTTTAGTCCAGGTCTGGGAGGAGATCCCTCAGGAGACCATCCGCCACTTCATCAGGAGCATGCCCAGGCATTGTAGGGAGGTCATACAGGCACGTGGAGGCCACACACACTACTGAGCCTCATTTTGACTTCTTTTAAGGACATTACTTCAAAGTTGGATCAGCCTGTAGTGTGTTTTTCCACTTTAATTTTGAGTGCGACTCCAAATCCAGACCTCCATGGGTTAATAAATTTGATTTCCATTGATCATTTTTGTGTGATTTTGTTGTCAGCACATTCAGCTATGTAAAGAACAAAGTATTTAATAAGAATATTTAATTCATTCAGATCTAGGATGTGTTATTTTTGTGTTCCCTTTATTTTTTTGAGCAGTGTATATATATATATATATATATATATATATATATTAGAGATGAGCGGGTTCGGTTCTCCGAGATCCGAACCCCCCCGAACTACACCAATTTTACACGGTTCCTAGGCAGCCTTGGATCTTCCCGCCTTGCTCGGTTAACCCGAACGCGGCCGAACGTCATCATCCCGCTGTCGGATTCCCGCGAGATTCGTATTCTATATAAAGAGCCGTGCGTCGCCAACATTTTCACTCGTGCATTGGAGATTGAACGGAGAGGAGGTGGCTGCGTTCTCTCCCTGAAAAGCTCCGTAATCTGTGCTCAGTGTGCTGCAAATATCTGTGCTCAGTGTGCTGCAAATATCTGTGCTCAGGGTGCTGAAAATATCTACGTTCTCTGCCTGAAAATGCTCCATATCTGTGCTCAGTGTGCTGCATTGTGGGGACTGGGGACCACCAGTATATAATTATAGTAGTACAGTACAGTAGGCCAGTGCTGTATCTTGCAGCTCTGTGTCAAGTATACTATCCATATCTGTGCTCAGTGTACTGCATTATTGTGAGCAGTATATAGTAGGACAGTGCAGCATTTTGGTGACCAGCAGTATACATATAGTACAGCACAGTAGGCCATTACTGTATCTTGCAGCTCTGTGTCAAGTATACTGTCTCTGTGCTGCATTATTGTGAGCAGTATATGGTAGGACAGTGCAGCATTTTGGTGACCAGCAGTATACATACAGTACAGTACAGTAGGCTATTGCTGTATCTTGCAGCTCTGTGTCAAGTATACTATCTCTGTGCTGCATTATTGTGAGCAGTATATAGTAGGACAGTGTAGCATTTTGGTGACCAACAGTATACATATAGTATAGTACAGTAGGCCATTGCTGTATCTTGCAGCTCTGTGTCAAGTATACTATCTCTGTGCTGCATTATTGTGAGCAGTATATAGTAGGACAGTGCAGCATTTTGGTGACCAGCAGTATACATATAGTACAGTACAGTAGGCCATTGCTATTGATATTTCTCTAACGTCCTAAGTGGATGCTGGGGACTCCGTAAGGACCATGGGGAATAGCGGCTCCGCAGGAGACTGGGCACATCTAAAGAAAGCTTTAGGACTATCTGGTGTGCACTGGCTCCTCCCCCCATGACCCTCCTCCAAGCCTCAGTTAGATCTTTGTGCCCGAACGAGAAGGGTGCACACTAGGGGCTCTCCTGAGCTTCTTAGTGAAAGTTTTAGTTTAGGTTTTTTATTTTCAGTGAGACCTGCTGGCAACAGGCTCACTGCATCGAGGGACTAAGGGGAGAAGAAGCGAACTCACCTGCGTGCAGAGTGGATTGGGCTTCTTAGGCTACTGGACATTAGCTCCAGAGGGACGATCACAGGCCCAGCCATGGATGGGTCCCAGAGCCGCGCCGCCGGCCCCCTTACAGAGCCAGAAGGCAGAAGAGGTCCGGAAAATCGGCGGCAGAAGACGTCCTGTCTTCAACAAGGTAGCGCACAGCACTGCAGCTGTGCGCCATTGCTCCTCAGCACACTTCACACTTCGGTCACTGAGGGTGCAGGGCGCTAGGGGGGGGCGCCCTGAGCAGCAATAAAAACACCTTGGCTGGCGAAAATACATCACATATAGCCCCCAGGGCTATATGGATGAATTTTAACCCCTGCCAGAATCCATAAAAAAGCAGGAGAAAAGTCCGCGAAAAAGGGGCGGAGCCTATCTCCTCAGCACACTGGCGCCATTTTCCCTCACAGCTCCGTTGGAGGGAAGCTCCCCTGGCTCTCCCCTGCAGTCACTACACTACAGAAAGGGTTAAAAAAGAGAGGGGGGGCACTAATTACACGCAGTATTAAAGATACAGCAGCTATAAGGGGAAAAACACTTATATAAGGTTATCCCTGTATATATATAGCGCTCTGGTGTGTGCTGGCAAACTCTCCCTCTGTCTCCCCAAAGGGCTAGTGGGGTCCTGTCCTCTATCAGAGCATTCCCTGTGTGTGTGCTATATGTCGGTACGTTTGTGTCGACATGTATGAGGAGAAAAATGATGTGGAGACGGAGCAGATTGCCTGTAATAGTGATGTCACCCCCTAGGGGGTCGACACCTGAGTGGATGAACTGTTGGAAGGAATTACGTGACAGTGTCAGCTCTGTATAAAAGACAGTGGTTGACATGAGACAGCCGGCTACTCAGCTTGTGCCTGTCCAGACGTCTCATAGGCCGTCAGGGGCTCTAAAGCGCCCGTTACCTCAGATGGCAGATATAGACGCCGACACGGATACTGACTCCAGTGTCGACGGTGAAGAGACAAATGTGACTTCCAGTAGGGCCACACGTTACATGATTGAGGCAATGAAAAATGTTTTACACATTTCTGATAATACGAGTACCACCAAAAAGGGGTATTATGTTCGGTGAGGAAAAACTACCTGTAGTTTTCCTGAATCTGAGAAATTAAATGAGGTGTGTGATGATGCGTGGTTTTCCCCCGATAACAACTGATAATTTCTAAAATGTTATTGGCATTATATCCTTTCCCGCCAGAGGTTAGGGTGCGTTGGGAAACACCCCCTAGGGTGGATAAAGCGCTCACACGCTTGTAAGGGCTCTACCCTCTCCTGAGATGGCCGCCCTTAAGGATCCTGCTGATAGAAAGCAGGAGGGTATCCTAAAATGTATTTACACACATACTGGTGTTATACTGCGACCAGCAATCGCCTCAGCCTGGATGTGCAGTGCTGGGTTGGCGTGGTCGGATTCCCTGACTGAAAATATTGATACCCTAGATAGGGACAGTATATTTTTGCCTATAGAGCATTTAAAAGATGCATTTCTATATATGCGTGATGCACAGCGGAATATTTGCCGACTGGCATCAAGTCTAAGTGCGTTGTCCATTTCTACCAGTAGAGGGTTATGGACACGTCAGTGGTCAGGTGATGCGTATTCCAAACGGCATTTGGAAGTATTGCCTTAGTAAGGGGAGGAGTTATTTGGGGTCGGTCTTTCAGACCTGGTGGCCACGGCAACAGCTGGGAAATCCACGTTTGTACCCCAGGTCGCCTCTCAACATGAGAAGACGCCGTATTATCAGGCGCAGTCTTTTCGTGGACAAGCGGGCAAAAGGTTCCTCATTTCTGCCCCGTGACAGAGGGAGAGGAAAAAGGCTGCAGAAATCAGCCAGTTCCCAGGAACAGAAACCCTCTCCCACCTCTGCCAAGCCCTCAGTATGACGCTGGGGCTTTACAAGCAGAATCAGGCACGGTGGGGGGCCCGTCTCAATGAATTTCAGCGCGCAGTGGGCTCACTCGCAAGTAGACCCCTGGATCCTTCAGGTGATATCTCAGGGGTACAAATTAGAATTCAAGACGTCTCCCCCTCGCCGTTTCCTAAAGTCGGCTTTACCGATGTCTCCTTCTGACAGGGAGACAGTTTTGGAAGCCATTCACAAGCTGTATTCCCAGCAGGTGATAATCAAGGTACCCCTCCTGCAACAGGGAACGGGGTATTATTCCACACTGTTGTGGTACCGAAGCCGGACGGCTCGGTGAGACCGATTCTAAATCTAAAATCTTTGAACACTTACATACAGAGGTTCAAATTCAAGATTGAGTCACTCAGAGCAGTGATTGCGAACCTGGAAGAAGGGGACTACATGATGTCTCGGGACATCAAGGATGCTTACCTTCATGTCAAAATTTACCCTTCTCACCAAGGGTACCTCAGGTTTATGGTACAGAACTGTCACTATCAGTTCAGACGCTGCCGTATGGATGGTCCACGGCACCCCGGGTCTTTACCAAGGTAATGGCCGAAATGATGATATTCCTTCGAAGGAAGGGAATTTTAGTTATCCCTTACTTGGACGATTCCCTGATAAGGGTAAGATCCAGGGAACAGTTGGAGGTCGGTGTAGCACTATCTCAGGTAGTGTTGCGGCAGCACGATTGGATTCTCAATATTCCAAAATCGCAGCTGGTTCCGACGACTTGTCTTCTGTTCCTAGGGATGATCCTGGACACAGTCCAGAAAAAGGTGTTTCTCCCGGAGGAGAAAGCCAGGGAGTTATCCGAGCTAGTCAGGAACCTCCTAAAACCAAGCCAAGTCTCAGTGCATCAATGCACAAGGGTTCTGGGTAAAATGGTGGCTTCCTACGAAGCAATCCCATTCGGCAGATTCCACGCAAGAACTTTCCAGTGGGACCTGCTGGACAAATGGTCCGGGTCGCATCTTCAGATGCATCAGCGGATAACCCTGTCACCAAGGACAAGGGTGTTCCTCCTGTGGTGGTTGCAGAGTGCTCATCTTCTAGAGGGCCGCAGATTCGGCATTCAGGACTGGGTCCTGGTGACCACGGATGCCAGCCTGCGAGGCTGGGGAGCAGTCACACAGGGAAGGAATATCCAGGGCTTATGGTCAAGCCTGGAGACATCACTTCACATAAATATCCTGAAGCTAAGGACCATTTACAATGCTCTAAGCTTAGCAAGACCTCTGCTTCAAGGTCAGCCGGTGTTGATCCAGTCGGACAACATCACGGCAGTCACCCACGTAAACAGACAGGGTGGCACAAGAAGCAGGAGGGCAATGGCAGAAGCTGCAAGGATTCTTCGCTGGGCGGAAAATCATGTGATAGCACTGTCAGCAGTATTCATTCCGGGAGTGGACAACTGGGAAGCAGACTTCCTCAGCACGACCTCCACCCGGGAGAGTGGGGACTTCACCCAGAAGTCTTCCACATGATTATAAACCGTTGGGAAAAACTCGACAGGTATTGCGCCAGGTCAAGGGACCCTCAGGCAATAGCTGTAGACGCTCTGGTAACACCGTGGGTGTACCAGTCAGTGTATGTGTTCCCTCCTCTGCCTCTCATACCCAAGGTACTGAGATTGATAAGATGGAGAGGAGTAAGCACTATATTCGTGGCTCCGGATTGGCCAAGAAGGACTTGGTAACCGGAACTTCAAGAGATGCTCACGGAGGATCCGTGGCCTCTACCTCTAAGAAGGGACCTGCTCCAGCAAGGACCCTGTCTGTTCCAAGACTTACCGCGGCTGCGTTTGACGGCATGGCGGTTGAACGCCGGATCCTGAAGGAAAAAAGGCATTCCGGATGAAGTCATCCCTATCCTGATCAAAGCCAGGAAGGATGTAACCGCAAAACATTATCACCGCATTTGGCGAAAATATGTTGCGTGGTGCGAGGCCAGTAAGGCACGACGGAGGAAATTCAACTGGGTCGATTCCTACATTTCCTGCAAACAGGAGTGTCTATGGGCCTGAAATTGGGGTCCATTAAGGTTCAAATTTCGGCCCTGTCAATTTTCTTCAAAAAAGAACTAGCTTCAGTCCCTGAAGTTCAGACGTTTGTAAAAGGGGTACTGCATATACAGCCTCCTTTTGTGCCTCCAGTGGCACTTTGGGATCTCAATGTAGTTTTTGGGTTCCAAAAGTCACATTGGTTTGAACCACTTAAATCTGTGGAGTTAAAATATCTCACATGGAAAGTGGTCATGCTGTTGGCCCTGGCCTGGGTCAGGCGCGTGTCAGAATTGGCGGCTTTATCCTGTAAAAGCCCTTATCTGATTTTCCATTCGGACAGGGCGGAATTGAGGACTCGTCCTCAGTTTCTCCCTAAGGTGGTTTCAGCGTTTCACCTGAACCAACCTATTGTGGTGCCTGCGGCTACTAGGGACTTGGAGGACTCCAAGTTGCTAGACGTTGTCAGGGCCCTGAAAATATATGTTTCCAGGACGGCTGGAGTCAGGAAATCTGACTCGCTGTTTATCCTGTATGCACCCAACAAGCTGGGTGCTCCTGCTTCTAAGCAGACTATTGCTCGTTGGATTTGTGGTACAATTCAGCTTGCACATTCTGTGGCAGGCCTGCCACAGCCAAAATCTGTAAATGCCCACTCCACAAGGAAGGCTGCCCGAGGGGTCTCAGCTTTACAACTTTGCCGAGCAGCTACTTGGTCAGGAGCAAATACGTTTGTAAAATTCTACAAAATTGATACCCTGGCTGAGGAGGACCAGGAGTTCTCTCATTTGGTGCTGCAGAGTCATCCGCACTCTCCCGTCCGTTTGGGAGCTTTGGTATAATCCCCATGGTCCTTACGGAGTCCCCAGCATCCACTTAGGACGTTAGAGAAAATAAGAATTTACTTACCGATAATTCTATTTCTCGTAGTCCGTAGTGGATGCTGGGCGCCCATCCAAGTGCGGATTGTCTGCAATACTGGTACATAGTTATTGTTAACAAAAAATCGGGTTATTGCTGTAGTGAGCCATCTTTTCTAGAGGCTCCTCTGTTATCATGCTGTTAACTGGGTTCAGATCACAAGTTGTACGGTGTGATTGGTGTGGCTGGTATGAGTCTTACCCGGGATTCAAAATCCTTCCTTATTGTGTACGCTCGTCCGGGCACAGTATCCTAACTGAGGCTTGGAGGAGGGTCATGGGGGGAGGAGCCAGTGCACACCAGATAGTCCTAAAGCTTTCTTTAGATGTGCCCAGTCTCCTGCGGAGCCGCTATTCCCCATGGTCCTTACGGAGTCCCCAGCATCCACTACGGACTACGAGAAATAGAATTATCGGTAAGTAAATTCTTATTATATTACTGGCATATAATTCCACACATTAAAAAATGGAGAACAAAAATGTGGAGGGTAAAATAGGGAAAGATCAAGATCCACTTCCACCTCGTGCTGAAGCTGCTGCCACTAGTCATGGCCGAGACAATGAAATGCCATCAACGTCGTCTGCCAAGGCCGATGCCCAATGTCATAGTAGAGAGCATGTAAAATCCAAAAAACAAAAGTTCAGTTAAATGACCCAAAAATCTAAATTAAAAGCGTAAACTTGCCAATATGCCATTTACGACAAGAAGTGGCAAGGAACGGCTGAGGCCCTGGCCTATGTTCATGGCTAGTGGTTCAGCTTCACATAAGGATGGAAGCACTCATCCTCCCGCTAGAAAAATGAAAAGACTTAAGCTAGCAAAAGCACAGCAAAAAACTGCGTTCTTCTAAACCACAAATCCCCAAGGAGAGTCCAATTGTGTCGGTTGCGATGCCTGACCTTCCCAACACTGGACGGGAAGAGGTGGCACCTTCCACCATTTGCACACCCCCTGCAAGTGCTGGAAGGAGCACCCACAGTCCAGTTCCTGATAGTCAAATTGAAGATGTCACTGTTGAAGTACACCAGGATGAGGATATGGGTGTTGCTGGCGCTGAGGAGAAAATTGCCAAGGAGGATTCTGATGGTGAGGTGGTTTGTTTAAGTCAGGCACCCGGGGAGACACCTGTTGTCCGTGGGATGAATATGGCCATTGACATGCCTGGTCAAATTACAAAAAAAATCACCTCTTCGGTGTGGAATTATTTGAACACAAATGCAGACAACAGGTGTCAAGTCATGTGTTGCCCTTGTCAAGCTGTAATTAGTAGGGGTAAGGACGATAACCACCTCGGAACATCCTCCCTTATACGTCACCTGGAGCACATTCATCAGAAGTCATTGACAAGTTCAAAAACTTTGGGTGACAGCGGAAGCGGTCCACTGACAACTAAATCCCTTCCTCTTGTACCCAAGCTCCTGCAAACCACACCACCAACTCCCTCAGTGTCAATTTCCTCCTTAGACAGGAACGCCAATAGTCCTGCAGGCCATGTCACTGGCAAGTCTGACGAGTCCTCTCCTAACTGGGATTCCTCTGATGGATCCTTGAGTGTAACGCCTACTGCTGCTGGCGCTGCTGTTGTTGCTGCTGGGAGTCGATTGTCATCCCAGAGGGAAAGTCGGAAGACCACTTGTACTACTTCCAGTAAGCAATTGACTGTCCAACAGTCCTTTGCGAGGAAGATGAAATATCACAGCAGTCATTCTGCTGCAAAGCGGATAACTCAGGCCTTGGCAGCTGTGTTGGTGTTAAACGAGTGTCCGGTATCCACCGTTAATTCAAAGGGAATTAGAGAATTTCTTGAGGTAGCATGTCCCCTGTATCAAATACCATCTAGGTTCCTCTTCTCTAGGCAGGCGATACCTAGAATGTACACAGACGTCAGAAAAAGACTCACAAGTGTCCTAAAAAATGCAGTTGTACCCAATTTCCACTTAACCACGGACATGTGGACAAGTGGAGCAGGGCAGACTCAGGACTATATGACTGTGACAGCCCACTGAGTAGATGTATTGCCTCCCGCAGGAAGAACAGCAGCGGTGGCACCAGTAGCAGCATATCGCAAACGCCAACTCGTTCCAAGGCAGGCTACGCTTTGTATCACCGCTTCCATAAGAGGCACACAGCTGACAACCTCTAACGGAAACTGAGGAACATCATCGCAGAATGGCTTACCCCAATTGGACTCTCCTGGGGATTTGTGACATCGGACAACGCCACCAATATTGTGCGTACATTACATGTGGGCAAATTCCAGCACGTCCCATGTTTTGCACTTACATTGAATTTGGTGGTGCAGAATTATTTAAAAAACAACAGGGGCATGCAAGAGATGCTGTCTGTGGCCCGTAGAATTGCGGGCCACTTTCGGGATTCAGCCACCGCATGCCGAAGACTGGAGCACCAGCAAACACTCCTGAACCTGCCCCGCCATCATCTGAAGCAAGAGGTGGTAACGAGGTGGAATTCAACCCTCTATATGCTTCAGAGGATGGAGGAGCAGTAAAAGGCCATTCAAGCCTATACATCTGCCTACGATATAGGCAAAGGAGGGGCAATGCACCTGACTCAAGCGCAGTGGAGAATGATTTCAACGTTGTGCAAGGTTCTGCAACCCTTTGAACTTGCCACACGTGAAGTCAGTTCAGACACTGCCAGCCTGAGTCAGGTCATTCCCCTCATCAGGCTTTTGCAGAAGCAGCTGGAGAGATTGAAGGAGGAGCTAAAACAGAGCGATTCCGCTAGGCATGTGGGGCTTGTGGATGGAGCCCTTAATTCGCTTAACCAGGATTCACGGGTGGTCAATCTGTTGAAATCAGAGCACTACATTTTGGCCACCGTGCTCGATCCTAGATTTAAAACCTACATTGTATCTCTCTTTCCGGCAGACACAAGTCTGCAGAGGTTCAAAGACCTGCTGGTGAGAAAATTGTCAAGTCAAGCGGAACGTGACCCGTCAACAGCTGCTCCTTCACATTCTCCCGCAACTGGGGGTGCGAGGAAAAGGCTAAGAATTCCGAGCCCACCCGCTGGCGGTGATGCAGGGCAGTCTGGAGTGAGTGCTGACATCTGGTCCTGACTGAAGGACCTGCCAACGATTACTGACATGTCGTCTACTGTCACTGCATATGATTCTGTCACCATTGAAAGAATGGTGGAGGATTATATGAGTGACCGCATCCAAGTAGGCACGTCAGACAGTCCGTACGTATACTGGCAGGAAAAAGAGGCAATTTGGAGGACCTTGCACAAACTCGCTTTATTTTACCTAAGTTGCCCCCCCTCCAGTGTGTACTCCGAAAGAGTGTTTAGTGCAGCCGCTCACCTTGTCACCAATCGGCGTACGAGGTTACTTCCAGAAAATGTGGAGAAGATGATGTTCATCAAAATGAATTATAATCAATTCCTCTGTGGAGACATTCACAAGCAATTGCCTCCAGAAAGTACACAGGGACCTGAGATGGTGGATTCCAGTGGGGACGAATTAATAATCTGTGAGGAGGGGGATGTACACAGTGAAAGGGGTGAGGAATCGGATGATGAGGAGGAGGTGGACATCTTGCCTCTGTAGAGCCAGTTTGTGCAAGGAGAGATTGATTGCTTCTTTTTTGGTGGGGGCCCAAACCAACCAGTCATTTCAGCCACAGTCGTGTGGCAGACCCTGTCACTGAAATGATGGGTTTGTTAAAGTGTGCATGTCCTGTTTATACAACATAAGGGTGGGTGCCTCCCAAGAACAATTCCATCTTGCACCTCTTTTTTTTTTTTTATTTATCTCTGCATCATGTGATGTTTGGGGCTAATTTTTTTAAGTGCCATCCTGTCTGACACTGCAGTGCCACTCCTAGATGGGCCAGGTGTTTGTGCCGGCCACTTGGGTCGCTTAGCTTAGTCATCCAGCGACCTCGGTGCAAATTTTAGGACTAAAAATAATATTGTGTGGTGTGAGGTGTTCAGAATAGACTGGAAATTAGAGATGAGCGCCTGAAATTTTTCGGGTTTTGTGTTTTGGTTTTGGGTTCGGTTCCGCGGCCGTGTTTTGGGTTCGAACGCGTTTTGGCAAAACCTCACCGAATTTTTTTTGTCGGATTCGGGTGTGTTTTGGATTCGGGTGTTTTTTTCAAAAAACACTAAAAAACAGCTTAAATCATAGAATTTGGGGGTCATTTTGATCCCAAAGTATTATTAACCTCAAAAACCATAATTTACACTCATTTTCAGTCTATTCTGAATACCTCACACCTCACAATATTATTTTTAGTCCTAAAATTTGCACCGAGGTCGCTGTGTGAGTAAGATAAGCGACCCTAGTGGCCGACACAAACACCGGGCCCATCTAGGAGTGGCACTGCAGTGTCACGCAGGATGTCCCTTCCAAAAAACCCTCCCCAAACAGCACATGACGCAAAGAAAAAAAGAGGCGCAATGAGGTAGCTGTGTGAGTAAGATTAGCGACCCTAGTGGCCGACACAAACACCGGGCCCATCTAGGAGTGGCACTGCAGTGTCACGCAGGATGGCCCTTCCAAAAAACCCTCCCCAAACAGCACATGACGCAAAGAAAAAAAGAGGCGCAATGAGGTAGCTGACTGTGTGAGTAAGATTAGCGACCCTAGTGGCCGACACAAACACCGGGCACATCTAGGAGTGGCACTGCAGTGTCACGCAGGATGTCCCTTCCAAAAAACCCTCCCCAAACAGCACATGACGCAAAGAAAAAAAGAAGCGCAATGAGGTAGCTGTGTGAGTAAGATTAGCGACCCTAGTGGCCGACACAAACACCGGGCCCATCTAGGAGTGGCACTGCAGTGTCACGCAGGGTGTCCCTTCCAAAAAACCCACCCCAATCAGCACATGATGCAAAGAAAAAGAAAAGAAAAAAGAGGTGCAAGATGGAATTATCCTTGGGCCCTCCCACCCACCCTTATGTTGTATAAACAAAACAGGACATGCACACTTTAACCAACCCATCATTTCAGTGACAGGGTCTGCCACACGACTGTGACTGATATGACGGGTTGGTTTGGACCCCCCCCCAAAAAAGAAGCAATTAATCTCTCCTTGCACAAACTGGCTCTACAGAGGCAAGATGTCCACCTCATCTTCACCCTCCGATATATCACCGTGTACATCCCCCTCCTCACAGATTATCAATTCGTCCCCACTGGAATCCACCATCTCAGCTCCCTGTGTACTTTGTGGAGGCAATTGCTGCTGGTCAATGTCTCCGCGGAGGAATTGATTATAATTCATTTTAATGAACATCATCTTCTCCACATTTTCTGGATGTAACCTCGTACGCCGATTGCTGACAAGGTGAGCGGCAGCACTAAACACTCTTTCGGAGTACACACTTGTGGGAGGGCAACTTAGGTAGAATAAAGCCAGTTTGTGCAAGGGCCTCCAAATTGCCTCTTTTTCCTGCCAGTATAAGTACGGACTGTGTGACGTGCCTACTTGGATGCGGTCACTCATATAATCCTCCACCATTCTATCAATGTTGAGAGAATCATATGCAGTGACAGTAGACGACATGTCCGTAATCGTTGTCAGGTCCTTCAGTCCGGACCAGATGTCAGCATCAGCAGTCGCTCCAGACTGCCCTGCATCACCGCCAGCGGGTGGGCTCGGAATTCTGAGCCTTTTCCTCGCACCCCCAGTTGCGGGAGAATGTGAAGGAGGAGATGTTGACAGGTCGCGTTCCGCTTGACTTGACAATTTTGTCACCAGCAGGTCTTTCAACCCCAGCAGACCTGTGTCTGCCGGAAAGAGAGATCCAAGGTAGGCTTTAAATCTAGGATCGAGCACGGTGGCCAAAATGTAGTGCTCTGATTTCAACAGATTGACCACCCGTGAATCCTTGTTAAGCGAATTAAGGGCTGCATCCACAAGTCCCACATGCCTAGCGGAATCGCTCCGTGTTAGCTCCTCCTTCAATGCCTCCAGCTTCTTCTGCAAAAGCCTGATGAGGGGAATGACCTGACTCAGGCTGGCAGTGTCTGAACTGACTTCACGTGTGGCAAGTTCAAAGGGCATCAGAACCTTGCACAACGTTGAAATCATTCTCCACTGCACTTGAGACAGGTGCATTCCACCTACTATATCGTGCTCAATTGTATAGGCTTGAATGGCCTTTTGCTGCTCCTCCAACCTCTGAAGCATATAGAGGGTTGAATTCCACCTCGTTACCACTTCTTGCTTCAGATGATGGCAGGGCAGGTTCAGTAGTTTTTGGTGGTGCTCCAGTTTTCTGTACGTGGTGCCTGTACGCCGAAAGTGTCCCGCAATTCTTCTGGCCACCGACAGCATCTCTTGCACGGCCCTGTCGTTTTTTTAAAAATTCTGCACCACCAAATTCAAGGTATGTGCAAAACATGGGACGTGCTGGAATTGGCCCAGATTTAATGCACACACAATATTGCTGGCGTTGTCCGATGCCACAAATCCACAGGAGAGTCCAATTGGGGTAAGCCATTCCGCGATGATCTTCCTCAGTTGCCGTAAGAGGTTTTCAGCTGTGTGCGTATTCTGGAAAGCGGTGATACAAAGCGTAGCCTGCCTAGGAAAGAGTTGGCGTTTGCGAGATGCTGCTACTGGTGCCGCCGCTGCTGTTCTTGCGGCGGGAGTCCATACATCTACCCAGTGGGCTGTCACAGTCATATAGTCCTGACCCTGCCCTGCTCCACTTGTCCACATGTCCGTGGTTAAGTGGACATTGGGTACAGCTGCATTTTTTAGGACACTGGTGACTCTTTTTCTGAGGTCTGTGTACATTTTCGGTATCGCCTGCCTAGAGAAATGGAACCTAGATGGTATTTGGTACCGGGGACACAGTACCTCCAACAAGTCTCTAGTTGGCTCTGCAGTAATGATGGATACCGGAACCACGTTTCTCACCACCCAGGATGCCAAGGCCTCAGTTATCCGCTTTGCAGTAGGATGACTGCTGTGATATTTCATCTTCCTCGCAAAGGACTGTTGAACAGTCAATTGCTTACTGGAAGTAGTACAAGTGGGCTTACGACTTCCCCTCTGGGATGACCATCGACTCCCAGCGGCAACAACAGCAGCGCCAGCAGCAGTAGGCGTTACACGCAAGGATGCATCGGAGGAATCCCAGGCAGGAGAGGACTCGTCAGACTTGCCAGTGACATGGCCTGCAGGACTATTGGCATTCCTGGGGAAGGAGGAAATTGACACTGAGGGAGTTGGTGGGGTGGTTTGCGTGAGCTTGGTTACAAGAGGAAGGGATTTACTGGTCAGTGGACTGCTTCCGCTGTCACCCAAAGTTTTTGAACTTGTCACTGACTTATTATGAATGCGCTGCAGGTGACGTATAAGGGAGGATGTTCCGAGGTGGTTAACGTCCTTACCCCTACTTATTACAGCTTGACAAAGGGAACACACGGCTTGACACCTGTTGTCCGCATTTGTGGTGAAATACCTCCACACCGAAGAGCTGATTTTTTTGGTATTTTCACCTGGCATGTCAACGGCCATATTCCTCCCACGGACAACAGGTGTCTCCCCGGGTGCCTGACTTAAACAAACCACCTCACCATCAGAATCCTCCTGGTCAATTTCCTCCCCAGCGCCAGCAACACCCATATCCTCCTCATCCTGGTGTACTTCAACACTGACATCTTCAATCTGACTATCAGGAACTGGACTGCGGGTGCTCCTTCCAGCACTTGCAGGGGGCATGCAAATAGTGGAAGGCGCATGCTCTTCACGTCCAGTGTTGGGAAGGTCAGGCATCGCAAACGACACAATTGGACTCTCCTTGTGGATTTGGGATTTCAAAGAACGCACAGTTCTTTGCGGTGCTTTTGCCAGCTTGAGTCTTTTCAGTTTTCTAGCGAGAGGCTGAGTGCTTCCATCCTCATGTGAAGCTGAACCACTAGCCATGAACATAGGCCAGGGCCTCAGCCGTTCCTTGCCACTCCGTGTGGTAAATGGCATATTGGCAAGTTTACGCTTCTCCTCCGACAATTTTATTTTAGGTTTTGGAGTCCTTTTTTTTCTGATATTTGGTGTTTTGGATTTGACATGCTCTGTACTATGACATTGGGCATCGGCCTTGGCAGACGACGTTGCTGGCATTTCATCGTCTCGGCCATGACTAGTGGCAGCAGCTTCAGCACGAGGTGGAAGTGGATCTTGATCTTTCCCTAATTTTGGAACCTCAACTTTTTTGTTCTCCATATTTTATAGGCAGAACTAAAAGGCACCTCAGGTAAACAATGGAGATGGATGGATTGGATACTAGTATACAATTATGGACGGACTGCCACGGTTAGGTGGTATAAAAAAACCACGGTTAGGTGGTATATATTATAATAATAATACAATTATGGATGGACGGACTGCCTGCCGACTGCCGACACAGAGGTAGCCACAGCCGTGAACTACCGCACTGTACACTGGTTGATAAAGAGATAGTAGTATACTCGTAACAATTAGGATGACACTATGACGGTATAAAGAATGAAAAAAAAACCACGGTTAGGTGGTAGGTATATAATAATAAATAATACAATTCTGGTCGGACGGACTGCCTGCCGTGTGCCGACACAGAGGTAGCCACAGCCGTGAACTACCGCACTGTACACTGGTTGATAAAGAGATAGTAGTATACTCGTAACAATTAGGATGACACTATGACGGTATAAAGAATGAAAAAAAAAACCACGGTTAGGTGGTAGGTATATAATAATAAATAATACAATTCTGGTCGGACGGACTGCCTGCCGTGTGCCGACACAGAGGTAGCCACAGCCGTGAACTACCGCACTGTACACTGGTTGATAAAGAGATAGTAGTATACTCGTAACAATTAGGATGACACTATGACGGTATAAAGAATGAAAAAAAAACCACGGTTAGGTGGTAGGTATATAATAATAAATAATACAATTCTGGTCGGACGGACTGCCTGCCGTGTGCCGACACAGAGGTAGCCACAGCCGTGAACTACCGCACTGTACACTGGTTGATAAAGAGATAGTAGTATACTCGTAACAATTAGGATGACACTATGACGGTATAAAGAATGAAAAAAAAACCACGGTTAGGTGGTAGGTATATAATAATAAATAATACAATTCTGGTCGGACGGACTGCCTGCCGTGTGCCGACACAGAGGTAGCCACAGCCGTGAACTACCGCACTGTACACTGGTTGATAAAGAGATAGTAGTATACTCGTAACAATTAGGATGACACTATGACGGTATAAAGAATGAAAAAAAAACCACCGTTAGGTGGTAGGTATATAATAATAAATAATACAATTCTGGTCGGACGGACTGCCTGCCGTGTGCCGACACAGAGGTAGCCACAGCCGTGAACTACCGCACTGTACACTGGTTGATAAAGAGATAGTAGTATACTCGTAACAATTAGGATGACACTATGACGGTATAAAGAATGAAAAAAAAAACCACGGTTAGGTGGTAGGTATATAATAATAAATAATACAATTCTGGTCGGACGGACTGCCTGCCGTGTGCCGACACAGAGGTAGCCACAGCCGTGAACTACCGCACTGTACACTGGTTGATAAAGAGATAGTAGTATACTCGTAACAATTAGGATGACACTATGACGGTATAAAGAATGAAAAAAAAAACCACGGTTAGGTGGTAGGTATATAATAATAAATAATACAATTCTGGTCGGACGGACTGCCTGCCGTGTGCCGACACAGAGGTAGCCACAGCCGTGAACTACCGCACTGTACACTGGTTGATAAAGAGATAGTAGTATACTCGTAACAATTAGGATGACACTATGACGGTATAAAGAATGAAAAAAAAACCACGGTTAGGTGGTAGGTATATAATAATAAATAATACAATTCTGGTCGGACGGACTGCCTGCCGTGTGCCGACACAGAGGTAGCCACAGCCGTGAACTACCGCACTGTACACTGGTTGATAAAGAGATAGTAGTATACTCGTAACAATTAGGATGACACTATGACGGTATAAAGAATGAAAAAAAAACCACGGTTAGGTGGTAGGTATATAATAATAAATAATACAATTCTGGTCGGACGGACTGCCTGCCGTGTGCCGACACAGAGGTAGCCACAGCCGTGAACTACCGCACTGTACTGTGTCTGCTGCTAATATAGACTGGTTGATATTTAAAGAGATATTAGTAGTATACAACAATACTATACTGGTGGTCAGGCACTGGTCACCACTCCTGCAGCAAAAGTGTGCACTGTTAATTAATATAATTGTACTCCTGGCTCCTGCTAACAACCTGCAGTGCTCCCCAGTCTCCCCCACAATTAATTATAAGCTTTTAATTTATACATTGATGACTGTGCAGCACACTGGGCTGAGCTGAGTGCACACAGACTGAGTCACACTGTGTGACTGACTGTGCTGTGTATCGTTTTTTTTTTCAGGCAGAGAACGGATATAGCAGAGAGAAGTGAACGGATATATTATATTAAATAAAAGTTAACTAGCAACTGCACTGGTCACTGACTGTGGTAAACTAACTCTGTCTGCGACTCTGCACAATCTCTCTCTCTCTATCTAATCTATCTCTATTCTAATGGAGAGGACGCCAGACACGTCCTCTCCCTATCAATCTCAATGCACGAGTGAAAATGGCGGCGACGCGCGGCTCCTTATATAGAATCCGAGTCTCGCGATAGAATCCGAGCCTCGCGAGAATCCGACAGCGTCATGATGACGTTCGGGCGCGCTCGGGTTAACCGAGCAAGGCGGGAAGATCCGAGTCGCTCGGACCCGTGAAAAAAAACATGAAGTTCGGGCGGGTTCGGATTCCGAGGAACCGAACCCGCTCATCTCTACGGAAATGAGTGGAAATTAAGGTTATTGAGGTTAATAATACTATGGGATCAAAATGACCCCCAAATTCTATGATTTAAGCTGTTTTTGAGGGTTTTTTAAAAAAAAACACCCGAACCCAAAACACACCCGAATCCGACAAAAAAATTTCAGGGAGGTTTTGCCAAAACGCGTCCGAATCCAAAACACGGCCGCGGAACCGAATCCAAAACCCGAAAAATTTCCGGTGCACATCTCTAATATATATACACACACACACAGTATATATATATATATATATATATATATATATATATATATAATACTGCTAGTGCATGCATGCTAGACATATGTATTACTCAAGTGCATTGTGTAGAACTTGATCCTTATAGGAGAAGGTGGGCCCACAGGCAGTGGGGCCCACCGGGGGTTTCCCCTGTAACCCTGTGGGACAGTCCGACCCTGTGGGGGTATGTTTACTACATTTCAGTTTCACTCCATTCTGAGGTGATTTTGAGGTGATTTGTTAGTGCATTTGACAATCTGGTATTTACTACAGGCAAAACCGAATTGAATTCCCTCAAAATCACCAGAAATTCGACTTCACACAAATATAACTTCAAATAGACCATCGGTACTTCCATACAGACATCAATAGGAAAATATAATTTACTAACAGCCGATTTGAAAATAGAATCTCAATAGAACCTCAATAGAACCAAAAATCGACCCAAAATCACCATTTTCAATAGAACCCATCAGAAACAGTTCTATTTGGGGTTTTTTTTATCATGTGGAATTGTCTAAAACCTTAATATTAGAGATGTGCAAAATAAATTTTTCGGGTTTTGTGTTTTGGTTTTGGATTCGGTTCTGTCAAAGTCAGAAAAATATCACGCTACACACTGCCATATATGCACCTCATGCGAGTGCCTGCTGCGTGTGCATGAGCCCTCCCGTGCGTGCACATACTCTCAGTTGCGTGCACCCGCAGGCGCGCGGTATGCGCATTTACGGTAGAGTTTATGTTCGTCTAGCGGGCGACTCAATCGTAACATATTTTAATCATATAATGTATTTTGTAGATTATGGTCCCTTTGATAGAATCTGAAAGTTTAGTTAATATAGCATGTTCGGGGACAGAGAGATCCCTCTTTGTTTGATACGAAGGGACAGACAGGGGTTACACAGTGGTGTTTAGTATCCATCGGAAGAGAATATAATTAGCAATATTCCGGTGTTGGTTTGAAGCGGATTAATCGCTCGTGCGTATAGTTATGGACATAAGTTTATGGACATTTACTATATTTGCACTTTATTACCCATGCGGCGGGAAACCCAGTTTCCCACCCACCTGAGCAGTTAGGAATAGTCACAGCCCACCTGTATGAACCAACCTATGACCTTTTGTTATAATGCGAAGACGAATTCCTGTGTCCAATGAACAATAAGAATGTAGGGACCATTGTACTGTATTGTGTGTAGTGTATAAAAGGACAAGCCGATCTGGGCCAGCTCTCTACTCTCTTCAACGGTTCTCATTGCTGATAATCGGGAGCTGGATAATCCAGAAAGGCGCTTGCGATTGTTTCCCCTGGTGCGTAAGTTCTCTGCAACCATATTGTCTCTTATTTAATGTTATAAGCCATTCTCTCTCTCCCCCCCCTTTTAATGTAATTGTATCTGTATTGTATTTTATGTGTAGTTATCCGGTTAGGTATTTTATGTTATCTTGGTAGTGTATAACTTGTATTGTATTATTCTTTTGCGATTGAACGTTCATTCATTTCCTTAAAAGGCGTTAGACCCTTAGACCGGTATTTGAGTGTTTATTATATTGCTAAGGGGTTCTCTGAGCGTCACATACGCTCATACAGCTTTTAAACTAACAAGGTTACACTGTGTTGCATTTACACCTTATCACTGCACAAGGGTTTATAGTATAAGTACATTGTTTATGGTATAGTTATAAAGGTTTAACTCTTTGAGCGTCAGCACCGCTTGTGATCTCCTCGTGGTCTCGAGCGTCCGCTACGCTGATAGCGTATCATTACGTTAGTCGGCAGCCTATAGCGTGCTTGCCTTTACGCTCTAAGCCGTGAGCGAACGTGCCGCTGGTGCGTCTCATCCACGGCTAAGCGTTCGTTACGCTACGTGCGTACTCCTACGGTATTCCATACGCCAATTGCGTACTGTGTTCTTTAACCTTTTAGAGTGTTTTATACAAGGTATATTATAGGCATTGTCAATTGGGGACTCGCCCGCTCTTCACATATCTGCACTAGGTAATTCCAGCAGACATTATCGGTCAGCAAAAGGCGGGAGGTAATATTCCTCGTAGTGCTGACCAGATAAGCGTCTGCTTCGCTTAGTAAGGAGTGCTGAAGGAATCCAGAACCGAAAGGTAGGAACAGTACGTTATTGTCTTTTAAAACCTGTTTAGTTTCTGTTTTGCGAACGCACGCATAAATACACACACCTGTATTCCTGGGTTAGTAGTATTTGTCCGTATTTCATTCTCCTGATTGCCACACATTAGTGATAACGTGTTGAGACATTTGTTGTTATTAATAGTTAAAAGTAATATTTAAGGGAATAATTGTAAAAGGCACACACACAATCTCGCCTAAGAATACAAGGGAGATTTGTATAGTGAATGATTACAGTTAAAGATCATTCACATTGATAAACGTGTAGTGTGTAACTGTGGACGTACTTGGTCTGTGTACACGTGTCCTTACAAGGGCAGGGCGTACGCAGCAAGGGTCGACGCACGGAGCGTGTATTACGCAACGGAGCGTACGGATACACCCACATGATACAAACCGCACGATAGTTTAGTAAGCGATAAGGAAATAACGCGAAAATAACACAAATCTATCTTAAATCCAAAAGTTTAAAAGTTAAAAGAAAAAGACTTTCTCTGTTGCAATTCTTCTGGGTTAAGCTAATACCGAATGAAAGGATTTCTGCGCAGAAATAAAAATTAAAGTGTACATGTGGTAAGAGTGTGTGTATATATAAGATTTCTCTTTTATTACGGAAGTGGGAACCATAGGCCAGTAGAAAGAGATACACCAGCGAGAGTGATATCGTGGGGTGGCTTGGGAGGCGTCCCTTGTTAGACTCGACACATTAATGAGCAGTAGAGTCTGCTGTACATAAAAGACCAGGAGGTCACGGACCAGGAGGTCACAGAACAAGAGGTTCAGGTACAGCAGACTAGAAGTAGAGAGCACAACCGAAGAGGGGTTGGTGCGAGACCCATATAGGCCAAAGAAGCTCAAGGCTGAAGGAATTCGCAGCAGAAATTTTCGATTCCACTGATCGTTCCGCACATAAGATTAGTTGCTTGTGTGCAGATACGATTGTACCGCATGTGATTGTGTGCATTAGCGTGTCTTGAATTCAAAAGAACGCTATTTGCACATTGTTAACGTGATTTGTGTATTTTTTTTATTTTAAGGGAAGTAGCCTGATCACTCAGGGACATTCCAGCGACTGACACTTGCTGGGGAGGGTAAGACACTCCCACACGCCCGAGCAAGTAGACGTACTTAGGTGCCCTAGGCTGGGTACGGAACCTCTGGGAACTTTGGTCGCCATATTGGCCAGCGTGGACGGGAGTTAAGTGGGCAGACTTCGGAGCAAAACCCCCACCGCAGCCTTACCCCGAGCATCTTGGTTTTTGTAAGGGTTGCCGGAGACCCTGATTTGAAGTCAGAGGTAGTGAAAGCAGCACCTGCAGAGATGGGGGCCAGTTGTTCAGGTAAGGGGCGATCAACCCAGGTTCAGGTTGATTTGGTAAACCGACCAATCGGGTCGGCAAGGTATATCATGTGTGAGAAATATGGTCATCACACAGAAATGTTGTGCAATGAATGGGAAAGGATGACTGTGCATGACGGGGAAAAGTTTCCCCGGGTAGGTAGTTTTAACCCAGAAGTGTTACAGAATTTAAGGAGAAGAGTTTGTCTGATTAAGTCTTCAAAAAGGCGTATTAGACATTATGATTATTTAACATTGTGGCAACAGGAAGGTGAAATACAAAGGGGGTTGGCGCAAGCCACTGGATCTAACCCTATCAGGAAACTGATAGCCACTGCTCCCCCACCACCATACATACCTGGAGAGAAATTGGTTGCAGAGAATGGCACTCAGGGTCATGTTAAATGTGTAGAAGTTAAGGATAATGTAACCAAAGTAATTAATGCTAACACTAATCTGTGCAAGTTGTACCCTGTTTTGAACTTTCCCCAGGATTGTGACCAAGAGGATGAGCCCACAACAATATCAGCACTCTCCCTAGCAGCCACCATATCAGAAACAGCAGTAGGCACGACTCAACCCGTAAGATTAGCATCAAAGGCCCCTAGCGGAGGGACAGGTGAGGTCGTATCGACTGGTAAGTACGGCACCATGCACTACGCTGAAACCATTTCACCAAGTATTGTAGAATCTACACAGACAGATGTTATTAGACTTAATCCCGTTAGGGTAATAGCAGTGCCAAATGGGAAGACTGATATTTCAGGGGCAACCCCTATCAGAAACATCGCCATGCACTGTCCCTTTTCCCGAACGGAATTAAGGTCAATGATGTCTGAATTCCCTGATCCTAGAAAAGACTTAGCTGCATGTCAAAAATATATTAGAGAGCTAGGAAATTCTGCAGAGCCAAATAACAAAGATTGGAGGACAGTTTTGAGGGCATGTTTACCCCCCAGTGTTGATCCGTTAAAGTTTATCGCTGATTGCAAGTTAGATGAGGAAGTACCACTAACAGATGAGTATAATCAGGATAATGTAAAGAGAATCAACTTACAGTTAGGAGTATATTTTCCTGCAGTTGTAAAGTGGAATAAAATCTTTACAATAAAACAAAAAGAAGGTGAATCCACATCAGAGTATTTTCACCGGGCTCTGCAGGATATGGCTAGGTACACTGGTATAGATGACATTAAAACAAATGTACACCACAGGGAAGTAGCTGTTTCAGTATTGATGGATGGTGTAAAAGAGGTTTTAAGGAATAGAATACAAACCACTAGGCCTGATTGGAGAGGTATGTCGGTGGATGCTTTGGGAGAGGCTGCTGCTGGGCATGATCGGAATATCATCAGACACAGGGAGTCACAGAGTGATAAGTTAATGGCTGTGAGCATACAGGCCCTCACTACCCGGCCACCTCAGCCCAGAACTGTGACCCCTGTGGGTAAGTCAAGAGGTATAAAATGTTATAGTTGTCACAGAGAGGGACACATAGCACGAGATTGTAAAGTAAGACCAATACAAAATTCACATCAACCCTATAGACAACGACCTGATACGAGACACTGGGATCAAGGACCGAAGGGGCGGAGTTATGAGCCACATGCAGGGGAAACAAAAAGGTATCCCCCAAGAAGAGACTGGCAAATCTCTGATAGTTCCCATCTACCCCCACCACAAGTAATTGCTGCCAGCGCGATTCAGGGAGGTCACCATACCCAATAGGGGTGTGGCCACACCTGTAATCTGCAGCCAGTGAAATTGATTGCAAGTCTTGGAAGTGAACCCGAGATCACAATTGATGTAGCTGGTAAATCATTAAATTTCCTTGTAGATACGGGGGCGGCCAAATCAGTGATAAATTCGACAGTGGGCATGAGAACCACAGGTAAAACAATTCCAGCCATGGGAGTAACGGGAGTAGTACAGCACTACCCTGTTAGCAAACCAGCAGAGATTACAATAGGGCCCTTGCATACCAAGCATTCCTTTTTGCTGGCTGCATCGGCACCGACTAATCTCCTGGGAAGAGATTTATTGTGTAAAATGGGGTGCGTCATTTATTGTACTCCTGAAGGCGTATTCTTAGACATACCTGAGAATCACGCTCAGGAAGTACGAGACATGCTAGACTCCCCATCAAAATTAATGTCACAGACCGTTATGATAAATAGTAGTTCATCCCAGGTAGAAGAAATGACATCCCAAATACCAGAGTCACTTTGGACTAAAGATGGACAAGACACTGGATTAATGGCAAACGTAGCTCCAGTAGTTGTGCAAGTAAAAGATGGTAGGATAGCTCCAAAAATCCCACAATACCCTCTGAAGCCAGAGGTGGAGTTAGGAGTATACCCCGTAATAGAGCGCTTGCTACAACAGGGCATTCTGGTAAGAACATCCAGCACTGCCAATAGTTCCATCTTCCCTGTGAAAAAGAGTGGGGGGAGGGGTTACAGGCTAGTGCAGGATCTAAGGGGGATTAACAAAATAGTTGAGAGTCAGTTCCCCGTAGTGCCAAATCCAGCTGTCATCCTTATGCAAATCCCTCCCACTGCGAAATTTTTCACTGTTATTGACCTTTGCTCCGCCTTCTTCTCGGTACCTCTGCACCCTGACAGCCAATATTTGTTTGCATTCACATACAGAGGAGTCCAATACACATGGACTTGATTACCACAAGGTTTCATAGACAGCCCAAGTATATTTTCACAGGCTTTGCATGATTGTTTACAGTCTTTCCAACCAGAGAGTGGATCAGTATTGATCCAATATGTGGATGATTTACTACTATGTTCAGATTCACTGGAAGCGTCCCTGAAAGATACGAAACAGCTCCTGTTTCATCTTTCAGACACAGGACACAAGGTTTCCAAAGACAAGTTGCAATTATGCCAGACTAAAGTAAAATATCTGGGACACTGTCTGACACAAGGACTGAGACACCTGACCGCTGATAGAATTCAAGCAATTCGAGACATGACTCTGCCACAAACCCAGCAACAGATCAGAACATTTCTAGGAATGTGTGGGTATTGCCGTAACTGGATCCCAGGTTTTTCCATTCTAGCATTACCTTTGCAGGAGATGGTCTCATCAAACAAACCTGATCGGATTTCGCATACAGACGAATCCGAGATGGCATTTGAGAGACTTAAACAGTGCCTAACACAGGCACCAGCATTAGGTATGCCAGACTATGGGAAACCCTTTGAGCTGTACGGAACAGAAAGTGCTGGTTGCGCGGCAGGCATCCTAACCCAAAAGCACGGTGATACCAGCAGACCGGTAGCATACTACAGCGCTCAGCTAGATACGGTAGCGCGATCCCTCCCCACATGCTTGCTAAGTGTTGCAGCGATAGCATTGCTAGTTACAAAAAGCGAAGATGTAGTGCTAGGACACAACCTCACAATCCATACACCGCATGCAGTATCAGCCTTGCTGAATTCTGCCCAAACCAGGCACGTCTCATCAGCGCGGTTTACAAGATGGGAATTGGCATTAATGGCCCCCGTAAACATCACCATAAAGAGATGCAGTGCATTAAATCCTGCAACGTATCTCCCAGGTGTGCCTGCACAGGCACAAAGGGGGGAGGATGAGAGTGATGTGGAAGGAGGATTTAATACAGGAGATGACATGCATGATTGTATGGAGTATTTGACCCAAAATTTCACGGCAAGGCCTGACATCAGTGACAACCCACTGGAAGATGTAGATCTTACTTTCTACACTGACGGTAGTTGTCACAGACAGACGGACTCGGGAGACTTGTGTACTGGATACGCAGTCGTAGATGACCAAGGCACCATAGAAGCAGAACCGCTAGGCCCACCTCACTCAGCCCAGGTTGCTGAACTGGTTGCCCTAACCAGAGCATGTGAATTGGCTAAGGGCAAGTCAGCCAATATCTACACCGATTCTAGATACGCCTTCGGGGTAGTCCATGATTTCGGAGCCCTATGGCGCCTCAGAAATTTCATGACGGCAGCTGGTACACCGGTAGCGCATGCAGCTCACATCAAAAGGCTTCTAACAGCAATACAGGAACCCGACAGAGTGGCTGTTATCAAGTGTAAAGCACATACATATAGTCAAGACCCAGTATCACTTGGTAACAGCCGAGCAGACGAAGCTGCTAAGTTAGCAGCTGGTACCCCCAGACAGACAGACACCACACAACTGATGGTATTTAATACCGTCAACACACAGAAATTGTGTGACATGCAAAATTTGTGTTCCACACAGGAAAAGGCAGTTTGGAGGGCAAAGGGATATGGCCAGGAGTCCTCAGGACTCTGGACAGATGGACAGGGTAAACCAGTGGCACCCAGAGCATACCTTCCAAGTTTGGCTGAAGCAGCACATGGGCTGACTCATCTAGGCAAGGAAGGGATGTGCAAGTTGGTAAGAGCATATTGGTGCGCCCCAGGATTTTCTTCCCATGCGGGAAAGAGAGCAATGTCATGCCTCACCTGCTTGAGGAAGAATATCGGAAAGGCAATACCAACAGAACCATCTCATATCCCACCTACAGGCGGCCCTTTTCAGGTAATACAAATTGATTTTATACAATTACCCCCTTGTCGAAATTTGAAGTATGTACTAGTTTGTATAGATGTGTTTTCAAATTGGGTCGAAGCATTTCCTGCGGCCACAAATACCACAATGTTTACTGCTAAGAAAATTGTACAAGAATTTGTGTGTAGATATGGTATCCCTAGAATAATTGAAAGTGATAGGGGTACCCATTTTACAGGTGATGTCTTCCAAGGAATGTGTAAGTTGATGGGAATTGATAGTAAGCTGCACACTCCGTACCGCCCCCAGGCGAGTGCGAAGGTAGAAAGAGTGAACAGCACTATTAAAAATAAATTGAGCAAAGTTATGGCGGAAACAGGATTGACATGGCCAGAAGCTTTGCCCCTTGTATTATACAGCATCAGAACCACTCCCAGGTCCCCTCTTAATCTGTCCCCTTTTGAAATTCTGTTTGGTCGACAACCGCATGTCATGATTAACCCTCAGGATGATTTGAAGTGTAACAATGAAGTGACTGTAAAGTATTTGGTTAAGATGAGTAAACAGCTAAAGAATCAGAATGATAATTTGAAGTTAGTGATTCCTGATCTGCCAGATAGTAATTGTCATGACATTGAACCTGGGGATTATGTAATGATACGGAATTTTCTACGCTCAGGTTGCCTTATTGACAGATGGGAAGGACCATACCAGGTCTTATTGATTAGCACGACAGCATTGAAGGTTGCCGAGAGAGAGACTTGGGTTCATTCGTCCCATTGATTGTAAGAAGGTTGCTGATCCAGAGAGGTCCCGTGATAAGGAACAGACGGTAGAGGAAGTTGTATCACTGGAGTGTCTGTTTCAGGAGGACTGAGACGGCACCTGAGCATTGAGAATAATAAGATCATTGGCAGTTGTCGATTCCCTGTTCCCTTTTATTGTTTTTCTCCACTTCCCATCCCATCTCCCTCAATTGTTTCTTTCCCCCTTCTCATTCTTCTCCATTTCCTCCAATAAGATGGACTTGCCCCAAGAGACTGTGATCCGGATTTTCCTGTTGACCATGATGTTGACCAGAGAAGTCTGTTCCGGCGAGAGTACCATGGAGGTCGAGAGAGGTTCTGGAATGGGTTCTGATGACAGAGATGGAGGCGTAGATTTCCAAGAACAACATAATCACCGAGTAAAGGCGAGTATCAGAAAACGACCTGGTAGCATTGACAATAGAAGAAATTATGAAGGATTGTTAGCTGAAGAAAACTGTATCTGTAGACTCTGTGACAGTGTAGTTGAGGATGGGTGCATCAAGAAATGTCAGTCCAGTTTTAATATCCACATGGACCGGCATCCATTGAGTGACTATCATTCCTTAGTGGGTAAAGTGTTAAATCAGACAGATTGTTGGGTATGCTCTCAAGTACCTCAAGGCCATAGCAAATCAGGATTAGTGCCCTTCCCTTTAACTATAGGGGAGGTACTTGAGCTAAGTGGTGGGAGGCCGGTGGACAGGAGGTTTAATATCTCCAGTCCTCCTAGTTTGAAGCTCCACCAATATCATGTGGATAGATCCCTAGTATGTTTTAACATTTCCAATCCCCGAAAGCCGGGAAATTGGGAAGTGTCATGGAATAACCAAACCATGACCTTTTCATACAGAGCCGATAGAATGCCTACAGATACAGAACTTATACGCCACATAGCCGGTAGTGGAAAATATTTCCGATATAGGTATACCCTAGGAAGTAGGACCATGAGAGTTGGAGAGGTATCACCAGGATACTGTGCACATATCGTGCAAACTGATACGTGTACTAAACAGATGGGAGAATTAGGGTTAGGAGATTTCATATGGAAAATGTGTTATATGGTAATGTCCTACTCCATCCCATATGTTCTCCCCGATGATGCATATTTCATATGCGGGAGGAAGGCGTATAAGTGGCTTGCCCCAAACTCAGAAGGGTTATGTTATATTGGAAAAGTACTGCCTGAGGTAATGACCGTATCCCACACTAAAATGAAAGATATTCACCGCAGTGCCCAAGCTCCTTATACTCACACTCATTACGAACACATCGTTAAACGGCACCTAATAGAAAGAACAGAGCATCCGGCCTCTGACCTGATCAATGAATCCACCGGGATTCAATTCCTAATTGCGTTAGATATCACTCGTACCGCCAGAGGAGTGATAAATTATAAATACATATCTGCGCTTGCAAATTTATTAGACAATATCACTGAAATGTATGATGACACATTCAGGTATACCGGAAGGGAGCTCCAAGCTTATAAAACAGAACTGGTTCAGCATAGGATGATTCTCAATTATCTCACAGCTGTGACGGGTGGGTATTGTGTTACCCTAGCGACTCAGTATGGAATAAAGTGCTGCACATATATTACAAACAGCACCGAGGACCCGGTCGAGGTCATAGATCAAAAGATGGATGACATTTTGCAATTAAAATGGGAGTTCCGAAGGAAACACAACCTCACCCTTGCCGCTGTGGATAATGAGCTGACCAGTTGGGTGTCATGGTTGAACCCGCGAAATTGGTTCTCTGGTTTAGGAGAATGGACCCAAGGTATTATCATGGATGTAGGGAAATTTCTTTTGTGTACTCTGGGTGTCATCATATTGGTCGGTCTGATATTTAGATGCGTTCGGGTTTTAACAAAGTGTAAACGTAGCGCCCGAGTGATGAGTTTAAGAAGTGAAGATACTGTAATAACAACGACTGATTTGGTTTATGACCCAACGATAGAGACAATGTTGTGATGAAAATGTGATTCCACGGTCCGTTTCTTTCACCCGTTTCTCCTTTGTTTTCCTCCAAGGTAAAAAGACATCCGCTTGGAAGAAGAATTTGACTACCTTTTACACAGACAACTGATGGACTATGCCATAGACCCCCATATCCCTAGTACTTTAAATTTTACGCTAGCCCAACACTTTTTGTAAGTCTATGGACATTGATAAAGCTTTGCTCGCATTGTTGGCAAAAGCATCGGGAGACTACAGTCAACATGTACATCGAGACAAGACAAGACAAGACACAAGACAAGACCGCAATCGGCAAATGTATATTAAACTCACATAGTTTATCACTGCATTTACCATAATTGTTCTTTATCTTCATCTCCACCACCTTCAGGTAATTACACACATAGTCGATAGGGAATATAGGCACAGATATCAGCACTCACATATTCCCCTATTCATGTATCATCAACTAAAATGTGCTCCCCCCCATTTTGTTGCAACCAAAAGCCGAAAAGAGCTCGGTAAAGTTTGACAGCCCATCCACAGACCCGTACCACGGGATAAGAAGGAATTCAAATGTATACTTCGCAATACCTCGAAGCTTGATTTAAAACACGTACGGCACGATGATACATGACCCCCCAAACATGGATTCATACACACATCCTTCTGCTATCTCACTAGGTCATACCCTTTTCCTACCTTCTCCTCTCCTCCCCTACCCAATCATAGAAATGTATTATACATGACATATATTTTTCTCTTTTTGAAATGTTTTAGAAAGTGGCAGTTATTGGTGACTGCCAAAGGGTGGACTGTCAAAGTCAGAAAAATATCACGCTACACACTGCCATATATGCACCTCATGCGAGTGCCTGCTGCATGTGCATGAGCCCTCCCGTGCGTGCGCATACTCTCAGTTGCGTGCACCCGCAGGCACGCGGTATGCGCATTTACGGTAGAGTTTATGTTCGTCTAGCGGGCGACTCAATCGTAACATATTTTAATCATATAATGTATTTTGTAGATTATGGTCCCTTTGATAGAATCTGAAAGTTTAGTTAATATAGCATGTTCGGGGACAGAGAGATCCCTCTTTGTTTGATACGAAGGGACAGACAGGGGTTACACAGTGGTGTTTAGTATCCATCGGAAGAGAATATAATTAGCAATATTCCGGTGTTGGTTTGAAGCGGATTAATCGCTCGTGCGTATAGTTATGGACATAAGAAGTTTATGGACATTTACTATATTTGCACTTTATTACCCATGCGGCGGGAAACCCAGTTTCCCACCCACCTGAGCAGTTAGGAATAGTCACAGCCCACCTGTATGAACCAACCTATGACCTTTTGTTATAATGCGAAGACGAATTCCTGTGTCCAATGAACAATAAGAATGTAGGGACCATTGTACTGTATTGTGTGTAGTGTATAAAAGGACAAGCCGATCTGGGCCAGCTCTCTACTCTCTTCAACGGTTCTCATTGCTGATAATCGGGAGCTGGATAATCCAGAAAGGCACTTGCGATTGTTTCCCCTGGTGCGTAAGTTCTCTGCAACCATATTGTCTCTTATTTAATGTTATAAGCCATTCTCTCTCTCCCCCCCCCCCTTTAATGTAATTGTATCTGTATTGTATTTTATGTGTAGTTATCCGGTTAGGTATTTTATGTTATCTTGGTAGTGTATAACTTGTATTGTATTATTCTTTTGCGATTGAACGTTCATTCATTTCCTTAAAAGGCGTTAGACCCTTAGACCGGTATTTGAGTGTTTATTATATTGCTAAGGGGTTCTCTGAGCGTCACATACGCTCATACAGCTTTTAAACTAACAAGGTTACACTGTGTTGCATTTACACCTTATCACTGCACAAGGGTTTATAGTATAAGTACATTGTTTATGGTATAGTTATAAAGGTTTAACTCTTTGAGCGTCAGCGCCGCTTGTGATCTCCTCGTGGTCTCGAGCGTCCGCTACGCTGATAGCGTATCATTACGTTAGTCGGCAGCCTATAGCGTGCTTGCCTTTACGCTCTAAGCCGTGAGCGAACGTGCCGCTGGTGCGTCTCATCCACGGCTAAGCGTTTGTTACGCTACGTGCGTACTCCTACGGTATTCCATACGCCAATTGCGTACTGTGTTCTTTAACCTTTTAGAGTGTTTTATACAAGGTATATTATAGGCATTGTCAGTTCCGCGGGCGTGTTTTGGATTCGGACGCATTTTGGCAAAACCTCCCTTAAAATTTTTGTTGGATTCGGGTGTGTTTTGGATTCGGGTGTTTTTTTTTCAAAACCCCCTCAAAAACAGCTTAAATCATAGAATTTGGGGGTAATTTTGATCCTATAGTATTATTAACCTCAATAACCATAATTTCCACTCATTTCCAGTTTATTCTGAACACCTCACACCTCACAATATTATTTTTAATATTATAATATTTTTTTTCATAGGCCACGCCTATGAAAAGGGGCGTGGCTTCACGGGAAGACCCGCGATCGCGAGCCACGCCCTGATTTCATCACTGAGGGGGCATGCCCAGCGCTCCGTGAGCCGCTAGCATGCCCCCTCTCCCTCTGTCTTCAATGAATAGACGCTGTGCGCATGCGCACAGCGTCTATTCACCGCTGCTCTGCTAAGCAGGGCAGCGAGAGACTGAGCCTCCCAACTGCCCCCCCCCCCCCCACCGCGGGACACTGCGGCCCGCGGGTGGGACAGCGGGACAGACCCCAAAAAACTGGACTGTCCCGCGAAAATCGGGACAGTTGGGAGGTATGATATTAATTGGTAAAATCTCGCTATCGCCTGCCTAGTGAAGTGGAATCTTGATGGGATTTTGTACCGGGAACACAATAACTTCATCAATTGTCTAAATCCCAATGCACAAATGGCGGAAAATGGGCGCACATCTAACAGCGCACTGATTATACTGAGAACTGATTATACTGATCAATCACTGATTATACTGAGCACTGATTTTACTGAGCACTGATGATACTACGGATAACTGACACTGAGCAGCGAGAACAGCACTGGACTATTGTACTGTAGTATACTGGTCACCACAATGCAGCACTGACACTGAGCACTGTACTACTGTACTGTACAACTATATACTGTTGGTCACCAAAATGCTCCATGGTACTACTATATATACTGCTCACAACAATGCAGCACAGATATGGATACTTGCAGTGACACGGAGCTGCAAGATACAGCAATGGACTACTGTACTGTACAACTATATACTGTTGGTCACCAAAATGCTGGACTGTACTACTATATATACTGCTCACAACAATGCAGCACAGATATGGATACTTGCAGTGATACGGAGCTGCAAGATACAGCAATGGCCTATTGTACTGTACAACTATATACTGCTGGTCACCAAAATGCTGCACTGTACTACTATATATACTGCTCACAACAATGCAGCACAGATATGGATACTTGCAGTGACACAGAGCTGCAAGATACAGCAATGGCCTACTGTACTGTTCAACTATATACTGTTGGTCACCAAAATGCTGCACTGTACTACTATATATATTGCGCACAACAATGCAGCACAGATATGGATACTTGAAGTGACACGGAGCTGCAAGATACAGCAATGGACTACTGTACTGTACTACTATACTGGTGGTCACCAAGATGCTGCACTGTACTACTATGTATAATATATATAGTATATACTGGTCATACAACAATGCAGCAGATATTGAGCACTGATGATCAGGATACTAGAGATGAGCGCCGGAAATTTTTCGGGTTTTGTGTTTTGGTTTTGGGTTCGGTTCCGCGGCCGTGTTTTGGGTTCGACCGCGTTTTGGAAAAACCTCACCGAATTTTTTTTGTCGGATTCGGGTGTGTTTTGGATTCGGGTGTTTTTTTCAAAAAACCCTAAAAAACTGCTTAAATCATAGAATTTGGGGGTCATTTTGATCCCAAAGTATTATTAATCTCAAAAACCATAATTTACACTCATTTTCAGTCTATTCTGAATACCTCACACCTCACAATATTATTTTTAGTCCTAAAATTTGCACCGAGGTCGCTGTGTGAGTAAGATAAGCGACCCTAGTGGCCGACACAAACACCGGGCCCATCTAGGAGTGGCACTGCAGTGTCACGCAGGATGTCCCTTCCAAAAAACCCTCCCCAAACAGCACATGACGCAAAGAAAAAAAGAGGCGCAATGAGGTAGCTGACTGTGTGAGTAAGATAAGCGACCCTAGTGGCCGACACAAACACCGGGCCCATCTAGGAGTGGCACTGCAGTGTCACGCAGGATGGCCCTTCCAAAAAACCCTCCCCAAACAGCACATGACGCAAAGAAAAAAAGAGGCGCAATGAGGTAGCTGACTGTGTGAGTAAGATAAGCGACCCTAGTGGCCGACACAAACACCGGGCCCATCTAGGAGTGGCACTGCAGTGTCACGCAGGATGGCCCTTCCAAAAAACCCTCCCCAAACAGCACATGACGCAAAGAAAAAAAGAGGCGCAATGAGGTAGCTGACTGTGTGAGTAAGATAAGCGACCCTAGTGGCCGACACAAACACCGGGCCCATCTAGGAGTGGCACTGCAGTGTCACGCAGGATGTCCCTTCCAAAAAACCCTCCCCAAACAGCACATGACGCAAAGAAAAAAAGAGGCGCAATGAGGTAGCTGACTGTGTGAGTAAGATAAGCGACCCTAGTGGCCGACACAAACACCGGGCCCATCTAGGAGTGGCACTGCAGTGTCACGCAGGATGTCCCTTCCAAAAAACCCTCCCCAAACAGCACATGACGCAAAGAAAAAAAGAGGCGCAATGAGGTAGCTGACTGTGTGAGTAAGATAAGCGACCCTAGTGGCTGACACAAACACCGGGCCCATCTAGGAGTGGCACTGCAGTGTCACGCAGGATGGCCCTTCCAAAAAAAACCTCCCCAAACAGCACATGACGCAAAGAAAAAAAGAGGCGCAATGAGGTAGCTGACTGTGTGAGTAAGATAAGCGACCCTAGTGGCCGACACAAACACCGTGCCCATCTAGGAGTGGCACTGCAGTGTCACGCAGGATGGCCCTTCCAAAAAACCCTCCCCAAACAGCACATGACGCAAAGAAAAAAAGAGGCGCAATGAGGTAGCTGACTGTGTGAGTAAGATAAGCGACCCTAGTGGCCGACACAAACACCGGGCCCATCTAGGAGTGGCACTGCAGTGTCACGCAGGATGGCCCTTCCAAAAAACCCTCCCCAAACAGCACATGACGCAAAGAAAAATAAAAGAAAAAAGAGGTGCAAGATGGAATTGTCCTTGGGCCCTCCCACCCACCCTTATGTTGTATAAACAGGACATGCACACTTTAACCAACCCATCATTTCAGTGACAGGGTCTGCCACACGACTGTGACTGATATGACGGGTTGGTTTGGACCCCCCCCCCCCAAAAAAAAGAAGCAATTAATCTCTCCTTGCACAAACTGGCTCTACAGAGGCAAGATGTCCACCTCATCATCATCCTCCGATATATCACCGTGTACATCCCCCTCCTCACAGATTATCAATTCGTCCCCACTGGAATCCACCATCTCAGCTCCCTGTGTACTTTGTGGAGGCAATTGCTGCTGGTCAATGTCTCCGCGGAGGAATTGATTATAATTCATTTTAATGAACATCATCTTCTCCACATTTTCTGGATGTAACCTCGTACGCCGATTGCTGACAAGGTGAGCGGCGGCACTAAACACTCTTTCGGAGTACACACTTGTGGGAGGGCAACTTAGGTAGAATAAAGCCAGTTTGTGCAAGGGCCTCCAAATTGCCTCTTTTTCCTGCCAGTATAAGTACGGACTGTGTGACGTGCCTACTTGGATGCGGTCACTCATATAATCCTCCACCATTCTTTCAATGTTGAGAGAATCATATGCAGTGACAGTAGACGACATGTCCGTAATCGTTGTCAGGTCCTTCAGTCCGGACCAGATGTCAGCATCAGCAGTCGCTCCAGACTGCCCTGCATCACCGCCAGCGGGTGGGCTCGGAATTCTGAGCCTTTTCCTCGCACCCCCAGTTGCGGGAGAATGTGAAGGAGGAGATGTTGACAGGTCGCGTTCCGCTTGACTTGACAATTTTCTCACCAGCAGGTCTTTCAACCCCAGCAGACTTGTGTCTGCCGGAAAGAGAGATCCAAGGTAGGCTTTAAATCTAGGATCGAGCATGGGGGCCAAAATGTAGTGCTCTGATTTCAACAGATTGACCACCCGTGAATCCTTGTTAAGCGAATTAAGGGCTGCATCCACAAGTCCCACATGCCTAGCGGAATCGCTCCGTGTTAGCTCCTCCTTCAATGCCTCCAGCTTCTTCTGCAAAAGCCTGATGAGGGGAATGACCTGACTCAGGCTGGCAGTGTCTGAACTGACTTCACGTGTGGCAAGTTCAAAGGGCATCAGAACCTTGCACAACGTTGAAATCATTCTCCACTGCACTTGAGACAGGTGCATTCCACCTCCTATATCGTGCTCAATTGTATAGGCTTGAATGGCCTTTTGCTGCTCCTCCAACCTCTGAAGCATATAGAGGGTTGAATTCCACCTCGTTACCACTTCTTGCTTCAGATGATGGCAGGGCAGGTTCAGTAGTTTTTGGTGGTGCTCCAGTCTTCTGTACGTGGTGCCTGTACGCCGAAAGTGTCCCGCAATTCTTCTGGCCACCGACAGCATCTCTTACACGCCCCTGTCGTTTTTTTAAAAATTCTGCACCACCAAATTCAAGGTATGTGCAAAACATGGGACGTGCTGGAATTTGCCCATATTTAATGCACACACAATATTGCTGGCGTTGTCCGATGCCACAAATCCACAGGAGAGTCCAATTGGGGTAAGCCATTCCGCGATGATCTTCCTCAGTTGCCGTAAGAGGTTTTCAGCTGTGTGCGTATTCTGGAAACCGGTGATACAAAGCGTAGCCTGCCTAGGAAAGAGTTGGCGTTTGCGAGATGCTGTTACTGGTGCCGCCGCTGCTGTTCTTGCGGCGGGAGTCCATACATCTACCCAGTGGGCTGTCACAGTCATATAGTCCTGACCCTGCCCTGCTCCACTTGTCCACATGTCCGTGGTTAAGTGGACATTGGGTACAGCTGCATTTTTTAGGACACTGGTGACTCTTTTTCTGAGGTCTGTGTACATTTTCGGTATCGCCTGCCTAGAGAAATGGAACCTAGATGGTATTTGGTACCGGGGACACAGTACCTCCAACAAGTCTCTAGTTGGCTCTGCAGTAATGATGGATACCGGAACCACGTTTCTCACCACCCAGGATGCCAAGGCCTCAGTTATCCGCTTTGCTGTAGGATGACTGCTGTGATATTTCATCTTCCTCGCAAAGGACTGTTGGACAGTCAATTGCTTGGTGGAAGTAGTAAAAGTGGTCTTACGACTTCCCCTCTGGGATGACCATCGACTCCCAGCAGCAACAACAGCAGCGCCAGCAGCAGTAGGCGTTACACGCAAGGATGCATCGGAGGAATCCCAGGCAGGAGAGGACTCGTCAGAATTGCCAGTGACATGGCCTGCAGGACTATTGGCATTCCTGGGGAAGGAGGAAATTGACACTGAGGGAGTTGGTGGGGTGGTTTGCGTGAGCTTGGTTACAAGAGGAAGGGATTAACTGGTCAGTGGACTGCTTCCGCTGTCACCCAAAGTTTTTGAACTTGTCACTGACTTATTATGAATGCGCTGCAGGTGACGTATAAGGGAGGATGTTCCGAGGTGGTTAACGTCCTTACCCCTACTTATTACAGCTTGACAAAGGGAACACACGGCTTGACACCTGTTGTCCGCATTTCTGTTGAAATAGTTCCACACCGAAGAGCTGATTTTTTTGGTATTTTCACCAGGCATGTCAACGGCCATATTCCTCCCACGGACAACAGGTGTCTCCCCGGGTGCCTGACTTAAACAAACCACCTCACCATCAGAATCCTCCTGGTCAATTTCCTCCCCAGCGCCAGCAACACCCATATCCTCCTCATCCTGGTGTACTTCAACACTGACATCTTCAATCTGACTATCAGGAACTGGACTGCGGGTGCTCCTTCCAGCACTTGCAGGGGGCGTGCAAATGGTGGAAGGCGCATGCTCTTCACGTCCAGTGTTGGGAAGGTCAGGCATCGCAACCGACACAATTGGACTCTCCTTGTGGATTTGGGATTTCGAAGAACGCACAGTTCTTTGCGGTGCTACTGCTTTTGCCAGCTTGAGTCTTTTCATTTTTCTAGCGAGAGGCTGAGTGCCTCCATCCTCATGTGAAGCTGAACCACTAGCCATGAACATAGGCCAGGGCCTCAGCCGTTCCTTGCCACTCCGTGTGGTAAATGGCATATTGGCAAGTTTACGCTTCTCCTCCGACAATTTTATTTTAGGTTTTGGAGTCCTTTTTTTACTGATATTTGGTGTTTTGGATTTGACATGCTCTGTACTATGACATTGGGCATCGGCCTTGGCAGACGACGTTGCTTGCATTTCATCGTCTCGGCCATGACTAGTGGCAGCAGCTTCAGCACGAGGTGGAAGTGGATCTTGATCTTTCCCTAATTTTGGAACCTCAACATTTTTGTTCTCCATATTTTAATAGGCACAACTAAAAGGCACCTCAGGTAAACAATGGAGATGGATGGATACTAGTATACAATTATGGATGGACTGCCGAGTGCCGACACAGAGGTATCTACAGCCGTGGACTATTGTACTGTACTGTGTCTGCTGCTAATATAGACTGGATGATAATGAGATGTAGTATGTATGTATAAAGAAGAAAGAAAAAAAAACCACGGGTAGGTGGTATACAATTATGGACAGACTGCCGAGTGCCGACACAGAGGTAGCTACAGCCGTGGACTACCGTACTGTGTCTGCTGCTAATATAGACTGGTTGATAATGAGATGTAGTATGTATGTATAAAGAAGAAAGAAAAAAAACCACGGGTAGGTGGTATACAATTATGGATGGACTGCCGAGTGCCGACACAGAGGTAGCTACAGCCGTGGACTACCGTACTGTACTGTGTCTGCTGCTAATATAGACTGGATGATAATGAGATGTAGTATGTATAAAGAAGAAAGAAAAAAAAACCACGGGTAGGTGGTATACAATTATGGATGGACTGCCGAGTGCCGACACAGAGGTAGCTACAGCCGTGAACTACCGTACTGTGTCTGCTGCTAATATAGACTGGTTGATAAAGAGATGTAGTATGTATGTATAAAGAAGAAAGAAAAAAAAAACACGGGTAGGTGGTATACAATTATGGACGGACTGCCGAGTGCCGACACAGAGGTAGCTACAGCCGTGGACTACCGTACTGTACTGTGTCTGCTGCTAATATAGACTGGATGATAATGAGATGTAGTATGTATGTATAAAGAAGAAAGAAAAAAAAACCACGGGTAGGTGGTATACAATTATGGATGGACTGCCGAGTGCCGACACAGAGGTAGCTACAGCCGTGGACTACCGTACTGTGTCTGCTGCTAATATAGACTGGTTGATAAAGAGATGTAGTATGTATGTATAAAGAAGAAAGAAAAAAAACCACGGGTAGGTGGTATACAATTATGGACGGACTGCCGAGTGCCGACACAGAGGTAGCTACAGCCGTGGACTACCGTACTGTGTCTGCTGCTAATATAGACTGGTTGATAAAGAGATGTAGTATGTATGTATAAAGAAGAAAGAAAAAAAAACCACGGGTAGGTGGTATACAATTATGGATGGACTGCCGAGTGCCGACACAGAGGTAACTACAGCCGTGGACTACCGTACTGTGTCTGCTGCTAATATAGACTGGTTGATAAAGAGATGTAGTATGTATGTATAAAGAAGAAAGAAAAAAAAACCACGGGTAGGTGGTATACAATTATGGATGGACTGCCGAGTGCCGACACAGAGGTAGCTACAGCCGTGGACTACCGTACTGTGTCTGCTGCTAATATAGACTGGTTGATAATGAGATGTAGTATGTATAAAGAAGAAAGAAAAAAAAAACCACGGGTAGGTGGTATACAATTATGGATGGACTGCCGAGTGCCGACACAGAGGTAGCTACAGCCGTGAACTACCGTACTGTGTCTGCTGCGACTGGATGATAAATAATGATATAAAAAATATATATATATCACTACTGCAGCCGGACAGGTATATATTATATAATGACGGACCTGCTGGACACTGTCTGTCAGCAGAATGAGTTTTTTATTTTGTAGAATAAAAAAACACCACACAAGTCACACGACGTGTGTTTAACTTTTACAGGCAGACATTCACAATACAATATAGTATACTATATACTGGTGGTCAGGTCACTGGTCAGTCACACTGGCAGTGGCACTCCTGCAGAAAAAAAGTGTGCACTGTTTAATTTTAATATGTACTCCTGGCTCCTGCTATAACCTAACTGCTCCCCAGTCTCCCCCACAATTAAGCTGTGTGAGCACAGTCAGATATTATACATAGATGATGCAGCAGCACACTGGGCTGAGCACAGATATGGTATGTGACTGAGTCACTGTGTATCGTTTTTTCAGGCAGAGAACGGATTATATTAAATAATATAAAACTGCACTGGTGGTCACTGGTCAGTCACTAGTATAACTAACTAATACTATCAGCAAAATTCTGCACTCTCTGTCTGAGTACTCCTCCTAAGCTCCAGTAAATGAAGTGTCACTGTCTCACTCTGTCACTAGTATAACTAACTAATACTATCAGCAAAATTCTGCACTCTCTGTCTGAGTACTCCTCCTAAGCTCCAGTAAATGAAGTGTCACTGTCTCACTCTCACTCTCCTATCTATTTCTTCTCTAAACGGAGAGGACGCCAGCCACGTCCTCTCACTATCAATCTCAATGCACGTGTAAAATGGCGGCGACGCGCGGCTCCTTATATAGAATCCGAGTCTCGCGATAGAATCCGAGCCTCGCGAGAATCCGACAGCGTCATGATGACGTTCGGGCGCGCTCGGGTTAACCGAGCAAGGCGGGAAGATCCGAGTCGCTCGGATCCGTGTAAAAAAAACTGAAGTTCGGGCGGGTTCGGATTCCGAGGAACCGAACCCGCTCATCACTACAGGATACTGTCTAGAACTGAGTCTGACACGGAGCTGCAAGATACAGCAATGGCCTACTGTACTGTACTACTATAATTATATACTGGTGGTCCCCACAATGCAGCACACTGAGCACAGATATTTGCAGCACACTGAGCACATATATGGAGTTTTTCAGGCAGAGAACGTAGATATTTGCAGCACACTGAGCACAGATATGGAGTTTTTCAGGCAGAGAACGTAGATATTTGCAGCACACCGAGCACAGATATGGAGTTTTTCAGGCAGAGAACGTAGATATTTGCCGCACACTGAGCACAGATATGGAGCTTTTCAGGCAGAGTACGTAGCCACGTCCTCTCCGTTCAATCTCCAATGCACGAGTGAAAATGGCGGTGACGCGCGGCTCTTTATATGGAATACGAATCTCGCTAGAATCCGACAGAGGGATGATGACGTTCGGCCTCGATCGGGTTAACCGAGCAAGGCGGGAAGATCTGAGTCTGCCTCGGACCCGTGTAAAATAGGTGAAGTTCGGGGGGGTTAGGATCTCGACGAACCGAACCCGCTCATCTCTACTTAATATGATGGAAAAGACATGGGAAAGAAGCACGTGGCTACATAAATCATGATATTGATTAAAAAAAATATGGATATGCAAATTAGCCCAGGAATGAAGGTGTTTGTGGGTAATACAGTGCATGTGACATGTTTTGACCAATAGGAATGCTTTTGTATACTTTTGTATATTTTGGGTCGATTTTGTATCAATTTTTGGTGAACAGCACACATTTACAACTTAAAAATAGAACTCACATCACCCAGGAATTTTAAAATGGAACTTAAAATCGATTTTTAATAAATTAGCTATTTGGAATAGAAACACTGTAGTCGATTTTGTGAGATGTTTGTTCTATTCTGGTCGATTTTAAATAGACCCAAAATCGACTTTTAGTAAATACACCCCCTTCTGCACTGAGAAAAGCTGTTTGGGCAACTGAGAACACGCGTACAAGCAGGGCCGGTTCTTGCGCCCCGGGCGACAATAGGGGGCGTGGCTTCGTACAGGGGGCGTAGTCATTTACGCCCCCTGTACAGACTGAAATGATGTGCGGTGCACAATGACGTCATTGCGCACCGCACAGTAAAGGACCTCTCCACGAAGGGAAACTAGACGCGTACGCTTCTAGTTTCCCTTCACAGCGGCAGCGGGGGGCAGCGGGCAGCGGGGGGCACAGCAGCAGCGGATCTTGCCCTGGTGCGGCGCCCTCCGGATGGTGCCCTGCGCCCTCCGGAAGGCGGCGCCCCGGGCAAAAGTCCTGCTTGCCCGTGGCAAGATCCGCTACTGCGTACAACCAGGATCTATTCTTGCTGTTCAAATTAGGGGCCTAATTCAGCATGGACCGCTATTCAGAGAAATTGCAGTTGTCTGGAAGTAGAAAGGCGCCGCCCTGAAAGGAAGAAAAAACGCTCCGTGCAATATTGCGAATGCATCACAGTTCGCTATTCACTTGCAGATGCATACGCAATTCCCAGAACATCGAAGAATCTTTGCCATCTGAGCAAATGTGAGTAGGTCTGAGGCTACCACTACTCTGCGACTGAGATGGCTGGAAGTGGTCTGCACTGACGTCAGAGACTCTCCCCAAAATGCCTGGGCATGCCTGCATTTTTTCTGACACACCCAGAAAATAGCAGGTTTCCGCCCAGAAACGCCAGCTTCCCGTCAGTTAAACAGCGGCTACATTGCCATAACAATTATAGAAGAGTGCGGCGGGCACTTTTCATGTTTTGTGTTTTGGTTTTGGTTCTAATTCCCCGCTTGTGTTTTGGTTTTGGATTGGTTTTGCCAAAACCACCCTTTCGTGTTTTGGTTTTGAATCTGGATGATTTTTTTTTAAAAACATAAAAATGACTAAAATCACAGAATTTGGGGGTAATTTTGAAACTACGGTATTATTAACCTCAATAACATTCATTTCCACTCATTTCCAGTCTATTCTGAACACCTCAAACCTCAAAATATTGTTTTTAGACCAAAAGGTTGCACCGAGGTGGCTGTATGTGCGGCACAAACACCTGGTCCATCTAGGACTGGCACTGCAGTTGCAGACAGGATGGCAGATATAAAAAAAAGGCCCCAAACAGCACATCATGCAAAGAAGAAAAAGAGGTGCAATGAGGTTGCTGTATGACTAAGGTAAGCGACACAAGTGTGCGGCACAAACACCTGGCCCATCTAGGAGTGGCACTGCAGTAGCAGACAGGATGCCAGATATAAAAAAAGGCCCCAATCATGCAAAGATGTAAAAGAGGTGCAATGAAGTAGCTGTATGACTAAGCTAAGTGACACAAACAATTGGCCCATCTAGGAGTGGCGCTGCAGTGTCAGACAGGATGGCACTTTAAAAAACTACAGTAGTCCCCAAACAGCACATGATGCAAAGAAGAAAAAGAAGTGTACCGAGGTTGCAGTATGACTAAGCTAAGCGACACAGCCACCTGGCCCATCCAGTAGTGGCATGCAGTGGCTAAATGTCAAAAGTGGCCCGCAATTTTTCAGTCCACTGACAGCATCTCCTGCACGCCCCTGTCATTTAAAAAAAATTCTGCAATTGGTGGACTTATATGGCAGTACCCCTGGACTAATACAGCAGTACCCCTGAACTTATACGGCAGTGTCAGACAGGATGGCACTTTAAAAAACCATGCCCCAAACAGCACATGGGCCCTCATTCCGAGTTGTTCGCTCTGTAATTTTCTTCGCATCGCAGCGATTTTCCGCTAATTGCGCATGCGCAATGTTCGCACTGCGACTGCGCCAAGTAAATTTGCTATGCAGTTAGGTATTTTACTCACGGCATTACAAGTTTTTTTCTTCGTTCTGGTGATCGTAATGTGATTGACAGGAAGTGGGTGTTTCTGGGCGGAAACTGGCCGTTTTATGGGAGTGTTTGAAAAAACGCTACCGTTTCTGGGAAAAACGCGGGAGTGGCTGGAGAAACGGAGGAGTGTCTGGGCGAACGCTGGGTGTGTTTGTGACGTCAAACCAGGAATGACAAGCACTGAACTGATCGCACTGGAAGAGTAAGTCTCGAGCTACTCAGAAACTGCACAGAGTCTTTTCGCAATATTGCGAATCTTTGGTTCGCAAATTTGATAAGCTAAGATTCACTCACAGTAGGCGGCGGCTTAGCGTGTGCATAGCTGCTATAAGCAGCTTGCGAGCGAACAACTCGGAATGACCACCATGATGCAAAGATGAAAAAGAGGTGCACCAAGGTTGCTGTATGACTAAGCTAAGCGACACAAGTGTGCGGCACAAACACCTGGCCCATCTAGGAGTGGCACTGCAGTGGCAGACAGGATGGCACTTAAAAAAACTAGGCCCCAAACAGCACATCATGCAAAGAAGAAAAAGAGGTGCAATGAGGAAGCTGTATGACTAAGCTAAGCGACACAAACAATTGGCCCATCTAGGGTTGACACTGCAGTCCCACTGCACTAATGGCAGATGCCAGATGCACGTCTAACAGCAGCATAGTTGTTATGGCCTCAGTAGTCCGCTTTGCAACAGGGTATATATATATATATATATATATATATATATATACGGCAGTATCACTGGAATTATATGGCAGTACCACTGGACATATACGGCAGTATCCCTGGATTTATATGGCAGTGCCACTGGACATATACAGCAGTATAACTGGAATTATATGGCAGGATCACTGTATTTATTACAGCAGTACTGCTGGACATATACGGCAGTATCACTAAACTGGACTTATACGCCAGTACCACTGGAATTATACGTCAGGATCACTGGCCTTATACGCCAGTACCACTGGAATTATACGGCAGGAATACTGGAATTACACGGCAGGACCACTGGATTTATACGGCAGTACCGCTGGACATATACGGCAGTATCAATGGACATATACGGCAGTATCACTGGACATATACGGCAGTATTACTGGACTGGACTTATACGCCAGTACCACTGGAATTATACGGCAGGATCACTGGAATTATACGTCAGGATCACTGGATTTACACAGCAGTACCGCTGAACATACTGTATACGGCAGTATCAATGGACATATACGGCAGTATCACTGGACATATTCGGCAGTATCACTGTACATATACGCCAGTACCACTGGATTTATACGGCAGGATCACTGGAATTATACGGCAGGATCACTGGATTTATATGGCAGTACCACTGCGCATATACGGCAGTATCAATGGACATATACAGCAGTATCACTGGACTTGACTTATACGCCAGTACCACTGGAATTTTACGGCTGGATCATTGGACTTATACACCAGTACCACTAGAATTATACGGCAGGATCACTGGATTTATACGGCAGTATCACAGGACATATACGGCAGTACCACTGGACATATACAGCAGCACAGGGACACCACCACTGGACTGATGCAGGACAACACAGCACCACTGCAATGGACTGGACTTATACAACAGCACTGGACATATGGCAGCAGAGGACACCACCACTGTGACTGAACTGATGCAGCACAATACAGCACCACTGGACTGATGCAGCACAACAAAGCACCACTGGACTGGACTTATACAGCAGCACTGGACATATGGCAGCAGAGAACACAACCACTGTGACTGGACAGATGCAGCACAAGACCCTACCACTGAGGACACTGAGGACGGAGACACGTCCTCTCTCTACACTCTCCAATGCCGGAGTGAAAATGTCGGGAACGCGCGGCTCCTTATATGGAATCCATACCTCGCAAAAATCCGACAGCGGGATGATGACGTTTTGCCTCGTTCTGGTTTCCGACTCAGGCGGGATAACCCAAGCCTGACTCGGATCCGGGCTCGTGACGTGAAGTCCGGGGGGGGAGTTTGCTTCTCTGAGAACCGAACCCGCTCCTCTCTAATTACAATCTGTATGCAATTTCTGTCTATATAACCCCTCATGTGTGCGATAATCGCTCAGTTTGTGATTTCTCTGAATAGCAATCCATGCTAAATTAGGCCCTAAGTAATGAAATTAACAAATACAATCACTGTAGTTTAATCATAGTAAGAATAAGAATACAATTGTATATTTACTGTAATGGAATATTTAAGTGCTGCGCAGTGTAAGTAATTCTGAAACATCGCAGTATTGTGTCCACTAAAATGAGAACATTAGCTCTTTTCTAATGCCCTGAAACATCATTATATTTATATTTATGCTGAATCTATTCAGAATTTTTTGCAATGCTATACATATACATAGAATCCATTGCATTGTATTATACTTATAATATCGTTACTGTTATAGTAGCTTAATCTTTCTATAATTTAATTAAAGCTCTTACTGCGCCATTATTCAGTTTTGATTAAGAAAGACTTTGTCACTTTGTCCTGAGGAATGTGATTCATTTAATTACAGTATTAGCAGCAAGAGGAAGTTTGAAGGTCTTACAAATGACACCAAGTTTCCCTGGAACTTTTATTAACACATAAGAAAGTATGTTCTTGTTGTAAGTAAAGCACTTGTATTTTAACTTTGCGTGAGTGTGTGTGTCTGTGTTCTTATAAGCGGCGATTCCTACCTTGTTGGAGGAGGGTTGCCGCTGGCTATGCTGTCGTTCCTCCGCTCCTTGTCCCTGCCACCTCCTGGGTCTCAGAGTCTATGCTATGTGCAGTTTACAGACGACGGGACCCAGCGTATGCGCAGTAGCAGCGACTGTACTATGCATGCCCAAAATCACAGACTATATGGACTGCATCGGCTGCAGCCCATAGAAGCCGGCTAGGGCTGACGAGGCAGGGAGCTGGCTTCCTACAGGAAGCTAGCTCTATGCCTATTGCAGCCTGGTCTGGCAGTCCTGGAATGGAGAAAACACCTCCCAATTGGACTGCCTTGTGTGTCTGTGACTGGCAGGTAAGACTTCCAATAGGAAGTCACTGCCAGTTACAGTGAAGCCAGTGCAATCTCACGGACTGCATCTGGCTTCACTGACAGTGAGCTGAGTGGCAGATTTTACCTGGGGGTGCTGCAGTCCTGCAGCCCTTAGGTAAAATTCTCCACTGGCTGTAATTATGATAATGATATTAAAATATTGACGTTGTTAATCCGGGTGTAACATGATTTATAGTTGTTAACTAGTCATAAAACATTCTTTAGCAGGTACAGTAAAATCAACTCAACTTAATACAAAACACAGGTTGAACGCGGGTGGTCTTCTGTTTGCCGGCGGTCGGGCTCCCGGCGCTCAGTATACCGGCGCCGGGAGCCCGACAGCCGGCATACCGACAATTATTTTCCCTCGTGGGGGTCCACGACCCCCATAGAGGGAGAATAAAATAGTGTGGTGCGCGTAGCGCGCCACCGTGCCCGTAGCGTGGCGAGCGCAGCGAGCCCGCAAGGGGCTCATTTGCGCTCGCCAAGCTGTCGGTAAGCCGGCGGTCGGGCTCCCGGCGCCGGGATGCTGGTCGCCGGGAGCCCGACCGCCGGCCAGCCGTAGTGAACCCGTTGAACGCAATGGGCATTTTGACCTCTTTTCAACCTCAATTACTATGTTACTATATCGATCACAAGAAACTGTGCAACATTAAACTATGTTTCATGTTAAATGTATGAAAATTCAAATTTTTTTCTAAACCACTAGAGTGAATTGCAAATTACCCAATATTGCAATGCCTGGTTTGTGGGAATCTGTGTTGTAAGAAGGTCAGGGGCGAATTTTTGGAATCATGGCACCGCTAGGCACAACAGTAACGCTGCCCCCTTCTGCCTAATTTATTATGTTCATTGATTGGTTATAAGCCCTCATTTGATGAGTGACAATTTAATATAATACTAAAAAGACCCATGACCTATGACAATTCAGGATGGTTTTTTTAAATGAAGTATTATTTACTAAGTAGGACAGCTTACAAGGACAGTTTTACCCAGTGCTATTTTTCAACAGGAACCAGCAGGAACTCATTTCCTGAATCTCTCCTTAAATATGATATAATCAGGAATTGTGCTCACGAACCTGTTGAGCCATAATGTATTTCTATAGTAGGTAATATGTGTATACAATGTCATGTCAGACATATGCACTTGGTTATTCTCTAGGGGGTCAATTATATATTGAAGTTTGATCATCCCTTTCCCAACAACCCCTGCAATAACTTCTGTATTTTGGTGTAATGGTTATCATTACTGCCCCAAAGCAGAGGTCTTGCTCAGGTTTTTGTCCTATACTCCAAAGTATTAATAGGTTAAAAAATGAACCCTAGTGTGGTTGTGTGTGTGTACATGTGGTAAGGATTATAGATTGTAAACTCCACTATGGACTGATGTGAATGGGCAAATATTCTCTGTAAAGCGCTGCGGAATATGTGTGCACTATATATATTAATGGAAATAAAGCAATTGGTACATTTTAGGAGAATATTGTGCAAGTTATATACTTTGGGGTATATTCAGTTAAAGTTGAATCCATTCCGACATGCATTTGTCAGAATGGATCCGACAGGCCCTATTCAATGAGCGGCCAAATCCAACTGTCGGATTTGAGCCAAATCCGAGTGTTGGATTTGGTCGTTCCCGTTGTTCTGTCCTGCTGCTGCTGTCAGTGGCTGCCGGGTGCACTCTCAGCGGCGGCTGGGGGGAGTGGTTAGCAGCAGCTGGGGGGAGCTCTCAGCGGCGGCTGGGGGGAGCTCTCAGCGGCGGCTGGGGGGAGCTCTCAGCGGCAGCCGGGGTACGCTGCTGGGAGTGAGGAGTCTGGCCAGGGGCACGCCATGCTCATCACGACTTTTTCAATACGACTTTTTTTAAAGTTGTATTAAGATTGTCGGAAACGGGACCAAAACCTGTCGAATTTGGTCCCGTTTCCGATAGAAGCACGTGGATCGGCGGCTATTCCGTCGATCCACATGCTTTCCGACAAGTCGAATTCCCCGACTTGTCGGAACAAAAAGCCGGGACTGAATAGGTCGGAACTCCTTCCGACCTGAAAAAGTCAAAAACTGTCATCTTTCCGACAAGACGGCAGTTTCGACAGCAATTGAATATACCCCTTTGTGTGTAATTTATTACTGTTTTTTGTACATAAGTATTGTGTTTAATTTTCTATATGGAATCATGAAATGTAATAATGTGTTCTTCTCATCTCACATGCATGATAGCTTTGTAAGTTATAATGCTATATTTTAAGACTTATATTGTTAGGATAACAATACAAATTATTAAAGTAAGACATGTATATACAGCAGGCATTCCCAACCACGGTCCTCAAGGCACACTAACAGTGCAGGTTTTAGTGATATCCAGGCTTCAGCACAGGTGACTTAATTAGTAGCTCAGTTATTTTGATTCAACCATCTGTGCTGCAGCCTGGATATCACTAAAACCTGCACTGTTGGTGTGCCTTGAGGACCACGGTTGGGAATGCCTGATATACAGTGTGAAGTGTAAGGAAGGGTGAAATGAAGAACTCGTTAAAGGCAAGCCCTTGCATCAAATCTTAGCAGAGGTTATTGTGAAGGTATTATTAATAGTACTATAGATGAAAGGGAGGTTTTAATCATATTAACACAGACGTGTCACGATACCTGCAGAACCAGTTTTCCACCATTGGTGCTGCACTCCCAGTATTGATCCCTGCAGTACCATTTCTCATCAGTGGTGCTGAACTTCCACTGATGCTCCCCGCATCCCATAGTTTGTCTCTCTGCAGCCAGAGGCAATTGGTTAAATAGCTGCACCTATTTATTACCCAGCTTCTCTGAACGCTCAAGTCAAGTCTTTGCTTAAAGTCCTGTTAATGCTGCAAGTAGAGTTTCACTGTAGATAGCTACTACATGTATCTATCCTGTTCCTGACTTCCAGTTCAGCTCCCAGGTTGCTCAGCATTGGGCTAATTCAGATACAGTATGGTTGGAGTTGCTATGTATGGTAATGCAGCAGGAGGCATCTATAACCAGTACACGCTTCCTGCTACAGTATCATTAGTGGGACACTTCTGGCTCACATGGACATACAAGTTACCCACCCTCCAGCCTTACATCATATTGGGCACACGTTGGATATACCCGGGGACGCTCGGGTTCACCAGCCCCTATTGGAGAGCCACTTTGGCTTTAAATACTGCTGAGCACAGAGGTAGGAATACACCTTTGAAAAAGTCACGTGATACGTGACGAAACGCGTTAGGACCCCGCCTCATCATCCACCTTGATCCAGGTATCTACACCAGCAGCTCTCTGCCAAGATCCAACGGACTTTCATACCGACACTTCGGTTCCCGCAAGCCGCACATACCAGCACGCGGCTCCTATCAGCTACATCCGTCTCACGTACTACATCAGCCCGGCGGCTTTTACCATCTCCTTGCTGCATAGCACGAGTGGGCAACGCAGGATCAAGAACCGGGGACGCCCGGTCTCGGACCAGCCCACAGGAGAGGTATACATTACAGCAACACAGCTTTGTGACGGGCACACTGTGCACTATTTGGGACCGTTTTTCATTTATCATCTATACAAATGAATCCACAAGTGAAAACCTTGTGAGTAATTACGGATCTTCAACAAGTCTCCTTATATAAGCTGCTCCTAAATTTCCTACGATACCTATATTCATCAAGGTGTGTTTCATTATACAGTTATAAATACTACTAACTTTTAAATTACTAGTTTTATGAAAAGTATATTTTTATTCAGTATTCATGGTTAATAAATTGTGTTAATTTTTAAACAAACGTCGGCTCTTTTCATTTTTTCCCTGATACACTGCGCAGCCAATTCCCTGTTTTTTGCAATCTCTATATAACACATACCTAGTGTTGTCGGCTGCGCGCCATATCAGGGAAATTTTGGTATTTTATAGTCTATTACTTGGGCGCTTTCAAGCAGTTATTTAGTTTTTTTACAGTAGTGATCCGAACTGCGCCACGACTATGATGCATGCATCCAGAGGCGTAGCTAGGGTTTTTGGAGCCCAGGGCAAGATGTAAAATGCCCCCCCCCCCCCCCCCCCAAAAAAAGCACACAAAAATAAGCATGTGCGCGCGTGCCGAAAAAATGGGCGTGGCCACACTCCAGAAGGGGTGTGGCCACTGAAAATGGCCCACAGTGCCAGTTACATTGCCCCACAGTGCCAGATACAATGCCCCACAGTGCCAGATACATGCCCCACAGTGCCGGATACATGCCACACAGTGCCAGTAACATTGCCCCACAGTGCCAGTTACATTGCCCCACAGTGCCAGATACAATGCCCCACAGTGCCGGATACATGCCCCACAGTGCCAGATACATAGCCCACAGTGCCAGATACAAGATACATGCCCCACAGTGCCAGATACATGCCTCACAGTGCCAGATACATGCCCCACAGTGCCAGGCTCCACTCAGTGCCAGTTACATGCCCCATTTGGTGCCAGATACATGCCCCACTGTGCCGGTGCCCCCTCCCCCCCCCGTTCACTCACCGGCCGCTTATGTGAGGGGAGGAGAGCGCAGCGCCTCTCCTTCCCCTCACCGCTCCATCCAGGTCTCCCCGGCGGCTGTGTCTGGCGCCGGTTCGCTAGCCAATCAGAGCTCGCGGACCGGCAGCCAATCAGGAGCCGGTCCGCAAGCTCTGATTGGCTAACGCCGGAGACCGGACACAGCAGCGCTGCTAGTGCTGGTAGCAGCGGTGAGGGGAGGGAGAGACGCTGCGCTCTCCTCCCCTCACATTTAGGGTTGACGGGGGTGAGTGGGGCATGATGCCCTGGCCGCCGGCGGCGCCCCCTTCTCCTGGGCCTGCCAAGGCGCCCAGGGCACGTGTCCCACTCGCCCTATCCTAGATACGCCTCTGCATGCATCAGACCACTTACTCACCATCAGGCAGCTTGCGGCACCCATGTGGACACACAAACCACCCGCAGCAGAAACCATGAAATCTCTGTGCAACCACGGAGATCCCTGCCCTCTTCCCTCACCCGCAACAGTGGCAACACACCTCCGTTTTGGGAAACGGAGGCTGTCGCCCCCTCCCAGCCCCCCAAACAGCATCAGACTGTCTATAAGGACTCTCCCAGTCTGGCACATAGGGGTACATTTACTAAGCAGTGATAAGGGCAGAGAAGTGAGCCAGTGGAGAAGTTGCCAATGGCAACCAATCAGCACTGAAGTAACATCTATAATTTGCATACTATAAAATGATACAGAGATTGGTTGATGGGGAAATTTCTCCACTGGCTCACTTCTCCTAAAGGACAGCTGTTGACAGGTGATCACTAGACAATAGCACCCTATCCTACAGAACTTATTAATGAAACTAGAGATGGGGATAATTCCCCCAATGTATATAATAACCATACCTCTTTCTTCCCGGGTTCAATAACTATGAGGTTCCCTCATTTTATTGGGTAGGTTGTCTAGTTTTTCAAATATTATGCTACATGTATGTTGGGCTACATTATAATTCTTACATATTTTATCATAACTAACAAAAAAATTATCATTTTGAAGAGCAGATTTTATCATGTCTAGCAGCTTGCTGGTTTTAATTTTAATTTTTAGTTTTTTTTTACTGTTTTGTATATGTGGATTAAAAAAGCCAAGAACCTTAAAATATTTCTTGATGGTGATTGAAAGAAAAATCCCTTTTTTACAAATTCAATAAAAAAGACTTTGTTGGTAATTTTGGGCACATTTTGTTTGTCAGACAAGGAGATATAAACAAACTAATGGTATTTTCTGAAAATTCAAAGTCGTCTGGAATAATACATGGTATCATTTGTGTGGGTACTGGATACAAATTACTCATACTGATGTTGGAAATTGATCAGCTCACAAAGTGCCAAAATAGGCTCAGCACAGGAGTTTTGTACTGATGCACACATTATAGTTAGAGGAGATGGTGGGTCATGCAATACAAGCAGCCACAGACAGCTTTTCCCAGTACAAAAATCCTTTTTGTTTTAGTTTGGTGACTTTGGTCCTCCTATATGAAGTATAGTAATGTCTATCCCATTCACTGTGAGGAAGCGGTTAGCTTCCCGACAAAGGGGATCCCGGCGGTCAATATACCTACGCCGAGATCCTGATGGACGACAGAAATCCTGCATCACTATACCGACACCAAACGGGATGCCGGCGTCAAAATACAGCCAGCCAGCATCCCGATCGTACTCAGAGAGGATGCACTGCCATCCGGCTGCGCGGGGCGGGATCAGTTTTAATCTGCAGAAGGGGGGATATGATGAGGCTGCAGCACAGGAAAGGTTAGGGTTAGGAACCGGGTAGGGAGGGTTAGGCACTTAGAGGGGGAGGTTAGGGTTAGGCACCAAGCGGGGAGGGTTAGGTTTAGGCAGCAGGGAAGGGAGGGTTAGGGTTATACCTCTTTCACATGGCAAACCCGGGTCCGAACCCAGTATTCTGAACCCAGGTCCAACCTGGGTCGGACATGGGTCAGACCTTTTCACACTACACTTTCAACCCGGGTTATTGCAGGGTTGGCTCATTTTAACTCAACCCGGGTCAGCAAATAAAACACCATGGATTTCATTTTAAATGGACTCTTTTTGGCTCAGAAAGATGAGGTGTCAGAAGGGGACAAGAGGGTGGGGACAGCTCACAGCATTGCAGGAATCATGGCTGACAGAGCTATGTTTTATATACAATTGCATCTTTAACTGTTCCAGTAACATACCTCCCAACTGTCCCGATTTTCGTGCGACAGTCCCGTTTTTTGGGACTGTCCCACCCGCGGCCCACAGTGTCCCACGGTGGGGGGGGGCAGTTGGGAGGCTAGTGTCACTGCTGCACTGCTTAGTAGAACAGCGGTGAATTGACATCTATTCACAGGTGACACAGGGAGAGGGGGCATGCCAGCAGCTCAGAGAGCGCTGGGCATGCCCCCTCAGTGACGGTACAAGGGGGGCGTGACTCGCGATCGCGGCCCTGCCACGAGACCATGCCCCATTCATATAGGCCACACACCCTTTTTGGGCGCGCCCCAAGGTCCCTCTTTGTACTTTTAATAAGTTGGGAGGTATGCAGTAAGCTGCCTACCAATCTCTGCCTCACCCCTAATTCTTAACAGCTCTAATTCTTAATGCTCTCTGTTCTTTCCTGTGTAGCAGGGGTCAGGCTTCTGACATCATCAAGGCACACAAAGAACAGCCAATCAGCACTTTTACACCCCTTTCACACTGCCAATGCCGGATCCCACCCGGGAATCGGAAACGGGTCCTTTCAGGGTGGGATGCGGCATTGGCAGCTGCTGAAGGCTTCCCCTGACCCGGCAATATGCCGGGCGGGTTGCCATAGCAGCGGGGGGCAGAGCCGGTGGCGGGTGCGGAAGTGGAGGTGGCGCTGGGAGATGAGATCATCTCCGCGCCGCCTCTCCCTGCTGTAGTAAACGGGTCCCGGGACGCATCGACCCGGAAGCCCGTTTACACAGCCACTGACCCAGTATTCAACCCGGGTATAACACTGCTTTATTCCCGGGTTGAATTGCCGGGTCAGGCGACCCGCGATTTCGACTATGCCACTTTCACACCGCACGCCGACCAGTGTCGACCCTGCAGTATGCCGGGTCGATACCCGGTTATTTGTGCAGTGTGAAAGGGGTATTACATGAATGCAAGGTTGAATAACCCGGGTTGGACACTTTAGTGTGCACATTGACCCGGGTCCAACCCATGTATAACACTGCTTTTATACCGGGTTGAAATGCAGGGTTACTCGTCCTGGCTGCTTTTAGATTGCACCTCATCCCGGGTTGAGCTGGCTCGACCCGGCAATATCCCGGGTTATACTTGCAGTGTGAAAGGGGTATTAGGCACCCACAAGGGAGGGTTAGGGTAGGGAAAAGATGAGGCTTAGGGGGCTTTCTGGGGGTCTGTCGGGATTTTGTTGGACAGGATGCCGCTATCAGTATAGTGACCGCCAGCATCCTGTCCATTGGCAAATCATACTGATCCCTCACTGTCAGCAGTTCTATACACAGCATTAAAAGCTGTTCACTGGCACATTCACTTGAAGTTTAATGCTGCACTGCAGCCAAATATAAATACATCAAAGTTAAAAAAATACATGACAACATCCCTGGGCGGAGAAAAAGTTATTTGTCTGAAATTTCACCGGTGGAGACCACGCTTTAAATGATAAAAGGCTTATTTAACAGTATGGTGCAAACATGACAATGTGCTAAAATTCATAGCAACCAATTAGACATTTTCTTTAATTGTCTTTCCCGATGTACACTGAGCAGATATTGGGGCTAATTCAGACCTGATCGCTGCTGTGCGTTTTTGCACAGCGAGCGATCAGGTCTGAACTGCGAATGTGCATGCGCCGCAGTGTGATTGACAGGCAGAGGTGTGCGCTGGGCGGGAGGGGGCGGGCCAGCAGCGTTAGACCGCTGTTTTGGGGGTGCGGTCCAGGCAACACAGGCATGCCCGGACCGTGCAGGGGACAGGGCAGTGTGGCTGCGTGATGTCACACGCTGCCGCTGCAACCAGGGACGCGGAGAAATGTCGCCTACCAACGGGTGCAATACCATCGCCGCCATGCAATACAATCGCACCCGTGTGGCGGCAAGAGGGCCATAAATGCGGGGGGCGGACTAGCCCTGTGCTGGGCGTCCCCCCGCATGTCAGGGTGGTTGATCGTAACCGTGCTAAAAATTTGCACGGCTACGATCAGGTCTGAATTAGCCCCATTGTCTGAATCAGGTTCTAGAAGAGGAGATAGCGAAAGAGAGAGAGAGAGAGATCCTTAATCCTTAGCATGGACAAACAAGTGTTTCGTTTCCAACATATACATACAGTACAGTATGAAATCCATGCGTGCTTCTTCTGTATGTTAGGATATATAGTACTGTACATACAAACTGGCTTAGTGATATTGCAGCCCCATACACTTATGGTTAATGCCTATCAATTATATGCTCTAAGCAGCTCATGATGCAGAGACATACTAGAGACGACAGTCAGTTATTTACTAGATGATGATTATAATGATGATGATGATGATGATGATGATGATGATGATGACTGGCCAAAAGTAAACCTTTGCAACAGCATCAAGCTATGATATGCCTCCAAGGAATGACAGCCTCATTACAATGTAAGCTCTCACGAGCAGGGCACTCTTCCGTCATGTGCTTATCCTTCTCTTACTTAAACCACCTTCAACGGCACCAAATCACAGTTTTCTGCCACCCCGATATTTATATATATACTGTATATATACACTGCTCAAAAAAATAAAGGGAACAGTAAAATAACACATCCTAGATCTGAATGAATGAAATATTCTTATTAAATACTTTGTTCTTTACATAGTTGAATGTGCTGACAACAAAATCACACAAAAATTATCAATGGAAATCAAATTTATTAACCCATGGAGGTCTGGATTTGGAGTCACACTCAAAATTAAAGTGAGAAAACACACTACAGGCTGATCCAACTTTGATGTAATGTCCTTAAAACAAGTCAAAATGAGGCTCAGTAGTGTGTGTGGCCTCCACGTGCCTGTATGACCTCCCTACAACGCCTGGGCATGCTCCTGATGAGGTGGCGGATGGTCTCCTGAGGGATCTCCTCCCAGACCTGGACTAAAGTATCCGCCAACTCCTGGAAGTCTGTTGGTGGATGGAGCTCAATTGGATTCAGGTCTGGGGAACGGGCGGGCCAGTCCATAGCATCAATGCCTTAGTCTTGCAGGAACTGCTGACACACTCCAGCCACATGAGGTCTACCATTGACTTGCATTAGGAGGAACCCAGGGCCAACCGCACCAGCATATGGTCTCACAAGGGGTCTGAGGATCTCATCTCGGTAGCTAATGGCAGTCAGGCTACCTCTGGCAAGCACATGGAGGGCTGTGCGGCCCCCAAAGAAATGCCACCCCACACCATGACTGACCCACTGCCAAATCGGTCATGCTGGAGGATGTTGCAGGCAGCAGAACGTTCTCCTTGGCGTCTCTAGACTCTGTCACATCTGTCACATGTGCTCAGTGAGAACCTGCTTTCATCTGTGAAGAGCACAGGGCGCCAGTGGCGAATTTGCCAATCTTAGTGTTCTCTGGCAAATGCCAAAAGTCCTGCACGGTGTTGGGCTGTAAGCACAACCCCCACCTGTGGACGTCGGGCCCTCATACCACCCTCATGGAGTCTGTTTCTGATTGTTTGAGTAGACACATGCACCTTTGTGGCTTGCTGGAGGTCATTTTGCAGGGCTCTGGCAGTGCTCCTCCTGTTCCTCCTTGCACAAAGGCGGAGGTAGCGGTCCTGCTGCTGGTTTGTTGCCCTCCTACGGCCTCCTCCACGTCTCCTGATGTACTGGCCTGTCTCCTGGTAGCACCTCCATGCTCTGGACACTACGCTGACAGACACAGCAAACCTTCTTGCCACAGCTCGCATTGATGTGCCATCCTGGATGAGCTGCACTACCTTAGCCAGTTGTGTGGGTTGTAGACTCCGTCTCATGCTACCACTAGAGTGAGAGCACCGCCAGCTTTCAAAAGCGACCAGAATATCAGCCAGAAAGCATAGGAGCTGAGAAGTGGTCTGTGGTCACCACCTGCAGAACAACTCCTTTATTGGGGGTGTCTTGCTAATTGCCTATAATTTCCACCTGTTGTCTATTCCATTTGCACAACAGCATGTGAAATCGATTGTCAATCAGTGTTGCTTCCTAAGTGGACAATTTGATTTCACAGAAGTGTGATTGACTTGGAGTTACATTGTGTTGTTTAAGTGTTCCCTTTATTTTTTTGAGCAGTGTATAGATAGATAGATAGATAGATAGATAGATAGATAGATAGATAGATAGATAGATAGATGGGAAGACAAAAGAAAGACTCTGGGGTAAATTTACTAAGCTCCCGATTTTGACCGAGATGCCGTTTTTTCATCAAAGTGTCATCTCGGTAATTTACTAAACACTAATCACGGCAGAGATGAGGGCATTCGTAATTTTTTGCAAGTCCAAGTAAAAAATTACGAATGAATACACCATCGGTCAAAACGCGGCTGTTTAAGTATGAATCTCGGTCATTTACTAAGAAGTGCAAAGCAAAAAAAAAACAAACACTGCCGTGAAAAATTACAACTCGTAAAAAAGTGCTAAAAAAAACAGACCTTTTTTTTTTATTCGTGATTGGATAGGCATGCACGGATCCATGAGATCCGTGCATGTATATCAGTGGGAAGGGGTGGGAAAGTGCTTATTTTTTCAAAAAAAATTGCGTGGGGTCCCCCCTCCTAAGCATAACCAGCCTCGGGCTCTTTGAGCCGATCCTGGTTGCAGAAATACGGGGAAAAAAATGACAGGGGTTCCCCCATATTTAAGCAACCAGCATCGGGCTCTGCGCCTGGTCCTGGTCCCAAAAATACGGGGGACAAAAAGAGTAGGGGTCCCCCGTATTTTTAAAACCAGCACCGGGCTCCACTAGCTGGACAGATAATGCCACAGCCGGGGGTCACTTTTATATAGTGCCCTGCGGCCGTGGCATCAAAAATCCAACTAGTCACTCCTGGCCGGGGTACCCTGGGGGAGTGGAGACCCCTTCAATCAAGGGGTCCCCCCCCCCAGCCACCCAAGGGCCAGGGGTGAAGCCCGAGGCTGTCCCCCCCCATCCAATGGGCTGCGGATGGGGAGGCTGATAGCCTTTGTTGTAAAAGAAAAGATATTGTTTTTAGTAGCAGTACTACAAGGCCCAGCAAGCCTCCCCCGCATGCTGGTACTTGGAGAACCACAAGTACCAGCATGCGACGGAAAAACGGGCCCGCTGGTACCTGTAGTACTACTACTAAAAAAATACCCAAAAAAAGACAAGACACACACACCGTGAAAGTATAATTTTATTACATACATACACACATACATACATACTTACCTTAAGTTCCCACGCAGGTCGGTCCTCTTCTCCAGTAGAATCCAAGGGGTACCTGTTGAAGAAATTATACTCACGAGATCCAGGGGTCCAGGCTCCTCGGGAAATCCAGGGGAAATCCACGTACTTGAAAAAAATAACAAAACGGTGTCCCGACCACGAACTGAAAGGGGACCCATGTTTGCACATGGGTCACCTTTCCACGAATGCCAGAAACCCACTTTGACTTCTGTCTAAGTGGGTTTCTTCAGCCAATCAGGGAGCGCCACGTTGTAGCACTCTCCTGATCAGCTGTGTGCTCCTGTCCTCACTGACAGGCAGCACACGGCAGTGTTACAATGTAGCGCCTATGCGCTACATTGTAACCAATGCTGGGAACTTTCTGCTCAGCGGTGACGTCACTTTAGGTCAACCGCAGGGCAGAAAGTTCCCATCATTGGTTACAATGTAGCGCATAGGCGCTACATTGTAACACTGCCGTGTGCTGCCTGTCAGTGAGGACAGGAGCACACAGCTGATCAGGAGAGTGCTACAACGTGGCGCTCCCTGATTGGCTGAAGAAACCCACTTAGACAGAAGTCAAAGTGGGTTTCTGGCATTCGTGGAAAGGTGACCCATGTGCAAACATGGGTCCCCTTTCAGTTCGTGGTCGGGACACTGTTTTGTTATTTTTTTCAAGTACGTGGATTACCCCTGGATTTCCCGAGGAGCCTGGACCCCTGGATCTCGTGAGTATAATTTCTTCAACAGGTACCCCTTGGATTCTACTGGAGAAGAGGACCGACCTGCGTGGGAACTTAAGGTAAGTATGTATGTGTGTATGTATGTATGTAATAAAATTATACTTTCACGGTGTGTGTGTCTTGTCTTTTTTTGGGTATTTTTTTAGTAGTAGTACTACAGGTACCAGCGGGCCCGTTTTTCCGTCGCATGCTGGTACTTGTGGTTCTCCAAGTACCAGCATGCGGGGGAGGCTTGCTGGGCCTTGTAGTACTGCTACTAAAAACAATATCTTTTCTTTTACAACAAAGGCTATCAGCCTCCCCATCCGCAGCCCATTGGATGGGGGGGGGACAGCCTCGGGCTTCACCCCTGGCCCTTGGGTGGCTGGGGGGGGGGGGACCCCTTGATTGAAGGGGTCCCCACTCCCACATGGTACCCCGGCCAGGAGTGACTAGTTGGATTTTTGATGCCACGGCCGCAGGGCACTATATAAAAGTGACCCCCGGCTGTGGCATTATCTGTCCAGCTAGTGGAGCCCGGTGCTGGTTTTAAAAATACGGGGGACCCCTACTCTTTTTGTCCCCCGTATTTTTGGGACCAGGACCAGGCGCAGAGCCCGATGCTGGTTGCTTAAATATGGGGGAACCCCTGTCATTTTTTTTCCCATATTTCGGCAACCAGGATCAGCTCAAAGAGCCCGAGGCTGGTTATGCTTAGGAGGGGGGACCCCACGCAATTTTTTTTTAAAATTTTACAGTGTTTAATTAAAAAAAAAAAAAAATAGAACCCCAGCACGGATCACACAGATCCGGCCGAGATTAATTGTAAAAAAGTCGGCAGTGTTTTGCTAATCACTGCCGTAAAAAACACAAAAAAAACACGAATGACATCGACATCGGAAGAAAAGAAAAACCCGAATACGACAGCTTAGTAAATCCATCGTAACAAATTCAAAAAGTTGCAGTTTTACACTTTCGATGTCATTCGTGATTGAACTTTGACCTGAAACGGGAAAATACGAATCTTAGTAAATTTACCCCTCTGTGTTGGGATATGCTTGCTATAATGAATTACTTAAAACTTAACATTTAATAGAATTTATAAAAAGTTTGTACACAGAAAAACACACAATAAAATTTCACCCCTTCATCCAGTGTTGTGAATTTTTAGAATAATTACAGTTGAAAATGCAAATTTATATATTCATTAGGATGCATCTGGGGTGAAAGTATTAAAACTAGAATATCATTGGATATTCCAAAGATGTGAACAGAGGTAATAATCTTAATAATTAAGACTCAAAATTGTCCATTTAGGTAATACCTTCTGTTAAGTGAACAAGCCACCCAAAGGTGAAACGGCCGTTTGTGGACGAGTGGTGCGGGACTGTGCACAGTTCAGCCCACACATCTCCTGGTATTGTATACACCCATTTGGGCACAGAAAGAATAAATATATTTCTTGTATAATATTTGCTGCTAAGATTTTCCTGAAGTGTATACTTATACTTATGTACCATCAAGACAGATCATTATTTATGTCTTTTTCTGTTATGTAGAATAGTGACACTGAACTATTGAGCAATACAGTTGCAAACTACAGTATATCACTATACAATTTGCTACTACTTTCTGCTGAACAGCTAAATTTTGTGGCTACTTATACATGTGTATCGGATTCATTGAATGTATCCTTTTTGTGTCAGATTTAATTATCTGTTTTAATGCATCTTGATAATGCATAATAATGCTCATTGATTGATAATTTTTCAATTTTATGGGATTATATGCTGGTCAGATGGTATAAACGCAAAAATCCGGAGTCTGATATATGATTGAACATGTTACCATTGCTGATGTTGATAAACTGCTGTCATATCACATGCTTGATTGTTAATAGGCATTTCAGCCTTATCTAAAAACATCCACGGTGCAATTCTCATAATACAGAACTACATGCTGGTTATATGTTATATTTACAAAAACAGGAATCTGACACAGTATTGCATTTATGGATTACTGTTGATGCCAACAAGTCATATGTATGTGTACCACTACATGCTTGTCTGTTAATAACTGTAAAAACAGGAATTTGACTTATTTTTGAATTTATGGATTATTGCTGGTGCTTATAAGTCATATGTCCATGAATTATTACATACTTGTCTACTAACAGACACTCAGCTCTAATTTTGGAACGCTTACGGTGCAATCCTCATATACTTGCACCGTCATATACCTGTTTGGCATGAAAGAAACTCTCTGTCCGGATCTTAAGTGACCTTGTATTCAGAGCCGTAACTAGGTGTGGGCAAGAGGGGCATTGCACACAGCGCAATGCGCTGTGAGGCGGAAAAATCTCTGCATGCACCCGCCGGGCCAAACCACAGTACCGCTCACCATCGCCGCTATTTAGCTGCATCGCTGCCCGAGGAGCACGGTATGGTCTAACAGGTGCCGTGCTATACATCCCCCTTCACATCCCCCACCCCAGACTGGGCTGCTCCGCTAACCAGTCGACTCTGGAGGATGAGGACTGTGTCACCCGGCAGCAGCTGATCTTGGGGGAGGAGGCTGATCATCCTCTTCACCAATCCTTTCTCCCCTCAGCTGCGCCGGGTGTGACGTCATCATACGCACCCACACAGCGTTCAGCACCTGATAGGGCCGGGGAAGCTGCAGCCATGGAAGAGCCAGGTATGGCATACTGCTAGTAATAGAGCGGCAGATATGCCGACGGTCCTGCTAACTGGCCTCCTAGTGCAGGACAAGGCTGCAATGTAGGGTTACTGCCAGCTGATGCAGTACAAATGACCTTTCCCCTGTGTGACAGTGCCATGTGTGCTGGGCTGCTGCCCCCGGGGCTCTCTAACTGATGCCCCTGGCATACTGGGGCACTGGCAACGTGTAGCCATGGTTTCCACTCATTATTTCCCATTGAATTAAAGTAATAGCTATGAAGTCCCCCTGCTCCCAGCCATAGAAACTGGGGGAGGGACGCTGTCTGCCGTAATGTGTAAAACGGGGACGCTGCCTGCCGCAATGTGTAAAAAGGGGAACACTGTCTGCCGTAATGTGTAAAAAGGGGGATGCTGTCTGCCGTAATGTGTAAAAAGGGGACGCTGTCTGCCATAATGTGTAAAAAGGGGATGCTGTCTGCCGTAATGTGTAAAAAGGGGACGCTGTCTGCCATAATGTGTAAAAAGGGGACGCTGTCTGCCATAATGTATAAAAAGGGGACTCTGTCTGCCGTAATATGTAAAAATGGGGATGCTATCTGCCATAATGTGTAAAAAGGGGGACGCTGTCTGCCGTAATGTGTAAAAAGGGGACTCTGGCCCTCATTCCGAGTTGTTCGTTCGCAAGCTGCTTTTAGCAGCTTTGCACACACTAAGCCGCCGCCTACTGGGAGTGAATCTTAGCTTATCAAAATTGCGAACGAAAGATTTGCATTATTGCGAAAAGACTTCTCTGTGCAGTTTCTGAGTAGCTCGAGACTTACTCTTCCAGTGCGATCAGTTCAGTGCTTGTCGTTCCTGGTTTGACGTCACAAACACACCCAGCGTTCGCCCAGACACTCCTCCGTTTCTCCAGCCACTCCAAAGTTTTTCCCAGAAACGGTAGCGTTTTTTCAAACACTCCCATAAAACGGCCTGTTTCCGCCCAGAAACACCCACTTCCTGTCAATCACATTACGATCACCAGAACAAAGAAAAAACCTTGTAATGCCGTGAGTAAAATACCTAACTGCATAGCAAATTTACTTGGTGCAGTCGCAGTGCGAACATTGCGCATGCGCAATTAGCGGAAAATCGCTGCGATGCGAAGAAAATTACCGATCGAGCAACTCAGAATGACCACCTCTGTCTGCCGTAATATGTAAAAAAGGGGACGCTGTCTGCCGTAATGTGTAAAAAGGGGACGCTGTCTGCCGTAATGTGTAAAAAGGGGGACGCTGTCTACCGTAATGTGTAAAAGTGGGACGCTGTCTGCCATAATGTGTAAAAAGGGGGACTGCCTGCCGTAATATGTAAAAGGGCTCTACCTGGTGTAGTGGCGCTACTGTGCAGCGTAATTTGAATAATGGAGACTACTGTGCACCGTAGTATGAACTGGTATTATTTTGTGGCCACGCCCCTTCCCCATGAAGCCATGCCCCTATATATTTTTTGCACGCCTACGCCGTGCACTGCCCCTATCTTGCATGGGGGGCGCCAATGCCGTTTTTTGCACACAGCGCTAAAATGCCTAGTTACAGCACTGCTTGTATTTACATGTTACTTTTTTTCCTCCACACATTAGGAAGGACTTGCACCTTTATCAAGAGATCATAGAGCCTTCCCACAAATTTTTCCGCTCAATAGACTAAGCCAGCCCACCTTTCTCATCCACTGTCTGCTATATTTATTATATGACAGTGGACAGCAGAAGGCGGGGCCCTTAGCCTATTCATTCACTATCCAATTCTCTTTCAGTACTCTCTCATCCATATGCCAGGGGATTATCTCTCTGCAATACTTCAGTACCAGAGAACCTGTGCATAACTTGTGGACAGCAAAAGTACTACTATCCTTGGTATTTGTCATTAACCATACACTCTCTCATATGTTATACCTGGATTTTACTGCCTCATTTCACTGGTCACGCCCAATCTTGTCTGATCTTGGAAGCAAAGCAGTGAGAAGCCTGATCAGTACCTAGATGGGAGACCACTAGGGAATATTGGGTGCAGTAAATATATCTTCTTGCCAATTACAAAAAGCAGAAGTGTTGGAGCAACCTGTGACCCTTACCACCTATTCTATCCAACCAACCTATTCTTTCAGGTCACACTATACTTACTTGCAGCAAATAATTCGTACCAGGAGATTTCACTTAACAGAAGGTACTACCTAAATGGACAAATTTGAGTCTTAATTATTAAGATCATTACCTCTCTTCACATCTCCGAAATATCCAATGATATTCTAGTTTTAATACTTTCCCCTCAGGGGCATCCTAATGAATATATAAATTTGCATTTTCAACTGTAATTATTCTAAAAAATTCACAACGCTGGATGAAGGGGTGACATTTTATTGTGTGTTTTTCTGTGTACAAACTTTTTATAAATTCTATTAAATGTTAAGTTTTAAGTAATTCATTACAGCAAGTGTGTCCCAACACAGAGTCTTTCTTTCGTCTTTCAGTATACCTATGTGTTCTACTGACTCTGGGAGCACCACCAACCTTAGTAATCTCTGACACACATTCTGGGGTCCAAATAAGATATCTACTGATAGTTGGTTTTCAGGGGCCTTACAGAATAGAGCCCTTTTATGACATCACATGGTCTAGTGCGGCACCAAACAAACCCTTTTCTGGTGTACCCTGATATTTATGTCAGTCTGCTGCTATAGTTATGTCACTATTTTCCTGTTTTGATTATTTTGTTTATGTATCTAATAATGGTCTGCAAATTAAGTAAAAAACGTATTAAAAATAAATTAAGACTGCAAAGACCCCGAACACCAGAAACAGAAACCTGACTTAGCCTGTAATTGGGCTCTGCAGATGCCTTGTGGGGCCATATAAATATAGGATAATAGAAATAATAATAATAATAATAATAATAATAAAAATAATTGTATCTATGCTTTCCATGATCATGATCCTTGGTATTTCATTGGTAGTCTTATAGTGCACTAGGTCCTGGCATTAATAAAGAAATATTAATCTTGGGCTTATAGTCTGTGATAGATTTTTCCCTGCTAAAACCAAGATGTGATTTACAGGTACTGTAGCTGTTGTTTCCAACTTCAAATTCAATTAACACTTGTCTTGACCTTCACAATGAGCCTGATAATTCTCTTGATTTGTTGTTTTGTATGGTGCTGTTCAATTGTCGCTGACCTTCACTTTATTGACTACTATAGGTCAGTTTATTTCCATCTTACTATTATGTTGATACTCAGTTCCGTAGGTTTAAAGGTGGTGCCTTAGGACGCTCACGCAATTACCTACTGCCCAGCAGTCTTTTAGTCTCCTGCAACCAAAGACTTTGCATATAGCAGCTACCTTTCCAGGGTAGAATAGGTCCTCCCTGTACTCAGATGCCCCCAGGTTTTATGTATATAACGTAACTAGGTGACTAGTGGAGGCTGGGCAGGGGTAAATGCAGTATGGTGAGACGTCACCTGACACAACCTTACTAATGTGCTATGACACAGACTGAGGGATATACGAGATATGCACGTACGTTCAACAATGCACAGGTTAGAACAGAGGTTCTCAAACTCGGTCCTCGGGGGCCCACACAGTGCATGTTTTGCAGGTCTCCTCACAGAATCGCAAGTGAACAAATTAGCTCCACCTGTGGACCTTTTAAAATGTGTCAGTGAGTAATTAACACACCTGTGCACCTGCTGGGTTACCTGCAAAACATGCACTGTGTGGGCTCCCGAGGACCGAGTTTGAGAACCTATGGGTTAGAATATAAACAATATAAATCACTATACACATGCAACAATGCATAAGATGTAATAAGCTACTTAATAAGTATTAAAGCAACAATGCCCAAAGATGTTATAAGCAACTAGACTGTAAATACATGCAATAATGCACAAGATGGATATAAAAAAGAAATACAGGCAAGTCTGGGCCTGTGTAGAAACTTCACACCAAAACCTGAATACAAGGCTCACTGGATAAGATCAGGAAGTCAGTCAGGCAGAGTCTCAGAATCACAGGCTAGACAGGTTCTCACAGGAGCTGACAGGTTCACACTAAAGCAGGAACTATCACCAGCGATTCGGGAGAGGACATGTAGGGAATATAAATGGTGCTGTACCAATCATTGCTGAGAGAATCCTTATTGAAACTCAGTGCAGCTGCCCTGCTGCACGTACTGAAGAACTAAAGCAATGGGGAATGCCTTCTGCTTCTGGCGTCCCCGTTGCTAAGGAGTGCGACGGCCCCAAACGGCAGGCATCAGCCTGTTGCTAGGCACCAGCTGGCGACCAGGAGATCTTGCGCCCAGCGTCCGTCTGTTGCTAGGTGCCGGGCGGGGGTTAGCGGGAGGCATGGGAGGTGCAGCGTTCCGGCTCCTAGGCCAGGGCCGAAACTAGGGGGGGCTAGGGGGGCAGGCGACCTGGGCACCGGATTGGTGGGGGCGCCGAGACCCCCTAACCAGAGCTATCGCTGTCCGCTAGGCGTGGTCCGCAATGCGAGGCTCCTGGTCAGGGAGATCGCGCTGAAACTGCTCCGTCCTGCACTGCCTAAGCGTGCCGCTGTGTGTCTTTGAAGTGAGGGGAGAGAAGACCTGGTCAGGGAGATCGCGCTGAAACTGCTCCGTCCTGCACTGCCTAAGCTTCCTGCTGCCTGTCAGCTGTTTGGCAAGCGCAGCAAGAGCAGAGTGGGAAACTCTGCTGCTTGCTGCGCCTGTGAAACAACTGACAAGCAGCAGGAAGCTTAGGCAGTGCAGGACGGAGCAGTTTCAGCGCGATCTCCCTGACCAGGTCTTCTCTCCCCTCACTTCAAAGACACACAGCGGCAGTGCTATGTGGGGAAGGAGGAGAGCAGCTTATTACTAAGTAAGTGAAGAAAAGGGGGGGGGGGCTACAGGAAGTACAGCTGAGGCCAGGGGAATAACTGACATCACCCAGCAGCCCAGCTTCCCCTCTTCACTCCTCTGACCTCTCTGCATGTTGCCCAGACCCCAGGTCTCCTGCTGCTCCTCCGTTCTTCCCCTGCTATCTCTAACTGAAGCTGAGCTAGGGAGGCCATCAGAAGTTATCCAGCTGTGCCTCTCTCCCCTGTATCCCCAGGTATGCCTCTTACCCGGCACTCGAAGTCTTATTCAAACAAAGTTTATTGTTCTCCACATTTCAGGGGATGAACCCCTTTCGTCAGGAGATGAAAGGGGTTCATCCCCTGAAACGTAGAGAACAATAAGCTTTGTTTGAATAAGACTACGAGTGCCGCCTTGTCTCTGCTGAGATATTGGATTTACATATATATATATATATATATATATATGTATATATACGCACACATAGTTACATTCGCGGGTGGGGGTGCCAAGTTAATGCCTTGCCCCGGGTGACGTAAATCCTAGTTTCGGCCCTGCCTAGGCATAGGCGGGATGCGTGCCTCCCGGTGCTAACACTTACCTAACAGTAAACATCTGGTATTAAATGAAAGGCCAGAGACAGCTTAGTACAAATATGTAGTCCTGCTTTCTTCATAGAAAAAGAGACTATATAGATGAAAACTATACTAGTTCAGTCCCAAGTTTTTTTTATGAAAGGATTTGTGGGCTCAAACATACAGTAATTTCAATAGTTTTCCTTTTAATTCTTAGAATAACTTTCTTTAAATTCAAATTTCCTCTAAAAAATGTTCCCTGGCCTCCTCACAATGCTATACGTAGCTAAATAAACCCACACAATGCATGCATTAACAAATTCAATATTACATGATAAGCATGTTAAAACTTATATCCAATGATTAACCACAAATAGTATAAAGGTAAGTGGTAAACTGTCAGAGTTTGAAAGAATGTTTATGTTACCAAAAACTGAAAAATAATGTCAATTTCAGAGTTATATAAAAGGCCTATTTCAGGGAACAAGTAATGGATTATTACATAATAGATGTTCTGCAGCAAAGAAAAAGAGGCTTTTGTGGGTTATGAAGTAGCGGCTTCCAACCATGGGCCCTCATTCCGAGTTGATCGCAGTGGATCATCGCATCGCAAATGGGCAGAAAACGAGTAAATGCGCATGCGCAAAAGCGGAAATACGCATGCGCGAGTATAGCGAAACGACACTTGTGCAGAAATACTACCAAGAAAACTGCTAGTTACACAGAAACGAAAACGGGGAGTGGCGAAGGCGTGGCAGAGGCGCGGCTTCGCAATCTGACGACATGGACGTGAAAGTGGGCGTCTAGTGTGGGAGTATGCAACTAGCAGTAGGCGTGTTTTTAGCAGAAATGCGTTTTCGATGTTAAACTTAACATAGCAAATCTTCACAATCTTGACGCAGCATCCGAGTAGGTCTGCAGTTACTCAGCATTTGCGAAGTAGTGTTACAAGTGTGTGTGCAATAATTAGCAGTTAATTGGAGAGCCCATTCATCTGTTGCTCAATTACTTCCTAAACACTGCTCTGCTGAAGTACTGCAAACAGCAATTGTGTGGACACATTACATGTTTATTGTAAGCATCTATAAATCTGTCACGCTGCCAAATAAGGTTTTTTTTTTGGTCCAAGTTTTAAACTAAACATTAATGTAAAGTGCATGTTTTAATGTTTTAAATACTACCAAATGCAAACAAGTTTAATTAACCAAACTTAAACTACATCTAAACTACATAAAATGTAACCCTTTGTATATCACAAATATCTGGACCAACATAATGCAGCATACATGTAATTTTTCCAATTAAAAAAACATTTCACTTTTGTTTGAATATCTGACAATGTTTAATATTATGTCATGTTGCCCATAGTAACCCAAAAACCTAGTTGTGAATACTATTTTAATATGGCCATTAAAGTGTTGTGCAAGGCATACCTGTTGCATTTTGAAAGATGCAATGCTTGTATGATTATTCGGGTTGTTCCCTTGTTCCCAAAGTGTCTATATGCCTTGCTAAACTTTACTGGGCTAAGATTAACATAATGCATTAACTTTAATAAAGTACAGAAACTTTTTTTTTTATTACTGCAAAAATTTTTACAGTGGTCCAAACAACATGGCTACAGGTGAGTATCACATGCAAAGATGGACCAAGCAGCAAGCAGATGCCACTGACACAAATCACATAGCAGAACTCAGTACTAGGGAAACTCCATCTTCTGACAAAATAATAATTTTAAGGAAAAAAAATAATATGGTGTAAACACCCAGCCAGACATATATTTTTGGGGAACTGAGTTAGATTCAGGAGCCACCACACAAACACAACAATACACAGCACGCTAGGAAGAGGAAGATGGCTCTGGTGTACAGGAAAAAAAGCTCACAGGCTACAATATCTGAAAACTGAAATCTATATTTTCACTAAGAGGGAGTTAGCCATTCTGGCCACACAAGGCAACACAAAAAATACATAGAGCCAACATGAAAAACATGGGTGCTGCCCATCTGGAGAGACATCACTTTCTCTTTTTTTTCCCCACCTGATGATGTTCTTCTTGGCTTGGTCTGCGGCGCAACCTTCGTGGGCCCTGCCCAGTGGGATGTTCTTCCTGGGCAGGGTGAGGGGAGGGAGCCGATGTGGCTGGCTCTCTGCCACTGTGGGCAAGGGAGACAGCGATGGCCTGGAGCCCTTGCAAGATAGAATTTGCAAGGTCTTTGAAGGAGGAGGCAAGTTGATCTTGGCCCTGCCTGATCTCTGCCAGACCTTGGCAGAGTTGAGCTACACCTTGCTCCACACTGGTTCTGTGCTCAGTGAGCCGGACAGCTATCTGGCTTACCTCCCGGAGCATCCTGTCCTGAAAAGCATTTAGGCTCTCATCATACCTAGCTATTTCAGACAGGATTTCCGGGATAGCAGAGGGTTGGGTGGGGGGGCCAGTTGGAATCTGGATAGGTGGGATTTGTGGTCCCACACTACCAGACACACTAGGTCCCTCCACCTCAGCCTCAGCCACATAACCCTCCTGTGACTCTACCTGATCACCCCCCTGTGCTGTGTTATGTGCAAAGCAAATAGAAAGAATGTGTGAGAAAAGAGTAGAAAATTTAATTTTTAAGACTTTTGTAACAAAAACAATTAAACAATACAAATATGTGTGTAAACTTACCTGGCAAGTCATGTGCCGTCACTATTTCAGGCAGGTCCGTGTCCATATAAGACACCCCTATCCCCTCCTCATAACTGACACAGTCCATCGCCATCTCCTCCAGATCTGTGTACTCCACAGTGGCAGCTGGTCCTCCCCCTGTAGCCCTTGAGGCATTCCACTCCGCAGACCTTTTGCCCTTCAGGCGGGATTTGAAGTCGGCCCAACTACATATGTTTGTAAAAATAGGGGCAAGGTATAGAAAATCAATAAATACCTGCTTTAATATCTAGGACACATGTTATGCATTTGGTTGCTATAGGCTACATCACATCTAATATCTAGGACACATGTTATGCATTTGGTTGCTATAGGCTACATCACATCTAATATATAGGACACATGTTATGCATTTGGTTTTTAAAGAATACTTTGCACAGATAATGGACTGCCAATATACACTTACCGTCTTCTAACTTCCTGTGATGTTCGGACTATAGAGCCGACTTCATTCACAGAGTGAGTGATGTCCCTCCAGATTCTATCTTTGGTAGCAGCACCCATGTTTTTTGGTGCTCTATGTATTTTTGACATGGCCTGTGTGACCAAAACACGCAACTCCCTCTTAGTGAATGCGGGCTGCCTTTTTTTTCTCCTTGAAGTAGCCTGTGAGCTTTGTTCCTGTTCGTCCTCACCATCTTCCTCTTCACTAGCTGCTTGTGTATGTTGTGTTTGTGCAGCTAATGCTGAATCTCCCTCAGTTACCCCAGTATGTCTGTCTGGCAGGGTATCCTCACTTAACTGCTGGGTATCAGAAGCTGGAATGTCTCTAGTACTGAGTCCTGCTTCTTCAGAATCCGCGGAGGTAGATTGCAGCATCTGCCGACGCAACGCCATGCGTCTTTGTGTCAATGCGGACACCTGCTGCTGCACGCGGTCCAGCTCTGCTGCCAACTCCTCACGAGTAGCCATGTTGCTAGTGGCATGTCTGTACGCACAGGTGTGTAGCTATTTATAGCTGCGTGAATTTTGGAAATTGACACAGGTGTAAATTATGCTAATTATGTCACTGATTGTACTGCTTATTTAAGAGCCTGGATTGCAGCCTGTGTGAGTGGGTGTATGATGCAAGAAGCTGCTGTGTGGTCTCAGAAGGTGGTCGTCTTTGTTACAAATTTGCAGAGTGAGTTATTTTTGCATTGTCTTGCAGACAGATGGCCGTTTATTCGCTTTTAACATTTTGTGTTGCGTTGTGCGTTTCTTTTGTTTGTATTACTACATTAGTCAATTATCAAGCCAAGTATGTATGGTTGTGCAATGGAAGTGGGTTTATGTTTTTTGGTGAATATCTGTTTGATATATAAATGGATTTTTATGGCATATGTGTTCTTTTTTAACCTGTACTTTACAGTGTGTATGTTATATTGTTCACACAGTTTTTTGTTTTTATTAGACTCCTTCTGTCACTTGTAGGTGTCTCTTTCTAATTTTTTTTGGGAAGCCAAGTTTTTGTTTGTTTTTTTTAACACAAAATATTAAAGGCCAGGATTGCAGCCTGTGTGAGTGGGTGTCTGATGCAAAATGCAGTTTTGTCGAGTTTCATAAAAGGTGGTCGAGTTTGCTCAAACATTTCTGAGTGTGTTTTTATTTCTGTATATTGCAGACACATGTGCGTTTGTTTGCTTGCAAATGTTTTAATGTTGTGTTGTGTCTTGCTTATTTCATGCTAATTTATATTTGTTAGTATTACTAAATTAGGAAATTAACAAACCAAGTATGTATGGGTGTGCAATGGTCGTTTGTAGTGTTTTAAACAGGGTATTAGTAGTTTAGTGGCTAATGTTTTTGACTGTAAATTTAATCTCATGTACTATCTAATATTTGTGTTACCTGTAATTTACAGTGTGTCCGTTCTATTGTTGAGAGTGGATACTTTATTTCTTATAGTCCATTTCTCTCTCTTGTAGGTGTCTCATTTGTGGTTTGTGGCCCCCAATTTCTTTTGTGCCCAAGTAGTTGGCTTTTTTTTAATTTTCTACCAAATTTGAATTTTCCTTTATTGAGCAGGTAAGTTGACTATCCCTGTGTGTCCTGGAGTGTGTTTGTAGCACGTGTGTATCTGATTTCTTATAGACCATTTCTCTCTCTTGTAGGTGTCTCATTTGTGGTTTGTGGCCCCCAATTTCTTTTGTGCCCAAGTAGTTGGCTTTTTTTTTTTTTCTTCCAAATTTGATTTTTCCTTTATTGAGCAGGTAAGTTGATTATCCCTGTGTGTCCTGGAGTGTGTTTGTAGCAAGTGTGTATCTGATTTCTTATAGTCCATTTCTCTCTCTTGTAGGTGTCTCATTTGTGGTTTGTGGCCCCCAATTTCTTTTGTGCCCAAGTAGTTGGCTTTTTTTTTTTTTCCTACCAAATTTGATTTTTCCTTTATTGAACAGGTAAGTTGACTATCCCTGTGTGTCCTGGAGTGTGTTTGTAGCAAGTGTGTATCTGATTTCTTATAGTCCATTTCTCTCTCTTGTAGGTGTCTCATTTGTGGTTTGTGGCCCCCAATTTCTTTTGTGCCCAAGTAGTTGGCTTTTTTTTTTATTTTTCTACCAAATTTGATTTTTCCTTTATTGAGCAGGTAAGTTGACTATCCCTGTGTGTCCTGGAGTGTGTTTGTAGCAAGTGTGTATCTGATTTCTTATAGTCCATTTTTCTCTCTTGTGGGTGTCTCATTTCTTTGTTTACAAAGCATTTACTTTTGACAAAGTAGGGGTTTTTTTTTGCTGTATTAGCTACTAAAGTACCTCCGTTTATTTTTGGTTGTGTTTTTATTTCTAATATTTTTAAAAAATTAATACAAATTATACATACTTAGTTGTTTAAAAATATATTGTGGCAGTAATTATATGGGTATGTTTGAAATCACAAATACGTTTTGATTTGTGATGTTAACCTATGTTTGAATTAATTAGCTAAAGGTTTTTTTTTGTTTTGATCCCAATTATGTGTTTTGGACCCGTATTTTAATCTTGAAGAAATGGAGTACGCTCCTGCAGTAAGTTAACACCCATACACTTTGTCTTTGATTATGGATGACAATGTGTGTTGTTATTTATTATTCGTTTTTAATGATTATTACCTCCATTTTAAGTTAGTGATGTCCATTCATGTGGCAGCTGAAGCCCTCCCACCACAGCCCACGGAACCACTCCCACCCCAACCGCTGCAAGCCCTCCAACCCCAACCGGCTCCTCATCATCCAAGGCAACTGAGGCGTGCTAGGCCACCAATTTTCCGTACCCGTGTCCTCCTTTTTGGGATGCCTGATGATGTTGTATTGCGCAGATACAGGCTGCCACCTCATCTAATCCTAGACACTCTCTCCATAATAGAGAGTGATCTAGAACAATCCATTAGGTATCCTACAGCAATACCAGCATTGACACAATTCCTTGCTGTGTTACATTTTGTTGCCACTGGTTCATACCAGCATGTGGTGGGAGATCTGGTTGGCATGTCGCAGGACCAGTTCAGTAAGGTCCTGCGGCGTGTCAGCCAGGCTTTCATTAAGAGAGTGAAGCAATTTATTGCTATGCCTTTGGATGTTGGTGCCCTAGATGTGGTGAAGCGGCAATTTGAGGAAGGTGGTAGTCGCTTCCCACATGTTATTGGGGTTGTGGATGGCACACATGTAGCTATTGTACCACCAAGACATAATGAAGAAATTTATAGAAACAGGAAACTGTTTCATTCTCTGAATGTAATGGTTGTTTGTGGGCCATCCCTCCAGATCCTGTCCCAGAATGCTAAGTTCCCGGGGAACTCCCATGATGCCCATGTCATTAGACAATCAGGGATATGGCAGAGATTAAGATCGATGGAAGGACAAGACATGTGGTTATTGGGTGAGTGTTTTTGGTTTTTTACTTACAATAATAAATTTAAAATTACGATTTTAATTATTTTCTTTTCTTCTCATCAAACAGGAGACCGTGGATATCCTTGCACCCCCTGGCTCATGACTCCTTACAGTAAGCCCAGGCCAGGACCACAGACGGCATTTAACTCCGCGCTTACTGCCACTAGACAGCTGGTGGAGCGCACGATTGGTGTCCTTAAAGGGCGCTTTCGTGTGCTCCACCGCACTGGTGGCGACATCATGTATTCGCCAGAGATGGTAAGTAAAATTGTGGTCCTGTGCGCTATCCTACATAACATCGCTGTAAGGAGTCGCGTTGAGCTTCCTCAAACAGAGGAATTGCCTGATGAGGAGCCAGGGGTTGGGCGTACAGTCGGTGGGGGGAGTGTTTCCCGGAGAGGAAATGAAACAAGGGCACGCATTGTGCGGGAATATTTCAGGTATAGTGAATTTATTGTTATTTTATAAATATTTAACAAAGTCACTGTATGTTTATGTTCAGTTTGCTGTGATGTCATTTAGGTAGCTATTGAAAGTTCATAATGTAATTGTTTTGGTGTGTGGGAATATATTATTAGTTGTTTCTATAAATATTCTAACATGGTAACCTTACAATGTATTTTAATACTTTTTTTTATTTAGAAATATATTTCCGTTGCTAAATTGCTGTATTTTTTTTTTTTAATTCCTGTTTTCAATTCATAAAACACAACATATGATAATAAATGCTGCAAACTTTGTGACTGTGCAGCTGATTGTTCATGCAAAACGTGGTGAGTACACAGATTGTCTCAAATATTTTAGTAAAAATGAGAGTGTGTGTGTGTGTGTGTGTGTGTGTGTGTGTGTGTGTGTGTGTGTGTGTGTGTGTGTGTGTGTGTGTTGAAATGTGAGGGTAGGATTTTTCTTTTACATGTTCTTACGCGACTGCGAATTTCCGCTTTAGCGCACCAACCCCTCTGCCCTTCACAGCACTGCCGAAAGCAATAAAGTTTTTACAATGCACACATCAATAAAGTTTATTTAGATGACAGCATAGATTTTAAACCAATCACATGCGAACACACACTATAAATATAAGCCCATATATGGAAAACGCCATTGCCATGATGCGCGCAGCAGCATTCACGCGCCGCGAGCTGCGCATCTTAGTGGCAGTTATGGACCGCCGCGTAGGCCGCGCAGGGCCCTTTGTCCCAAACAGGGTAAAGCGCGAGGCCTACGCGGAGGTCCGCCGCTTATTAAGGACCCGCGTCCGCAGCCGGAGGTCCGTGATCCAGCGTACGCCGGACTTGTTGGCAGAGCTGCGTCAACAAATCCGGACCCTACGTGGGCGCAGTAAGTAATTTCATTATATGACGGATTTTAAGCGTAACCTTTGCATACTTTCACTAAGTGAGAGTGTGAAAATTAGCACACTTAGAATAAACATGAGTGTGTGTGGGTAGGGCAAGCACTACTGCATACCTCCCAACATGACCCTCTCCAGGAGGGACAGAATACTCTGCTTCGGGACTTTTCACTTAATTTATGGAATCAAGGTGTTTCAGCACAGGTGATGTCAATCATAAATTAAGAGGGAAGTGCAGGAGCAGAGCATTCTGTCCCTCCTGGAGAGGGGCATGTTGGTAGGTATGGTACTGACTGTATGTTGTTGTGCATAATTGCTACACAGGCTGACAACTGAACCCAATAACCTGCTCAGTGTGCTTTTATTTAAAATGTTGATGGTTTTGAGAACTGCTGATGTTGGCTATATCAAACATTCAGATTCTATATATTATCTGATAGAAGCTGCTTAAGAAAGTTTTTGTAAAATATGATTGGTTGATATGGGCAACATCACCAGTACAAACATTTTACTAACTTAGTAATGTTACCCCTGTCTCTTTAACATGGTTCAGAACAGAGTAATAGGAATATGGTGATGTTATAAATGTATATGTAAAAACCTAAATATTACATATGTCATTCTAGGGCGAACACAACGGCAAGGTACTGCTGCTGGTGCTGTGAGGCCACAACAGGCCCCTTCTCAAGCCCCATCCCCTTCTGTCTCACCCTCACCCTCTCAAGCCCACTCCCCCTCTCAAGCCCACTCCCCCTCTCCAGCCCAATCCCCCTCTCAAGCCCAATCCCCCTCTCAAGCCCAATCCCCCTCTCCAGCCCAATCCCCCTCTCAAGCCCAATCCACCTCTACAGACCAATCCCCCTCTCAAGCCCAATCCCCCTCTCCAGCCACCTTACCCTCTTTTTCCCACACCCCCTCTCCAGCCCAAACCCCCTCTCCAGCCCAAACCCCCTCTCCAGCCAGCTCACACTCTTTTTCCCACTCCCCCTCTCCAGCCCAATCCCACTCTCTTTCCCACACCCCCTCTCCAGCCCAAGCCCACTCTCTTTCCCAATCCCCCTCTCCAGCCCACTCCCCCTCTCCAGCCCACACCCCCTCTCCAGCCCAATCCCACTCTCTTTCCCAATTCCCCTCTCTGCCCCCCTCCCACTCTGTGTCCCAAAAAAACACTCCACCACCCTCACCCTATCATTCCCAAACCCCCTCTGTAAGGACCTCCCCCTTCCATACTCTCACAGATTTAGACCCTCCTTCCCCCATCCTGCCTCCTTCCCCCATCCAGCACCCATCCCCCATCCAGCCAACCTCGCCCATCCAGCCTCCATCCCCCAGCCAGACACCTTCGCCACCAACAGAATGGGCAGCAGAGGCACCAGAGCAAATTGAGGGAGGTGGCTAAGTGGAAGACAAGAGTAAGTTCACACACATCCATTATTTTTAAAAGTTAACAAAAAAAAAAAACCAGACAAATAAATGCAGTGTTGTACTGTGGACAAACTTTTGTCAAGGTTAAATGCTTGTCTTCTTCATCATGGTATGGATGATGCCTTCACATTTGTGTGCGGAACATTATATGTACAGTGTCTACATCTGGGTGATAATCACTATGTCGACTGGTTTTGCTGCACAACAGGGTTTGTATGTGATACATTATATGCAAAACATTTACACCTGAGTGGTCATTTTTGTGTGGTTTCACTTTTACAATTGTGCTTGGGTATTGCAATATTTACACCAAAAAGTCGCAGGAGTCACTTTGTTAGCCAGCCTAACGACACAATGATTTGTGTTGTGAAAGTTACACTCACAAAATGCTTATTTGCTTTTTCAAAACCTGTTTGACCTTATTTAGTAAGGCAGGCTTTCAGGGAGTGTGTGCATGCTAGGATATGTTGTCCTTCTGAAGATGTTGATATGCAGTGTGATGATGCAGGGCCAAACAGCACAAAAGACAAGTCTGCTTCACTCCAGATGTGAATGAAGGCTAGTATGGGGTTACATGTACTAATTTGGGGGGGTGATTCAAGGTTGGATGTTGGCCAGAGCAACCAAACACTAACAACTTTTCAGTTATTTACCACCTTCTAGAAGATAAGTTGAATGTGATTGGTTGGTATGGACAACATCCCATCTTAAATATAACTCCCATCTTAGGAAATGTACATCATGGTGTGGTAGACTTTTACACATTGTAATTTAGCAATGACAAACATTGCTGAGTATGCTTATGTGTTGGTATGCTACTGTTTCGATATTTTTACATCCATGATGTATATCATTTTATATGAAAGTGTGCTTTGTGGAATTATGATGTAATACAGGCTTTTTCAACCAGTGTGCCGTGGCACACTAGTGTGCCGCGACCAGTTGCAAGGTGTGCCGTGGAGCCAGAGCAGCTTCCTGCACCTTCAGAGTGAACTGTTGGCCTGGGCTCTTCTTAGAGGATCAGTCGTGCTCCGGCCGTGACATATGCCTTGAAGACGTGGTGGTGTGATATCATAGGTCACAGCCGCCGCTTCTCACCACCCAGCCAGCCCACACACCGGCACACACATCTTCCAGTTCCTGCCTGCATACACAGCTTTCCTTGCCCACCCACATCCACACCTGCCCGACCGCCCGCTGCTCAGTGTTCGCAGCACTCCACTATGAACAACCTCCGCCACTGAGGGACAGGTGACCGGTAGGGGCTAATATTTGTTATTATTATTTTTTCTCGTGTGGGGAACAAAATTATTTATGTGGGGAGAATAAAGATTTATGGATTTATGGGGGAAACAATGTGAATAATTCATGTGGAGAGTAATAGGATTTATGTAGGGAGCAATAGGATTTATGTAGGGAGCAATATGATTGTTTTTTCTGTGTAGGCCAATGTTTGTGTTTTCTGTTTTTTTCTGTGGGGAACTGATGGTATGCCTTGGCAGTTTTAAAATATTGTTCGGTGTGCCGCGAGTAAAAATAGGTTGAAAATCACTGATGTAATAGGTAATGTTATTTATTTAAAAAAAAATCCTTTTTATTCTTCATTTCAGATGGTGCCGTTGGAGATCCTACAAGCCTGGCAGGCATTATTGTCAGGATGAAGGGACATTTGGAGGCCATGTTGGCCGAACTTAATAATTTGGCCAATTTAGTTTAAACCCAAAAAAAAAAAAAAAACAGTTTCTAAAAAACTTAAATGCCAAAAAAGTGTTAAAAAATTAAAAAAATATTTTGAACCGTTATGCGCTTGTGATGTTTTTACTGCTAAAAAAAAAAGCATATTGCAAAGCATAAATTGTTTACCTAACTAAAAAAACACAAACAAATTACGAGTATTAGTCTTATTTATTACATACAAATTAGGTTAGCTAGTAGCTTATTTTTAAAAAAAACATGTAAACACATACATTCACACACTAAACATCCACTCAAAATTATGCTATTTACATTTATGTCAGGCACACTTTACACATCTCTTGCACTTCTTTAAAAACAAAACATGGTAAATGTCCAATTATGCTTACAAAGTGTTCTTCAGGTATTCTTTGCAGACTTAATTGGTCATGCACACAATCAATCATTACACTAATTGGATTTTTAATTGAGGGACGCTTGCAGAGTTTGATTTTCAAGGTGTCATCTAAATTATGTTAAAAAAACCATTGCTGTGCGGTTGTTTGCAAAAACTGTAGCATGTTTATGGAAAATGAGTAAATCTACGATGAGATCGTTTTTTTACGATGAGGTGTGTGCGTATGCGATGGATTCGCATTAATGCGTTGTGATTTGGCATATGCCTACTTTGTGTAGTACTGCGTTCGAAATAGCAAAATTACGTTTGGGGCGGATGTTCGCAATTTTACAACATAATCGCAACTTTGCGAATATGTTGTGCGAACGAAAAAAATAGCGACCAACTCGGAATGACCCCCATAGTCTCCACACGTAAACCTCATCAAACTGGTTTGCAATGAACAGGACAGGAGGGTGAAAGCAAAGCAATTCTATGATTTATTTTATTTCCAATGGTTTATTTGTTCAATGCTTTCATTTCATAGTACGTTGTGTCATCTCAGTCCCCAAACACACAACCCCCGCTCTACACTACATATCACTGTCTACTCTGTCTGACCCTGCCCCCTCTGTTCTGTTTTGACCCTTGCTCCCCCCACAGCTTCAACACCACCACCCAAATCTCTCTGTGTCCGGTATGTATATAAACACGCGGATACACATACTGCCTGATTTTCTTATTGCTTGACCAGTCAAGATATCAACATAGCAGATTGCAGTTTCATTGGCACTAACACTTTATTCAAAATTAAGGACTGGTGTTTCTGTACACATGAGAGCAAGAAAGCAGCAGACAAGGGCTAAGGCACTAACATTGTGGAATCCACATTGCGGCATACATAGCAAAGTATGATGCACAAATGGGCAATAACAGAAGGAGCATGCATATGGTTTGTCAAGCTTCATTTTGTGGGTTTTTTTTACATAGTATGGATACATATAAAAGGTCATAATATCAGCAGTATAAGGAAGCGAGCAAACAAATATTCAGAAAAGATACCCAATCAGTAGACCAGAGGAAACACTAGTATACAGGAGCGGCACCAAACAAAATCTGTCAATCACCTAGCACTGATTGCTAGATCTGACTCTACTTTATACAACTATGGGGCACAACTTTATAAATGATTGTTGAAAACTCATGCATGTACGTTTTGACTCCAACACAATCATGGACTCACATTTTCTTCCTTGTCAGTGGGTAATTTTATTAAATACATTTGAGTCATTTAACTAATTTAGTGTAATGGCAAATAAAGATAAAAAAAAGAGGACTGGGTAATCTGTGATTGGATTGGTAACCACCCATATGTTGATGACACTCAAATGCACCTTTCTTCCCCTCCATTATTAAAATGAAACATGTTCAAAACAAAGCTTATTGTCTCACACCCCTCCACACCCCCTTCTTACCAGGGCACCATCTTTCCATAGGAAACGTGTACTGGACAATCTGTGATCAGATGAAATTTCCTGACAGAAAACACCTTACTCTATTACTATTGAAATTAGTGCTAGAGAGAGTAGTACAAATATCACACTAAAAGTTACTTATAGTGTAAGTAGCCTTTAACTGAATCCCTCTGCTACTGAGTAGAAAGAATTTCATTATGTAAATATTTGACATTTTTATCTAAATCTCTTCTCCTAATTTTTTAAATGAATTCAATATGCTGTTTATGAAATAAGACATTGAATTAGCAAAAAGCATAAAAAAGTTATAGCATATTAAACTGTAATTTTGTACTTAAGAGCTAATGTTAGCTTGTGTTCTATTTAATAAAAAGATAATTAATTAAATAAAATACTTGCTCTGTATTCATACTTGCTTATATCCCACAGTGCTTTTTTGTTAAGCATAACCACTTCTGCATAATTAGGAAGAATGATTAGTGAGCAGCATTCAATAAAAACACATTCTGACAATGTGATTGTTGGAAAAGTCTCATTTCATCCACAATATGGATTTTGCATATTCAGATATTAAATACAAAGATATGGCACAGAGTATGGAAAAGTTCAGAACATATAATGTCAAATCATCATTTAAAAAATCATGAATAATGTATATTTTAAGTACCGTAAAAACTAAAGCTGTCTTAATTGTACTTGCATTGACTGAGTCTACTAAACGTTACCCTGAAAATGGGGCATCCCCATGCTATTTTACCCTGGCTAACTCCTAGTATCGTGGACATACCTCATATTACTGTGTACATGGCAAAACAAATATCCATATAGAAATGAGTATTACTTTAGTAGTAATACAATAAGACAGTTACTGTATAACACTATAAAGAAAATATGGGGGTGATTCAAACCTGATCGTGGATGTGCTAAACAGGGGCGTCTCTAGAGAGGAGGGGACCCGTGTGCAGACTCCATGTGTGGGCCCCCTCCTCTCCCGTAGCCGTCACGCCGCTGCTAGCGCTCTGAGCGCTGTAGACTCTGGCACAGTGTCAGAGTCTACAGCGCATGTGCAGGACTCTGAAAAATGGGCACCGCGCCATTTTTTTGGAGTCCTCCACATGCACTGTACACTCTGGCACTGTACTAGAGTCTCCAGTGGTCAGTGCGCTAGCAGCGGCGTGACGGCTACGGGAGAGGAGGGGGCACAGACACGGTCAGCGATGGACTCCGTAAAGGTAAGTATAGGAGAAATGGGTGCAGTGTGCCCCCCCCTTGACTCAGGGGCCCATGCGCACCGCACACACTGCACCCATTATAGAAACGCCAATGGTGCTAAATTTAGCACATCTTCCCTAACATGCGGGGGGATGCCCAGCACAGGGATTGTCCGCCCTGCATGTCAGGTTCTGCCCTGTCGTACAGGTAAAATAGCATCACACAGCGGCGATGCTTTTATACTGTAGGAGTAGCTCCCAGCCAGTGCAGCTCCTACGCGCTGGCAGGGAGCTACTCGTCGCTGCCTGGGTCACAGCGGCTGTGTGTGATGTCACGCAGCTACCGTGGCCCGCCCCCTCCTTCAATGATCCGGGCGCACCTGCGTGGCCTGGATCGTGCCCCCTAAACGGCGGCCAAACGCCGCCGGCCCACCCCCTCCCGCCCAACGACCGCCTCTGCGTGTCAATCAGGCAGAGGCGATCGCAGGGATAAGACAGCCGTCGGCTGTCTGCCATGCGCCATGCACTGCGGCGCCGGCATATGCGCACAGCAGCGATCAGCCCCATACTGGGTTATACTGCACATGTAACACTATACAGGTCTATAGCAATCAGTGGTGGCACCTGGTTCAGTGATACCCAATGTGGCTAAGAGACCCCCTGCGCGTGTTAAAGGCACGCATACTCGGAAAGGGGCCATGGCTTTACAGACATGGGAGCCCCATCTGGACACACATCCACAGTATTCCCAATTAAAGTAAAATAGTGATCCTCACAGTCTTTTCCAGCATGCATATTCTTTGCCTTTCCTGTAGAAGCCAGAGCCTTTTACCAGTCCTTTTGTTAAGATTCACAGCGTCTCCGCCATGAGCAGGTCTTATGAGATAATTCCAGACTTCCTGGTGGTCCTCTCTCTTCCCCATTTGGCAGAGATGTGACCTCACACTGTTACATGAATGTCTATGGTGTGGGAGGGTGTATCAGGTGGCATATCTCACCGATGAGTACCTGTCTAGAGTAGCTCTACAATGACTGCCAGCTCATGCAATATATATTTTTAAACAAATTAGCCTAATCATTGGTGATGGACTTAGCAATGTAAAGTTTTTGTGGTAAACCCCTGCTAAGGTTGCATTTTATTCTATGGGGGCAATTCAGATCTGATCACTGGGCTGCGTTATTAAAATCAGTTTGTGCAGTCTCTGCGCAGCCCAGGACTTACTCAGCCACTGCGATGTATTCCTGCTGATCGCGGTCGGAGCTGACGACAGACACCTTCCATCAAAACGCCTGAGCCCGCCTGCGTTTTTCTGGGCATTCCTGGAAAACGGTCAGTTGCCACCCACGAACGGCCTCTTCCTGTCAATCACCTTGCGTTTGGATTTTTCGCACCATCCCTTTAATAGGCACCGATGCCTTTTGCTGTTGTGCGATGCACTGGCGCATAGTGGTGCATACGCATGTGCAGTTCAGATCTGATTGCCTGCTGTGAGAAAACGCACAGCAGCGATCAGATCTGAATTACCCCCTATGTCTTTCACAGACTGAGAAGAGCAGCTCCATTAATTACAATAAAAGTATACATTAACTTCACTTAGAAATTGGGGGTCAATTAATTGTGGGGGATCCATTAGGAGGGCGACCCCAAGGTTATAACCCTTAACCACTTATTTGTCATGGCAGCATCAGATGCAACCACACCAGGCTGGGTTTTCCCTGACATGTTCGCATCCCATGTGACCAGTCGGAAACACCCACTGGGCGGCTACTGGAAGATATTTTTCCTGCAACTGAAAATCTCAGAGGGACTTCCCTGCCCCTAGACTTCCTTGCCCTCTCACCTTCCCCAGTGCCTGCTGTGCAGCCAATCACTTCTGATCGGTCATCCTGGCAGCAACCCCCACCCCGAAGATGCAGAGATTAGGAACCCCTGGGAAAAAAGTTCTAATTCAGTCATTAAAAAAAAAATTGTAATTTATGAGCTGGCTTTGGAAAATATATGAAGTGGTTAATAGAACCTGCCGGTACTCAACAGTACGGCACCTGGGGTTATGGAGTTGACATAGGGATAAAAGGTTCTTGACAGATCTGTTTCTTGGAAGCACAGTAAGAATAACAGCGGAGAATCCCTCAAATTGCCATATACACAGAAAATACCTATTACATGTACGCCGCCCCCTGTGTTTTGGTTTCGCCAAAACTGCACTGGATGTTTCGGTTTTCTTGTCCGGTTTTGGCAAAACCACCCTCACGTGTTTTGGATCTGGATTTTTTTTAAAATAGCTAAAATCATATAATTTGGGCCTGTTTTTGTTCCTACAGTATTTTTAACCTCATAACAATAATTTCCATACATTTCCAGTTAATTTTGACTACCTCACAGCTCACAATATTGTTGACCAATGTAGGCCAAATTGGCAGGCAGGGGTATATCTAGGGACCTGAGCACCCCTGGCAAAGTAGGGACAGGCCCCTCCCCCCCAATTTGAAATACAGAAGTCGCCAAAAAAGGGGCAAGGCCACACAATAGTACCCTTAATTCATATTGCACCACACAGTTATGTCCGTTATTCACATTATGCTGCACAGTAGTACCCTTTGTCTAATACCCCATTTCTAACATTAACAGGAAGACCTGTGAGTGCCGGCAGCTACTTTACTACAGCCTATATATATATATATACAAAACAGATACTCTCACTTTTGCGCTATTAAACAGAAAGTGAGAAAGGATTGGGTTTGGGCTGCCAAATTCCACTAAGTCCCTTGTTAGGAGGGACTAAAAAGATACAAATATGTGCCAGTAGAGGAATGGGCGCACTTGGGTTGTTTTTCCACCCAATATTCAATGGGGAAAAACAGCGGTCTCCCTAAGATATTTACTCCTAATTCGTGAGCATAAAACCACATTTAACATGTTCCATGTAAACATGTATTACAACATAAAAGCAATGATACAAAACGGTATAGTATCTCATCTTGCAGATAACACCATATAGTACAGAGGACCAGTTGAAATAACTTTGATAGATTCCTCCTTCTCCTTTGACAATTCGGAGATTTGATGTTTATGAACAAATAACCCGACGCGTTTCGTCTTACTCTAAGACTTCATCAGGGGTATGTCTCTAGTGCTTGATAAATACTGTTAGTGCATCAATGAAATGACAATTACGTATTCTGGATACTTGAAAAACTGGTTGTGACTTGAAGCTATTGTAGCTACTGGTAAGGTTACACACGCATATGAAATTGTGGTAGACCTGTGTATTTGAACTTGTTATCCAAATCCCTGAATCATAAGGCTTAATCTAACTTTCACCTGTGTACCCCACCGGTGTGTGGTTTTTTCAAGTATCCAGAATACGTAATTGCCATTTCATTGATGCACTAACAGTATTTATCAAGCACTAGAGACATACCCCTGATGAAGTCTTAGAGTATCATTGCTTTTATGTTGTAATAAATTTTTACATGGAACATGTTAAATGTGGTTTTATGCTCACGAATTAGGAGTAAATATCTTAGGGAGACTGCTGTTTTTCCCCATTGAATATTGGGTGGAAAAACAACCCAAGTGTGCCCATTCCTCTACTGGCATATATATATATATATATATATATATATATAATTATATATTTTTCTATATATATATATATATATATATATATATAAACAGCAGCAATAAATCAATCAGCGGCACTCAGAGACTGAAACAGCTGGAGATCGGTAAAAAGAGCTAAGTGCTTTTAATCCATCATGTCAGCTTGTGAACCAACGTTTCGGGGTGCGGACGCCCCTTTGTCAAGGTGAGCTTAACACAGAGTCAAAAGTGTAAAACAGTGCATTACCTTTATGGTGAAGAGGGCCCGCCAGCGGGAAGAACAGCAGTGGCCGGGGGAGCCGCTCGCTTCCGTCCCGGTGTGTGTGACATGATTACCATACGCGTCGCCAGTGCTTAAAGTGGTCCTAGAGAGGTGGTGGAACTCACCCCCCTCCCCACGGTGCCCATGTAATAAAGGTATTGCGCACGCCGTAGGTGCGCGCTGCAAAAAGGGGGTGTGGCCTCAAAAAGAAAGGGGTGTGGTCACACAATAGTAATAATGCCCACAGTAGTAGTACCCAAGTGGAAATTTTGAAGTGGGGGTATGGAAAAGTGAAGGGTGCAATTATGTGCGCGCCGAAGGCGCGCACACTCCTGACAAGGGGGCGTGGCCACACAAAAGGGGGCGTGCCCTTCAGTGTAGTTTACCACACCATATACCCCTTATACACATTATGCACCACAATAGTAGGACCCCTTTCACATTATACCTCACAGTATGAGCCGAAATTCACATTTATACCACACAGTATGAGCCACATTCATATTACACCACACAGTATGAGCCAAATTCACATTACACCACACAGTATGAGCCAAATTCACATTACACCACACAGTATGAGCCGAAATTCACATTATAGCACACGGTATGAGCCGAAATTCACATTACACCACACAGTATGAGCCGAAATTCACATTATAGCACACGGTATGAGCCGAAATTCACATTATAGCACACGGCATGAGCCGAAATTCACATTATAGCACACGGTATGAGCCGAAATTCACATTATAGAGTGACAGGGAGAGTGACAGCAGGGACATGGAAAGTGACAGCAGGGACATGGAAAGTGACAGCAAGGAAATACAGTAGGGACTAGGGAGAGAGAAAAGCAGCAGGTTAGATTACCTGTTTAGCAGCGGCGGTGGTCTGCGGTGCTGTGGATGAATAGGCTGTGGTAGGCGTGACGTGGAGGAGGCTGTGGGCCTCGGAGATAGTGCGGAGGAGGAGGCTGTGGGTGCGCAGAGGTCCGAGGGCGGGGCGGCAGAAGAGGCTGAGGGCGGCTGCAGTGGATCTGGAACCAGGCTGGCTTTATTTTCCCTGCCGCCGCATCGAGTTCCTGTGACCACGGCGCTAATATTTCAAAACTGCTGCGGACCGGCAGCCAATCAGCGACAGATTTGAACTGGTAGCGCCACGGTCACAGGAGCTCGATGCAGCGGCAGGGATAATAAAGCCGGCCTGGTCCCAGATCCGCTGCAGCTGGGAGTCTGGAACCTGGGCTTCCAGTGCGGTGGCGATGGTAGGGGTGGAGCGACGGACGGTGGACCGGGAACGCAGCTTCTTTGTCGCCCCATACAGTAATGCCCCCAGCAGTAGCACCCCTTATACAATGCCCACAGTAGTAGTGCCCCTTATGCAATGCCCCCAACAGTAGTGCCCCTTATGAAGTGCCCACTTTACAATGCCCTCATTAACTGTGCACCCCATCAGTAATGCCCTTAATGGTAATGCCCCTGTGTAGTATTGCCCCTAGTCGTTTAGCCCCAGTAGTCATGCCCATACTGGTAATGCCCCTGCAGTTATGACCCCAGCAATTTACTCCCCCCTCCCCTTTAGTTTAGCCTCTGAGTGGTAATGCCCCCAGTAGTTTTGCCCTCATGTAGTTTGCCCCATGTAGTTTATCCCCCAGTGGTAATGCCCCCTGCAGTTGTGCCCCCAGTTGTTTAGCCCCTGTAGTTTAGCCCCCATGTAGTTTGCCAAAGTTAGTAATGTCCCCAGTAGTTTGCCCCCTTGTAGTTATACCCCCAGTAGTTTAGCTCCTGTAATTATGCCCCCTTGTAGTTTAGCCCCCAGTAGTAATGCTGCCAGTAGTTTACCCCTTTGTAGCTTGCCCCCTTGTAGTAATGCCCCCAGTAGTTTGCCCCTTGTAGTTTGCCCCAGCAGTAAAGCCCCCCAGTAGTTTGCCCCCAGTACTAAAGCCCCCCAGTAGTTTGCCCCTCTGTAGTTTGCCCCAGTAGTAAAGCCCCCCAGTAGTTTGCCCCAGTAGTAAAGCCCCCCAGTAGTTTGCCCCAGTAGTAAAGCCCCCCAGTAGTTTTGCCCCTCTGTAGTTTGCCCCAGTAGTAAAGCCCCCCAGTAGTAAAAGCCCCCCAGTAACTAGCTCCCAGTAGAAACACCGCTAGTGGTACACATATAGGAGGGAGGGGGGGGGGGAGCACCATACTTACCAAACCCCGCTCCCGCCGCAGTCTATGGGAGAGACGTCATGACGTCTCTCCCATAGCGCGCACTGACAGAGCCGGAAGCCGGAGCTCAGTACTGAGCTCCGGCTGCCGCTGCGGAGAGGGAGACGGGCGCCCGCTGGTAACGCGATCTCAGCGGGCGCCCGGCATCTCCCTGCAGCGCCGCCCGGGAAATCGGGTTAGGTGAGCCGGGGGAGGCGGAACTGCGTTCCGTCTCCTGGTGGAACTGACGGAACGCAGTTCCGCCCCGTTCCGGCTCACTTTAACCCCTGCGCGTCGCTGGATCACAACGTTGTCCTGTCAACCATACAGGCTGGTGTTGTCATGGCGACCAGGTGCTTCCGTGGTGTCCCGATTGCGGAGGTCATGTGGCCGGGCTGTGAAAGAGATAAAGTGTTGGAAACTGTTTAAAACATGCACATATGTAAAAACACCATTCATTTTCAACAATGAAATAAGAGATATACTGTACTTATAATAAACCCATCAATTATAACCAATGGTATTAGTATGTATTTGTAATCATTGTTATATGTGAACTGTGACTATGTGGCTGTATATGAATATTTGTAATGTGGGGTACATTATCAATTAAATTGACCGTCCTCTTATCACAGTGGACAGCTGGTATTGTATATGATATTAAACCTAGTGAAAATCGAGGGCCCCTTACATTGTATATAAATAAATGCATTTCATAACGCCAGTCACAAGTCCAGCTGAGAATAGTCACTCTTTAAGCAGGAGGGGTGGCTTAAAATATACTCCATTGTATTCTGTCATTGAGACCTTTGGGTCTCACCGTGTCCAATTTAAACATCCAGCTAGCTTCTCGTCAAGCTGGCATTGTATATGGTATTGTATTGAATCCGATTGAGCATGCATTTCACTTGATGAAGACAAAACTGAAGGGAAAATGCCCCAAGAACAAGCAGGAACTGAAGACATTTGCAGTAGAGGCCTGGCAGAGCATCACCAGGGATGAAACCCAGCGTCTGGTGATGTCTATACGTTCCAGACTTCAGGCTGTAATTGACTGCAAAGGATTTGCAACAAAGTATTAAAAAGTGAAAGTCTGATTTAGGATTGTTTTGTTTGTCCCATTACTTCTGGTCCCTTAAAAAGTGGGAGGCACATATAGAAACCGTTGTAATTCCTACACCGTTCACCTGATTTGGATGTAAATACTCTCAAATTAAAGCAGAAAGTCTGCAGTAAAAGCACATCTTGTTTGTTTCATTTCAATTCCATTGTGGTGGTGTATAGAGCACAAAATATGAAAATTGTGTCGATGTCCCAATATTTATGGACCTGACTGTATATATATATATATATATATATATATATATATATGTGTGTGTGTACACACATATATACAAAATTTCTCTTTGAAGAGGAGGCACCTGTGTCCCCGTCGATGTCCCCCATCCCGGGGAAGTTCCTCACACACAGGAATTGCCGGCAATGGCCACAGAAGGCAGCAGCGGCAGCCACTGTTATTGGCGCCGGGGTCCGGTCACCGCTCCGCAGTCGCACTACAATCAAGCAACTCTACAAAACTACAGCTCCTAGCAGCCATTGCTGCCGGAAGCTCACAGCTGCAATGGCTGCTGGGAGCTGTAGTTTTGGAGAGTTGCTTGATTATAGTGTGGAATGCGGAGCAGTGCCGGACCCCGGCGACAAGAACAGTGGCTGCCGCTGCTGCCTTCTGTGGTCATTGCTGGGCATCCCTGCAGGTGGGGGGCACAGGGGCACAGTTAATCTACCCTGGCCGTGGGTGGCGTAGCCAGGCGGTGCCCCCTCCTGGCGGGTGCCATCCTGGCCAATGGGTAGATACACCCCTGTTGGCAGGCACAGTAGTGGCAGAAAGGATGGTAGTTTAATAACCCATACGACCCCATAGAAAGAATGTTTTCAAAAGATGAGGCCACAGGGCAGTAATTGAAAACAGAGGTGGAGTATGTCGTGGTGGGCAAGTAAAGAACTGATTGATTAACATTGATTAATTGATAAAAATTGATTAATTTATGGTTGAATTTAGAAAATGTAAAATAAAATCACAACTATTCATTTTATAACACCTGAGAAGAAAAAAGGCCACAAAAGAATATAATGTTAATTTCCAAGGATTCCTGACAAGAGTTGAAAAAGAAGCCAAGAAAATTAGGATCAAGTGAAGATTATTTCCCCCTAGGACACAAATAATATTTTTTACACCTTTTTCATACTTTACCATGCACATGTAATACAATTGGGAATAGTAACCTTGCCTGCAGCCGGTAAGCCATGCAAGCGAACACGGTACACTAATTTGGGTTCCCCGTGTTCTGACCGTGGCTTTGCTAAAAAGACATCCAGCACGGAGAATAGCAGGATGCATGGGGGGACATAATCTTCACTCGTTCAATCAAAGGACAGCCCCAACTGTGGAAGCAGGGGGACATAATCATCACTTGTTTAATCAGGGGGACATAATCTTCACTTGACCCGAAAACTAATACTTGCACTGCAGAGCTGCAAACTCCAAATTAACCTATCTTACACTAAAAAATATTATGAGTCTGACCTGTGTTGCAAGATTGACTTGTACTTGGGCCTACCTATCCTTATATTGTATATTCATTTAAAAATGACATGCACAGTTTAACAAGCCAAACACTTCAGCGACAGGTGCTGACACTTTTTTGGCTGAAGTGCTTGGTTTGTTTGGGCCTCTACAACAACAATTTATTTGAAGCACTACCATTGATTATTAATGAGGAGATTGATGATGAGGGTGTTGGTGGTGGAGACTGCATGTGCTGGTCCAAACTGCTGGCAGCTGATAGTGGACTGCTTGTTATTATTTGCCAATTTGTTTGTTTTTATAAATAGCTCACATGAACTTGTTGCAAATGAGGTAACAGGGAGAAGGTACCTAGATGGTTAACTTTGTCCTCACAAATGATACAGAAGCCTTCACAAATGTAGTCCAGATTTGGGGGGAAATAATTCCCCACAAAAGAAGTGGCTTTTTTGGTCTTATGTCCAGGCATAACAATGGCTTTTTTTTATCACAGGCAAGAACTTCTGCTACTGGTGGCTTCCTTACATCTTTGACACAAACAACATTATCATCATAAACATCCTTATTAGCATCAGATACACAAATATCCCTCTCATCCTGTTGCACTTCTACACTAGCATCCTCAATTTTCTCTGTCACCATCGTTACTTGGTGGAAGGAGGTTTCTCTATAAATGTAGTGTCAGAAATGTCAGACACACATAGGTAATGTGGTCACCCCTAGACTCTACTCAGGGAATTGTGAACACACAGTTCGTCCTTCCGCCTTAGTATTATTTTTTTGTCTGATTTAAAGGTGACACCTCTAGTAGAAGGTATTGCATCATCATAATATGAGGTTACAGAAGAAGATTCCTGACTTAATTTGGCCCTGGCTTCAGCAAAAGGCATTGGCGTTTCTATAATGGATGCCGTGTGTATGATGCACATGGGATCCTGGGTCCAGGGGTCCCACACTGCACACACTGCACCTATATTTTCTTACTTACCTTTCTGGAGTCCCATGTTAGTGCTGCAGCCATAGCAAAAAAATCAACACCAAAATGGACCCCACGCATGCGTAGTAGTGGTCTGTCTGCAGAACATGGCCTGCACCATGTTTCCGGTGACCTGCACATGCACAGCAGACTCTGGCACAATGTCAGAGCCTACTGCACCATGGAGAGGAGGGGACCCACCTGCAGTTTGTACACAGGCCCCCTCCTCTTTTAAAATGCCCCTGGCAAAAGGCATTCCTCTAGTGCATAAAACAGCAGTGGCACTAGCAGGACCTCCACTCGCAATCAAAGGTTGTGGCCTGAGCCTTTCTTTGTCACTGTGTGTGGTGTATGGCATGTTGCCAATTTTGAGTTTTATGGCAGTAAACATTCTCTTTATTATTAGAGGTGATGTTTTCTTTAACATTGTAAAGTATTTAGATTTCAGATGCACTCTTTTGAACTTTGTGTTGACCACCATTTAGTATATGTTGAAGTACAATCATGATGACTGGCAGTAGACACAGCACTAGTCCTGGGTTGCTGCTCCTGCTCTTTTATTGACTGATTCATATCCATATTTGCACTTCCAGAGTAGCTCCCGACCAGCGCAGCTTTATCGTGCTGGCTGGAAGCTACTCGTCGCTCCCCGGCCCGCAGCGGCTGTGTATGATGTCACGCAGCCGCTGCGGGGCACTCCCCGCATGGTCCGGCAACGCCTGCGTTGGCTGGACCGCACCCACAAACCGGTGGCAAAACGCAGCTGTTCTGCCCCCTCCTGCCCAGCAACCATCTCTGCCTATCAATCAGGCAGAGGTGATCGCAGCCCCGCTATGGCCTTCAGCCGTCTGGCATGCGCCTGCGCACTATGGAGCCGGCGCATGCGCAGTGGGTACACGTTTGCTTGGCTGCGATATAAAGCAGCGAGCGAACAGGTCAGAATGACCCCCATAGTCCTTAGTGCAGCATCCCACAGTACTTCACAGTCTGACACAGCCATATCTGTAGTGCCACAGTTGTGCTTACACCCCACAACCCTTCACTGACATAGTCCTTAGTGCTGCACCCCACAGTCCTTCACAGTTTGACACAGCCTCATCTGCAGTGCCACAGTCACTGGTGCCTAGAGAGGGGGGGAGCAGGTACTATTTACCCAGGCCCAGACCTCATGGAAAGGCCCAGAAGGGGCCCATGTCCCCGTCCCCCCTAACATGGCAGCACCATTTGCAGCTCTTCTCCTTAGCCCAGCACACAGCAGCGTGTGACCAGGAAGACATGTAAAGTACTATTGTTTCTGTATTTTGTGCAGGGCCACACCTCCCATGAGTAGACCACGTCCCCTGAAAAGTACCTGGCCACAGTAGTGCTTGCACCCCACAGCCCTTCACTTACACAGTCTTCTTAGTGCTGCAGGCAGCCCACAGCCTTTCACAGATTCATACAGCAGGGATTAGTTGCCCTTTACTGACACTGACTAAGGGGTCTATTTACTAAGCCTTAGATGGAGATAAAGTGGACAAAGATAAAGTACCAGCTCTAAGTGTCATTTTTCAAACCCAGCCTGTGATATGGCAGTTAGGGGCTGATTGGCTGGTACTTTATCTCCGTCCACTTTGTCTCCATCTAAGGCTTAGTAAATAGACCCCTTAGCACTGCAGCCCACCCTAACCATCCGGCATCATGTGTGAAACAGTTCCCAAACCACAAAGGAGGAGCTAAGATCAAAAGCCGGGAAAATTAAGTTTTGCCTCATTTTGGAATCTGAGCCTGGTAGGAAAACCCAAGCACGGGTTCGGAAGTACTTGAATATGCAAAATTCGGGTGGGTTAAATTTTCAGAAAACTGAACTGACACATCTCTACTAATAAGTAAACCCAATTATAGCAACCTTAACCCCACAACATTCAATTAAGAAAATAGGATATTAATTACATACCGGTAAATCCTTTTCTCGGAGTCCGTAGAGGATACTGGGAATCCATTTAGCACCATGGGGTATAGACGGGTCCACTAGGAGCCTTGGGCACTTTAAGAATTTGATAGTGTGTGCTGGCTCCTCCCTCTATGCCCCTCCTACCGAGGAGACGGACATACTTAGTGAGAAGGATAAATAATAAAAGTGGTGAGATTAGGAACCAGCACACACAGAACAATAGGAAAGCCATGCTAACCAAACTTGAAACATGAACAGCAACAACTGAACAAACCAGAATACTTAACCAAGTAACAGTGCAGGAATAACAAAGCATCGGGCGGGCGCCCAGTATCCTCTATGGACTACGAGAAAAGGATTTACTGGTAGGTAATTAAAATCCTATTTTCTCTTACGTCCTAGAGGATACTGGGAATCCATTTAGTACCATGGGGAAGTACCAAAGCTCCCAAACCGGGTGGGAGAGTGCTGATGTTCCTGCAGAACTGATTGACCAAACTGAAGGTCCTCAGAGGCCAAAGTATCGAACTTGTAGAACTTTGCAAACGTGTTCGAACATGACCAAGTAGCTGCTCGGCAGAGCTGTAAAGCTGAGACACCACGGGCAGCCACCCAAGACGAACCCACCGACCTAGTAGAGTTGGCCTGTACAGATTTTTTAACTGGCAATCCTGCCATGGAATAAGCATGCTGGATTGTGAGCTTGATCCAGCGTGTAATAGACTGCTTTGAAGCAGGACACCCAATTTTATTGGGATCATAGGGAACGAACAGCGAGTCGGATTTTCTGTGGTGAGCTGTTCTCTTTACATACACCTTCAAAGCCCTCACAACCTCCAAAGACTTTGAAGTAGCCGAGCTGTCCGTCAAAGCCAGAACCACAATAGGTTGGTTGATGTGAAAAGCAGACACCACTTTAGGAAGAAATTGCTGACGAGTTCTGAGTTCAGCTCTGTCCTCATGGTAAATTAAGTAAGGACTCTTATGAGACAACACCCCTAGTTCTGACACACGTCTCACTGAGGCCAAGGCCAATAGTGTGACGGTCTTCCATGTAAGGTACTTTACGTCAACCCCCTGTAACGGTTCAAACCAGTCCGATTGGAGGAACAGCAGCACCAAATTGAGATCCCAAGGTGCCGTGGGAGGCACAAAGGGAGGCTGGATGTGCAGAACACCTTTCAAGAACATCTGGACCTCAGGGAGAGAAGCCAATTGTTTCTGAAAGAAAATAGACAAGGCCGAAATCTGGACTTTAATGGAACCTAGGCATAGGCCCACATCCACCTCCGACTGCAGAAAAAGCAGGAGACGTCCCAGATGAAATTCTACCGCAGAATATTGTCTGTTCTCACACCAAGAAACATACTTCTTCCAGATACGGTGGTAATGTTTAGATGTTACCCCCTTCCTGGCTTGGATCATAGTCGGGATGACCTTATCAGGAATCCCTCTTCTGGCTAGGATCAACTGTTCAACCTCCATGCCGTTAAACAAAGCCACGGTAAGTCTTGATAGACTAATGGGCCCTGTTGCAGAAGATCCTCGTGAAGAGACAGAGGCCGCGGATCTTCGAGGAGCATCTCCAGAAGATCAGTGTACCAGGCCTTTCTTGGCCAGTCCAGTGCAATGAGTATTGCGTGAAACTTTTCCCTTCTTATTCTTTTTAGAATTCTTGGGATCAGAGGAAGTGGAGAAAACACGTACACCATCTGGTAGACCCACGGAGTTGTCAGAGCGTCTACCGCCACTGCTTGTGGGTCTCTCGACCTGGAACAATACCGCCTGAGCTTCTTGTTGAGACGAGAGGCCATCATGTCGATTTGTGGATATCCCCACTGACATGTCAAGCACCTGAACACTTCTGGATGAAGGCTCCACTCCCCCGGGTGCAGGTTGTGTCTGCTGAGGAAGTCTGCTTCCCAGTTGTCTACTGCCAGAATGAATACCACCAACAATGCCACGGCGTGTTTTTCCGCCCAAAGGAGAATTTTTGACACCTCTGACATTGCTTCTCTACTTTTCATTCCGCCCTGTCAGTTTATGTACGTTACCGCCGTTACATTGTCCGACTGGACTTGAATGGCCTGATTCCGAAGTAGGGATGAGGCCTGCAGAAGGGCATTGTAGATAGCCCTGAGTTAGTTTATGTTTATTGGAAGGACAACTTCCTGACTTGACCATTTTCCTTGAAACTGCACCCTCTGGGTGACTGCTCCCCAATCTGTGAGGCTTGCGTCCGTGGTTAGCAGAATCTAATTCTGAATTCCGTACCTCCGACCCTCGACGAGGTGAGAAATCTGTAGCCACCACAGGAGGGAAATCTTGGCTCTTCACGATAGATGGATCCTCTGGTGCATGTGAAGATGTGATCCGGACCATTTGTCCAATATATCTAGCTGGAAGGGACTCGCATGAAACCTTCCGTACTAAAGCGCCTCGTAACAGTCCACCATTTTCCCCAGAAGACGAATAATAATAATAATAATAATTTTATTTATATAGCGCTCTTTCTCCAATAGGACTCAAGGCGCTTAACAGATACATAGCATAATATAGTACAGAAAATAATGAAGTACAGAACAGATTTTCATAAAATACAGAAGCATGGAGATACTAAAGGGACAATTATGGGAATGCTTGAGTAAAAAGGAAAGTCTTGAGTCTACTTTTGAAGGATTCTATAGTTGGGGCCTCTCGCACTGTGCGGGGAAGTGAGTTCCATAGAGTTGGATCCGCATGACTAAAAGCTCGACCCCCAGATGAATTACAGGAGATTTTAGGTACTGCTAAAAGTCCTTCATCTACAGATCGCAGTAATCGAGTGGGGAAGTATGGGGTCAGTAGCTGCTTCAGGTACCTTGGGCCCTGGTCATGTAGTGCTTTGAAACTCAGTTAGCCAATCTTGAAGATGATTCGCCAACTTACAGGCAGCCAGTGAAGGGAGTAGAGTATGGGTGTTATGTGGCTAGAACGGGGCTGGTTGGTTAACAGCCTGGCAGCTGTGTTTTGCACCAGCTGTAAGCGGTGCAATTCTTTTGCTGGGAGACCAAGGTAGAGGGCATTACAGTAGTCTAATCGAGATGATACAAATGCGTGGATGACTTTTGGCAGATCATCTGAGGGAATTAAGTGCTTGATTCTGGCTATGTTCCTCAGGTGAAAGAATGAGGATTTGATTGTGGCTGATATCTGATGTTTAAGTGTCAAGCCACCATCCAGGACAACGCCAAGATTCCGCACACGATCAGTGGTTTGTAATTCTGAATCCCCGAGTGTAAATCCAGTTGGTTGGCTATGCTGCAGTCTTGTCCTTTGATGTTGCAGTCCTATCATAAGGACCTCTGTTTTATCCGGGTTCAGTCGCAGCCAACTAGCACTTATCCACTCCTGGAGTTCAGCTAGACAGCCATTTAGGATTGCTATTGGGTTATCAGTGCCCGGAGCAAAGGACAAGTACAGTTGTGTATCATCTGCATAGCAGTTGTAGACTAGCCCATGGTGCCTGATTATTTCACCCAGGGAGCATGTATACTGCAAAAAGCATGGGGGATAGTATAGAACCTTGTGGGACACCACATGGCAATGGCACTGGTGGTGATGAGTATAATCCAGACGATGCTCTCTGTGACCTGCCTGTGAGAAATGATTTGAACCAATTTAGGACTGTGCCATCCAGTCCACAAAAATGTATCAGTCGCTCAATCAGAAGCCCATGGTCCACAGTATCAAATGCTGCAGAGAGATCCAGAAGGATTAATATTGAATAGTCGCCTCTGTCTCTTGCCGTCAGCAGATCATTTAACACACACACCAGGGCTGTTTCAGTGCTATGTCTTCTCCTGAATCCTGATTGGAATGGATCATAGATATCATGGGTTGTCAGGCGGGTTTCCAGTTGATTCGCAACCACTTTCTCAATAACCTTTCCTAGAAAAGGAAGGTTTGATACCGGTCTATAGTTGGTCATGCAGTCGGGATCTAAATTAGATTTTTTAAGAAGAGGTCTAACAATTGCTTCCTTTAGGGGTCCAGGAAATATGCCTGTCTGCAAAGAGCATTGAACAATTTTTGCAAAGACAGGACCAATTATATCCATACAACCAATTAGAAGCTTGGTTGAGGCAGGGTCCAGATCACAGGTGGTAGGACGCAAAATCTGAGCAATTTCAGCAATGTCCTTTACATCCACTGTGTGAAAGCTGGTCCATGAAGGCAGGTGGCTTATATTGGCAGGCTTTGTAGTTTGACACTCCTTTGATGGCACTGTGGAGATTCCAGCCCGAATGGTGGATATTTTATCTGCAAAGAAGTTTGCAAACTCGTTGCATTTTGCCTGGGAGAGGGTTTCATCAGTCTGCAGGCATGCTGGCTTGCAAAGCATCTCCACTGTGCGGAAAAGTTGAGCTGGCCTATTGTTTGCTGCCGTGATCTCATTTGACAGAAACTGTGATTTCTTACGGGTGATTGTCGATTGATATTCTTCAATATGCTTTATTAGTTTTATTTTGTCATCCACTAGTTTAGTCTTCCTCCATCATCTTTCCAGTCTACGCCCCCTTTTCTTGAGCTCACTAACACTGTTGTCGAACCAGGGAGCTCGACGTTGTGGTTTACGAGGTCTTATACGCACAGGGGCGATAATATCAATTGCAGCCATAACATCCCTATTATAGTAACGGACTAGGGAACAGGGATCTTCACAGGCACCCAGTATAGCAGAGAGATCCAGATTTGCTGTTAGAACCTGGGGAGTCATACCCCTCCTTGGACGATACCTGGTCAACTCCACGGGCAGAGATTTTATTTGAGGGGTTGCAACTGAGAACCAAAGGGCGTGGTGGTCTGACCAGATGACTGGGTTTATTTTTAGGTCAGTGACTTCTAATCCAATCTGAAAGGCAAGATCAAGAGTGTGACCACTTTTGTGTGTGGCAGAAGGAATGACCTGTGTGAAGCCCAGACCATTCATTGAGCACAGGAGGTCTTGGCCAAGGCGAGAGAGCTCATCATCCACCCATGCATTGAAATCCCAGAGGATGAGCCATCTTTGATGTTCCAGAACCAGGCCAGCAACAGTGTCTGCAATCTCCAGGGGGCCAGTAAATGAGAAGTACTCTGAAACCTAATCCTGTCGAACTCCGGGCAGCAATGCACTCGAATGAGCGAGTAATTTCAATAGGGTGGACCCTAAGTTTAAGGTCTTTTTTGCACAGATACAACGAGATCTGGGTTGGCTACAGGACAGCACGAACCATCAACTGGATTTCCATAGCCTTCTCCACAGGAAGGAACACTCTCTGAGATCCCGTGTCCAGTATCATTCCCAGAAAGGAAAGTCTCTGCGTCGGTTCCAGGTGAGATTTTGGTAAGTTCAGAATCCACCCATGATCCAGGAGTAGTGTGGTTGAGAGGCAAATACTGTCCATCAACCGCTCCCTGGATGGTGCCTTTATCAGAAGATCATCCAGGTATGGAATTATTTTCACTCCCTGTTTGCGGAGTAGAAACATCATCTCTGCCATCACCTTGGTGAACACTCTTGTTGCAGTGGAGAGACCAAATGGCAGGGCCTGGAACTGGTAGTGACAGTCCTGAAGTGCAAACCGTAGATGAGCCTGATGAGGCGGCCAGATCAGAATGTGAAGGTATGCATCCTTAATATCCAGAGACACTAGGAATTCCCCCCTCCTCCAGACCTGAGATCACCGCTCTCGAAGACTCCATTTTGAATTTGAACACTTTTAAGTACAGGTTCAACGACTTGAGTTTCAAAATTGGCCTTACCGAACCATCTAGCTTTGGTACTACAAACAGGTTGGAATAATAGCCCCTGTTTTGCAGATGAGGAGGAACTGGAACAATGACCTGAGTCTGTACCAGTTTTTGAATGGCGTCCTGTAAGGTTATACTTGCTTCCTGTGAAACTGGTAAGCCTGATTTGAAGAATCTGTGAGATGGGAGCTCTCTGTAGCCCTGGGAAATAAGATTTGTGACCCAGGGATCCTGGCATGATGTTGTCCAGATGTGACTGAAAAATTTTAGTCAAGCTCCCACCTGCTGGTCTTCCAGGCATCGCGGTCCACCGTCATGCTGAAGGATTTGAGGAAGTAGAACTTCAGCTCTGTTCCTGTGAACCTGCAGTTGCTGGTTTTCATGGTTTATCTCTAGCGCTTCTGGTGGCTGTAGAAGAAACTCTGATGTTGACCTTGAACTTGGCAGTCCGTAAATACTGTAGATTAGGTCCTGAGTAAGCCATCCTGGCTGGGGGAGCTGCCGAAAGAAGATACGTGGACTTACCAGCAGTAGCTTTGGAGATCCATTTGTCTAGTTCATCTCCAAATAGGGCCTCTCCTGTGAAGGGTAGGACTTCCACACCTTTCCTGGAGTCCACGTCGGCAGTCCACTGGCATAGCCATAAGCTTCTGCGTGCTGACACTGCCATAGCAGTGGTGGGAGCATTAAGTAAGCCTATTTCTTTTATGGCTTCCACCATAAAATTTGCAGAGTCCTGTATATGTTGCAGGAATAAAATAATCTCCCCCTTAGGCAAGGTACCTAACCCCTCAATTAGGTTGCCCGACCATTTTGCGATGGCCTTAGTAATCCACCCACATGCTATAGTGGGTCTCTGTGCCACCCAGGCAGCTGTATACAAAGATTTGAGTGTATTCTCAATTCTACAATCAGCTGTGTCTTTTAGGGAGGCTGCACTAGGGACAGGCAATACAATTTTCCGTGAGATCCAGAATACTGATGCGTCCACTATTGGTGGATTTTCCCATTTTTTGCTATCCCCAGGAGGAAAAGGAAAAGATGATATCAACCTTTTAGGGATATGAAATTTCCTATCAGGATTAACCCACGGTTCTTCAAACAGGGTATTTAGTTCCTTTGACATTTCTTTTTACATTAAAATAAGATTCCCCAGTCTCCTCTGTTACCTTATCAGGGATATGCAAAACCTCTCTAATAGCTTCTATGAGAGCCTCTATTCCCTGTGACAGAGTAGCCTCCCCCACCTCTGCATCCATCTCCCCCTCCTCCATGTCTGACCCCTCATCATCAGAGTCAGACTGCAGGATATGGGCCAAAGGACGCTTTTGCGGACAAATGGCAGGGAACTGAGGTGCTAGTTTGGGTACTGAGTCTCTGTTCATAAACTCAGTCATCGATTGTCTTAAGTATTGCGTTTCTTTCTCATTGCGGGACAATTTAGTGGAAATATTGGAGATCATTCCCCTAATGGAACCCAGCCAAGCTGGTTCTGCCCCGCTAGCCTGGGATGGTGCACTGCATTGTGTACACTGCAGTGAACCCCCTGGAGAAAACTGTGCCTTACAAGAAACACACTTTGTCTGACATACTGTGACAGTGACAGCACACACACAGGAACAGGTTAAAAGCACAATTAACCCACAGAGCCCTTTTAGAGCGACACGGAGATAGCCTGGATCCAGCACACAGCGCCCTTACTGCTAATGCCAAGCTTAGCCGGGTCACAGACTAAGTACCCAGATTGGGGACTTAGTACACTAGTAAGCGCCCCCCCCTGCTATGACCCCCTGGTAGCGCTGAGGTAATCTGGAGTCTCTCCGGAGGACCTACGCGTCCCTGTCAGTCAGCGTCTGCGTCCACTGCAGACTCAGAGGAAAAATGGCGCTGGGGAGCTGCTGGATCCACTCATAGTGAAGCCCCGCCCCTATAATGGCGTGTGGTCTTCCTGCTTTTTTATACTGGCTGAGGTCATTTTTATGCTTAAAGTGGAGTCAGTCACCTTTTAAGTCTGTAATGCCAGTCTGGGTACTGTGTACCCTCGTAGTGTACTTAGACTCAGTTCGCTCCCTCAGAAGCAGTGCATCCGCTCTGTGTACTGAGTCCCGAGACTCTGCCGCCCCCATAGAAGCCGTGCATCTCTGAACCCTCATGCCGCTAACCTGGACGCCGGCTTAGTACTCACCACTCTTCTTTCTTCTGGCTCTGTTAGGGGTGACGGCATGCTGCGGGAATTAAGGCTTGCCGTGGTGGGGCGTGCGAATAGTTCCCTCAGGAGCTAGTGTCCTCTCAGCGGGGAATGGGACCATTAACCCTGAGAGAGGTTGGTGCCTTGCCCCCCCCCCCCCCCCCAAGTCCCACGAAGCAGGCAGGATGGTGCCTTCCAGTCCTGCCTGAACATAACAAACAGAGAAAATAAATGCAGAAAACTCTTCAGGAGCTTCCATGCGATGTGACCGGCTCCTCCGGGCACATTTTCTAAACTGAGTCTGGTAGGATGGGCATAGAGGGAGGAGCCAGCGCTCACTATCAAATTCTTAAAGTGCCCAAGGCTCCTAGTGGACCCGTCTATACCCCATAGTACTAAATGGATTCCCAGTATCCTCTAGGACGTAAGAGAAAGAGCAATGCAACTAAATGTAGAGGCCATTCAGCAGGTACATTATATAAAAGCATTAAAATAATGTTAGGCCCTATTTAAATTTGTTTATGCTCAGTCTCATACTACAATATAAACGTCTTTGAGTGAATAAAATTAGGTCAAAATATGCTTTTTACTGCCTACTGGGCAATTCTACAGTATAAAAAATATAGGTTAAGCTATATGTTCTTCACCCTGACAAATACCATTAACACTAACAACTATCATAATCAATGCTGCCTTTAATGCTTTTATAAAAAATAAAAATAAAAAAAGATAAAAAATGAACAAATGAAGCGACTCGGTGCTACAGATGTAGCCATGCTCATCTTCCTTTAGGAACTAGTAGAGCGGTCGCCGGCTGCGAATTGTCACCGCCTGGTATGCCATGCAGCAAGCCGTATTACAGTATGCTACATCGCAGTAAGATGGGCATACAGTAGCTAACATAACATGGACATGGTTGACGTGCCAACTGGCGACATTCACAATGTAGACATTCTGGCAATGTTGACATTGTGCATATATCAACATTGGGAATGTTGACATGTAATAGGATGACCTGACATCCATGTCGACATTCTGAGTGTTGGCATCCAGAACATGTCAGTATTTCTGATGTCGACATTCTGAACTTCAAGTGTGTGTACCACCCCCATTTACAGCACCTCTTGTTAATCAATGTACTTATGCAATTCCTCAAAATTGCTTTCCTAGGCAAGAGAAAATGCATCAACACCAGAGAAAATGTTTAAGGGCCTATTGTGAGAAGCAGAGGAGGAGTGACTGGTGCTGTGTGGGTGTGACTAGGGATGTGTGGGTGTGCCTGGAGCCGTGTGGGTATGAGTGGTGCTGTGTGGGTGTGACTGGTGGTGTGCGAGTGTGGCTGATGCTGTGTGGGTGTAACTGGTGCTGTGTGGGTGTGACTGGTGCTGTATGAGTGTGGCTGGTGCTGTGTGAGTGTGGCTGGTGCTGTGCGGGTGTAACTGGTGCTGTGTGGGTGTAACCGGTAATGTGTAGGTGTGACTAGAGCTGTGTGGGTGTGAGTGGTGCTGTCTGGGTGCGACTGGTGTTGTGTGAGTGTAGCTGGTGCTGTGTGAGTGTGGCTGGTGTTGTGTGGGTGTAACTGGTGCTGTGTGGGTGTGACTGGGGATGTGTAGGTGTGACTGGAGCTGTGTGGGTGTGAGTGGTGCTGTGTGGGTGTGAGTGGTGCTGTGTGGGTGTGACTGGTACTGTGTGAGTGTGGCTGGTGCTGTGTGAGTGTGACTGGTGCTGTGTGAGTGTGGCTGGTGTTGTGTGGGTGTAACTGGTGCTGTGTGGGTGTGACTGGGGATGTGTAGGTGTGACTGGAGCTGTGTGGGTGTGAGTGGTGCTGTGTGGGTGTGAGTGGTGCTGTGTGGGTGTGACTGGTACTGTGTGAGTGTGGCTGGTGCTGTGTGAGTGTGACTGGTGCTGTGTGAGTGTGGATGATGCTGTGAGTGTGACTTTTGCTGTGTGAGTGTGACTGGTGCTGTATGGGTGTGACTGGTGCTGTGTGAGTGTGACTGGTGCTGTGTGAGTGTGACTGGTGCTGTCTGGGCGTGACATTTGCTGTGTGGGTGTGACTGGTGCAGTGTGGATGTGACTGTTCTTGTGTAGGAGTGACTGGTGCTGTGTGGATGTGACTGGTGCTGTGTGGATGTGACTGTTGCTGTGTGGGAGTGGCTGGTGTTGTGTGGGTGTGGCCAGTGCCGTGAGAGCATGTTCTTCCGTACACTATTATCCCAAGTTTACCTGTAAATATGTAAAAGTATAAATTGCCATTATTTTGTGAGAAAAAAAGAAATATGGCCAATCATGTGTCTGGTAGCCGGTAAGCAGCATGGCATCATGATGAAGGGACTATTTTTATGTGAAGGCCTGGAGCTGTAGTCCCATTTGCTACATTGTTAATAAGCCCCTGATGCTACTGGGGGATATATTACCATGGGGAATACATTACCTCTGGGTAATATACTGCGATGGTGGGAACGGGGTGTGTGGTATGGACAATGGGACAGTATATAGCCCTAGGAATATTTTTATTCATTAAAATGTATTTAACTGTAATTAAAAAAAAAAGATGAAACACAGTAATAATACATTTGCCACACAGGCGCCTTACAAATAATGAAGTCTCTAGGTAATCTATCCCGCATTTAGGGCACATGTCACACAATGCCTGCAGTTTAAAGTTTATGATAAACAGTAAACCTTCTATAAACTTTATGCCAAACAGTGCCCCCATTATGCCCTAAAATGCCCCCATTATGCACGTTATGCCACACAATGTAAATATATTATCCCCCACAGTGCCCCAGTATAAGCATTATGCCATACAGAATCCTAGTATACACATTGTCAAACAGTTTTCCCAGTATGCCACACAGTGCTACACAGTAACCTATGCCATTGTCCATTCAGTATGCTACACAATGCTCTCAGTATACCAGAATGCCCCCTGCATGCCACAATGTCCATAATTCCACAAAGTGCCCTCAGTATGCCACATACTGTATTACCCCATCATGCCACACTATGCTCCATTATACTAGTGTACACACAGCACCCCGGTAATAATATTATACTACACACTACAGTACAGTGCCCCCATTATAAATATCATGCCTCATAGTACCCCAATACAAGCACTATGCCATACAGAGCCCCAGTATAAACATTATCTCAGTTCCCCCAATATGCCACATAGTACCCTCAGTATGACACAATGCCCCAAATTGCCACGATGACCCATTATTGCACAGAGTGGTCTCCGTATGCCACATAGTAGCCATCATGCAACACAGTGCCTCCTTATATTAGTGTGCCCAAATATGCCACAGCGCCCCAAGTATTCGACACAGTACTCCATTATACCTGTGTGCCCCATTATGTCAGTGCCACCAGCATGCCACACAGTGTCCCATTATATCACAGTACCCCATCTGGCTCACCTCTGTTGTGGCTGGATACACCCTCCCTGTGACAAATGCTGTAGTGTATGCTGCAGCTACAAAGTGCAGTCAGTGCAGCTCTTGGCTCCCTCAAGTGATGCCAGACTTAGGGGTCTTGGATGCTGGGAGTGGAGCTGCTCACTGCCTGCACTCCACATTAGGGAACTGGTGCTACTGGGCACCTTTTCTCAGAAAATGGATAGTATGGGAGACCTGGGCATTTGCCCCAGCCTCTCCATTTTCCTCCCATTAATCTGGGGGGGTTGCACTAGCCGGGCAGTGCCTAAGTGCACACCCCTTGCATACTCCAGCGGTGTGCAATACTCAACTCTCTGGGGCTGATTCTGTTGCACTCTGCTGCGACTGCTTTAGTGTATTTTTGCCTTAGTTGGGACTATATGCTAATGACAGTATCAGCCCTTCCTCTGATGTACAACTGTGCATCTGAATATGCAAGGACTGACATGCCCACTGTGAGCATCTTCAGATGTTGTAATACAGATTGGTAGGTCTTTAGATGCACCATCAAAACCTGCATTAGCCCTATGGTAGGTGCACATTTTCTGTCTGAGTATAGCCTCCAATGCGAACAATTAAGTGTCTATGTATTGCTACAGACACCACCTCAACACTCCAATAATACGCCCGTAAGATAGACTATCTTTGTGTGTCTGACTAGCTACCTTCCAATCACCGACCAAAATGTTGCATAGTATGAACTGGGGACACTATGGTGTGGCACAATATGAACTGGGCGGTACTGTAATGTGCAATAAAATGAACTGGGGGGCACTGTAGCACAGCTTGAACTGGTGACATAATATGAGCTTGGGGTATTACAGAGTGGAATAATATGAACTCAGGGCACTAACATGTGGCATAATATGAATTGGTGGAACTACAATGTGACATAATGTGAACTGGGAGAACTACAATGTGGCATCTGAACTCTGTGTTGTGCAGTGCAAACTAGGGCACATCTATGGTGCATAACGTTAACCAGGGCACTATTGTGGTTAAAACATTAACTAGGGCACTGCTATGGGGCACAAAATTAATAATTGCTGCAGAGAGTGGTATGTCTCTAGAAGTATTGGGGTGGAGGTCCCTTCAGAATGTTGCTATGGGGCCCACAAAGTTCTTGCTATGCCCCTGGTAGCAATGCTTTAAGTCCAGCCTCTCACTAGCTACCAATACCAACAGGCAGCCCCTATAAGAGCAGAGAACTTTTCCTGCACTTCACTTAGTAATGGATCTTGGGTGAATTTAGGTATTTACTAGAGATGAGCGGGTTCGGTTTCTCTGAATCCGAACCCGCACGAACTTCATGTTTTTTTCACGGGTCCGAGCAGACTCGGATCCTCCCGCCTTGCTCGGTTAACCCGAGCGCGCCCGAACGTCATCATGACGCTGTCGGATTCTCGCGAGACTCGGATTCTATATAAGGAGCCGCGCGTCGCCGCCATTTTCACACGTGCATTGAGATTGATAGGGAGAGGACGTGGCTGGCGTCCTCTCCATTTAGATTAGGGTTGAGAGAGAGAGAGAGAGATTGACCTGAGGCTGTGATACTGTAGAAGAGAGTGCAGAGTTTAGTGACTGACGACCACAGTGACCACCAGACAGTGCAGTTGTTTGTTTTATTTAATATATCCGTTCTCTGCCTGAAAAAAACGATACACACAGTGACTCAGTCACATACCATATCTGTGTGCACTGCTCAGCCCAGTGTGCTGCATCAATGTATATATATATCTGACTGTGCTCAGCTCACACAGCTTATAATTGTGGGGGAGACTGGGGAGCACTGCAGTGCCAGTTATAGGTTATAGCAGGAGCCAGGAGTACATAATATTATATTAAAATTAAACAGTGCACACTTTTGCTGCAGGAGTGCCACTGCCAGTGTGACTAGTGACCAGTGACCTGACCACCAGTATATATAATATTAGTAGTATACTATCTCTTTATCAACCAGTCTATATTAGCAGCAGACACAGTACAGTGCGGTAGTTCACGGCTGTGGCTACCTCTGTGTCGGCACTCGGCAGCCCGTCCATAATTGTATATACCACCTAACCGTGGTTTTTTTTTCTTTCTTTATAGTCATACTAGTTACGAGTATACTATCTCTTTATCAACCAGTCTATATTAGCAGCAGACATAGTACAGTGCGGTAGTTCACGGCTGTGGCTACCTCTGTGTCGGCACTCGGCAGCCCGTCCATAATTGTATATACCACCTAACCGTGGTTTTTTTTTCTTTCTTTATACATACATACTAGTTACGAGTATACTATCTCTTTATCAACCAGTCTATATTAGCAGCAGACACAGTACAGTGCGGTAGTTCACGGCTGTGGCTACCTCTGTGTCGGCACTCGGCAGCCCGTCCATAATTGTATATACCACCTAACCGTGGTTTTTTTTTCTTTCTTTATACATACATACTAGTTACGAGTATACTATCTCTTTATCAACCAGTCTATATTAGCAGCAGACACAGTACAGTGCGGTAGTTCACGGCTGTGGCTACCTCTGTGTCGGCACTCGGCAGCCCGTCCATAATTGTATATACCACCTAACCGTGGTTTTTTTTTCTTTCTTTATACATACATACTAGTTACGAGTATACTATCTCTTTATCAACCAGTCTATATATTAGCAGCAGACACAGTACAGTGCGGTAGTTCACGGCTGTGGCTACCTCTGTGTCGGCACTCGGCAGCCCGTCCATAATTGTATATACCACCTAACCGTGGTTTTTTTTTCTTTCTTTATACATACATACTAGTTACGAGTATACTATCTCTTTATCAACCAGTCTATATATTAGCAGCAGACACAGTACAGTGCGGTAGTTCACGGCTGTGGCTACCTCTGTGTCGGCACTCGGCAGCCCGTCCATAATTGTATATACCACCTAACCGTGGGGTTTTTTTCTTTCTTTATACATACATACTAGTTACGAGTATACTATCTCTTTATCAACCAGTCTATATTAGCAGCAGACACAGTACAGTGCGGTAGTTCACGGCTGTGGCTACCTCTGTGTCGGCACTCGGCAGCCCGTCCATAATTGTATATACCACCTAACCGTGGTTTTTTTTTCTTTCTTTATACATACATACTAGTTACGAGTATACTATCTCTTTATCAACCAGTCTATATTAGCAGCAGACACAGTACAGTGCGGTAGTTCACGGCTGTGGCTACCTCTGTGTCGGCACTCGGCAGTCCGTCCATAATTGTATACTAGTATCCAATCCATCCATCTCCATTGTTTACCTGAGGTGCCTTTTAGTTGTGCCTATTAAAATATGGAGAACAAAAATGTTGAGGTTCCAAAATTAGGGAAAGATCAAGATCCACTTCCACCTCGTGCTGAAGCTGCTGCCACTAGTCATGGCCGAGACGATGAAATGCCAGCAACGTCGTCTGCCAAGGCCGATGCCCAATGTCATAGTACAGAGCATGTCAAATCCAAAACACCAAATATCAGTAAAAAAAGGACTCCAAAACCTAAAATAAAATTGTCGTCGGAGAAGCGTAAACTTGCCAATATGCCATTTACCACACGGAGTGGCAAGGAACGGCTGAGGCCCTGGCCTATGTTCATGGCTAGTGGTTCAGCTTCACATGAGGATGGAAGCATTCAGCCTCTCTCTAGAAAAATGAAAAGACTAAAGCTGGCAAAAGCAGTAGCACCGCAAAGAACTGTGCGTTCTTCGAAATCCCAAATCCACAAGGAGAGTCCGACTCCAATTGTGTCGGTTGCGATGCCTGACCTTCCCAACACTGGACGTGAAGAGCATGCGCCTTCCACCATTTGCACGCCCCCTGCAAGTGATGGAAGGAGCACCCGCAGTCCAGTTCCTGATAGTCAGATTGAAGATGTCAGTGTTGAAGTACACCAGGATGAGGAGGATATGGGTGTTGCTGGCGCTGGGGAGGAAATTGACCAGGAGGATTCTGATGGTGAGGTGGTTTGTTTAAGTCAGGCACCCGGGGAGACACCTGTTGTCCGTGGTAGGAATATGGCCGTTGACATGCCTGGTGAAAATACCAAAAAAATCAGCTCTTCGGTGTGGAAGTATTTCACCAGAAATGCGGACAACAGGTGTCAAGCCGTGTGTTCCCTTTGTCAAGCTGTAATAAGTAGGGGTAAGGACGTTAACCACCTCGGAACATCCTCCCTTATACGTCACCTGCAGCGCATTCATAATAAGTCAGTGACAAGTTCAAAAACTTGGGCCGACAGCGGAAGCAGTCCACTGACCAGTAAATCCCTTCCTCTTGTAACCAAGCTCACGCAAACCACCCCACCAACTCCCTCAGTGTCAATTTCCTCCTTCCCCAGGAATGCCAATAGTCCTGCAGGCCATGTCACTGGCAATTCTGACGAGTCCTCTCCTGCCTGGGATTCCTCCGATGCATCCTTGCGTGTAACGCCTACTGCTGCTGGCGCTGCTGTTGTTGCTGCTGGGAGTCGATGGTCATCCCAGAGGGGAAGTCGTAAGACCACTTTTACTACTTCCACCAAGCAATTGACTGTCCAACAGTCCTTTGCGAGGAAGATGAAATATCACAGCAGTCATCCTACTGCAAAGCGGATAACTGAGGCCTTGACATCCTGGGTGGTGAGAAACGTGGTTCCGGTATCCATCATTACTGCAGAGCCAACTAGAGACTTGTTGGAGGTACTGTGTCCCCGGTACCAAATACCATCTAGGTTCCATTTCTCTAGGCAGGCGATACCGAAAATGTACACAGACCTCAGAAAAAGAGTCACCAGTGTCCTAAAAAATGCAGCTGTACCCAATGTCCACTTAACCACGGACATGTGGACAAGTGGAGCAGGGCAGGGTCAGGACTATATGACTGTGACAGCCCACTGGGTAGATGTATGGACTCCCGCCGCAAGAACAGCAGCGGCGGCACCAGTAGCAGCATCTCGCAAACGCCAACTCTTTCCTAGGCAGGCTACGCTTTGTATCACCGGTTTCCAGAATACGCACACAGCTGAAAACCTCTTACGGCAACTGAGGAAGATCATCGCGGAATGGCTTACCCCAATTGGACTCTCCTGTGGATTTGTGGCATCGGACAACGCCAGCAATATTGTGTGTGCATTAAATATGGGCCAATTCCAGCACGTCCCATGTTTTGCACATACCTTGAATTTGGTGGTGCAGAATTTTTTTAAAAACGACAGGGGCGTGCAAGAGATGCTGTCGGTGGCCAGAAGAATTGCGGGACACTTTCGGCGTACAGGCACCACGTACAGAAAACTGGAGCACCACCAAAAACTACTGAACCTGCCCTGCCATCATCTGAAGCAAGAAGTGGTAACGAGGTGGAATTCAACCCTGTATATGCTTCAGAGGTTGGAGGAGCAGCAAAAGGCCATTCAAGCCTATACAATTGAGCACGATATAGGAGGTGGGATGCACCTGTCTCAAGCGCAGTGGAGAATGATTTCAACGTTGTGCAAGGTTCTGATGCCCTTTGAACTTGCCACACGTGAAGTCAGTTCAGACACTGCCAGCCTGAGTCAGGTCATTCCCCTCATCAGGCTTTTGCAGAAGAAGCTGGAGACATTGAAGGAGGAGCTAACACGGAGCGATTCCGCTAGGCATGTGGGACTTGTGGATGGAGCCCTTAATTCGCTTAACAAGGATTCACGGGTGGTCAATCTGTTGAAATCAGAGCACTACATTTTGGCCACCGTGCTCGATCCTAGATTTAAAGCCTACCTTGGATCTCTCTTTCCGGCAGACACAAGTCTGCTGGGGTTCAAACACCTGCTGGTGAGTAAATTGTCAAGTCAAGCGGAACGCGACCTGTCAACAACATCTCCTCCTTCACATTCTCCCGCAACTGGGGGTGCGAGGAAAAGGCTCAGAATTCCGAGCCCACCCGCTGGCGGTGATGCAGGGCAGTCTGGAGCGACTGCTGATGCTGACATCTGGTCCGGACTGAAGGACCTGACAACGATTACGGACATGTCGTCTACTGTCACTGCATATGATTCTCTCACCATTGAAAGAATGGTGGAGGATTATATGAGTGACCGCATCCAAGTAGGCACGTCACACAGTCCGTACTTATACTGGCAGGAAAAAGAGGCAATTTGGAGGCCCTTGCACAAACTGGCTTTATTCTACCTAAGTTGCCCTCCCACAAGTGTGTACTCCGAAAGAGTGTTTAGTGCCGCCGCTCACCTTGTCAGCAATCGGCGTACGAGGTTACATCCAGAAAATGTGGAGAAGATGATGTTCATTAAAATGAATTATAATCAATTCCTCCGTGGAGACATTGACCAGCAGCAATTGCCTCCACAAAGTACACAGGGAGCTGAGATGGTGGATTCCAGTGGGGACGAATTGATAATCTGTGAGGAGGGGGATGTACACGGTGATATATCGGAGGATGATGATGAGGTGGACATCTTGCCTCTGTAGAGCCAGTTTGTGCAAGGAGAGATTAATTGCTTCTTTTTTGGTGGGGGTCCAAACCAACCCGTCATATCAGTCACAGTCGTGTGGCAGACCCTGTCACTGAAATGATGGGTTGGTTAAAGTGTGCATGTCCTGTTTATACAACATAAGGGTGGGTGGGAGGGCCCAAGGACAATTCCATCTTGCACCTCTTTTTTCTTTTCTTTTACTTTGCGTCATGTGCTGTTTGGGGAGGGTTTTTTGGAAGGGACATCCTGCGTGACACTGCAGTGCCACTCCTAGATGGGCCCGGTGTTTGTGTCGGCCACTAGGGTCGCTTATCTTACTCACACAGTCAGCTACCTCATTGCGCCTCTTTTTTTCTTTGCGTCATGTGCTGTTTGGGGAGGGTTTTTTGGAAGGGACATCCTGCGTGACACTGCAGTGCCACTCCTAGATGGGCCCGGTGTTTGTGTCGGCCACTAGGGTCGCTTATCTTACTCACACAGTCAGCTACCTCATTGCGCCTCTTTTTTTCTTTGCGTCATGTGCTGTTTGGGGAGGGTTTTTTGGAAGGGACATCCTGCGTGACACTGCAGTGCCACTCCTAGATGGGCCCGGTGTTTGTGTCGGCCACTAGGGTCGCTTATCTTACTCACACAGCTACCTCATTGCGCCTCTTTTTTTCTTTGCGTCATGTGCTGTTTGGGGAGGGTTTTTTGGAAGGGACATCCTGCGTGACACTGCAGTGCCACTCCTAGATGGGCCCGGTGTTTGTGTCGGCCACTAGGGTCGCTAATCTTACTCACACAGCTACCTCATTGCGCCTCTTTTTTTCTTTGCGTCATGTGCTGTTTGGGGAGGGTTTTTTGGAAGGGCCATCCTGCGTGACACTGCAGTGCCACTCCTAGATGGGCCCGGTGTTTGTGTCGGCCACTAGGGTCGCTTATCTTACTCACACAGCGACCTCGGTGCAAATTTTAGGACTAAAAATAATATTGTGAGGTGTGAGGTATTCAGAATAGACTGAAAATGAGTGGAAATTATGGTTTTTGAGGTTAATAATACTTTGGGATCAAAATGACCGCCAAATTCTATGATTTAAGCTGTTTTTTAGGTTTTTTGGAAAAAAACACCCGAATCCAAAACACACCCGAATCCGACAAAAAAAATTCGGTGAGGTTTTGCCAAAACGCGGTCGAACCCAAAACACGGCCGCGGAACCGAACCCAAAACCAAAACACAAAACCCGAAAAATTTCCGGCGCTCATCTCTAGTATTTACATTACAGTCCTTATCATCTCTCAGACGAGCAGCCTGCTCAGCACCCCCAATCTCCTGGACAGCTGCAATGGCTAAGCCTCTCTCTGAAGAAACCTCAAAGAACAGTAAGTGTATTATAAAACGATGTCATGTTAATGCAGCTCCTAATAGTGCAGCTTGTATAACATGGAATATATATGGAAACCTGAAACATGAAGAAATGGTGGTAAAGAAACCCCTAATAGGAGCTCAAATACAAATGCAGTGTTAATAATCAAAATGATTAAAATGATTAGTTGCTAAATAAAAAATACAATAACATTAACACATACATAAACACATATATATGATCGGAAAATCATACGATTAAATATACTGTAGCTGTGTTTCTGTATTATGTTATTGTAGTTTTAGATTACTGTTTTCTAACAACCAAATAAAAGTAATAATTTTGCACACGGGGAGAGAGGATTCTTTTGTCATCATTCCCCTCCCTCCTCTCAACCTATCCAGGCTTTAGCAGTCCAGTGAGACCCTGCTCTCTGCTGCATACTCCTCACAGGTATCTCTAACTCCAACCCTCATAATAGGGCAGATGTATTAACCTGGAGACGGCATAAAGAAGTGATAAACCAGTGATATGTGCAAGGTGATGAAGGCACCAGCCAATCATATCCTAACTGTTAATTTACATATTGGAGCTGATTGGCTGGTGCATTTATCACCTTGCACATATCACTGGTTTATCACTTCCTTATGCCTCCTCCAGGTTAATACATCTGCCCCAATGTTACTGTCCACAGCTGAGTTTTTAAACTTCCCGGCTCATGCCCAGTGTTTTACCTTTATAGCCGGCTCTGCTGCATTAATCCCTTCACTGCCATAATCGCAGAAGAACTGGCGGTCAGTCATCAAAAAAAGAGAGTAGCTTTAATCCTTCAAATAAATCCTACTTGCAACATTCTGGATATACTACTGTGGGGAATTGAACAAAGGAACTTGATTCTTTAATCAGTTCAAATGAAAATGGAGTAGAGAACATGAATGCACTTTCAGCCGAAACACAGTCACTATAGGAGAAATGGGTTGCTATACTTGTTGCTGATATTCTTTAAAAACCCTGTGATATCAATAGTACGAGACCAAAGAGAACCTGGATAAATGTGAAGAGGCAGAGATAGCTCTGAAGATTAATGTTTCATTCATTGTGCTATAATGTTACAGTAGATCAGAATTTTCAAGCTATGGATGCTGTTCTTTGTTTTCTGTTATATTTTTAATTGTGGTCTGTGTCCTAGGGTGAGGATGTGGTTACAATTTTTGGTGCACATCACACTTTTATTCCCTATGATGACTACTCATAGCGTAATACAATTTGTACTACTTACTGTAACATACAGGACCCCCACCCAAAGCTCCCCCTGATACAGCTCAAACGTCATCATGAAATACTTTCTCTCATGTCCACTTAAATCTGTCTCTGATTTTTATTAAGGAAGAGATGTATTAAGCAGTGATACAAGTGGAGAAGTTGCCCATGACAACCAATCAGCATTGATGTAACATTTATAATTTGCATAGTACAGAACAGAAGTATACATAGCAGCTGATTGGTTGCCATGGGCAACTTCTCCACTGGCTCACTTCTCCACTTTTATCACTGTTTAGTACATGCCCCCCTTTATGCTGTCCCACTCACATCTGATACCCTTCTCACTGGGTACAACCTGCTACTCATACTACTCTCACTTGATGCAACTTGTGCTATGGCTACAATCTTCCCTTTTGGGGCAGTCACAGCACTGACCTTTCCTTTTGTAACAAACAGTCACCTCCACGCCTATTGCTCTGAAGTCTGCACCTTTGTGGCCAGAGCCGGCCCTAACCAATATGATACCCTAGGCAAGATTTTGTCTGGTGACTCCTTGTCAGTGCTGCACGTATGGCAGTATTGCATACCAGTAAGAAACTTCCAGCTTGTACGCAGTACCACCTGGCCGTCCACCATACTTGCACCCACTGCTTTGTGAGGGGAGCAGTGCGCAGCAAGCGCTTCTCCTGCCCCTCAGTGCTCAGTCCGGTCTCCGGAGTCCGGCGGCGGCAGGTATCTCATCAGAGGCGCCAGTCCATTAGCCAATCACAGCTCCTGGCCCGGCAGCCGCAGCTCCTGATTGGCTGCCAGTCCACGAGCTCTGATTGGCTAATGGACCGGCGCCTCAGTTGAGATACCTGCTGCCGCCGCCAGACTCCAGGGACCGGACTGAGCACTGAGGGGCAGGAGAGGCGCTCACTGCGCTCTCCTCCCCTCACAAAACAGCAATAACAACAACAACAATGGGGTGAGCGGGGGAGGTGCACTGTAGTGGCATGTATGAAACTGTGGGGGCATTTGCGTATCTGGCACTGTGGGTTGGGGGCATATCTGGCACTGTTAGTGGTGGGCATATATGGCACTGTGGGTGGGGGCATTTGTGTATCTGGCACTGTGGGTTGCGGGCATATCTGGCACTGTGGGTGGGGGCATTTGTGTATCTGGCACTTTGGGTGAGGGCATTTGTGTATCTGGCACTGTGGGGGCATTTGTGTATCTGGCACTTTGGTGGCATTTGTGTATCTGGCACTGTATGAGCGTATTAGGCACTGTGGGGGTATATCTGACACTGTGAGGGCATTTGCGTATCTGGCACTGTGGGTTGGGGGCATATCTGGCACTGTGGGTGGTGGGCATATCTGGCACTGTGAGTGGTGGCATTTGTGTATCTGGCACTGCGGGGAAGGGGAATGGCCACACAATAATACCCCCAGTTGAAATTACGTCACACAGTACTGCAACTTTTTTCACATTATATCATGCAATAGTGTCTTTTATTCACGTTACATCACACAGTAGTACCATGTTACTCCTCACAGTAGTGCCCCTTATTCACATTACACCACATCATATTGCTCTTTATTCACATTAGACCACACCGCGATGCCCTTTCTATACGTTTCGCCACCAAGTACTGTAGTACACCTTATAATAATGCTGCACATTAGAAATGCATTTTGTATGCAGATAGAGCCGCAGTCACACACAGAATATAGGCATGCTGCTTATCATTTTAATCAGCAGAAGCTGCTTGTGCCCCTAGGCATTTGCCTAGTTTGCATATGCCTAGGACGGGTTTTGTTTGTGGCGTCACTCCATGTTCTGTTCTTTATATATGCTTTACTTTCCCCAATCTCCAGCACTGCTTGCACTGTGATGCCATACAAATAGGTATGATGATGATGGTGACGATGATCACATTTAAATTGACTTCTAAAACACCTGAAGACCCAATATACTATCAGGTCCACTCCATTTACTAATCTCGATATCTATACTGCAACTTGAGGGAATACTGTATATGGAGAGAAGTGCATTGCTCTAGATATTTTTGCACCCTGCTTATGTATGCTTGCAAAGGATAATGGCCCCTCAGAAAATTACAAACAATGTCTAGACAATTTTGTAATAACCTCTAATGAGCATAAATTTGCTCAAAAACACAGATTTAGCAACCCGATAAGAGAGTTCATTGTTATCAATTCCTGGAACATAAAGCACAGTACAAAATTTTTGTTGCTGATTCATATGGATCCAAATAGATGTCCATGTTATTCCTATGAGGTACTAAATGAAAGTCGAGGAAGAGGAGGCTACAAGATTGGTGGGGACTGTGGGAGTAGAGGAAATCCGCGCACTGGTAGTTGCTAAGGGTCTATAGTTTTACCATCTGCCCTGGATCCCGTGATTTCTAATAGTGAACCTTAATGTGATGGTTGCTTCCCGGCTTCATGGGTTTGATATCTCAATAATAATAAAAAAGAATTCTATGATTGAAAAAAACGTTTGTGGAAAAATAGCTAATAATTTCTTTCTGGGTATTTTATTTAATTTACAGCTCAATCATAATTATCTGATCTTGCAGCGTACCTAAAAGGATTCATGATAGTTGACTTGAGCACACATTCTATTTACGCAGCCAAGAGCAAAGAGACCGTTTATTTTTAGCTGCACATGTGACTTTAAGCTTTTCTTTTCATTTCAAATTAAGCAATTAGCAAACAAACACTGAAACACAAACATTCCATTTACAGCTTTGAGAGTAGGAAAAAGAATGAACACTGGAGTGATTCAGACCTGATCGTAGACGTGCTAAATTTAGCACATCTACGATCAGCTTCCCTGACATGCGGGGGACGCACAGCACAGGGCTAGTCCGCCCCGCATGTCAGCCCCATTAACCCCCCACACACACACCCGCAGAAGTACAAAAGCATTGCACAGCGGCAATGCTTTTGTACTTCAGGAGTAGCTCCCTACCAGCGCCGCTCCTGCGCGCTGGCAGGGAGCTACTCGTTGCTGCCGGGTCGCAGTGGCTGCGTGTGATGTCAAGCAGCCACCACGGCCCTCTCACACAACAGTCCGGGCACGCCTGCGTTGCCTGGACCACGCCCCTTAAATGCCAGATAAATGCTGCCGGCCCGCACCCTACCGCCCAGCAACTGCCTCCGCGTGTCAATCAGGCAGAAGCGATTGCTGGGCTACGACAGCTGCCATATCCGGCTCCGGCGCATGCGCAATTCAGACCTCATCGAGGTCTGAATCAGCCCCATTGTACAATGCAGCTCCTATTTTTACCTGTTCAAACAATGTGATCCAAAGGGATGTCGTCAACAGGTTGACAATAACATAATCAACATTCAGAAAATCAACACCATAGTGTTGACAGTTATGATGTCAGCATTGTTAATATGTCCACATATAACATGCTGGCGTGTCAACACATGAAATGTCAACATTGCCAGAATCTCGACATTATTAGGAGTAGGCTGCGTGAGGAGGTTAAGGTTAGGCTGCTTGGGGGTTGGTGTTAGACACTAATGGGAGTGTGAGGATTAGGGGTAGGGACAGTGGAGAAATACTTACTGGAATGCTGTAGGATCAGAGGTCTGAGACGGAAGTGACAGTTACATGACTGCAAGGACACAGAAGACGGGACGATATGTCAACATTCTAATAAGTCAACATTGCATCACTGTCTACATAATGAATGCCAGCATGGCCAACGTCAAAATCATGGCCACATCGACATTAGATAAGATGAATGTCATCTTTAAGACTGTCAGATGTCATACCCAACCCGATCCAAACTTTAATAGGCCTGCACAATTTTAAATATGCAGAACTATAAACATTTAAAACATCTCCATGACATATTAGAGTTGAAATAAAGAAATTACAAGTACATAATATATACCTATATTTGGTCTTTAAGAAGGGTTCCATTTAAAATCATGTTCAAATTAACAGATAATACAATTACTAGCAAAATCAGTGCTATATTCCTGCAGGAACGCACAGGAAAGCGGTCCAGGAAGATCGCATTAACAATGACGTAGTCTAGAACGGCATTCCCAACCCTGGTGACAGTAGGTACAGAAATGTGACATCAGCCGAATTTCCCTTGCGCAGATTTAGAGTTAACACTGGCTACTATGAGCACATTGGGAAAAAGGTGTTGGTGAATAGGATGGCTACACGAATCTGAGCCATGCATGGCCTGAGGACAGCTGAGAGGATCTGGAGGTGAATGGCTGAAGCCTGTGACCAGTGAATTAAATGTACCATTAAAAAAACTGATCAACTTCACAAAGGGTGATTGATTATGGTAAAAGTGCCATGTGTAGTGGTATGAGGATGCATGTGGGGATGACAGACCGGCATGCAAAGTGGTAGAATTACAGTATTCATATTATTGCTACTCATCCACCCTTGTTATTTGAAGAAATAAAATTGCTCTCTACCCATTCACAAAAATTGTGAATAGAGGCCAGTGACTCATCTGCAGGTGACCAAGTGGTCTTATTGGCTACTTGTATTTACTAAGCCCAGGTAGACATTCCTGTCACTGCTCATTATAGGAGTTGTACCTTGAGTTCCTGTGGATAGTTTCTGGGTCTGGCTGGACCATGCCTACATTTATATTATAAGGTATGACATTTGCCTGCGCTTGGGCCACAGCTGTATTTCTCTAAAATTCCAATGGGCTGTCCTCAGCTTTGCAGAAACCTGATTTACCAAGCCTGCCTGTATTAAGCTAGTTGCTGCTTTCTCTGGTCTCCCATCTGTTCCTGTGCTTACACAGAATATGAGGAAGTTTTCCAGAAAGCTGTTCACATTGTAGCACCCACATCATATGTTAAGGGTCCTACACATTCGGCGATCCGCCGCTGAGCTGCCCGACGGCGGATACGGCCGACGGGCAACCCGGCAGTGGGAGGGGGAGGTGACAGGGGGAGTAAAGTTTCTTCACTCCCCCCGTCACCCGGCACCATAGCAATGCATGCTAATATGGATGAGATTGTTCATATTGGCCTGCATGCATAAGTGACGGGGCACCAACGATTAACGAGCGTGGGGCCGTGCATCGTTAACTGTTGGTGTCTACACACTGCACGATATGAACGAGTTCTCATTCATTAATGAACGAGAATGTTCATGTCGTGCAGTGAGATCTGCCAGTGTGTAGGGTCCTTTACAGATATGTACTCATACATCATTGCTGCAGTTGCGCCAAACAGTCCTTCTTGGCGTGCCAGGTCCCAGGAGACTCTGCTAGTGCCGGGCGCCTTTTTTAAGTGCTATAATGTAGCAGCTGCGCTTTTTTCCAAGTTCTGATGTGCTTCGTATACAGCCTTAGTCGCACACACCAATCTCAGTCTTAGAACGTGTACTCGTGATATCATAAGTTTACTTGACTTTCTTTGACCAACCTTGTAAATGGCACCTGTAATTAGTCTATAACCATTTTGTGGCCTAGGCATGCACTATAGAGAAATTCCCTGTATTTTTGCTTACACTTACTATGCTTCATGGTTCTGTGCAGTACAGTATAGATATACTGTCATGTAGTGGTAAATTATTCATGGTTAATTAATACACTCAACAATAAAATACAGATTACAGAAATATAATGTAATAGAACAGCTGTTACTGATCCCACAACACTGAAACTACTCATACTAAGTACTTTATAACTGTGTAACGTCAATGTGTCACAATTGTTAAGCAAAAGCTTAAAAATGTTAATAGAGCATAAAATAAATCCCGGTTCAGGGTGTAGCCTCCCGCTGCTAATTAAAGCTAATTAACCCCCCATGCCCTTTCTCCCACCACAATGCAGTATGGTCGGGCTTACTTGGTTATAACCTGAATGTACAGCGATTAGATGCAGTTTCTGCTGGCGGCCACCAGGAGGAGTGCATACGATAGCTGGAGTGAAGTGTCCAGTATTTGGTATTATAGGACTCCGGGAACATGGTTGCCACCCTCCTACATTGAGGACAGTACTTACACTTGCCTACAGATATCCTTGCTCTCTGTTGCTCATTAGGGGCTATGGTTATGGTTGATGCTAGATTCAAGTGGCCTAAGGGACCATTTAACGTAAGGGGGAGGAGCCATGACACAAGGGGGAGGAGCTAGGCCAGCGGGATAGTTCCTCTACTATCCACGCCACTAACTATTACCTTTGGTAATCAGGTAGCAAGCGAAGCCGAGCAGAGCGAGCCACTGGGACAGAAGTGTGGCGAGCGAAGCGAGCCCGCGAGGGTACTATTCGGGTACCCTGTTCAGCCGTAGCTCCTCCCCCTGGGGATGTGTCTCCGCCCCTAATGACATCAGAAGGTTCCTTCTCCCACTCCGATTTAGAACCAACCCTATGGTTATGGCCATAGATGCTATGCTAGATGTACTATATAGTTGAGTATGTATGCCTGGCACTATGGGTATAAGGGGTGAATGCTGGGCAGTCTATGGGTATGGGGGGTGTTTGCTGGACAGAGTGTTGGTATGGAGGCAGGGGGATGTAAGCTGGGCACTGTATGGGTATGAGAGGGTGCATGCTGGACAATGTATGGATAGGAGGGGGTGTATGCTGGACACAGTATCTGGTATGGGGGGTGTATTAAGGACATAGTGTGGGTATGAAAGGTACATGCTGGACACTGTATGGGTAAGGGGCATATTTTCCTGATGCAGAAGACTCCTGGGTTCAGTGGAGAGACTAACACTACTCTAGAAAGTTCATTAAAAAAAAAACAGATTCCTTGCCCAACAGATCTATCAATATCAGTAGCCATGTCTTCATTTTAGTGCAATAATTTTTACCTGCCACTCCTAAGTGGCAACAGACACGCCCATAGGTGGAGTTAGACACACCCTTTGGGCAGAGCATGATATGCCCTCGCAAAGGAGTGCAGCACTTAGTGCAGCACATTCCAATACTGATTAATCTCCTTGAAACTAGTATTCAAAAGTAGGCAAACATGGTGTATATACATAATATAATACCTTCATCTTGTAAGATACAGTAGCTCAAATAGCCTGGTAAAACCAGATGGGGAGCATTTGCATTCAGCCCATGGCTGCCTCACCATCCCTGAATTATACTCATTGTTCATATTGCCTTCTGATTAATAGACTTACCATAATATCCCTGGTGCACTTATGAACTACACAGGTTTTGTGGCTGATTAAAACCAGGTGAAATTCAGACTTGAATTAAGCCAGCCACAGAACCTGTGTAATTCTTGCGTGTCCCCGTTTAAAGGGATAGTATGGTAAGCCTACTCATTACTCCTCTCTTATACCCCTTTCACACCGCCGCAATAACCAGGATCATTGCTGGGTTAACCCGTATCGCGGCTCGTTGTAAAAGAGTCAACCCAGGTTCAGTGACCCGGGAATCTAACCTGTTTAGCTTGCAGGGATGGTCATGGGAAGAACTCGGGTTAGGTGGCAGTGTGAACAGGTAATCTGACTCAGGTCCCGTTCAAAGCATTGGGAGAGCCGCATCCCAGGCACAAGGAGATGATGTCATCTCCAAGCTCCAGCACTACACCCAAGTGCAGTATAAATGGCACCAACCAGGGTCAAAACCACTGTATGAAAGGGATCTGTTCGAGGTCTGGCCTGTATTGGAAGGAACTGTATTCAAATCCCGGGTCAAACCAAGGTCTTTCGTGTAAAAGGAGTATTAGTAACACTCATCAACTTGATTCCTATTTTTAGTTGTAACATCGTAAACCTGTCTCCAGAAAATAAATACTCATATATCCTACAACTACAGTAGCTTTTTTATCTCTCTCCTCCTGCTAATATTATTGGTGATATATTGGCAAATCCTGTTCTCCTACATGTCACATACACAGTGTTGCCGAGAGGGGGCTACTCTATGCCCAGGACGGTTGAAGAGGCCCAGTGGGGGCATGGGTCCTGCTGCCCCACCCACCCCCTCCTCCCCATCACCAATACAGACAGTGGTACTTAAGTTCAGGCAGGGAGAGAGAGGGCTGACTTGCTGCTGCTGCAGCCTCTCTCCCCAGCCCAGCACACTGCAACGCACCTGTGTGCTGGGCTGGGGAGAGACAGAGGCAGAAGCATTCAGTCCTCTCTCACTGTGTGATGTGCAGATGGAAGCACTCGCACCCACCCGCCCACTAGATCTGATACTGCACCACAGATCTGATACTGCCCCCCATGTGGCAGCCACATCACTATAATTTTTTACATTATTTATGAGGGGGTCTGGCCACACCTACCCTGTTGGCTACTCTCCCCTCCCGAGTACCGGGCCCAGCAACGCTATCAGCACCCCTGCACATACATAAATATTATATAGCATTGTGATGAGAAAAAAGCAGTCAGTAACATCAGTCCCTGACCCAGTGGAACTTACAATCTATTTTCCACATGACAAGGACCCACATACACACTAGAGTTAATTTTTAATGATCGACTTTCAGAGATCTTGGATAACTGGACCTCACCTTATGCAACTTTTGATTGTTTTTTGGGGTTTTAGTTTTTTAAAGAACTTGTTGTCATGTCTAGAATACAGCATTAGACTTCATGTGCTGTCTATTCCACCTGACATGTTACATTCTGCTATAGAGAATCCTGTTCATCATATGAAAACTGATGTTGACCACAATGGAGGACACACTGAACAATTGTAATACTATTCAAGAGATTTGTTCTGTAATAGCACCTCCTAAATGACAACTGTATTATTTTAGCTGAAGATGGCAAAAGCCTATAGTAGCCTAAGGGCTCTGGTATACTAAAAAGAGACGTTTATCTATAGAGGCCTCCTCCACATCCCTATTCATTGGCTCCTGATGACACATGCACAGGCTGACGGCTGTGCATGGCATTAGCCTCGGAGGACTCAAACTAGGATGCAGAGTGATAGCATTAGCTTCCACCCTACTGCCATCTCTTCACCAGGAAAGGCTTTTATCATAACCTGTCTCCCAGCAAGAGAATGATGCTAACTTCATGTGAAAATAAAATAATAACGCGGATTTGTGATCAGTCTGTCCCTAAACAGTTTTCATAGAAACATAAGGATATGCCAAACCAGTGCTGCAAAGCAATGCATTATTTTGACCATTATTTTGATTGTGACATGCCAGGACTCATGTCAATGCATACTGTACTTGCCCACTTTCCTGGAATGGCCGGGAGGCTCCCGACCGGCAACCCGGAAAAGGGGGAAAATCTCCTGCAACTTGGTGGCACCCCCTGCTTACCTTCGCAGCCACCTGTACCCGCCCGCAGCGAGAGGAAAGGTGGATGGGTTGATTACGTAATTCACATAGTGGGGATGGGGCTGCAATTTGAGACACATTTGCGTCTCAACGCCCCTGGTGAGCCGATCCTGCCGGAGGGAGCAGCTAGATAGTCGGCAAGTATGTGTCAGTGCTTGCTATGTCTATATGTATATATATATGTATATATACAGTATATATGTATATATATATATATATATATATATGTGTGTATACATCTACAAGCCGCCAGCATCACTTATCTATAAAAGGCCTATGCTTAGGCTTAATGTTAGGAAACACACTCATCTGCAGACAAGCCAAGAATAAAACACCCGGGCAACTTCAATACACAAATGTCTTTTTTTTTACTGTCCTTCCCTTTGGTGACACCTTCAAACACAGTTACCTTTGATTTCAGCATTAAATGAGGACAATAATAAACTGAGTAGTATACCTATTAATCTTAGCTGCTGTCATAACATTTAAAATGAATCTTCACAGCAAAGGTCAGCAAGAGCCATACAGTTACCGGTCTGCAAAAGGAAATGTCGTAGACAAATTCACTGAACTAGTATAAGTGACTCATTGCCCCTAATAAATTCCCTGTATTGTGATCTTTCATGTCAACAAGTACATCAACTGGGCTTCACAGATGAGGCACAGTACAGCGTGTTCCGAAATTACCTACTTAAGAAATCAGAGATAGTCACAATCTAAGGATGAAACATCCATCCGAAGTCTTAGCAATTTACTCCAGGCGGCATTTGTCAATGTACACTTTAACTTTCTACTACAAAGCAGGAGACAAAATGTGATGAAGTATTAATGACATTCATTTTTAATCATGACATTTATTAAGAAAACACTGGAAAGTACATCAGATTAATTATTTACAAACTATTTTTTCTTTATACCTCTAAATTTAATTTTCAGTTATTTTTTTCTTCTTCAGGTAATGGATGTGTTTATGATATGATATGGCTTAGTATAAAACATTAATGCATTCTTTATGCTGTACAAGAGTCTTTTACCACATTATATATTGCAGGATAGGGGGATTTATAATATTATCATTAATAAACTTGCTGGTTCCAAAATATAAAATTGCCCATGTTCCAGATGTTATATTGTTGTCTTCTATATATCACCTGCAGTAGATCCTGGATCCACACCTCCAATTTCATAAACCCTGGGGTATATTTACTAACATTCGTAATTCTCCCGATTTGGTGGGAGAATAATCACGAATGACATCGAAAGTGTAAAACTGCAACTTTTTGAATTTATTACGACTAATTTACTAAGCTGTCGTATTCTGCATTTTCTTTTGTTCCGATGTCGATGTCATTCGTGTGTTTTTTTTAGTTTTTTTACGGCAGTGATTAGCAAAACACTGCCGACTTTTTCTAAATGAATCTCGGCCGGATCTGTGTGATCCGTGCTGGGGTTCATTTTTTTTTTTTTTTTTTTAAATAAGCACTGTAAAACTGTAAAAAAAATGGCGTGGGGTCCCCCCTCCTAAGCATAACCAGCCTCGGGCTCTTTGAGCCGATCCTGGTTGCAGAAATATGGGGGAAAAAATGACAGGGGTTCCCCCATATTTAAGCAACCAGCATCGGGCTCTGCGCCTGGTCCTGGTTCCAAAAATATGGGGGACAAAAAGCGTAGGGGTCCCCCGTATTTTTAAAACCAGCACCGGGCTCCACTAGCTGGACAGATAATGCCACAGCCGGGGGTCACTTTTATATAGTGCCCTGCGGCCGTGGCATCAAATATCCAACTAGTCACCCCTGGCCGGGGTACCCTGGGGGAGTGGGGACCCCTTCAATCAAGGGGTCCCCCCCCCAGCCACCCAAGGGCCAGGGGTGAAGCCCGAGGCTGTCCCCCCCATCCAATGGGCTGCGGATGGGGGGCTGATAGCCTTTTTGTAAAAGTGTAAGATATTGTTTTTAGTAGCAGTACTACAAGGCCCAGCAAGCCTCCCCCGCATGCTGGTACTTGGAGAACCACAAGTACCAGCATGCGGCGGAAAAAGGGGCCCACTGGAACCTGTAGTACTACTACTAAAAAAATACCCAAAAAAAGACAATACACACACACCTTGAAAGTAAAGTTTTATTACATCCATCCACACAAACATACATACATACTTACCTTATGTTCACACGCAGGTCGGTCCTCTTGTCCAGTAGAATCCATGGGGTACCTGTTGAATAAATTATACTCACCAGATCCAGGGTACCAGGCTCCTCGGATAATCCTTTTGTAATCCACGTACTTGATTAAAAAAATAAAACGGAGACCCGAGCCACGCACTGAAAGGGGACCCATGTTTTCACATGGGTCCCCTTTCCCCGAATGCCAGAAACCCACTCTGACTTCTGTCTAAGTGGGTTTCTTCAGCCAATCAGGGAGCGCCACGTTGTGGCACCCTCCTGATCGGCTGTGTGCTCCTGTACTGACTGACAGGCGGCACACGGCAGTGTTACAATGTAGCGCCTATGCGCTCCATTGTAACCAATGGTGGGAACTTTCTGCTCAGCGGTTGACCGAAAGTGACCTCACCGCTGAGCAGAAAGTTCCCACCATTGGTTACAATGGAGCGCATAGGCGCTACATTGTAACACTGCCGCGTGCTGCCTGTCAGTCAGTACAGGAGCACACAGCCGATCAGGAGGGTGCCACAACGTGGCGCTCCCTGATTGGCTGAAGAAACCCACTTAGACAGAAGTCAGAGTGGGTTTCTGGCATTCGGGGAAAGGGGACCCATGTGAAAACATGGGTCCCCTTTCAGTGCGTGGCTCGGGTCTCCGTTTTATTTTTTTAATCAAGTACGTGGATTACAAAAGGATTATCCGAGGAGCCTGGTACCCTGGATCTGGTGAGTATAATTTATTCAACAGGTACCCCATGGATTCTACTGGACAAGAGGACCGACCTACGTGTGAACATAAGGTAAGTATGTATGTATGTTTGTGTGGATGGATGTAATAAAACTTTACTTTCAAGGTGTGTGTATTGTCTTTTTTTGGGTATTTTTTTAGTAGTAGTACTACAGGTACCAGCGGGCCCGTTTTTCCGCCGCATGCTGGTACATGTGGTTCTCCAAGTACCATCATGCGGGGGAGGCTTGCTGGGCCTTGTAGTACTGCTACTAAAAACAATATCTTACACTTTTACAAAAAGGCTATCAGCCCCCCATCCGCAGCCCATTGGATGGGGGGGACAGCCTCGGGCTTCACCCCTGGCCCTTGGGTGGCTGGGGGGGGACCCCTTGATTGAAGGGGTCCCCACTCCCCCAGGGTACCCCGGCCAGGGGTGACTAGTTGGATATTTGATGCCACGGCCGCAGGGCACTGTATAAAAGTGACCCCCGGCTGTGGCATTATCTGTCCAGCTAGTGGAGCCCGGTGCTGGTTTTAAAAATACGGGGGACCCCTACGCTTTTTGTCCCCCGTATTTTTGGAACCAGGACCAGGCGCAGAGCCCGATGCTGGTTGCTTAAATATGGGGGAACCCCTGTCATTTTCTTTCCCATATTTCTGCAACCAGGATCGGCTCAAAGAGCCCGAGGCTGGTTATGCTTAGGAGGGGGGACCCCACGCAATTTTTTTTCAAAAAATTAACACTTTTCCACCCCTTCCCACTGATATACATGCACGGATCTCATGGATCCGTGCATGCCTATCCAATCACGGCTCAAAAAAGCAGGTCTGTTTTTTTTTAGCACTTTTTTACGAGTTGTATTTTTTCACGGCAGTGTTTTTTTTTTTTTTGCTTTGCACTTCTTAGTAAATGACCGAGATTCATACTTAAACAGCCGCGTTTTGACCGATGGTGTATTCATTCGTATTTTTTTTGTTGGACTTCAAAAAAAATACGAATGCCCTCATCACTGCCAAGATTTGAGTTTAGTAAATGACCGAGATGACACTTTGAAGAAAAAACGGCATCTCGGTCAAAATCGGGACCTTAGTAAATATACCCCCCTGACTTGTGGTGGCAGAAAATTGGGCTGTCCCAAAAAATGTAGGACTGTTGAGAGGTTTAAAATCAAGGGCCTGGTTCAGAGGTGGACATAGTTGCAGCCAAGACTGTGTCTGTATGCTATGGCGCAGCCGATGGTTTTCCTACTGAGACGCCGACCATCGGCGGTGCTAATATGGCACTGTAACATAGTAACATAATAACTAAGGTTGAAAAAAGGCAATTGTCCATCGAGTTCAACCTATTTGTGGTCTCCTATGCAGTCTTATTATAGGACTAGTTATTTTTATGTTAGGACTAGTTATATTAACTATAATGCGTGGCTACGCACCATAACCCTGAATATCTTTATCCAATAAGAATTTATCTAACCCATTCTTAAAGGTGTTTACTTAGTCCGCAGTTACTACTCTCTCAGGCAGGGAATTCCAAACACGTATTGTCCTTACTGTGAAAAAACCTTTTCGCCTCAATGTGCGGAAACTCCTCTCCTCTAACCTAAGCGAGTGACCAGGTGTCCTCTGTGCTGATCTTATAGAAAACAGGTCCCTACCAAGCTCTGTGTATTGACCCTTATATATTTGTAGATGTTGATCATGTCTCCTCTTAGTCTCCTCTTTTCTAATGTAAACATGCCTAGCCTTGCAAGCCTTTCCTCGTATTCTAGCGTCTCCATGCCCTTGATTAGTTTGGTCGACCTCATCTGAACCTTTTCTAGCTCCAGGATATCCTTTTTGTAATATGGTGCCCAAAATTGCACACAGTATTCAAGATGAGACCTCACTAGTGATTTATATAATGGGAGTATAATACTCTCGTCCCTTGCATCAATTCCCCGTTTTATGCATGCTAATATCTTATTAGCCTTCTTTGCTGCATACTGTGCGTATTAAGAATCACCATCGGAGATTGCACCAGCCAGGGGTATTTTTAAGAGATTCCCATGTGCAGTGTCTGTGCAGGCCCCCTCCTCTCAGGCAGCGAGCACATGTGCAGGTCTTCTGGAAAATGGCGCCTGCGGCTTGTTTTCAGGGACATCTCTATAATGCATGCGCAAGTTGAAAATGGCCAGGGATTTATGTCTACAGTGCTGGCTACCGCCATGGAACTACGGAGGGGTAAATATAATTACTGTATATGGGTGCAGCACCGCACAACTTGTACCCATTGTAGATACGCCTATGGCACCAGCCCTATAGAGACACAGAATCTCCGCATGAACATAATCCTTGGAAAGTCAATATTTTCACAGGTTATTTGCCTACATACAGGACCGTTCCTATCAGTATTGCACGGGGCACAGCCACAACCCCTGCTGACTGCTGCTGCCTGTGCTGTATCATGTCCCCACTCGACATCCCCTCGTACGTGAAATGACAGCTGCGTTGTGAAACCACAACGTCCTGTTGGGAGTGCACTGTTATTAAGGGATGCATCAGAGGAACGGACAGGTGCTTTTTTAGTGCTGGGCACTGCAGAAGTGAGGAGGTTCCCCTAGGGAACTACAACATGTTGCCCCAGGTTTATGATATACTAGTCACTGATATTCCTGATGCGACAAGCCATAAACATGTGTATTGTGTAGGTAAGCCATAAGCATGTGTATTGTGTAGGTGTAATTGTATGTGAAATTGGCTGCTTCCTTTCACTTTTCTTCATGACCACCTCCTGTAACCAGGGCCGTAACTAGGGGGGGGCTAAGGGGGCATGCGCCTCGGGTGCAGGATTTGAGGGGGCTCCAAGGAGTTACAGAGGAGCAGGGTTTTTTTAGTGTTTTTTTTACCGTCAGTGCTGTGCTGCTCCAGTGAGACAGCAGACAGCTCCCAGGGCAATGTATCTGACCCACCTGTCTGCGCGCAGCTGGCTCCGACGCTGTGCAAGTGAGCTCCAGTACCTGGGATCGCGCAAAATTACTGCCTTGCCCCAGGTGACGAAAATCCTAGTTTCGGCCCTGCTGTAACTATAGTATCAGAAAAAGCCTAGAGGGCAGCAAGATCATTCCAATAGATGTATATTTATTAGATGCTGTAGGGAAAAGGAATGTGTCATACACAGTGGAGGATGGTCACATGGAAATATAGAGTACATGTCAGGTTAGTGAGGGGGTACATATGACACTTATAATTACATATTTAAACATACAAATGTAAACAAATGATACACGTTGAGAACTGGCCAGTCCCTATATTTTAAAAATACTTAGCTATTCAAAAATAATCCGCTGTATAAAAATTTAATAGAAATAAAAATTAAATGTAAGAGTTCCTCGGTCCTCTTTGTAATCCTTTATATTCCCCCAAAGAAAATGGCAATTAGCTGTGGTCAGGGCTGGTGTTAGCTGTAGGTGAAGAGATAAAGTTGTGATACTAGTAGATGATATTAGTTTGTTAGCTCTGATAGCACCTACGTTTTACCGGCGGGGGTGCCTTGTCCAGAGTTCATGCTGTGGTGTGGTAGTGATAGGGTCTCTTCCTCCAGACCCAACAATATTGGTCGTGCCAGGGCCGAAACTAGGATATTTTGCTCCTGGGGCAAGCAGTAATTTGACGCCCCCCATCCACACACACACACACACACACACTTTGGAACATTGTCAAAAACACAGTAATAAACAGTTGGCAAAGTGACAATCAGCACCGTCAGGGAGATCCCCGCACACATTCCCACCAGTATACGTTGTCTACCTGAAAAACGCTCCATATCTGTGCTTAGTGTGCTGCATATATCTGTGCTCACACTGTGGGTACTGGGGACCACCAGTATATTATATAGGAGGAGTACAGTGCAGAGTTTTGCTGACCAGTGACCACCAGTATACGTTGTCTGCCTGAAAAACGCTCCATATCTGTGCTCAGTGTGCTGCATATATCTGTGCTCACACTGCTTTATTGTGGGTACTGGGGACCACCAGTATATTATATAGGAGGAGTACAGTGCAGAGTTTTGCTGACCAGTGACCACCAGTATATATAGCAGTACGGTACGGAAGGCCACTGCTCTACCTACCTCTGTGTCGTCAAGTATACTATCCATCTAGATTCTATACCTGTGGTGCATTTTAGTTTTGCAGATTGCTGACAGTGACCACCAGTATATATGGCAGTACGGTACGGAAGGCCACTGCTCTACCTACCTCTGTGTCGTCAAGTATACTATCCATCTAGATTCTATACCTGTGGTGCATTTTAGTTTTGCAGTTTGCTGACAGTGACCACCAGTATATATAGCAGTACGGTACGGAAGGCCACTGCTTTACCTACCTCTGTGTCGTCAAGTATACTATCCATCTAGATTCTATACCTGTGGTGCATTTTAGTTTTGCAGTTTGCTGACAGTGACCACCAGTATATACAGCAGTACGGTACGGAAGGCCACTGCTCTACCTACCTCTGTGTCGTCAAGTATACTATCCATCTAGATTCTATACCTGTGGTGCATTTTAGTTTTGCAGTTTGCTGACAGTGACCACCAGTATATATAGCAGTACGGTACGGAAGGCCACTGCTCTACCTACCTCTGTATCGTCAAGTAAACTATCCATCTAGATTCTATACCTGTGGTGCATTTTAGTTATGCAGTTTGCTGACAGTGACCACCAGTATATATAGCAGTACGGTACGGAAGGCCACTGCTCTACCTACCTCTGTGTCGTCAAGTATACTATCCATCTAGATTCTATACCTGTGGTGCATTTTAGTTTTGCAGTTTGCTGACAGTGACCACCAGTATATATAGCAGTACGGTACGGAAGGCCACTGCTCTACCTACCTCTGTGTCGTCAAGTATACTATCCATCTAGATTCTATACCTGTGGTGCATTTTAGTTTTGCAGTTTGCTGACAGTGACCACCAGTATATATAGCAGTACGGTACGGAAGGCCACTGCTCTACCTACCTCTGTGTCGTCAAGTATACTATCCATCTAGATTCTATACCTGTGGTGCATTTTAGTTTTGCAGTTTGCTGACAGTGACCACCAGTATATATAGCAGTACGGTACGGAAGGCCACTGCTCTACCTACCTCTGTGTCGTCAAGTATACTATCCATCTAGATTCTATACCTGTGGTGCATTTTAGTTTTGCAGTTTGCTGACAGTGACCACCAGTATATATAGCAGTACGGTACGGAAGGCCACTGCTCTACCTACCTCTGTGTCGTCAAGTATACTATCCATCTAGATTCTATACCTGTGGTGCATTTTAGTTTTGCAGTTTGCTGACAGTGACCACCAGTATATATAGCAGTACGGTACGGAAGGCCACTGCTCTACCTACCTCTGTGTCGTCAAGTATACTATCCATCTAGATTCTATACCTGTGGTGCATTTTAGTTTTGCAGTTTGCTGACAGTGACCACCAGTATATATAGCAGTACGGTACGGAAGGCCACTGCTCTACCTACCTCTGTGTCGTCAAGTATACTATCCATCTAGATTCTATACCTGTGGTGCATTTTAGTTTTGCAGTTTGCTGACAGTGACCACCAGTATATATAGCAGTACGGTACGGAAGGCCACTGCTCTACCTACCTCTGTGTCGTCAAGTATACTATCCATCTAGATTCTATACCTGTGGTGCATTTTAGTTTTGCAGTTTGCTGACAGTGACCACCAGTATATATAGCAGTACGGTACGGAAGGCCACTGCTCTACCTACCTCTGTGTCGTCAAGTATACTATCCATCTAGATTCTATACCTGTGGTGCATTTTAGTTTTGCAGTTTGCTGACAGTGACCACCAGTATATATAGCAGTACGGTACGGAAGGCCACTGCTCTACCTACCTCTGTGTTGTCAAGTATACTATCCATCTAGATTCTATACCTGTGGTGCATTTTAGTTTTGCAGTTTGCTGACAGTGACCACCAGTATATATAGCAGTACGGTACGGAAGGCCACTGCTCTACCTACCTCTGTGTCGTCAAGTATACTATCCATCCATACCTGTGGTGCATTTCAGTTGTGCGCAGTATATATAGTAGTAGGCCATTGCTATTGATACTGGTATATAATTCCACACATTAAAAAATGGAGAACAAAAATGTGGAGGTTAAAATAGGGAAAGATCAAGATCCACTTCCACCTCATGCTGAAGCTGCTGCCACTAGTCATGGCCGAGACGATGAAATGCCATCAACATCGTCTGCCAAGGCCGATGCCCAATGTCATAGTAGAGAGCATGTAAAATCCAAAAAAACAAAAGTTCAGTAAAATGACCCAAAAATCAAAATTGAAAGCGTCTGATGAGAAGCGTAAACTTGCCAATATGCCATTTACGACACGGAGTGGCAAGGAACGACTGAGGCCCTGGCCTATGTTCATGGCTAGTGGTTCAGCTTCACATGAGGATGGAAGCACTCATCCTCTCGCTAGAAAACTGCAGTGCCACTCCTAGATGGGCCAGGTGTTTGTGTCGGCCACTTGGGTCGCTAAGCTTAGTCACACAGCTACCTCATTGCGCCTCTTTTTTCTTTGCATCATGTGCTGTTTGGGGACTATTTTTTTGAAGTGCCATCCTGCCTGACACTGCAGTGCCACTCCTAGATGGGCCAGGTGTTTGTGTCGGCCACTTGTGTCGCTTAGCTTAGCCATCCAGCGACCTCGGTGCAAATTTTAGGACTAAAAATAATATTGTGAGGTGTGAGGTGTTCAGAATAGACTGAAAATGAGTGTAAATTATGGTTATTGAGGTTAATAATACTATGGGATCAAAATGACCCCCAAATTCTATGATTTAAGCTGTTTTTGAGGGTTTTTTGTAAAAAAACACCCGAATCCAAAACACACCCGAATCCGACAAAAAAATTTCAGGGAGGTTTTGGCAAAACGCGTCCGAATCCAAAACACGGCCGCGGAACCGAATCCAAAACCAAAACACAAAACCCGAAAAATTTCCGGTGCACATCTCTAATAGGAACACAAGAAAACTAACATGCACCTCAGATACAGTATTGTGGGGGACTCAAACTGGCCAACTGCTGTAGGAATACAGAGCCCAGCATGCCAGACAGGACCTAGAGCCAATAAAAGAGGGGGAGTACCAACTTTCTGGGGAGGTGAGATACACAGTGTGGGTTATCCTGGCTGCAGAGAGGAGTCCCTAGGACTGGCTGGTGTTATATATCTAATAAGTGCCTTGAGTCCTATTGGAGAAAGAGCGCTATATAAATAAAATTATTATTATTATTATTATTATTATTATTATTAATATAAGCCATGCAGTCACTGTATCACACACAGGGGATGGGGATGACTCCGACTGGCCAATTGGTACAAAGCCTTGCATGCCAGTAGGGACCTAGGGCCACTTTTTGGGAGACAGCAGCTGTCCTAGCTTATAGAGACCTCACCTCAGTGCCCAGACTAATTATTGGCTGCTGCTGCTTGCACTGGTAGAGCTGCCATGGAGGAAGGGGGGAGACGCTGAGGAACAGCTCTGGGGGCAGACATAGTTTACACAGGCACAGGAGTATGTGAACGGCCACCCCCGCCCCATTCATAAGTGTTCTAGTTGCCGGATGGGTGTAGTTATCCCAGGAGTCCACATTGGTGGTACTGAGGAGCAGGGAACTGCAGCGAGGGTTCTGTCTGGGTCCCGGCAGTAGATAGTCCCTTAGGGCCCTGTCCTCTGATGTAGCTGCAGGAAGGGGATGGCGCTGGGGAACAGGTCTGGGGGCAGATATCGCTTACACAGGCACAGGAGTGTGTGAGCGGCCATGGACCAGCACTCGAGAAATGAAAGGGGGCAGCTGGAGAGTCCATGGTCACTGCCTCTGGCCCATTCATTAGTGTTCTAGTTGCCGAGGAGGGGGGAGTTTCCCAGGAGTCCACATTGGTGGAGCTGGGGAGCGGGTACCTGCAGTGAGGGTTCTTGGATTTGGCAGAAGGTAGCCCCTTAGGGCTGAGAGGAAGAAGGGGAGGCAGAGTACCCATCACTGTGCCCTCTCAGATTCTGCACCCGGGGCGCATGCCCCCTTACACCCTCCTAGTTGTGGCCATGGGTGGTGTGCAACGTGGTCTGCACACTCAGGCGCCTGTGTGGCAGGGACTCCTGCAGTCAAGCGCTGACTTCTTTAAGGTGATGCAGAACTTACAGGTTTGAGATAAGGGGGTGTTGCCCAACGCGTCTCACCTGGCGCAATAAAGTCGTGCTTCGTTGGGGACATCTGTACAGTGTTGCTTGCTAATGATGGAGTGGTATCCTGGGACAATTATCATTGATTGGTTGGTTATCCTATTCTGAGTATGTGGTGGTAAGGTCCGGGGGAGATATATCAATGCTTGGAGAGAGATAAAGTACCTATCAATCAGTTGTCGTTTAACAGGCTGTATTTCAAAAATGACTGGAGCTGATTGGTTGGTACTTTATCTCTCTCCACTTTATCTCTCTCTTTATATTCCCAGAGGTCTCAGTCTTCTTGATTAGTTCTCTGTAAGACATGTTTGGACAATAAAGCTTGATACGTTATTATACAAATATATTTCCATTAAATCTCATATATTTCCATTTGTTAATATTTAGCTACCATCCCTATAAATAACTAAAACTAATTCTCAACTGGCTCACTCCCTTTAGTATTGATGGGAGACCTCAATACAGTCATATATACGTAGCTGTCCTGGTTCAGATGCTCTGTGTTTTGATGAACTGAACTATTTTCACTGTCGGAGACTAGAAGATAGAAGCCCAGTCCACCCCTGCTCTTCTGCCCCATATCCAACATTCTATAACTGATCACCGATACTGTATCATCTGATGTTCTGCCTATGAATCACGCAATGAAAGATCTACCTAGAGGCATCTCATGTCACGCTCAGCTAACTGGATTTTATATTAATAGGTGACCCAGGACAACTGATTTACGTTCCTTTTGGGAAATCAATAAAAATCTGTTCTAAAGCTCATAGTGCAGGATGCCTTTAAGGCATGTGTTACAGGATAATAACTTATGGGGACTAGGATGGATAAACACTCACTGGTCCAGGAAATTGTACTTTTAAGACCAAGGGGGGTCAACAAAAATGCACCTTTATGTAGAAAATCTGGATCCTCAGGCTTAACTGAATGGGAACAAGTAGCAAGAACACTATATATTACTGCAGGCTGATCTTGACAAAAATTATCTTTTTGTTTAAAACACTACATATAAATATATATATATATATATATATATATATATATATATATCATGACAAGGACTGGAAGCTATTGGCCTCCACTTCATAAAGCAATAGTCTCCTTTAGCAATAATGCATCTATGAATGCCATGTCCAAGCAACAGAACAATAAGGCACCTATAGGTAATTCCAGAACAAGATGAAAGTGTGGTTGGTGTTACAAGAGATAACCAACCCTTGAACCGTTATCAGAAGTCCCCTACCGTCAGGGAATACTGTAAGACATTTTCAGATGATTTCAATGACCAAAAATCTTTTATTATTGAAATAAAAACAAAAAATAATTTTGACAGCACTCCTATACAGAGTGTTGCAGTGTTAGCCTACGATTCAGATGGCTATCTCCATAGTTTAAAGCTTTTTCATATGATATATGTATGCATGTCATAGTGTAAATTTGATTAAAAGAGCACTTGCAATTACATTTTAATGAAAACATAATTATCTCAGCATGCAACGATTCATATTTCAATGCAATCTATATTATTACAATGATGAGCATTTACAGAACTACGGCCATTTTAATAACATGAAAATCAAAGTCAATATTTGTCGCTCAAACATTTTACAAGTCTTCCTGCTTCAGTATATTTTAATAAGTAACCGGGTTATCTTAACCATCAAAATGTTTTGCATCAATAAATATGCTGCATGTGATTAACCCTTACACCGCTGAGTGTAGTTTATTGATACAATGCTACAGTGTACACTCTACAATGAAGTTCATTCAGTAGCCAATCAGAGCAATTTCTTTTGCATCAGCCAATCTGAAACAACTTGCTCTGATTGGCTGTTCGCTGACAGGCCCATTCTCATTTATTCACTGCATGGTTCCACTAGGAGCAAGATTTATATCATATTGTTTCACGGGGCTTATTCTTTTCTTTATCCCTTGCGTTACTTCAGGATGGAAGAAAACAAGATCTCCGAGGATTTAAGAGCACAATAAAGATGGTTACAAAGGGAATTTCTGATTGCTTATTTCTAATATAGATTTTAGTTAACAACGTTGTGTGTTTATTCGCTATTGGATTTCTGTAGGAAATAAGATGTACCAGTTAGCCCAGGGCATGATGGATCTTGTAGTACAACAAACACAACCTCATTAGTTTTACAAGCATCCACATGCTCAAGCCGTTAATGATTGCTGGAGATTGCTGTAAGATGTAGTTCTAAAGAGTAAACTACAGTATTTCAACATGGGGCTGGTTTTCAAAATGGTATGTGTATGTTTTTGCAGGAAAGATTCTCCAATGGAATTCAACCATTTGTTGTCCAGGCTAGTGGTGATTTAAACCATGAGAGAGGGATGGGTTCAGTATGAAATATCATTCGTTGGAATGGCGGATGGCACCCAACATCGAAGGGTGTAAGCATCCCCCCCCCTTAACCTAACCTTTGAGGGGTGGTGGCTAGGGCTAACTCTCGGTGGGGGGCGGGGGGGTTTGTGTTGGCTAGGACTAACCCTTGGGAGGTGGAAGCTATGTATAACCCTCCCAGTGCCTAACCATAACTTCACCTAGTGCCTATCCCAAATTTCCTGCATATTTATTTTCACTTCTGCACAAAAGCTACGCATCATATGAGACATACCTACCAATACAACCAACTGATAATAGGCTGCACCACCAGAGGCCATATGGCACTTAAATGTCCATACCCTTACTGCAGACCAGTTGTACTGTACTTGAACAATCCCAAACTGCCTTTCCAGTCTTAGAGGGGCACAAGAGGGACGCTATTACATCTCACCTTATGTGGTAACATGGTCGCGGTGTTCGAAACCAGACTATTTATTGGGGATTTCTTTTTGGGTCTGTTCAAACCCAAAAAGATATCCCGGTTAAGTGCGGGCTGTCTTCGGGGACTTATTGAATAACCACAGGGGATCTATTAGCCCGCAGTAAATTACTGTGGCTAATTGAACTCCCTCGTATGTCTCTGTTTAACGTTAATAAATTATAATGCAATCAATCCTTTGAAAATATGGATATACTGTACAGGCCAATTATAATGCAAGAATTTAATTCATTAAATTCTACTTTTGTTTTACCTCTTTAACCTCTTCTGCAGGCTGCCATCAGAAATTATGGGGCCTGGGACTGGCCAAATAGGCCATTCAAATAAAAATAAAATAAATATACTATATATATATATATATATATATATATATATATATATATATATATATATATATATAAATAAACAAAATAAAAAATAAATATATATTCAAAAATAATAATAATTCCTATGCCCCCATCATCATATTATCATATTATTCAATGCCCCACACAGTAATGCACCAGTACCTGTAATGGAGTTCTAATCTTTGTCAGGGGATCTGGTCATCCTCCTCCCTTCCCTGCCACTGCAGCAGGCTGTTCAGCAGCCTGCTTCTAGTAAAACTATTGAAAATGTCGCTCACAAAATGGCCACCGACTAAGAGAAGACAGCTATTAAAGATACTAAAGCCTCCTCTAGTATCTTTAATAACTGTCCTCTGAGGTGGCGGCCATTTAAAGAGTGACATTTTCAATAGCCTGCTTGCGCTGGGCAGTAGGAACACAGAGGCAGTGGCGGCGGTTGGACGGCGGCGGTGGGCAGGCAGCAGCATGAGCGGCCCTGGCCCTCCCCTCTCTGACAGAGAGGCCGGGCCCGGGACGGCTGTACCCGCAGCACCCCCCTGATGGTGGGCCTGCTCTTCTGTACAATCAGTGCTGCATTACCAAATAGGCAGAGTAGGCTCTGCAGAGGAACCTAACTGAGGCAGAGATTCTAACAGGATGTGGCTCAGATGAGACAGTGTTTATACCACATATACCCCCTATCCCCATTTATTTTCCTTTTCAATTCAAGTGCCTGCAGTTTTCTGTAAGCGTCTGCTTCACTATGACGATCAACTAGTTGCAGGGACAAACGCTCAGTGCTGCAGGCATAGACCTCAGGACCAGTGGCGTAACTAGAAGTTTTTCTCCCCCAAGCCAAAAAATTCTTCGGCGACCCCCCCCCCCCATCCCCCATTCCCCATAATTGGCACTATTAAAGGGACAAGCATGCGCACGCACCGCAAAAAAGGGGGTGTGGCTTCATTGGAATGGGTGTGGCTTTGTATAAAGGGGCGTGGCTTTGCAGGAAAAGACTTCCTTATACCCCAGTTTTGCAACCTGCATGCCCAGACGTTAGCCACCACAGGAAAGAAAAATAATCCTGATTCATGCCCCTTACATTATTTGTAATTTTTCCTCCTTATAGTAATGCCCAGTATACATTATGCCACATACTGCAATGGCCCTTAGACATTATTCCACACACAATAATGCACATGACACAATATGCACACACCATAATGCCCCCGACACATTATGCCACACACCGTAATGCCTGTGACACATTATGCCACACACCGTAATGCCTGTGACACATGACAACAGGAATCGCAATGCCCGTTATACATTATGCTACACACTGCAATGCCCCTGATACATTATAGCACATACAATGTCTGTGACACATTATGCCACACACCGTAATGCCTGTGACACATGACGACAGGAATCGCAATGCCCGTTATACATTATGCTACACACTGCAATGCCCCTGATACATTATAGCACATACAATGCCTGTGACACATTATGACACACACTGCAATGACCCTGAGACATTATACCACATACCACAATGCCCGTGATATAGTATACAATACACCGTAATGCCTGACACATTATGACACACACCGCAATGTCCGTGATACATTATGCCACACACTGCAATGACCCTGAGACATTATACCACATATCACAATGCCCGTGATATAGTATACCATACACCGTAATGCCTGTGACACATACCGCAATGCCCGTTATACCCTATGCCACACTGCAATGCCCCTGAGACATTATACCACATACCACAATGCCCGTGATATAGTATGCCACACACTGTAATGCCTGTGACACAGTCTGACACACACCGCAATGTCCGTGATACATTATGCCACACACTGTAATGCCCATTACACATTAAGTCCTACAGTAAGGCTTCTAATTACTTTTAAATTACCTGCTCGTTGCCAGGGGTTTCATGCTCTTGGTTCCATGCACGGTGCCAGGGGTTTTCATGCTCAGGGTGTCATGCTCGTTGCCAGAAGTTTCATGCACTGGGTGTCATGCTCGTTGCCAGGGGTTTCATGCACTGGGTGTAATGCTCATTGCTAGGGGGTAGTGCTTGTTGCTAGGGCTGTGCTCCCAGTGCCACATATGTCCCCAGTGCCAGATATTCCTCCACGGTGCCAGGTACTCACATGCCCCCAGTGCCAAATATAGCCCCCCCCAGTGCCACATATGCCCCCAGTGCCAGATATTCCCCCACAGTGCCACGTGCTCACATGCCCCCAGTGCCAAATATAGCCCCCCCATGTGCCAGGTACACATACAGTGCCATATATGCCCCCTCAGTGCCCCCCCAGTGCCATATGCCCCCTCAGTGCCCCCCCAGTGCCATATATGCCCCCTCAGTGCCCCTCCAGTGCCATATATGCCCCCAGTGCCAGATATTCCCCCACAGTGCCAGGTGCTCACGTGCCCCCAGTGCCAAATATAGCCCCCCCCATGTGCCAGGTACACATACAGTGCCATATATGCACCATCAGTGCCCCCCCAGTGCCATATATGCCCCCTCAGTGCCCCCCCAGTGCCAAATATGCCCCCTCAGTGCCCCCCCAGTGCCATATACATACTTACCTACTCTCCCGGAAGCTGCGGGAGGCTCCCATTTTTTGGGGTAGCCCCCCGCACCCCCGGAAGAGTGGGCAGGTCTCCCGCATCCTGCTCGCACCCTAGTGATGCGAGCAGGATGGAGAGATAACCTCCCGCATTCGCGGGTCCGTCGGGTGGAGAAGGGGTTAAAATGATGCAAATCGCGTAATTTTAGCCCCGCCCCCTTCCCGCGGATCGCTGCATTTCCCGATGTGGGAGCGGGGCTTAGTGATGTCACAGTCCGCCCCCGCCCCCGAAGACACCTGCAGCGTCCCGGAGAGGAGACTTATAATGTAGGTAAGTATGGCCATATATACCCCCTCAGTGCCCCCCCAGTGCCATATATGCCCCCTCAGTGCCCCCCCCAGTGCCATATATGCCCCCTCAGTGCCCCCCCGCCCCGCTGCTGTGAAGGAGGGACATGGAGGGCACAGCGCGCGCCTCTCCTGTGTCCCTCCTGGGTCTCCAGCCGCGGGTCTGTTAAAGGAAGTGCCGGTTCGTGAGCCAATCAGAGCTCACAAACGGCACTTCCTTTATTAGACACGCCGGAGACGCAGGAGGGACACGGGAGAGGCGCGCGCTGTGCCCTCCGTGTCCCTCCTTACAGCAGGGAGGGTTAGTGACAACAGTTTGACATGCGGATGCTCGTCCGCATGTCAATCTGCTCTAAATCAGTGGCGGCGCCCCCGCAGCCCCTCGCCCCCAAGCCACCGCGAGGGCTGCAGGGGCAGTAGTTACGCCACTGCTCAGGACCATCTGCTTCTCCCATGGGCAGCTTTACGTGGCATGCTCATGAGTTAGTAGCCCCAAGCATCTTTTTGTGCTAATCACCGAAGGAAAAACTGCAAATAATGACCCTCATTCCAAGTTGTTCGCTCTGTAATTTTCTTCGCATCGCAGCGATTTTCTGCTAATTGGGCATGCGCAATGTTCGCACTGCGTCTGCGCCAAGTAAATTTGCTAAGAAGTGTGGTATTTTACTCACGGCATTACAAGGTTATTTCTTTGTTCTGGTGATCGGAGTGTGATTGACAGGAAGTGGGTGTTTCTGGGCGGAAACTTGCCGTTTTATGGGAGTGTGTGAAAAAACGCTGCCGTTTCTGGAAAAAACGTGGGAGTGGCTGAAGAAACGGGGGAGTGTCTGGGCGAACGCTGGGTGTGTTTGTGACGTCAAACAAGGAACGACAAGCACTGAACTGATCGCACTGGAAGAGTAAGTCTCGAGCTACTCAGAAACTGCTTAGAAATTTCTATTCGCAATTTTGAGAATCTTTCGTTCGCAATTTTGCTATGCTAAGATTCACTCCCAGTAGGCGGCGGCTTAGCGTGTGCAATACTGCTAAAAGCAGCTTGCGAGCGAACAACTCGGAATGAGGGCCATTGTTTACAAAGAAATGGTTAGATCAATGTGTACAATATAAAATATACATCATAATATTAGATGTCACTACTGACTTTGTAAAATTACTTCCGCTGAGCAATAACAGACGTCATTTACGCCAACGAAGCTACGGACAAGCTCTATTACAATAATAACAAAGTAATAATAGTAATGTTATTAGTCATTCCATTAAGGCTTTAATGGAAGGCTGCAGCAACAATGACAACTGAGCATAATAAAAACAGACAAATGTCTGGAGGGAGGGAGAGTATAATAAAACATAAAAAATACTCTGTTTTTGTTAGTCTAATAACAAAGAAACCACTTTGATGTTTTACATTATATTAGCCATATACAAAAGTAGAGGTGACTATATTGGAGCCTAAACCAATATTCATTATAAAGTACATTAGTATTCACTAGTAATTGTGACTAGTAATTTGACTTACAGATTGGCTGAGACAACATTAAAATGTAAGTAATTAGTGTGTTGTCCTCTTAAACAGTCAAATAGCTAGAAAGCCTGGCCTGGCCTCCACTATAAATGGAAAACCAAATGCATTTAGGATCCTGCCTGTATATTCCATTTTCGGTAGGCACATGCACCTGTGCAGTATACTATAGTAGCTAGCAATAAAGTGATTGCAATCTTTATACTGCCAAACTCTTATCTAGGACATCCTTATTGGAGCTTTCTGATCAACTGGAATTAAAAATCACTCTTTATTTCCGCAGCAATAAGTACATTAATATATATGCTTGTGCATAGTATTCATAGTAAAACCAAAAGGAGGTATGCAAATACACTTTATAAGGGGGCATTACCACAGTTATGTGATTGCGGCTCCCAGCTGTATTGCTACCTATCATTTATCTAGTGTTTTATAGAAAATTATAGCAACAATCTGATTGGTTGCTACCGGCAATACCTGCCCTATTCCTTGAGAAGTTTCAACAATCTGCTGCCAAGAGAGTTACCTTAACCTAGTTGGCTAGGGTGGGGCGTTATATTAAACACAGATAGATAGATAGATAGATAGATAGATAGATAGATAGATAGATAGATAGATAGATAGATAGATAGATAGATAGATAGATAGATAGATAGATAGATAGATAGATAGATAGATAGATGCAGGGCCGTCTTAACAGCAGTGTAGGCCCTGACAATGCCTATTCTATACCTTGTATAAAACACGCTAAAAGGTTAAAGAACACAGTACGCAATTGGCGTATGGAATACCGTAGGAGTACGCACGTAGTGTAACGAACGCTTAGCCGTGGATGAGACGCACGAGCGGCACGTTCTCTCACGGCTTAGAGCGTAAAGGCAAGCACGCTATAGGCTGCCGACTAACGTAATGATACACTATCAGCGTAGCGGACGCTCGAGACCACGAGGAGATCACAAGCGGCGCTGACGCTCACAGAGTTAAACCTTTTTAACTATACCATATACAATGTACTTATACTGTAAACCCTTGTGCAGTGATAAGGTGTAAATGCAACACAGTGTAACCTTGTTAGTTTAAAAGCTGTATGAGCGTATGTGACGCTCTGAGAACCCCTTAGCAATATAATAAACACTCAAATACCGGTCTAAAGGTGTGTACACACGGCAAGATATTTTCTTCCGATTCTGACTATATAGTCAGAATCGGAAGAAAATATAGTGCAGATCGCAAGGTGAAAGTCACCTTGCGATCCTTATCCGATGCCGATGCGCGGCCCCGCGCGGTCGGCATCGGCAGAAAAGATAGACCGAGCTGGCAAGTCAATCCTTGCTAGATCGGTGTCCTATCTAGCTCATATCGCAAGTGTTTCTAGCACCTCGCGATATGAGCTTGCGATGCCGATCAGCATCACGTGGCCACTCCCCGCCGGTCCATTTTCTACACAGCGCGGAGGAAGAAAGGACTTAGGAGCAGCAGCAGCAGCAGCAGCGGCAGCACGTGGAGGAGAAAACCATCCAAGGACACGTAAGTATATCAGCAGCGGGGTTGGGGGGCAGCACTGGGGGGGCACCATAGGGGGACATATCTGGCACCATGGGGGGATATATCTGGCACCATAGGGGGACATATCTGGCACCATAGGGGGACATATCTGGCACCGGGGGGGGGGGACATATCTGGCACCGGGGGGGACGGACATATCTGGCACCATAGGGGGACATATCTGGCACTGTGGGGCAATGTATACTGACACTGGGGGGGCATATCTGGCACCGTGGGGCAATGTATACTGGCACTGAGGGGCATATCTGGCACCGTGGGGCAATGTATACTGGCACTGGGGGGGCATATCTGGCACTGGGGCAATGTATACTGGCACTAGGGGGGGGCATATCTGGCACTGTGGGGCAATGTAACCTGGCACTGAGGGGCATATCTGGCACCGTGGGGCAATGTATACTGGCACTAGGGGGGGGCATATCTGGCACTGTGGGGCAATGTAACCTGGCACTGAGGGGCATATCTGGCACCGTGGGGCAATGTATACTGGCACTGGGGGGGCATATCTGGCACTGGGGCAATGTATACTGGCACTAGGGGGGGCATATCTGGCACTGTGGGGTAATGTAACCTGGCACTGAGGGGCATATCGCACCGTGGGGCAATGTATACTGGCACTGGGGGGGCATATCTGGCACTGGGGCAATGTATACTGGCACTGGGGGGGCAATGTATCTGGCACTAGGGGGGACCGTATCTGGCAGTGTGGGGCTTTTTTTCTGGCACTGAGGGGCACCGTATCTGGCACTGTGGGGCAATTTTTATGGCACTGTGGGGCACCGTATCTGGCACTGGGGGGGCACCGTATCTGGCACTGTGGGGGCACCGTATCTGGCACTAGGGGAGCAATGTATCTGGGACTGTGGGGCAATGTATCTGGCACTGGGGGGGCTCTCCCACATGCGGCTCTCCCCACTCCTCCGCCGGCTCTGTCCTCCCACTGACAGGAGCAGCGGCATGGCCCTGCAGTGTATGCGGCTCTCCCCACCAGCAGCAGGTTAGTCTCTCTCCCTCTCTCTCTCTCTCTCTCTCTCTCTCCTGTGGATGTGTTAAGTTTTTTTTTGTTTTTTTACAGGTACCCCTACCCTATTGGATTCTACTGGACAAGTGGACGTGACCGGCGTGGGATGTAGGTAAGTAATCTGTCTCTCGTTTTTACAGGTACCCTATTGGATTCTACTGGACAAGTGGACGTGACCGGCGTGGGATGTAGGTAAGTATGTGTGACTGTGTAAGTGTGTTTTAATAAATTTTTACTGTCACGGTGTGCGAGTTGTGTTTTTATTTGGGTATTTTTTTTTGTTGTAGACCTACAGGTACCAGCGAGCCCGTTATTTCCTTGCATGCTGGTACTTGAGGTTCTCCAAGTACCAGCAAGCGGGGGAGGCTTGCTGGGCCTTGTAGTTCCACAACAAAAGACAATATTCTCTTCTTTAAACACATGACTATCAGCCTCCCATCCACCGCCCACGGATGGGGGGGACAGCCTCGGGCTTCACCCCTGGTCCTTGGGTGCCTGGAGGGGGGGTGACCCCTTGATTTAAGGGGTCCCCACTCCTCCAGGGAACCCCGGCCAGGGGTGACTAGTTGGGGGGGTAATGCCACGGCCGCAGGGACCTCCATAAATGTGTCCCCCGGCTGTGGCATTATGTCCCTGGCTAGTGGAGCCTGGTGCTGGTTTTAAAAATACGGGGGACCCCTACATCTTTTGTCCCCCGTATTTTTGGAACCAGGCCCGGACTAAGAGCCCGGTGCTGGTTGTCGAAATACGGGGAACCTCTGTCCAATTTTTTCCCAGTATTTAAACAACCAGGACTGGCTCAAAGAGCCCGAGGCTGGTTATACTTAGGAGGGGGGACCCCACGCATTTTTTTTTTGTACTTTTTTAACACATTCAGACCCTACTCCATTAAGTTAATGGAATCCCTGGACAACAAAATTGCATTCATGTCCTCCTCCCACTCCCTTCCCATACAGTAATTGTTATTTTTTCTATAAAAATGTACAATATATTACAAGTATGATGAGCAGGCAGGCCTGGAGATGCAAATTAGTGGCGGAGGGCTGGGGCAGTTGATGGTGGGCGACTTCGTAAGCCATTGGTGGTGGCAGCAGGCATTGGCTCATAGGCAGTAGTGGGCATTGGCTCGGCGGCGGTAGGGGTCATCAGCAGGATTCGTTGAACATTATGGCTGTAGTGCCTCACCAGCCACTGACCTCACCGCACGCCACTGGTAAAAAGTGGACTCTTGCCTGCCGTGATGTATAAAATGGGGACAATTGCCTGCATTAATGTATAAAATGTGCATTCTGCCCTGATGTATAAAATGTGGACTCTTGCCTGCCATAATGTGTAAAATGCGGACTCTTGCCTGCCGTAATGTGGGGATTTCATGTATCAAGGGCATTGCGGAGTGTGGCATAATATGGTGCAGGGGGCATTACTGTGTGGGGCTTAAGATGGTTGAATTTTTATTTCCCTATGGTGGGCGTGATCTGTTGGTACACGGTCAAATACTGGGGTTTGAGGTAGTTTTTTCAGATGAGGCACGCCCATTAAAATGAGGCCAGCACATTTAAATAATGAGGACACGCCCCCTTGCCGGGGGGGATGCTGGCGACACATTAAGGGATGCATTTTTGGGGTAGATAGATATATATAGATATATATATATATATATATATATATATATATATATAGATATAGATATATAGATAGATATAGATAGATAGATAGTATTTTTAGGCTTTTTGTATGTGACGGTTGTATTTTGTCGGCTAATTGTGTTATTTTATTTTCAACCAGCAATGTCATCTGCGGAGTACCGCCAATTCTGGTCAGGATTCATTGATCTGTACCGTCAGAACGAGTGCCTGTGGCGTGTCAGGAGCCCGGACTATGCCAACAGAATCAAGCGGAATCGGGCATATCAGCAGCTTATTGAGTACAGTAGAGGCAAAAACTCTGATGTTGATGTCGATTGGGTGAAGAAAAAAATTTCAAATTTCCGAACAGTGTTCGTGAAGGAACGCAAGAAGGTGCAAGATTCACAGCGATCCGGAGCCGGGACTGATGAGGTCTATAAACCGACGCTGTGGTACTATGACCAAATTCAGTTCATTATAGAGCAAGAGGCGCGGGTAAGGTCACGGGACGCTCTAGATCCAGAGTCTCCAGTTCTTGTCGAAGAGGAGGCCCAGGAGAGTCTGGATCTGGTAAGTACACACACATTTGTTTCATATGCCACCCACCAATTTTGACATAGACCTAATTTTTGTTTTTCTTATATTGCAGGATGCTACCCCGGAGCTGGAGGTGGAGCCTACCACAGGCCAAGGGGCAGAAGTGGAGGAGACGGTAGCGGAGCCGGTGGCACCCCCACAGGCGCGCCCAGGAAGACCGAGGCGCACGGCAAGGAGGACCACTTCTGCACCCTTTAGCACCCCCTCTGGCTCCCAGCAGTTTTTTCAACGCGCTGAGGAGGTTTTGCATAGGCCCCCGGATGCCGAACAACAATTTGGCAATTTTATTGCATCGGAAATGCGCCTGATGACGGATGATCAAAAATTCATCGTCCAACGGTTAGTCAATGAGATTGTCTCACGTGGCAGGCGCCAAACACTGGTGTCGGCATGTGAGATAGTGCCAACTGACCCTTGGTATCACCCAAATTTGTCCCGTCCCCCCTTCCCAAACAACCCCCCCATGGAGCATGCGCCGGTAAACCCCCCTCAGCAACCGTATTTTTTTCCGTCGGGAGCCACACAGCCCAGCCCCTCCCCCCAATCTAGCACCTCGTCCAGTGTACACAGTCCTCTGTGCTGGGCGACCCACGCTTTTTTCATTTATAATTAGTTTTTTGGACCCGGTTTTTTAGTTTTGTTAGAAAAATCTGCTGGTGACCTTATCCTACGCTCTTGCTCAAAGTGAACTGTATTGAGGTCATTAGTACTGCAGCGTCGGTTTTGTGTCCTCACTGTCCCGGACTACGGATCGTTGTAAAGACTGCACTTCTTGTGTTCCTTCAAGACTGTTTGGAAATTTGATGATGTTCTTCACCCAAGCAAAATTGCACTGTTTACCTCTACTGTACTCGGATATGCCCGTTTCCTGTTCTGTTGGCATAGTCCCTGTCCAAAGGCACTCGTTCTCATGGTACAGCTTATGAATCCTGGCCAGAGTTGGCGTTGGCATTTAATATTTTTATAAATTTTACGAAAAAACAAACTGTGTGGTGTATTTTTTTAAAAAGGTAAAGGGGCTTATATTGTGTTATCGGCAGGTAGTAAAAACTACAAGTCCCAGCAAGCCTCCCCACATGCTGGTACTTGGAGAACCACAAGTACCAGCATGCAGAGAATTAAAAGGCCTGCTGGTACCTATAGTTCCACAACAAAAGAAATACCCCAAGAAAGACAAAACACACACACCGTGAAGGTAAAAGTTTATTGACACACACACCAACACACTCGCACATACTTACCTAGTGTCCCACGCAGCCCCTCGGTCCTCTTGTCCATGTAGAATCCATAGGTTCACTGGAAAAAAATGTCAACAAAAATCAGCCACAGAGCAGAAATACACTGTTTTAAAAATGGCTGACAGTCGAAAAAGACACTCCCCCCAACCCTGTAATGCCATCCCACTATTATAATGAGATAGTCAAAATCTCACATAAGCCGAAATCTCACATAAGCCAAAATCTCACATAAGCCAAAATCTTAAGCACACAAACACAGATCTCAAGAAAAGTTAGTCAAAATCTGTCCTATCTGGCCTCCAGGGAGTTCAAGGGAAATCTCAAGAAAAAATAGGACATAGCAAGGATCTCACCGTGTGTACACACCCTAAGGGTCTAACGCCTTTTAAGGAAATGAATGAACGTTCAATTGCAAAAGAATAATACAATACAAGTTATACACTACCAAGATAACATAAAATACCTAACCGAATCACTACACATAAAATACAATAAAGATACAATTACATTTAAGGGGGAAGGAGAGAGAGAATAGCTTATAACATTGAAATAAGAGACAATATGGTTGCAGAGAACTTACGCACCAGGGGAAACAATCGCAAGCGCCTTTTCTGGATATCCAGCTCCCGATTATCAGCAATGAGAACCGTTGAAGAGAGTAGAGAGCTGGCCCAGATCGGCTTGTCCTTTTATACACTACACACAATACAGTACAATGGTCCCTACATTCTTATTGTTCATTGGACACAGGAATTCGTCTTTGCATTATAACAAAAGGTCATAGGTTGGTTCATACAGGTGGGCTGTGACTATTTCAAACTGCTCAGGTGGGAGGGAAACTGGGTTTCCCGCCGCATGGGTAATAAAGTGTAAATATAGTAAATGTCCATAAACTTCTTATGTCCATAACTATGCGCACGAGCGATTAATCCGCTTCAAACCAACACCGGAATATTGCTAATTATATTCTCTTCCGATGGATACTAAACACCACTGTGTAACCCCTGTCTGACCCTTCGTATCAAACAAAGAGGGATCTCTTTGTCCCCGAACATACTACATTAACTAAACTTTCAGATTCTATCAAAGGGACCATAATCTACAAAATACATTATATGAATAAAATATGTTACGATTGAGTCGCCCGCTAGACGTACATAAACTCTACCGTAAATGCGCATACCGCGCGCCTGCAGGTGCACGCAACTGAGAGTATGCGCACGCACGGGAGGGCTCATGCACACGCAGCAGGCACTCGCATGAGGTGCATATATGGCAGTGTGTAGTGTGTTATTTTTCTGACTTTGACAGTCCACCCTTTGGCAGTCACCAATAACTGCCACTTCCTAAAACAGTTCAAAAAGAGAAAAATATGTCATGTATAATACATTTCTATGATTGGGTAGGGGAGGAGAGGAGAAGGTAGGAAAAGGGTATGACCTAGTGAGATAGCAGAAGCATGTGTGTATGAATCCATGTTTGGGGGGTCATGTATCATCGCGCCATACGTGTTTTAAATCAAGCTTCGAGGTATTGCGAAGTATACATTTGAATTCCTTCTTATCCCGTGGTACGGGTCTGTGGATGGGCTGTCAAACTTTACCGAGCTCTTTTCGGCTTTTGGTTGCAACAAAATGGGGGAGCACATTTTAGTTGATGATACATGAATGGGGGAATATGTGAGTGCTGATATCTGTGCCTATATTCCCTATCGACTATGTGTGTTATTACCTGAAGGTTGTAGAGATGAAGATAAAGAACAATTATGGTAAATGCAGTGATAAACTATGTGAGTTTAATATACATTTGCCGATTGAGCTCTTGTCTTGTGTCTTGTCTTGTCTTGTCGCGTCTCGATGTACATGTTGACTGTAGTCTCCCGATGCTTTTGCTATAGACGGTGTGCAAAAAGCTTTTTCAATGTCCATAGACTTACAAAAAGTGTTGGGCTAGCGTAAAATTAAAGGTACTAGGGATATGGGGGGTCTATGGCATAGTCCATCAGTTGTCTGTGTAAAAGGTTGTCAAATTCTTCTTCCAAGCGGATGTCTTTGTACCTTGGAGGAAAACAAAGGAGAAACGGGTGAAAGAAACGGACTGTGGAATCACATTTTCATCACAACATTGTCTCTATCGTTGGGTCATAAACCAAATCAGTCGTTGTTATTACAGTATCTTCACTTCTTAAACTCATCACTCGGGCGCTACGTTTACACTTTGTTAAAACCCGAACGCATCTAAATATCATACCGACCAATATGATGACACCCAGAATACACAAAAGAAATTTCCCTACATCCATGATAATACCTTGGGTCCATTCTCCTAAACCAGAGAACCAATTTCGCGGGTTCAACCATGACACCCAACTGGTCAGCTCATTACCCACAGCGGCAAGGGTGAGGTTGTGTTTCCTTCGGAACTCCCATTTTAATTGCAAAATGTCATCCATCTTTTTGTCTATGACCTCGACCGGGTCCTCGGTGCTGTTTGCAGCACTTTATTCCATACTGAGTCGCTAGGGTAACACAATACCCACCCGTCACAGCTGTGAGATAATTGAGAATCATCCTATGCTGAACCAGTTCTGTTTTATAAGCTTGGAGCTCCCTTCCGGTATACCTGAATGTGTCATCATACATTTCAGTGATATTGTCTAATAAATTTGCAAGCGCAGATATGTATTTATAATTTATCACTCCTCTGGCGGTACGAGTGATATCTAACGCGATTAGGAATTGAATCCCGGTGGATTCATTGATCAGGTCAGAGGCCGGATGCTCTGTTCTTTCTATTAGGTGCCGTTTAACGATGTGTTCGTAATGAGTGTGAGTATAAGGAGCTTGGGCACTGCGGTGAATATCCTTCATTTTAGTGTGGGATACGGTCATTACTTCAGGCAGTACCTTTCCAATATAACATAACCCTTCTGAGTTTGGGGCAAGCCACTTATACGCCTTCCTCCCGCATATGAAATATGCATCATCGGGGAGAACATATGGGACGGAGTAGGACATTACCATATTACACATTTTCCATATGAAATCTCCTAACCCTAATTCTCCCATCTGTTTAGTACACGTATCAGTTTGTACGATATGTGCACAGTATCCTGGTGATACCTCTCCAACTCTCATGGTCCTACTTCCTAGGGTATACCTATATCGGAAATATTTTCCACTACCGGCTATGTGGCATATAAGTTCTGTATCTGTAGGCATTCTATCGGCTCTGTATGAAAAGGTCATGGTTTGGTTATTCCATGACACTTCCCAATTTCCCGGCTTTCGGGGATTGGAAATGTTAAAACATACTAGGGATCTATCCACGTGATATTGGTAGAGCTTCAAACTAGGAGGACTGGAGATATTAAACCTCCTGTCCACCGGCCTCCCACCACTTAGCTCAAGTACCTCCCCTATAGTTAAAGAGAAGGGCACTAATCCTGATTTGCTATGGCCTTGAGGTACTTGAGAGCATACCCAACAATCTGTCTGATTTAACACTTTACCCACTAAGGAGTGATAGTCACTCAATGGATGCCGGTCCATGTGGATATTAAAACTGGATTGGCATTTCTTGATACACCCATCCTCAACTACACTGTCACAGAGTCTACAGATACAGTTCTCTTCAGCTAACAACCCTTTACAATTTCTTCTATTGTCAATGCTACCAGATCGTTTTCTGATACTCGCCTTTACTCGGTGATTATGTTGTTCTTGGAAATCTACGCCTCCATCTCTGTCATCAGAACCCATTCCAGAACCTCTCTCGACCTCCATGGTACTCTCGCCGGAACAGACTGCTCTGGTCAACATCATGGTCAACAGGAAAATCCGGATCACAGTCTCTTGGGGCAAGTCCATCTTATAGGAGGAAATGGAGAAGAATGAGAAGGGGGAAAGAAACAATTGAGGGAGATGGGATGGGAAGTGGAGAAAAACAATAAAAGGGAACAGGGAATCGACAACTGCCTCCGATCTTATTATTCTCAATGCTCAGGTGCCGTTTCAGTCCTCCTGAAACAGACACTCCAGTGATACAACTTCCACTACCGTCTGTTCCTTATCACGGGACCTCTCTGGATCAGCAACCTTCTTACAATGGGACGAATGAACCCAAGTCTCTCTCTCGGCAACCTTCAATGCTGTCGTGCTAATCAATAAGACTTGGTATGGTCCTTCCCATCTGTCAATAAGGCAACCTGAGCGTAGAAAATTCCGTATCATTACATAATCCCCAGGTTCAATGTCATGACAATTACTATCTGGCAGATCAGGAATCACTAACTTCAAATTATCATTCTGATTCTTTAGCTGTTTACTCATCTTAACCAAATACTTTACAGTCACTTCATTGTTACACTTCAAATCATCCTGAGGGTTAATCATGACATGCGGTTGTCGACCAAACAGAATTTCAAAAGGGGACAGATTAAGAGGGGACCTGGGAGTGGTTCTGATGCTGTATAATACAATGGGCAAAGCTTCTGGCCATGTCAATCCTGTTTCTGCCATAACTTTGCTCAATTTATTTTTAATAGTGCTGTTCACTCTTTCTACCTTCGCACTCGCCTGGGGGCGGTACGGAGTGTGCAGCTTACTATCAATTCCCATCAACTTACACATTCCTTGGAAGACATCACCTGTAAAATGGGTACCCCTATCACTTTCAATTATTCTAGGGATACCATATCTACACACAAATTCCTGTACAATTTTCTTAGCAGTAAACATTGCGGTATTTGTGGCCGCAGGAAATGCTTCGACCCAATTTGAAAACACATCTATACAAACTAGTACATACTTCAAATTTCGACAAGGGGGTAATTGTATAAAATCAATTTGTATTACCTGAAAAGGGCCGCCTGTAGGTGGGATATGAGATGGTTCTGTTGGTATTGCCTTTCCGATATTCTTCAAGCAGGTGAGGCATGACATTGCTCTCTTTCCCGCATGGGAAGAAAATCCTGGGGCGCACCAATATGCTCTTACCAACTTGCACATCCCTTCCTTGCTTAGATGAGTCAGCCCATGTGCTGCTTCAGCCAAACTTGGAAGGTATGCTCTGGGTGCCACTGGTTTACCCTGTCCATCTGTCCAGAGTCCTGAGGACTCCTGGCCATATCCCTTTGACCTCCAAACTGCCTTTTCCTGTGTGGAACACAAATTTTGCATTTCACACAATTTCTGTGTGTTGACGGTATTAAATACCATCAGTTGTGTGGTGTCTGTCTGTCTGGGGGTACCAGCTGCTAACTTAGCAGCTTCGTCTGCTCGGCTGTTACCAAGTGATACTGGGTCTTGACTATATGTATGTGCTTTACACTTGATAACAGCCACTCTGTCGGGTTCCTGTATCGCTGTTAGAAGCCTTTTGATGTGAGCTGCATGCGCTACCGGTGTACCAGCTGCCGTCATGAAATTTCTGAGGCATCATAGGGCTCCGAAATCATGGACTACCCCGAAGGCATTTTTTCAGGGGGGTGGTGTGGTCTGCGCTCCCTCTAATTTGGGTGTTGTTTGTGTAAAATGGATTGTATCAGTGCAGCCCAGGTACCTAGGAGGAATTCCTTTCAAGTTTTCCTCGTTAGAAAAGTCACAAATATAGAAAAGAGCAAGGACCTGTGGCGCTACTTGATATTGAGGAAAGTGCTAACGTGTATAGTAATTAATAATACGTTTTATTATAAAAGAGAATATACAGACAAAATGTTTAAAATCAACAATGGGTAGTGATAAAAAAAAAATGGGAGAGCAGCAAAACTCGTTAAATTCAGTTTTTAATTATAAACACCGATTATAAGCACTGATTAATACGAATTAGTGGTTTACAGATACCTTATCTGTTGAAACCTTTATCCAACCACAGACTTGGTACTGACATTTTTGCTGCTCTCCCATTTTTTTTTTATCACTACCCATTGTTGATTTTAAACATTTTGTCTGTATATTCTCTTTTATAATAAAACGTATTATTAATTACTATACACGTTAGCACTTTCCTCAATATCAAGTAGCGCCACAGGTCCTTGCTCTTTTCTATATTTGTTACCCCGAAGGCATATCTAGAATTGGTGTAGATATTGGCTGACTTGCCCTTAGCCAATTCACATGCTCTGGTCAGGGCAACCAGTTCAGCAACCTGGGCTGAGTGAGGTGGGCCTAGCGGTTCTGCTTCTATGGTGCCTTGGTCATCTACGACTGCGTATCCAGTACACAAGTCTCCCGAGTCCGTCTGTCTGTGACAACTACCATCAGTGTAGAAAGTAAGATCTACATCTTCCAGTGGGTTGTCACTGATGTCAGGCCTTGCCGTGAAATTTTGGGTCAAATACTCCATACAATCATGCATGTCATCTCCTGTATTAAATCCTCCTTCCCCATCACTCTCATCCTCCACCCTTTGTGCCTGTCCAGGCACACCTGGGAGATACGTTGCAGGATTTAATGCATTGCATCTCTTTATGGTGATGTTTACGGGGGCCATTAATGCCAATTCCCATCTTGTAAACCGCGCTGATGAGACGTGCCTGGTTTGGGCAGAATTCAGCAAGGCTGACACTGCATGCGGTGTATGGATTGTGAGATTGTGTCCTAGCACTACATCTTCGCTTTTTGTAACTAGCAATGCTATCGCTGCAACACTTCGCAAGCATGTGGGGAGGGATCGCGCTACCGTATCTAGCTGAGCGCTGTAGTATGCTACCGGCCTGCTGGCATCACCGTGCTTTTGGGTTAGGACGCCTGCCGCGCAACCAGCACTTTTTGTTCCGTACAGCTCAAAGGGTTTCCCATAGTCTGGCATACCTAATGCTGGTGCCTGCGTTAGGCACTGTTTAAGTCTCTCAAATGCCATCTCGGATTCGTCTGTATGCGAAATCCGATCAGGTTTGTTTGATGAGACCATCTCCTGCAAAGGTAATGCTAGAATGGAAAAACCTGGGATCCAGTTACGGCAATACCCACACATTCCTAGAAACGTTCTGATCTGTTGCTGGGTTTGTGGCAGAGTCATGTCTTGAATTGCTTGAATTCTATCAGCGGTCAGGTGTCTCAGTCCTTGTGTCAGACAGTGTCCCAGATATTTTACTTTAGTCTGGCATAATTGCAACTTGTCTTTGGAAACCTTGTGTCCTGTGTCTGAAAGATGAAACAGGAGCTGTTTCGTATCTTTCAGGGACGCTTCCAGTGAATCTGAACATAGTAGTAAATCATCCACATATTGGATCAATACTGATCCACTCTCTGGTTGGAAAGACTGTAAACAATCATGCAAAGCCTGTGAAAATATACTTGGGCTGTCTATGAAACCTTGTGGTAATCGAGTCCATGTGTATTGGACTCCTCTGTATGTGAATGCAAACAAATATTGGCTGTCAGGGTGTAGAGGTACCGAGAAGAAGGCGGAGCAAAGGTCAATAACAGTGAAAAATTTCGCAGTGGGAGGGATTTGCATAAGGATGACAGCTGGATTTGGCACTACGGGGAACTGACTCTCAACTATTTTGTTGATCCCTCTTAGATCCTGCACTAATCTGTAACCCCTCCCCCCACTCTTTTTCACAGGGAAGATGGGACTATTGGCAGTGCTGGATGTTCTTACCAGAATGCCCTGTTGTAGCAAGCGCTCTATTACGGGGTATACTCCTAACTCCACCTCTGGCTTCAGAGGGTATTGTGGGATTTTTGGAGCTATCCTACCATCTTTTACTTGCACAACTACTGGAGCTACGTTTGCCATTAATCCAGTGTCTTGTCCATCTTTAGTCCAAAGTGACTCTGGTATTTGGGATGTCATTTCTTCTACCTGGGATGAACTCCTATTTATCATAACGGTCTGTGACATTAATTTTGATGGGGAGTCTAGCATGTCTCGTACTTCCTGAGCGTGATTCTCAGGTATATCTAAGAATACACCTTCAGGAGTACAATAAATGACGCACCCCATTTTACACAATAAATCTCTTCCCAGAAGATTAGTCGGTGCCGATGCAGCCAGCAAAAAGGAATGCTTGGTATGCAAGGGCCCTATTGTAATCTCTGCTGGTTTGCTAACAGGGTAGTGCTGTACTACTCCCGTTACTCCCATGGCTGGAATGGTTTTACCAGTGGTTCTCATGCCCACTGTCGAATTTATCACTGATTTGGCCGCCCCCGTATCTACAAGGAAATTTAATGATTTACCAGCTACATCAATTGTGATCTCGAGTTCACTTCCAAGACTTGCAATCAATTTCACTGGCTGCAGATTACAGGTGTGGCCACACCCCTATTGGGTATGGTGACCTCCCTGAATCGCGCTGGCAGCAATCACTTGTGGTGGGGGTAGATGGGAACTATCAGAGATTTGCCAGTCTCTTCTTGGGGGATACCTTTTTGTTTCCCCTGCATGTGGCTCATAACTCCGCCCTTTCGGTCCTTGATCCCAATGTCTTGTGTCAGGTCGGTGTCTAGGGGATTGATATGAATTTGGTATTTGTCTTGCTTTACAATCACGTGCTATGTGTCCCTCTCTGTGGCAACAATAACATTTTATACCTGTTGACTTACCCACAGGGGTCACAGTTCTGGGCTGAGGTGGCCGGGTAGTGAGGGCCTGTATGCTTACAGCCATTAACTTATCACTCTGTGACTCCCTGTGTCTGATGATATTCCGATCATGCCCAGCAGCAGCCTCTCCCAATGCTTCCACCGACATACCTCTCCAATCAGGCCTAGTGGTTTGTATTCTATTCCTTAAAACCTCTTTTAGACCGTCCATCAATACTGAAACAGCTACTTCCCTGTGGTGTACATTTGTTTTAATGTCATCTATACCAGTGTACCTAGTCATATCCTGCAGAGCCCGGTGAAAATACTCTGATGTGGATTCACCTTCTTTTTGTTTTATTGTAAAGATTTTATTCCACTTTACAACTGCAGGAAAATATACTCCTAACTGTAAGTTGATTCTCTTTACATTATCCTGATTATACTCATCTGTTAGTGGTACTTCCTCATCTAACTTGCAATCAGCGATAAACTTTAACGGATCAACACTGGGGGGTAAACATGCCCTCAAAACTGTCCTCCAATCTTTGTTATTTGGCTCTGCAGAATTTCCTAGCTCTCTAATATACTTTTGACATGCAGCTAAGTCTTTTCTAGGATCAGGGAATTCAGACATCATTGACCTTAATTCCGTTCGGGAAAAGGGACAGTGCATGGCGATGTTTCTGATAGGGGTTGCCCCTGAAGTATCAGTCTTCCCATTTGGCACTGCTATTACCCTAACGGGATTAAGTCTAATAACATCTGTCTGTGTAGATTCTACAATACTTGGTGAAATGGTTTCAGCGTAGTGCATGGTGCCGTACTTACCAGTCGATACGACCTCACCTGTCCCTCCGCTAGGGGCCTTTGATGCTAATCTTACGGGTTGAGTCGTGCCTACTGCTGTTTCTGATATGGTGGCTGCTAGGGAGAGTGCTGATATTGTTGTGGGCTCATCCTCTTGGTCACAATCCTGGGGAAAGTTCAAAACAGGGTACAACTTGCACGGATTAGTGTTAGCATTAATTACTTTGGTTACATTATCCTTAACTTCTACACATTTAACATGACCCTGAGTGCCATTCTCTGCAACCAATTTCTCTCCAGGTATGTATGGTGATGGGGGAGCGGTGGCTATCAGCTTCCTGATAGGGTTAGATCCAGTGGCTTGCGCCAACCCCCTTTGTATTTCACCTTCCTGTTGCCACAATGTTAAATAATCATAATGTCTAATACGCCTTTTTGAAGACTTAATTAGACAAACTCTTCTCCTTAAATTCTGTAACACTTCTGGGTTAAAACTACCTACCCGGGGAAACTTTTCCCCGTCATGCACAGTCATCCTTTCCCATTCATTGCACAACATTTCTGTGTGATGACCATATTTCTCACACATGATATACCTTGCCGACCCGATTGGTCGGTTTACCAAATCAACCTGAACCTGGGTTGATCGCCCCTTACCTGAACAACTGGCCCCCATCTCTGCAGGCGTTGCTTTCACTACCTCTGACTTCCAATCAGGGTCTCCGGCAACCCTTACAAAAACCAAGATGCTCGGGGTAAAGCTGCGGTGGGGGTTTTGCAACGAGGTCCGCCCACTTAACTCCGCCCACGCTGGCCAATACGGCGACCAAAGTTCCCAGAGGTTCCGTACCCAACCTAGGGCACCTAAGTACGTCTACTTGCTCGGGCGTGTGGGAGTGTCTTACCCTCCCCAGCAAGTATCAGTCGCTGGAATGTCCCTGAGTGATCAGGCTACTTCCCTTAAAATAAAAAAAATTACACAAATCACGTTAACAATGTGCAAGTAGCGTTCTTTTGAATTCAAGACACGCTAATGCACACAATCACATGCGGTACAATCGTATCTGCACACAAGCAACTAATCTTATGTGCGGAACGATCAGTGGAATCGAAAATTTCGGCTGCGAATTCCTTCAGCAATGAGCTTCTTTGGCCTATATGGGTCTAGCACCAACCCTCTTCGGTTGTGCTTCTCTACTTCTAGTCTGCTGTACCTGAACCTCCTGTTCTGTGACCTCCTGGTCTGTGACCTCCTGGTCTGTGACCTCCTGGTCTGTTATCTACAGCAGACTCTACTGCTCATAAATGTGTCGAGTCTAACAAGGGACGCCTCCCAAGCCACCCCACGATATCACTCTCGCTGGTGTATCTCTTTCTACTGGCCTATGGTTCCCACTTCCGTAATAAAAGAGAAATCTTATATATACACACACTCTTACCACATGTACACTTTAATTTTTATTTCTGCGCAGAAATCCTTTCATTCGGTATTAGCTTAACCCAGAAGAATTGCAACAGAGAAAGTCTTTTCCTTTTAACTTTTAAACTTTTGGATTTGAGATAGATTTGTGTTATTTTCGCGTTATTTCCTTATCGCTTACTAAACAATACTATCGTGCGGTTTGTATCATGTGGGCGTATCCGTACGCTCCGTTGCATAATACACGCTCCGTGCGTCGACCCTTGCTGCGTACGCCCTGCCCTGGTAAGGACACGTGTACACAGACCAAGTACGTCCACAGTTACACACTACACGTTTATCAATGTGAATGATCTTTAACAGTAATCCTTCACTGACCACCACTCAAATCTCCCTTGTATTCTAGGCGAGATTGTGTGTGTGCCTTTTACAATTATTCCCTTAAATATTACTTTTAACTATTAATAACAACAAATGTCTCAACACGTTATCACTAATGTGTGGCAATCAGGAGAATGAAATACGGACAAATACTACTAACCCAGGAATACAGGTGTGTGTATTTATGCGTGCGTTCGCAAAACAGAAACTAAACAGGTTTTAAAAGACAATAACGTACTGTTCCTACCTTTCGGTTCTGGATTCCTTCAGCACTCCTTACTAAGCGAAGCAGACGCTTATCTGGTCAGCACTACGAGGAATATTACCTCCCGCCTTTTGCTGATCGATAATGTCTGCTGAAATTACCTAGTGCAGATATGTGAAGAGCGGGCGAGTCCCCAATTGACAATGCCTATTCTATACCTTGTATAAAACACGCTAAAAGGTTAAAGAACACAGTACGCAATTGGCGTATGGAATACCGTAGGAGTACGCACGTAGCGTAACGAACGCTTAGCCGTGGATGAGACGCACGAGCGGCACGTTCGCTCACGGCTTCGAGCGTAAAGGCAAGCACGCTATAGGCTGCCGACTAACGTAATGATACGCTATCAGCGTAGCGGACGCTCGAGACCACGAGGAGATCACAAGCGGCGCTGATGCTCACAGAGTTAAACCTTTTTAACTATACCATATACAATGTACTTATACTGTAAACCCTTGTGCAGTGATAAGGTGTAAATGCAACACAGTGTAACCTTGTTAGTTTAAAAGCTGTATGAGATTATGTGACGCTCTGAGAACCCCTTAGCAATATAATAAACACTCAAATACCGGTCTAAGGGTCTAACGCCTTTTAAGGAAATGAATGAACGTTCAATTGCAAAAGAATAATACAATACAAGTTATACACTACCAAGATAACATAAAATACCTAACCGAATCACTACACATAAAATACAATAAAGATACAATTACATTTAAGGGGGAAGGAGAGAGAGAATAGCTTATAACATTGAAATAAGAGACAATATGGTTGCAGAGAACTTACGCACCAGGGGAAACAATCGCAAGCGCCTTTTCTGGATATCCAGCTCCCGATTATCAGCAATGAGAACCGTTGAAGAGAGTAGAGAGCTGGCCCAGATCGGCTTGTCCTTTTATACACTACACACAATACAGTACAATGGTCCCTACATTCTTATTGTTCATTGGACACAGGAATTCGTCTTTGCATTATAACAAAAGGTCATAGGTTGGTTCATACAGGTGGGCTGTGACTATTTCAAACTGCTCAGGTGGGAGGGAAACTGGGTTTCCCGCCGCATGGGTAATAAAGTGCAAATATAGTAAATGTCCATAAACTTCTTATGTCCATAACTATGCGCACGAGCGATTAATCCGCTTCAAACCAACACCGGAATATTGCTAATTATATTATCTTCCGATGGATACTAAACACCACTGTGTAACCCCTGTCTGACCCTTCGTATCAAACAAAGAGGGATCTCTTTGTCCCCGAACATACTACATTAACTAAACTTTCAGATTCTATCAAAGGGACCATAATCTACAAAATACATTATATGAATAAAATATGTTACGATTGAGTCGCCCGCTAGACGAACATAAACTCTACCGTAAATGCGCATACCGCGCGCCTGCGGGTGCACGCAACTGAGAGTATGCGCACGCACGGGAGGGCTCATGCACACGCAGCAGGCACTCGCATGAGGTGCATATATGGCAGTGTGTAGTGTGTTATTTTTCTGACTTTGACAGCCCCTGGGCTCAGCAATGCACTGGGCCCCCTACCCATCCTCCAGTGTAGGTGTGGGGAGTGCTATCATCGGGCGGTAGGGGGTGTTCTATCTTCCGCTCAGCATGTAGGACCTGGAGCAGTAATTTCTGCTAATTACTCCTTTACTGCACAGATGGTGGAAGATGGGGTGGGAGAGAAAACACTAAACTGTACATCAGGCATTGGGCTGAATGAATGGGCCCCGGTACATGACTTCCAGGGTGGTAGGGTTGGTGTAATATGCAGGGGAGGGGTGGATAGTGGAGTGGGCTTAATATTCATCATTTTCCGGTGGGAGGGCAGCTTGCTTGACTGCAGATATCTCCAGTTCCTGGAAAAAGATTTCTTAGCTTTGAATGTGATAAAGAAACTAGAGAGTCCCACCTTTTCAGGAGGTACTGGGGACTTGGGGATCAGAATTCAGGATCCAGAGCAATCCACCGGTGAAAATATAAAACTGCAAACCAGATGTGTGGAGCTGGAGCAGGGACCAGCTGCTTGAAGGCTTATATCTCCGGTTCAGAGCATAGTAGAGTCAAGCTGCCAGTGTCCACTGAAAGGGAAGGGGTCCCATATTTTGAAGAGTCCCCTCAGAAAAGCTATAAGTCAGACAGAACCCAAGATATCTGGCTGGGAAGAGCAATTAACAGTCTTGGATGGGGACCACTGCTTCGAAGTCAGATATCTCTGGTTCACCAGGGCCGATTTTCAAAAATCTGGTACCCCTGGAAAGAGGGGACCCTCAGCTACCAGCCTAGTGCCCTTAGACTTCTGGGGCCCTTGGGTAAGAGCCCACTGAGCCCATACAAAAAGACGGCCCTGGATAGATAGATAGATAGATAGATAGATAGATAGATAGATAGATAGATAGATAGATAGATAGATAGATAGATAGATAGTAGTATTTTTAACAAAGGTAAAATAGGAAATATGTCTGTGTCCAGTCCCCATGTCCTGTTATTTATTGTAACCAAGACGTTATATTAATGTTTAACACATGAGAACGGGCTGTGAAGAAACATCTTTACAACACGAAATATACCATGGCTTGTGAGAAGTTGGGTAGACTCTTGTGTTAACACTGCCTAGAGGCAGGACTACATCACATGGTTTTTGAAGAAATCCACTCTGGGTTTTTCTCTGTAAATAGGTACAAAGGATTTGAGACTCAATGACTGATGGATGAATTTTGTTAACTGTACCACTGCGCATTTATGAATAACATTGCATAATAGTTTTAATTGCTGCCAAGCTATCTTTTTTAACATACCATTACATGTTTGTAAGTCATTTTTAAATATAACATCGCATAAAGAGAGACAAGTTTCAGAGAAATTACAGTTTTCTATGTTTAATCAAAATGTCATCTCAGAATATTCTTTCTATATTATATTTTATGTAGAGTTATAAGGCTGGGTACACAATGCGCTATGTCGTTGGTACAGCCAATCAACAACATATTGCTTGGTGCAACTGTCTGTGTGTACAGACGGTCTATTTACTAAGCCTTGGCTGGGGATAAAGTGGATGGAGATAAAGTTCCAGCCAATCAGCTCCTAACCAGGGCCGGATTAAGGGCCTCATGGGCCTGGCGCTGAAAATGTTCAGGGGCCTATTACGAGACGCAGAGGGTGTGTGACCAATGCTGGGCGGGCATGGCCAGTACCATGTAGACACTTAGACCCATTGTCAGACCCAATGTGTCTCTAACATGTAAAGGTACAAAAATTGCATAATTTTGTGTGGAAAATAGAAATACAATTTAATGCTTATTATTTATCGCCGACCGTGTGGCCAGCTGCGCAGCTGGTGACTGGTCATCATCATGTTGTCATGATGATGGGCCTATTTTTATGTGAAGTCCTGGAGCTGGAGCTCCATCCGCCCCATTGTGAATCTGGCCTTGCTCCTAACTGTCATTTTTCAAACCCAGCCTGTGACATGGCAGTTAGGTGCTCATTGGCTGGTACTTTATCTCCATCCACTTCATCTCCATCCAAGGCTTAGTAAATAGTCCCCTAAATGTAATAGGGTCAGAGTTTGTTGGAGGTGCAGGATTTTTAAAGTGCCAATCATTTACAATGCAAAACCAACCTGGTTTTGCTTTGTAAATGATGCAAATATACTGGTTCACACAGATATATTGGTTAATTTGCATGTGTGTATGACAGACCCACCAACAGCCCGATAGTGTATGACAGACCCACCAACAGCCCGATAGTCTATGACAGACCCGCCAACAGCCTGATAGGTCGGCCGCAGAAGCCATTGAATATGATGTCACAAGTGGGCGGGCATATTCAAATTGATTTGCTGCCAGACATATCTGGTGGAAGATTGATAAGTGTGTATGCACAAGATCGTTTGTACATAAACCTTACCATTCATTAGATTGGTCTGCGTATCGACCAGGCGGCCGATCCATTGGCTACTGTAGGTAAATACCCAGTTTAATAATAGAGTTAATAAAATAATTGTAGGATTTTAAAGTCTTAAAAATGAATAAAAAATGAAATAGTTACATAAATATATAAAGCTAAAATATGGAGAACCAACATTTTTGTGGTTTGTTTCTAAATCTATGGTCTTGCCTATATATGTATGGAAATTACTGAGATTACATTCAAACATGCTTCTCCATTCAAAAATAATAATTATCCTTCATTGAAATTAAGCATCTTATATAATAAAGTTACAAGTAAAAAAAAAAAATGAAATTAAATATAAATAGTATGTATTCTTGTGTTGTTGTGAAGTGCTGGTGTAGTCAGTAAAAAGGGTGCAATGCTAAAAATAAACCAATATAAATGAATCACGTCGCGCCTGTGGTTGCTCGTCCCTAGCAGTAAATTATCGGTGCAGCCTTTGGAGGAAGACACGTACAATACATAAGCAGCTACTCTGTGAATCCGGAAAGAGTTAATGTTTCCAAGAATACATGTCAGGTGCTTTGGAACAGAAAGCCCTATTTCTTTCCAGGCTTGGATAGTACATGTTCATTATTGTACAATTTTCTCTACTACATTCAGCTACTGTAACCAGATTAGCTCAGTGCAGCACAATTGTGGGGTTGTGCGGTCTAATTTTAGATGACTCACCTCCCTTCTTACATAATGGATGTATGACTCCCACTGAGGGCACAGCTGTGGTGTTTGCTGATTGCTTATACCAGACCTCACATTTTCTTAAGACACTTTTCTTTCTAAACACAGTTCTAGCTGGAAAAATGGATGTGCCTAGGTCTATGCACCAATCAGCCTTTGTCTTCCAGGCAAAACATGTGAGAAAACACTTATTCTTGTGCTATGTGATAGCTATAATCTTATTATGTCTCAGTGACTGAACCATTGTAAGAGCTGAGAAATCTGGGAGAACAGATGCTAAGAAGTGGGTGTCATGCGTGTTCCTTGGCAGTGCCGTTCAGTCTTTAAAATTCAATTTAATACAGTGTGTTCTAAACATTACAATATATATATTGTAATGGATGTGTCTCAGCACCCAAACATTCTAAAGGCACTTGTTCATGTGGAACTAATGACAATTAATACATGTATGAACCTTTCATGGAACTACCACTTACCAATGCCTTAGGAAATGGAACGTCTATACCAGAGCCGGCCATAGGCATAGGCAAACTAGGCAATTGCCTAGGGCATTTGATATGCCATGGGGCATCAGCAGCTTTTGCTGATTAAAATGATATGCGGCATGCCTATATTCTGTGTGTAACATTTCATATGCAGATACAGCCACAGTCTCACACAGTATATAGGCATGCTACATATCATTTTAATCAGAAGCTGCTTGTGCATCCTAGCCATACAGCAATGCAAATAAGATGCATTTTCATAAAAAAAAGTGCCCAACATTAGCATTGAGGCAAGATTTATGAGGACACATCTGTATCCAAGCAGAGGCAGAGGTCACAGTGTTAGTGGCAGTGTGAGTCCTGTGTGCATGTGAGTGGGTTGGTTGTGCAGTAGTGTTTGGAATATGTGTAAGGAGCATTATGTGTGTCATGTAAAAATGCATTAATAATGTGCAACATATGTGTAAGGGGCACTATGTGTGTCATTATGTGTATAAGGGCATTAATAATGCGCGGCATATGTTTAACAGGGTACTACTGTATGTGTGTCATTATGTGTATAAGGGCATTAATAATGTGCATCATATGTGTAAGGGACATTATGTGTAAAAGGACATTAATAAAGGTTGTCATAATGCGTAAGGTGCATTATGTTTATAAGGACATTAATAATGTGTCTCATATGTGTAAGGGGCATTACTCTGTGGCATTATGTGTATAAGGTGCTCTACTATGTGTCGTTGCATATAGAAAGGGCACTACTGTGTCGTCTAATGTGAATAAAGAGCAATAGGGTGTGGTGTAATGTGAATAAGGAACAATTCAGTGTGATCTAATGTGAATAAGGGGCTCTACTGTGAGGAGTAATGTTTATAAGGTAAAGTGACACTACTGTGGGAAGTAATATGAATTATGGACACTATCACATGATCAAATGTGAATAAAGTTGCAGTACTGTGTGGCGTAATTGGAATTGGGGTTACTACTGTGTAACCATGCCCCTCCACAGCAAGAACACACCCCTTTTTGGGCTGTGTGCCAAATGTGCAAACTGTTCCTATTTAAAATATAGGGGGTACAAACACCAAAATAAGGACTGCTATGGGGAGGGGTGATGGTGCTGGGAAAGAGGTGCAAGGTCAGAGGTGGAACCAGTGGTGGTGCTAGGGGGCACCAGCCAAAATCTTGCCTAGGGCATCATATTGGTTAGACAAGAAATGCCAACTGCGCTCAATTAAATTTATATATTAATTAAAATCAATATCACAAATACACATGTACATAAACAACCAAATAATATAATCTAGCACTACTAGTGCTAAACACACAATAAAAACTGAGCCTTAATAAGCCACTCTCTGTCAGTGATTTTTTTCACTTGGGGCAGTCTTTATGCAAAAGTAGCCGATAAACAACTGATTGTTGGAGGATGATGACAAGTCCTGCAACGCATGCGTTGACGTGCAAAAAACAGGTATCCAGATGAAGGAGGATATTTACCAAGTCCCTGGTGGTAATTCAGCCGGGTATCCCACCTGGCGGGGTTCTGGAGCAATCTCTCTATCCCACGCAACGAAGATGGTGGTTCTCCCTTTATTAAAGTCCACACCGAAGGGACTGGAATCTCCAGATGGTGAACAACGTCCTGTATAACACTTGCAGGAATCCTCAGGAATGCCCAGGTCAGAGGTGTGGCCCCCCTAACGCGTTTCACTGTCACTTGGCAGCTTTTTCAAAGGGGAAAAAGCTGCCAAGTGACAGTGAAACGCGTTAGGGGGGCCACACCTCTGACCTGGGCATTCCTGAGGATTCCTGCAAGTGTTATACAGGACGTTGTTCACCATCTGGAGATTCCAGTCCCTTCGGTGTGGACTTTAATAAAGGGAGAACCACCATCTTCGTTGCGTGGGATAGAGAGATTGCTCCAGAACCCCGCCAGGTGGGATACCCGGCTGAATTACCACCAGGGACTTGGTAAATATCCTCCTTCATCTGGATACCTGTTTTTTGCACGTCAACGCATGCGTTGCAGGACTTGTCATCAGCCTCCAACAATCAGTT